>NC_083349.1:176394079-177023579 GCF_030254825.1 Meriones unguiculatus
ACATGGTTGTGAACGAAACTCAGTAAATGCCGTGGTGCAAACAACATACAGAAGATATAAGGAACTATTTCATAATATCAGTGATAGATACCTGGCTGTAAAGGTAACAGCTATGTAAAGAGGATAAATTTTTAAACTTTAAACGTAAGCTAAATGGAAGCCTTCACTGAATGGAAAAGCATACCACAAAGACTGCAACTTATTTTTTAAAAAAATCTGTTCTCCCCAGCATATCTGTACATTTAAGACCCTGCCAATGAAATGTCAACATTACTTTTTTCTTCAGATTTATTTTTATTTTATGTGTATGAGTGTTTCCCCTGCACATATGTGTATGCACATGTGTGTATGCTGCTCACAGAGGTCAGAAGAAGTCATCCGATCCCCTAGACCTGGAGTTAGGATGGCTGGGAGCCACCGAGTGGGTGCTGGGAACTGAACCCGGGCCCTCCGTAGGAGCAACAAGTACTCGTAACCACTGAGTCATCTCTCCAGCCTCCCAACATTACTTTTTGATTCATCAAGATGTTTATAGGGTAGGAATATCCTAGAAATGTCTCAAAAGAAATATAATGTTAAAATGCATCAGTATGTAAGAGCATGGACAAACCAGGCCATGGGGGATCAGAACCCTGGATCCACCCACAGTGGAAGGAGAGAACCATCTCCCAAAAGTTGTCCTGTGACCTCCACACCTGCACCATGGAATGCATGTGTCTGCACACACACACACACACACACACACAAACACACAAATTGAAAAATTGGAAAAAAAACATAATGAGGGTACTAGCTTTATTGAGATACTAAGCATATTTTGTACATGAAACATGGGACTGAAATTTATCTTAAAGACCCCCGGGGGAGTTCTTTCATAATCCCACTGAAGGCCAGGCCTGGGGGCATCTACCTGTGATCCTAGCATTTAGGAATTGGAGGCAAGAGAACCAGAAGTTCAAGGCCATCTCTAGTTTTGTCTTGGTTTTGATTTGTGTGTTTGTCTTGTGTTTGAAACAGAGACTCACTGTGTAGACTTGGAGAGCCTGGAATTTACAGAAATCCTCCTGCCTCTACCTCCCCAGTGCTGGGATTAAAGTGCAAGGGCTACCATGATGCCCGGTCTGCATATGGGTTTTGTTTGCTGTGGTTTGGTTTGGTTTCTTTGAGACAGTTTCTCACTGGTCTGGAACTTGGTGAGTAAGCTAGATTGGCTGGCCAGCAAGCCCCCGGCGATCCTCCTGTCTCTGCCCCACCCCCACCCCAGTGCACAGAGTACAGGTTTCCACCATACCTGGTTTTTTTCATGGAGGGGGCACATGCCAGGACACAGATGTGGAGGTCAAAGGACAACAGGCAGGAGCTGGTTCTCTCTTTCCACCGTGTGAGTACCGGGATCGAACTCATGTCATCAGACTTGGTAGCAGTTGCTGTTACCTGCTAAGCCCCATCGTTGGCCCTTCAGGAGAGTTTTAGAGGAAGGCTTTTGGTATGACACTGAGAAAACCCTGGTCTTCCTTCTGCTTCCTTTCCAAGTCTTGGAAAACCAGAGGCAGAAGAACCACTTCCTTTTTGTGTGGTTAGAGGTTATTTAGTCTCTGTAAAGTTTCCTCACCTGATTGGTAGATGAGAATTATAAATAACCCTTGCTCTATTTTGTTCATGCCGTTGCCACGATTACTTCATAAGAGGTGTACCTGACAGTTTTATACACTGCCAAATCCCACACAAAACTGTGCAAACGTTTAGTATTGGAATGTAGTTTGGGGACTGGATTCTGGTACTCAGATTAACTCTCCCTTTCTCCCTCTCTGTCTCTGTCTCTGTCTCTGTCTGTCTGTCTGTCTCTCTCTCATTCTGTCTCTGTCTCTGTCTCTCTCTCTCTCTCTCTCTCTCTTTGTGTGTGTGTGTGTGTGTGTGTGTGTGTGTGTGTGTGTGTGTGTGTATCTCAGAAGAAAGGCCCATGAGACATGATCTGTGTACACCAGGCTGGCCTTCAACTTGCTACACATCCAAGAATGACCTTGAACTTCTGACACACTGGACCCTCCCTCCCCAGCCAGGTCCTCTTGGAGAGTTGGTTCTCTTTCTCAGAGGAAACTTCCTGAGGAAATGACCTTGTATTGCATTGTGAGAAGAAGATATATGCTGTGTTTGTCAGGAGGTAAGACTTTGTGCCAGGCATAAGTGACAGTTTGGACAAAGGCCTGAAGAGAGGAAAAGGTGAGCCCATCTCAAGAGAGTAGAGAACTGCTGACCTTATAGGCTGTCAGAAAATAAGAGCTGACAAGTCAGGTGAGGAGAGGCCTCAAAACCACAAGCATTTCACTTGCCCCATGGACTATCAAGGCATCGCCTGTCAACTCTTACCCAACACCCCCAGTGGCTGTAAGAAGAAACCAGGCCATTACCTTTAGGATAGTTTTTAAAAACTCTTGTGTTTATTAATCCATAAAAATTGCATCTTACTTTATCACACACAAAGTAATGATTTCTCCGTCAAGTGAGAAAAAAAAAATTCTTCGGTTAAACTGAATTCCATCAAGACATAGCATATTTTTTCTGTGGCTCCCGTAAGCCACAGACTTAATTAAATATACAAAGCTAAAAAGCATGGCAAGCTTAGCATCTCGGTAGAATATTACTTCTGCTATCTTGATGATCAAGGCCACGACACAGAAGGCTACACTCTAGAGAAGCCCTCTTAGGACTTCAGGGACAAGGCTCTGGTGAGGGAGACCACAAGAGGACACGCTCTGCAGAGAAATTCCATTCTGGTGCCTCAGCCATTTCCAGTCTTCTCTGCGGCTTTCTCGATGAACATGCCCCACTAAGCACCTTTAGTCTGACCTCTCGTTGCCTACCGCAAAGCTTAGGGGGATTCGTGACTACTTGTGTTTTTTTTCCCACCACACTGTGTTTTCTGCTCCATGAGTGGATGTGGAGGTGGAGCTATAGGAAGGGAGGCATCGCTGGGCGTGGTGGGCTCCGAATGGAGAGATTTCCAGAAGGCGAGGTTGAAAAACAAAGCAGCCTCCATCATTTGTGACCTGAAGAGCACCCGGGCGCGGAGGTCCCAGTGCTGGTGACTTTTCCTACCTATTGAGGCACGTGATAGGCTGTTGAAGGTAGCTGCTCTTCCGAGCCAGCAGGAAGTCCTTCCCTTCCCCCACAGATCTAGGAACTAGCTCTTTGTGCACTAGATCTTTGAGTCTGCATGTATGCCTAAAACCCTTAGTGACCAAACTTGGAATGATGGTGTGTTCTCATAATTCCAGCACTCACGAGGCAGGGGGAGCATGTGCTCTGGCCCAGCCTGAGTTACACAGCAACAGTACTTGTCTCAAAATACCAACGGAGGGGGTGAGAATGAGGATACCTGGGACAATTTGAAGCAGCAACTTGAAGAGCCCTATCCATTTATGTTCAAAATGGGAAGCAGGAGGCAGCAGAGGAGTCCTCCTTGAGCCTTCTCATCTTTGGAACTTGTTTTTATTTTTTTTTTTTTTATTTTTTTATTTTTTTTTTTTGTTAATTTGTTTTTCTAGACAGGGTTTATCTGTGTAGCCTTGGCTGTGCTGAGCTTGCTTTGTAGACCAAGCTGGTCTCGAACTCGCAGAGACCAGCCTGCCTCTGCCTCCCCGAGGGCTGGGATTACAGGTATGTGCCTTTTTTTTTAAAAAAACCAGCTAAGGGACTACTAGAGTATAAAAAGATCACAGGGCAAGGATGGCGTGGTGATTTGGATAAGGACACCCCTCCCCCACAGACCTATAGGAAGCTGCACTATTAAGAGGTGTGGCCTTGTTACAGACAGTGTGTCGCTGGGGCTGTGCTTGGAGGTATCAGAACGCTCAAGCCTAGCCGGTCCCTGTCACTTCCTGGTGTCTGCCCATCCAGATGTAGGAGTCTCAGCCACCTCTCCAGCACCATATCTGCGTGTGTGCTGCCGCTGTGCTTCCTGTCATGACAATAATAGTTCACGAGAATAAACCTCTGAAACTATAAACCAGCCCCAATGAAATGTTTTCCTTTATAAGAGCTGCTGTGGTCATGGTGTCTCTTCACAGCAATAAAACCCTAACTAAGACAGATGCGATGATCATCTTTTGCCTGGGAATGGCGGCCACTGGGGAGGGGATCCAGACAGATGAATGCAGCTATTGATTCACAGTAGGGTGATGGGGGCTTGTTACACAATCCTTTCTATAGTTTGTTTACATTTGAAAATTTCCAAGATTCCAAACAAATTCCTGCCCTTGTAGAGTTTATGTTCTCTATGAAAAGAGACCAGGCTGAGGTGTGGCTCAGTGGGCTTTGCTCTGGCTTCCCTCTGGACAGCCCTGTGGCCATACTGTCTTCCCCACAGGCCTAACTCTCACAGGTCTGGGGTCAGCTCTTTACACTGCTGTCTCTTCTCTTCTCTGATTCCAGAAAAAGAAAGCTGGACCCTCACCTTTAGGGATCAACCTCGAATCATAAACAGGACCAGTTTGGAGCAGGTGACAGTACAGTGCACCGCAGGACTAATGGCTGAGGACCGGGCTGGGACGGAAAGCAAAACAGCAACAGCAGAGAGTTGGTGGCGTGTGATGAAGGGGAGAAAGTTACAAAGCTGTCCTCACAAATTCCTACCAGGCTTAGACATGGCACCAAGTTGAAAGGCTACCATCTGACCTAGAAGAATGTTTTCTGTTTCTAGTTTAATTTTTGTTTGTTAATTTGTTTTGAGAAAAATTCCTCAAGGAAAAATTCCTCAAGGTCTCATGTGTTAACGTAGATGGCCCAGAATTGGCTTTGTATGCTAGGCTGGCCTCAAACATAAGAGATCTGCCTACTTCTGTCTCTGGGATGCTTCAATTAAAGAGGTGCACCACACCTGGCTAGAAGAATGTTTTTTGGCTTTAAAAATCTGATGTAGCTGGTATTCCTTCCTGAACCCCATACCATTGCCTTACTGGTCTCTGCTGGTGTCTAGAGATCACATTTATTTATTACTTCTCTGGTTGTCGCAACAAAGTATCTGACAAGAGGAAAGAAGGAGATATTTCCTTTTGTTCACCATTGTAGGGCACAGTCCTTCATCGATCCTGGCAGGGAAGGCATGGCAGTGAAGGCGCCTCACATTAGCAGGCAGGAAGCAGCGGGAAATAAGTGATGCTGTTCAATGGGATTTCTCTGTTTCCTTCAGTTCAAGGTCCCACACGATAGATTGCTGCTGCCCACATTTAGGCTGACTTCTCGCCTCTATTAATCCACCTGAAATCATAACCAGAGGTTCGTCCGCATCAAATTGACAGTCTACACATCTATTCCTTGCAGCATAGTCTCTGGGCTGTGTTTTCCTAACTCCCATGACAACACAGAGAGTTTTTGGCTGTTTATCACCTGCTTCTCCCACCATTTTCTTCCCCACTTCCACCCTGCACATTAGCATTTTGAGAAAACCCCACCTGGTCTCTCTGCACAGTGAAGTCCTCCTCAGGTCAAGGGGCCATCAAAGCTCTCTCTATCCGCTGAGCAGAGAGCCACATAAGTCCTCAGTCCTTTGGCTCCAACTCACTCTAATGGGTTCTCATCCACTTAGGTTTTTTTTATGCTCCCTCAAAACATTACCACTAAACCTATAAAATCCCTTTCATTCCTATCCCCTGAGTCTCTGTTCTTGCCATTTCCTGTCTCTGGACATCTACCTCTTCTCATTCTTGCACTATAACTGCACCAGTCTTTTAAGGTCCCTTCTTGAGTCAGCTTCTCTATAAGCACTTCAGTGATGACTCTAGTTAGATGTGAGATCATACTCCTGACACATACCTTCCTTCCATCTACCCTTCCTTCCTTCTTCCCTTTCTTCCTTTCCTCACTACCTCCCTTCCTCCCTCTCTTTATTTCTTTCAGTTTTGCTTGGGGTTTTCTTCTTGTTGTTGAGTGCGGTGTGTGTGTGTCTGTGCGTTCCTCATGCTTGCATGGCAAGTATGTCATCCTCTCGTCCACATCTGCAGCCTGAGTGTGCTTTTCTTAGGACATTTCATGTGTGTTCTTCCTGCTACAGCTACTTATATGTCTCTGATCCTTTGAGCTGTCTTTTTTACTCTACCTTAAGTCCTCTAGGCCAACGCTTTGGACAAACAATCTGCTTCAAAATTCAAGTGCTAGAGGAAGAAATAGATTATATGGGGTTGAGAAAGGTGTATATGCAGTTGTAGACCTCCTCTAATTATACCCATTGTTAAATACAAAAATACATATACATTCTCGTTGGTAAATTTAAAGTAGCTACTGTCCTGGGCTCCCAGGTTCCCCCAAGTTCTGAGAACCCCTAGCCTTCTTGTGTGATCCCACCACTGTAGAGTGATGCTGACACAGACAAGGTGTCCAGAATTCATTGACAGCTCCCCAGGGATTTTAAATATTATCCACGGGAATGAGTAACCCCAAGTAAGGTCTAGAGTTCTGTGCCCACCCTGCATCCTGTGTGGCCATAGTATAGGCTGCAGTCCCTGTCCGTGGGCAGCACAGAGGACCGTAGGGAGATGAGCTGGAGGCACTGAAGTCCTGATTCCTTAATAGGCTTATCAGAAAATCTACCCAGCTTCAGCAACACTGAGTCTTCAGAGGCTAGAAAAAAATAATGGCACTGTCTAGACTGCCCTTAAGTTTGCCTGAAGCTAGGAACACCAAGAAGCAGCTCCCCTTTGTGACCTCTTCTCCCAGGAAAGGGTAAGGGATAATGATGTCTCAGGCATTTTAAAGCTATTAGCAGTGCAGGCTGAGGGAAATGCTGGTATGGTGCTGATCTCTGCTCCAGTGACAGCTGTCCAGAAAAATTAGATGAGATAGCAGGGCAGATAAAAACTGGAAGACGAGAGGAAAAGCAAAATGAAAGCAAGAAGCAGAAGGAGCTAGAAAGAAATTATTCCACGGCAGTCTTGTTACAGTTGAGAATTTTCTAAGTGGAAGCCGCAGTCTGACGAAGAACTCATGGGATTAAGAAAAAAAAAATGGGTGTGGGAATAAGCAACCAATGTCTGATTAGATGTAAAACCCACTCCACACGATGGAGCCCAAACCCAACGCTGCTTGGGTAGCCAAGAACTGAAGACTAGACAGGCCAGGGGTCAGGGGGAAAGCAAATATTACTGATTTGCTAAAGAAACATAACAATAAAATGACGCCTAATGACATTCTACTGTACTCATAGCCCAGTGCCATGCTCAGCCATCATCCCACAGCAGATGGGAACAAATACAGAGACCCACAGCCGGACATTATGCAGAGAGTGAGAGACCTTGGAGCTCTCAGTGGTAAATGGGATATCTCCATCAAATCCCTCACTGCAGGGTTCAAAAAGCTGTTAAAAAGAAAGAAAAAAAGAAGGTGGGAAGAGGGGATGGAGGGCATCAAGGCCTCAAGGCCTTCCGGGCACAACAGGGCTGACACACATGCCGACACACAGAGACTGAGGCTACGTGGACAGGGTCTGCAGCAGTTTGCACCAGACGGGGTCCTGGAGCTGAAGGGAGAAGTGGACACATGACACAGGCCCTCATTCCTAATACAAAAGCCATCTCCAGTTGATAACCACTTGCAAATGAAAAAAACCAGTTTTCTACAAAGGAATCACTAGAGAAACAAACTACTCCTAAGGGTAGGTCCCTTGCTCACCAGTAGATGCTCAGCAGGAAATGAACCCCAAATGAACCCTTTGGAGACCCTTCGTGTCATGATGTTGTGTTGTGACTTTCTTTTTTTAACCTCACAGGTGCTTTGTGCATACATGATGGCTTCCAGTTTTGTGTTTTCAAGGGATACCTGTGGGTATGAATGTGGGTGTCTCTGTGTCTATCTTCTTCTTCTTCTTCTTCTTCTTCTTCTTCTTCTTCTTCTTCTTCTTCTTCTTCTTCTTTTCCTTCTGTTTGTTTTGTCCTACTGGTTTATTTTCATTTTTCCTTATTATATTTTATTTCATTTCATTATTATTCCTTAGATGCCTGGTTTTTTTTTTCTAATGAGAGACAAAAAAAGGGATGGATCTAGATGGAAAGGGAGGTAGAGAAGAACTCTGAGGAGTCAGGGGATGAAAAAAGCATAATTAGAATATATTATATAAAAAAATCTATTTTTCAATAAATTTTTTAACAAACTAACATGTTTATAGAAACATGCCAAGCAATAAAAGGTGATTAAAAAAACAGTACAGTAAAAAATATCAAAAGAAAGAAAGGAAAGAAAAGGAAAGGAAAGAAATGGATGGCTGGGTGTGTTGGTACACGCCTTTAATCCCACATGTGGGAAGCAGAGGCAGGAGGATCTCTGGGTTTGAGGCCAGCCTGATCTACAGAGCAAGTTCCAGGACAGCCAGGGCTACCCAGAGACTCTGTCAGGGGATGGGGTGAGTCTGAAACAGGAAGCAGGGAAACAATGGGTGGATAAAGTAGGAAGCAGTTGTTTCAAGCAAATCCCCACCCTGATACATCCAGGATGCTAGAAACCTGCAGAAGTAGAAAAACCTTTGTTCCAGGAAACGGCTGGCTGGGGGCTAGAGAGTGGGACATGGTCGGCACTGCCTTCCACCGACTCAGGCACTGGCTCGTCCGCACAGACCAGCTTGGTCGCCACCATGTCTGTGGCTGTGCGGAAGGGCCTTGATTTTTCCTTTCTTTCTTTTTTATTTTCTAGGAAAAGTTTTTCAAGAGAATACTCTTTAGATTGTTTTAATATTTGACTTTAATGATCTATCCTTAAATTTCAAATATAGGGCTGGAAAGATGGCTCAGTTGTTAAGAGCACTGTCTGCTCTTCCAAAGGACCTGGGTCCAATTCCCAGCACATGGCAGCTCACAACTGTCTGTACCGCCAATTCCAAAGGATCTGACACCTTCATAAATTAAATTAATTATTAAAAAATTTCAAATATAAACCAGTTTCAGGGAATGTATATCTGTAATCTTAGTGCTTGGGAGGTGGAAGCAAGAGAATCAGAAGTTTAAGGCCAACCTGAGAAGCAAAGAATGCTTGAGGCCAGCCCTGACCACCTGAGACCTTGTCACAAAAACAATTGCTCAAGTAATAATAATATACAATATAGGAGGTCTAGGGAGATGGCTCAGTGGGTAAGAGCCAGGCATAGCTGCATATACATGAAACAGAGCAGAGACAGGCAGATTCCAGGAGTGCAGTGACCAACAAGTCTCCATGAAGCAGTGAGCTTCTGGTTTAGTGAGAGACCCTGTCTCCAGGTAACAGGGTAGGGGAGCGGTAGAGGAAGACACCAAGCAGCATGTGAATATTCACACACACACACACACACACACACACCACATACCACACACACCCCACATACCACACAACACACTCCACACACGCACCAAAAGCTGAACACCAAACTCCACACACATTAAATAGGAAGTAAAGAAGAGAGAGTGAGCGAGAATTTTAGGGCATCACTCTGGCATGCCCAATAAAAACTCTGCAGTGCCAGAGGACATGTGGCAAACACACTTATGTGAAGCCTACTGAAGTGAGGAGAGAAATTGCTATTAGTAGAAACAGTAACGGCCAGCATTTGATGCCGTGCTTTTATACTAATAGAATTTAATTTCATAACTCTTGGAAACAAATGGTATTACCTCATTTTACAATCCAGGGGCCAGACAGATGGCCGTGTGTCCAGGTTCCTACAAGAACACAGGCCATCTGAGTTCACACAGCTTCTCACTGACTTCAGGCTGCCTCCGTGTCAGACGGCAATGTGGAGGAAAGAGAGGAAAAGAATGAGAGTGGGAAGATGTGGCAGAGGGTTAGATGGACGAAAACAAAGAGGAGGTTGAAGGGGAGATGGAAGAAAGAGACTGAACAGGGAGCTAGAGATGGAGGGAAGGGGAAAAAGGAGGAAGAATAAAGAGGAAAGAGAGGATTGATGAGGAGAGGAAGAAAGAATGGAGGAAAAAGGAGAGAAAGGAAAGGGAAGAAGGAAATAAAAGAGAGAGGAAAGGAATAAAAAACTCATATGCAGTGAGTAGGAAAATTCTGAGACTGCAGAAACCACTGAAATCTTCACTCAACATCACAGTTAATAGATTGAGGTAGTCTCCTGCCAGCTATGAGATCAGCACTCAGGAGTGTAAGGCTGGACAGTGGTGAATAAGCGTCAGGCCAGCCTGGGCTAAACAGCAAGACTCTATCAAAAGCAAGCAATAAAGCATGCCCTTTACTAAGAAATACTGCAATCTTTATCGTTTTAATCTTGAAAGTTGATCCCAAGAATAATTCTTGGCAATCATTTCTTGAAATCCAGACTTCTTTCAAAAAGGGAAAACTTATCTATAAATTGTTCTCTGGTATATTAAAAAAAATTCTCACAATCATCAATGTATTAATCAATGAAGATGATAACATGTGCCTTTATAGATGAACTTGTTAATTAGCCGGGCACTCCATTTTCACAGGAATTTCTTTGTTGTGAGACTGATTAGGTCTTCTACATGTCTTGCTCTCTCACCCAAGGGGATAAACAGTATTGGTTGCCAGGGTTTCACTGGGTCAGCAGAGCCCAGCTGTCAACTGAGTGGGGATGCTTAAGGTTACCATGGAAATGCTGTCAGCCACCCACTCCCCAAGCCGTCTTCACACATCTGCACAATGAAAGCAAGCGTTTGTGTCCACCGATAGCGTTAATGGCATCTCTGGGAGGCCCCTTTGGAAACTCTCCCCCCGCCCCAACTAGCGATCTGGCAGAGCCACTGGGAAATAAAGCAGCAGATGGGGCGCTGAGTGACACCAGGCACAGGAAACCAGCAGCCAGAAAGAATCTAGAGGCATAGCATGATTACCAGTGTCCAACACAGCAACCTGAGCACACCCAAGGCCAGGCTGCAGTCAAAGGCTACACTGAACAGCCCTCCTTTGCTTTTGGGGTTGCTATAGCAGCCAGGAATTTGCAAACCAAAGCAGACCTGGAAAAGAATTCTGTCCTTGGCCCCAAAAGTTTGTGTTTCCAAACTGTCTACTGAGGGTTCCTGCTGTCCCCTTTGATACCTACCAGATGGAAGAATGGCTAAATCTGGGACCTGGAAAACCTCCCAGCAAAAAGGTTACTTCAAACTGGCTGAAACTTCTTAAGATGGAATGTAGGTGTGATAGCTGGGACTGCTTGGCAAGAGAAGTTGGAAACTCTTGCAATAAGTCCCAGAGACAACCTCATCGTCTCCTCGAAGAATCTTTTGTATCTGTCCGGTGGAACGTGGTTTGCTAAGCACATCCACATGAGTTTGTCCAATTGGATTTTTGCATCTGCTTGGTGAAGTTATCAAAGTAGATGTTGTAGTACTCAGCCAATTGACAAAGAAAATTAAATCCAGCAAGAACAAAATTAAACCACTAATAAGCAGCAGAGCAAAGGCCTGAATCTGGCTTTCCGCTGTGACGTCTTGCTCTTTCAGTTCTATCCTAAAGCAGACTGGGAACGTAGTGGTTTATAGAGTGCTGGCTTGCCTACCTCATGTGAAGCCCTGGGTTCCAGCCCCAGCAGTGTACAAACTGGGCATGGTGGTGCAGGACTGTAACTTCAGAAGTGGAAAGAGTGAGGCAGGAGGATTAGAAAATTGATGTCATCTACATTTGGCTACCAGAAAGTTTGAGGCCACCCTGGCCTTAATGATGCTGTTACCGGACCTAGATGGTTTAGAAGTGGGGTTTTGTTTGGGGGTGTGTTGTTGTTTAAGAATGTAATGTAGATAAATTTGGGGAAATTGTGAATAGGGTGGTGGCGGCCCATGATTTTAAGTCCAACAATCAGGAGGCAGAGGCAGGCTGAGCTCTGTGAATTCTAGGGCAGCCTGGTCTACAGAAGACCATTCTAGGACAGCCAGTACTCAGAGGAACCCAGTGTTAAAAAACAAATACACACACACAAACTGGGGAGTCGTGGTTGGAACTGTCATCATCATTCTAAAATGGGATCAGATATAGCTCAAACTGGCCTCAAATTCACTGTGTAGGTAAGGATGACTTTTTGAATTCCTGATATTTCTACCTCTCAAGTGGAATGTGGTTTGCTAAGCACATCCACATGATTTCGTCCAATTGGATTTTTGCATCTGCTGGGTGAAGTTATCAAAGTAGATGTGATTTACAGCTACGATCATGCCAAGCTTAGATCACGCCTTCTTATTTTCTTTTTCGTGGCACTGAGGATGAAGCTCAGGGTCTCACACATGCCCTCTACCGTCAAGCTACACCCCTAGCCCAAACTTAGTAAACCTGTAGTGAATCTGCTGCACACGTGGCTCCTTAGATAAGATAACTCTCCATGCCTGCAGGGGACCACCCATGTGTACACGTTAGGCTGTGAGTCTCAAGGGCGAAGGCGAAGCTGGAGAGTTGTAGGAGGGGTGAGATGGGGGGGAGGGGGGAGGCCTCTTCCCAAACAACTGTGGAATGAAGTCTTTGGAGTGTGCTTTCTTCCTCAGTGTCAGAGGGACAGTTTAGATCTTTAAAGGACTTCAGAAGAAAGTGGTCTGTGGGCGTAAGATGTAATTATGTCTGGCTATCTCCAGAGCTGTAACTGCACCACCTGGCCAGAACATTCAGATACCCACAATGTGGTTTGGAATACTGAGGAGGCTCAGGCTGTTAAGGTGAGACTTGAAAGTCTGTCTTGGTCTCCCAGTCTTGCCTAGTTCAAGATCTACTCACCCTCAAATGCTTCTTTCTCCAAGAAGCAGTCCCTGATGCTACAAAGGAAGACATAGTTCCCTCCTTTTCAGTCACACTAACTCCTCGCCCATGCCTGGCTTAGGCCAATCTCTGTGTTTTGTTGTTGTTGTTGTTTGTTTGTTTGTTTTTTAAGGCACAACCCAGTTCAGGACTGCACACATTATGAGCAAATGTTCGCTAGGATCTCCACAGAAGATTCCTCTTCTAACCTAACTAATTGCTAGAATTATGTCCTGTGGCCTTCCCTGTGGACGAGGGAATCTGGCAAAGTGACTGTCTTACCCTAGCCTCTTTGGTAGAGGTAGGCATGAATAGATTAGAAATGGGTGTGGGTAGCCCCATGAAGAGTGTCTATGCACATCTCTTTGTGCTTCTTCTGGGAAGGAGGAGAGGTCAGCTCTTTTGCTTTAAATAAATTTATTCATTTATTCATTATACATCCCAATCACAGCTGCCTCCCTCCTCTCCTGCTGGTCCCACCCTCCCACCCTCTACCCCCTTTCCCTCCTCGCCTTCTCCTCAAAAAAGGGGAGCCCCTCCCCTCTTACAAGCCCACCCCTCCTCATCAAGTCTTATCAGGACTTAGTATAACCTCTTCTATTGAGGCCAGGCAAGGCAGCCCGGCTAGGGGAAAGTGATCCAACAGCAGCCAACTGAGTCCATATCAGATATGACCCATGCTCCCACATGAAGACCAAGCTGTCCATCAGTGACAAATGTTGTTGTGGGCCTAGGTCCAGTCCATGCATGCTCTTGGTTGGTGCTCTGTAAGGCCCTGTGAGCCTAGGTTAGTTGACACTGTTGGTCTTCTTGAGGGGTTTTTGTCCCCTCCAGGACCTTCTATCCTTCCCCACGCTCCTCCACAAGAGGTCTGCTGTGGGTCTCAGCATTCATTTCGTTCTGTAGCTGGGTGGAGGAGAGGTCAGCTCTTAGTCCTGAACCTGGGCTCATTTTTTTTTTAATTTATTCTGCTATGTCTATCATAGGTCCACGCCAAATGCTTGTGAGCTGAGTAATTCTCTACTGCAGCTGAATAATATAAGAAAGAACAGTGGATTCTACCTAGGCTCTGCCAAAGCCACAGAGAGGGCTCCTTGTCATCTTTGGCTCACTTTCCTAAAGGACTGAGGTTTATGAGGCACTAGTTTCCTTACTTCCTTCAGATAGATAAGTGAGCCACAGGAAAACTCATAATTCATTCAAGCTGGCTCAGTAAGGGGTAATGCCAGGAAGGGCCCATCCTGGTTGGCTGACATCCCCATCATGGTCCACTGCCATTGGCCATCTGTTGGACACTGTTCGTTCCGGCCACAGCTGTCACTCACCTTCCCCCCTCCTCCTAGGAAGGGTATTGCTGGGGAAGATGTAAGAGCCTGGTTCTGAGTCACAAGTCACTCAGCTTGTAGGGGTTGGGTGACTTTCCTCCCGCCTCCCACCTCCTGAGCTTGGCCGCAGCACACATCAGTCTTGTCAATGAGCAGCTGCAAGCAGCTGCTGACAGCTCAGAGCATCTCAGCCACAAGCCATAGCTCCTCACAAGCTGGACACCAAGACCTAGTTAGGCTCTGCATAGGCTTGCTCTGTCTTCCTTGGTCTTGTATGGTTTTTGTTAAGCCTTCAATATGGAGTGGGGGGGGGCTAGCCCTTCCCACAACCCCATCACACCTGTTTCTGCTAGTGGCCACCATCTCGTTAGTTTTCTACACTTGTTCCTGGTCCTTTGGGAAGAGGCAGAGCCATTCTGTGAGGTATCTGTCCACACTTTAGAAAGAGAAAAGGACTCATGACTAAGCAGCTTGGTTGCAGACTTGGCTGCACCTCCAACTGGAGCCTAATCCTGAGCTAAACCTTCCCTTGGGTGACTACAAAATGAGGAAGTTGGATTGCATGACACTCACACAGCCATAACCAGCCATCCAGCTGAACAGCTGCATAGCAGTGGAGGGAGTGTGGACTCTGCCCGGAACGCATTTTCAGGCCCTCACACCGGCAGGAATCTCATTTCTCACCCCCACCATCCTGACACACACACACACACACACACACACACACGCCAGCAGGGAAGATAAGGACCTTTCCTGTCTCCTGCTTCAGTGATTTCCGTTCTCTGCCAGGTGTCTACATAGCAACATAGAGAGATGATGTTAGAATTCTAGGGGGAAAAAAATCAGCTGGGTCATGGTTCAGTTCCAGAATGAGTATGGGCGTAGATCTGCTTGCCCGCTGGGTAGCCCCTGGCTTGGAGGGACTGCCACTCAGAAGCCATGACAGGTCAGTGGGGACAGTGGCAGGAGCAGGCATTTGGGAGTCAGGGGACGATTCTCCGTGCCTCAGTGCTGCCAGCTAGCTGTGTGGCCCTGGGACTACTACCACCCTCTCTGTCCTCAGAGAGGTAAGAGCACCGGGTCCAGTATCGCTGATTTTCCCATCACCCTAAGAATCTGAGTCCTAGGGCGTGATGTTAGCTCATTCATGCACATCCTGAGGGCAATTCTGAGTATGAGCAACTAGAACAAACTCTTCTTCTCTTTTTACTACCAACTCCAAGATGGGGAACAATAAGGGGAAGGGAAAGAACACGGGATACTCTTTTTTTTTCAATAACTTATTATTTGTTATTTTATGTGCAGTGCTGTTTTGCCTTCATGTATGTCTGTGGGTGTCAGATCTTGGAGTTACAGACAGCTCTGAGCTGCCATGTGGGTGCTGAGAACTGAACCCAGGTCCTCTGGAAAAGCAGTCAGTGTTCTTAACCGCTGGGCCATCTCTCCAGCCTGGGGATACTCTTTTAAGAGACTTTTTAAAAATAATTATTTACTTTTCTCTCTGTAGCCCAGGCTACAGAGTCTTGAATTCATGAGCCTCCTGGGCTTCTGGGATTACAGCACATACCACCATGTCCTGTTAAGGAATATTCTTTTTGTTGTTGTTGTTGTTGTGTCCTTGTTAACTTTTTCCCCCTAACCTCTCCCAACCCCCAGCACTGTGGGAGAAGACTGGAGAGACGACCTTTTTTTCCAAGACAGGGTTTCTCTGTGTAGCCCTAGCTGTCCTGTAACTCTCTCTGTAGACAAGACTAGCGTTGAACTCAGAGATCTTCCTGCCTCTGCTTCCCAGGTGCTGGGACTAAAGGGGTTCACTACCGCAACCCAGCTAGGAATATTCTTCCCTATCCCCTTTTCTGCATGTTTCATTGGAAGTCACCAGGCTCTACTCATTAGTAAGGAGGGAGAAGCCATCGTCATCTTCTCTGAGATGTGAAAGGACCCTCAGCTAGTATGAGCTGCAGTCAGGACACAGAAGGCTACATTGAATCAGAAGAGAGACAGTGAAGCTCACCTGAGCACCATGGTGCACATCTCACCATGTGCTGGGAACCTTCCTCATAGACCGTAGCAATCTTCTTAACAGCCACGTGAGAAATGCTACTGTGAAATCATTTAGGCAGAGAGGGGTTAAGGACTGGGCTCAGGTTAGGAGCATCAGATTAGATGCTCTCCTCACTGCTGCGATGAAGTACCTGTCCAAAGCAACCTGAGGAGAGCTTACTTCAACTCATGGGTTGAGGGCAGAATCCATCATGGAGGTGAAGGCATGGGGCAGGAATGAGTCAGCTTGTTGAGAGCAGAAAGAGAAGAATGCTGGTGGTCAGCTGGCTTTCTCCTTTGAATTCAGCCCAGGAACCCAAGTCCATTGGATGGTGACACCCACGTTCAGGGAGTCTTCCCTCTTCAGGAAGACTTTTTGAGGAAGACCCTCATGAACAAAACCAGAGGTGTGTTTCCATAGTGATCCCCATCCAGTCGTGTTAACAGTGATGACTAGCTCTCAGAGGCACTTTGGACTATCAGGGCACTTTCAGTTCCACAGGAAAGGATGGAAATGCTGGAAAGCCCCTACCACACTGCTCTCAGGGAAGAAGGAGGGACAGACGGCAAGGGCTCTGGGTGAACCAGCTCCTCTTGAGGCTCCCATGCGCTTTGAGTATCCCAAAGCCCCACTGGGTAGAGGGATAGACCTTGAATCCAGTGTAGCTGCAGAGAAGGGTTAAGATCTTTTCTTCAAGAACAAATATCCTCCGAGAAACGCCAGCCCCACCAAGTCCCCACATCTTCAGGGGACCCCCACAGTGGGAGCTTGGGACTTCGCCACTGAGATGTAAGCATACAAGAGGGTCCAGACACTCCTCCCTCTTCCTGGCCCTTCAGGAAGAAAACAGCCGCTTTCTCTCCCAGGGTGAGGCAAGTACTTCATTACTTAGCCTCCCTTAGCACACAGGGCCCCGAGGCACAGCCTCCATTAAAGATACCCTGGCAAAACCTTGAAAGCCAGTTGGGACCTCTTACTGTCCAGCCATAAAGAGAAACACACTGAACAGCCAAGCTGAAAAGCATCCTCGTAGGACAGGAAAGAATATATAAAGATAACCTTGTTTGAGTAGAAAAAGGAAATGAGACAGAAATTGGCTCTGTTTATTGCACAGAACGGAATTCTCTGAACTCCGCTTCAGCTTTAGTTGGAACAAATATTTACTGAGTCCTGTATGTGGTAGACACTGCAGCAAGCACCTTCACCACAAAGTCATCTCTTCACCATAGCACTGCTAGGCAGAGGACAGGAAGGCGCAGCGAATCTAGGGACCTATTCACAGCTACCAAACCTGCTTCCTCCAGCCCAGAGCCCTTCCCATCACCCACAGCTGCATACCCCCAATCATCCTCACGAGCTCAGACCTCATCTGTGAGGCTACAACACGGGTAGAGCCAGGATGGCAAAGATGCTGTGCTGTGGGTATACCTCAGCTGGAGGGCATAAGTCCAGTGTATACAATGGTCTGGGGTTCATCCTCAATAATGCCCCATAGATCCCAGTGGGAAGAGTTCTTCATCTTACCATCGTGTCCCTTTCTCCCTCCATTTGTAGACATTCTTTTTTTTTTTTTCAACCACTATAAATTCTCTACCAGGTATGAAATGTACAAACATCACTGTGTTAGCAATCACGACGGAGCTGGGAAGTGTCATGCCTTCTCTAAGCTGCGTGGCGTGGAGAGGGTCAGCCATAGTGTGGGTGACTTGTGGCCCTTCTTCAAGGACACAGCTCTTGCAACTGGTAGATATCAGCCCATACACCTCGGTCTGTGTTTGTGTACCTGTTTTGGTGATCCATTGGGTATCAGGATTTCTTCCGGGTAGCTTCATGGAACGGATCAATGAGGACAAGCTCAAATAATTTGTGTGAGAAATCTTTACCAACCCCGTAAGAATTAAGGACTGCTAAAAGCACACTGGCATTCAGCTGTCTCCTCCATACAGACCGAATGAAGGCTCTGGGCAGACGTTAGCCAGTTAGCGCTGTGGCAGACAGGCCAACCGTTAGTTGCACTGGTGTGGACTGGCTGTTAGCTGACACCACAGTGCACAGATTTCTGTACACACGGCATGACCTTGCTTGGTCTTGTGTTCCAGCCCTGTACACTTTATCCTCCTGGGTGGGGTGTGCGGTGCTGTGGATCACAGGGAGATGGCGGCACTCTGAGCAGGGAACCCACAGAAGAAAGCTCACCCAGTCATACCGCTTGACTTCCCGGTATGCTTGTGGGCATGCAGCTCAGTTCACCTGCTGGCTTCTGCCCAGAGAAAGGAATCCGCAGGCTTTCCTCCCAGACGTTTGTCTTTGACATCCATGCGCTCACTAAGCTTGGGGTCTTGCTGTGATCGCCAAAGTGAGCTCCACACTCTCATTCCACGGATTGCTTTTTTATGTCATCTCCCATAACTCACACTAAGCTCTAGAGAGCGAGGACAACTTTTCTTTGGTCACCATTGATTTTCTAGTGCTTGGCACTAACAGACTTGCTGAGGGTTTTGTGGTTGTCTTCGTTTGTTGTTTTGTTTTTGCTAGGCATCTAGACATGCTTTCCCATTGAGTTACACCCTCGACTCTGGATTACTGATTGAAAAAAAACAACAACAACATAGGATTGACAGATGGACAGATCTGAGGATGGTTATCTTCCTTCAATGCTGTCATCACTCAATGTAATTGAGTCATTTATCTTTAGCCTGACAAGTTGACTTTCAGAAACCCAGTTTCTTGGGTTCAACCCAAGGGAAGGGTGGTCTAAGAGGCTTGGCTCTTCTAACTTTACATGGTGTCTTAATTGTGTGCTACCCATGGCATGGAGTGCACTCAATTTCACTCTCCAAACCCAGTCTCCTCATTGTAATGATATTGTGAAGACCACAGATGGTTACCATTGATCTTAGCACATAGACAGCCTAGTATGGTGGCTGGTTTCTGTAATCCCAGCACTTGGGAGGCAGAGAAAGGAGGACTGTTGTGAGGACTGGGTCATATAACACATTCTGAAACAGCCAGGGCTCTGTGGCAAGACCCTGTCTCAAAACAAAACAAAACAAAACAAATTTGGCATATAGAACACCGCATTCGGTCTTCTACTGTCATTTTTGGTGCCTCTTCTGTCACCACACCCTCTCACATCCACGATAACTCTTAGACACTTTGCGCTGTCTTACCTTTTTTCCTTGCATATTCTGTCTGTTTCCCTGCATTCCTACCATCAAGCATTAAATGAGGTACATTCTAACTAGCTCCTAGATCACTTCCAAGGCATCAAGCACCACTGGCCTCATGCAGGCCCCAGGATTTTCCTAGAGGAAAGGTTTAGAATGGCACTCTATGGCATCCCAGAGAGCAAGAATAAGAGTACAGGACGTGTGTCTCCGCTTCTTTTCTTTTTTTTTTTTTTTAGATAGAGTCCACTCTGTAGCCCATCCTTGAACTCACAACAGTCTCCCCCAGTACAGAAACTACCATCACTGCCACCGCAACCAGCTCAGCAACAAGTGCTTCCTTTTCTCTTTACTTCCTTCATTCTCTTCTTCCTTCTTCATTTTCTTCTTCCTTCTACTCCTCCTTTCCTTCTCCTTTTCCTCCTCCTCTTTATTCTTCTTGGAGGGCAGGATCTCATGTAGCCCACACCATCCTCAAATGTGTTATGTGACTGAGGATGACCTTGAACTTATAACCCTGAGGATAACCTTGAACTGCTGACCCTCCTTTCTCTTCCTCCTGAGCTGAAACTGCAGCTGTGCACCACCATGACTGCTTAATGTGGAGTGCTGGATTGAACTCTGGGCTTCTTGCATGAGATACATCTCCAGCTAATCAACTCTTGAAGCTGTGCATTCATATTACTCTACAAAATTTGGAGACAGCTGGGCTTGGAGGTGCAGACCTGTAATCTAAACACTTAGGAAGTGGACTCAAGAAGATCAGAAGTTTTTTTAATTTTAATTTTATTTTTATTTTAGGTGTGGGATCCCCTAGAATGATAACGGTAACAGACAGTTGTGAGCTGCCACGTGAGTGCTGAGGATTGAACCCAGATCCTCTGAAAAAGCAGCTAGTGCTCTTAACCACTAAGCCATCTCTCCAGGCCCCCCGAAGATCAGAAATTTAATGTCTTCCTAGCTATATATCAAGTTTAAGGCCATCCTGAGCTACATGAGACCCTGACACAAAAGAAACAACCAATTAAACAAATGGAAAGCCAGAACACTGAGATCACGTCTAATGTTCGCATGAAAGCTTGGGGTGGGAATGTGGACAAGCATGAGGATGAGATGCTAAGGTTCTCCATTGCTCACCAATCCTTGTGGTCATCAGGGTATTTCCTGTTAACATGATTTTGATGCTGAACAAATTCCAGAAGCCTTTGCCTGTCGTTCAGAAGTTTTCACAGTGTTGCCTCAGTCCCATGTTCTGGGGCATTTTGAGTCAACACTCAACTATCATTTCATTTCCTTTTTCAATCAATGCTTCCTAAATATGTAGACTCCATGTCTTTGGCCCTCCCAGGATCCCTGCCAGGTCCTCTGTCTGTTTCAGTTCTATTCATCCTCCAGACTGAGGCGTTGTTCTCCAATCACCTACTCCACACTGCGCTTTCATGTCTTGGAATGCCCTGCGTGTATTTTTATTGCCAGAGTTAACTCGGAAACTTAACTTTCTCTCTTGTGTCGTTGTTGGACCGTTTCACGTGCTGAAGTCATCTCTCCCACTGGACTTGATGGCCCACCGAAGAAAGGCAAGAGTGTCACATATATCCTTGGATTCTCCCGAGTGGCCTAGCATCAGCAGACAAGGGAATGCTATTACAAGCTGTCCCCAGAGGCTCTACTTTAAATTCAGGTCAGCGGTGTCCCGGAGTGGCAGACCCCTACCCAAGAAATATGCATTTGCTCCTGAGTGGCCACAGGACTTTGGACCTGGGGAAAGTGAGTGTTTACGGCTGCGTCTCAGCATGATCTAATTTCCTGGGCCTATGGCTAACAACCTGGGACCCAAGGCATCTTTAATAGCCTCAGCTCAGGCGATGCGGATCTAGACACAAACCTGCTACACTTACGTATGTCTGTCTTTAGATACACATCTCTCCAGCCAAAGCAGCAACAACGAGAGAAGTCGCAGTGGGATAGAAGTGGTTTTTAGAAGCAAACACAATGTACCTTCCTTAAAAAGTGATAAAGAGAGGAAACCAAGTAAAAGGCATCCAGGGACTTTTGTACTGTTTTTACTACTTTTTGGTGTATCTGAAATGATACCAGGCATTTTTTTTTAAAGCTGTGGATCAGAAATAACAAAAGAGTATTTTTCCTATAGTCTCCTTTCTACCTCTCTCAGCCTTTATAAAGGATTCACTTTCCAACACATTTGTGGATATACCCTATCAGTTAAGTGGTTAAAAAATGAAAACCTTGCCAGCTAAGGTACCACATGCCTTCAATCCTAGCACTCTGGAGGCAGATGCAGGAGGCTGTCTATGTATTTGAAGCCAGCCTGGACTACATTGTGAGTTCCAGGCCAAGTAGGGCTATCCAGCAAGACTGCCTCAGATACCACCAACACACACACAAACACAGTCACACACACATATACAAACATACACACACAAGCACACATACAAACACACTCACACACATATACATACATACACATATATACACACTCACATACATACCCATACACATATACACATACACACACACAAACATATAACATACACACACACTCAAACATACTCACACACATACATGAAAGTATATACAAGTTTATTCCATAACCAAAGAAATCCTTTAAATATTTCATAATATAAGTGTAGCATTTTAAATGATTGGTTATTGGAAGGAGGGTTTAACATTTTCTGAACTAAAGCAGGATATTTCACCCTCCTAAGACACAATTTCCCACCCTCTAGAACAGAATACGAACACTCACGCATGAAGCCTGGGTTGGAATCTCAGGACAGAAAGTGGGGAAGGAGAAGAATGCAGAGGTGGAGAGCAAGGATTGAGACTAATATCCTAAAACCCCAAGAACAGCTGAGGCTTTTAATAAAACAATTCTAAGCAATGTAAGAGTTGTGCAGTCTCTCCTGGGCTCTACTTTCCTCATCTGAAAACTGGGGCTGACTTTCAGTACAACTGGGAAGGGCTAAGCCAATCCTAAGGGAGTCAGATAAGGAGGGATGAAACGGGGTAGCCTGCCAGCCCCAATATTAACAGAGAAAATTAACAGTGGAGTGTTAATTGCTGATATGAATGCTGCTTAGGCTCTGGCCCCAGGTCCCAGTCTAGGTGGCGGGACTAAAGGTGAATGGCAGCACTCTCAGCCAGTCCTCCGGGGACATCCATGGAATGGGACCACAAAGGCCTGGGCTAGGGGAAAGTGCGAGGGAGGGCACTAAGCCCTTGAGACCTTCCACTGCCATTTCCTCTCAGCTCTTTTTCCCTCAGGAGGTTAAGGGACTCGAGGCTCTCTTCTGTGGCCCACCAGTCTCCTGCCCTCTGTCCACCTCTTTGGCTGGGTTCCTGGGACAGAAAGGAGAGATTTTATTCAATGCAGTCTCATTGAGAACAGGGATGGAGATACAGTGGCCCTCTGCCCCAATCCATGTCCTGTGTCTTGGAACTAAGGCTTAAGTAGAGCCCGAGTTCGTATCTAAGCAGTTCCTAATCAAGGAGTGTTCTTTCCCATTCCCGGGCCTCAGCCCCATGAGGGAAAGTAAGGTGGTCTGACAAATTGCAAATTCCTTTTCAGGAAAAAAAGAAAAAGAAAGAATGAAAAGGAAAGGAAAGAGGGAAGGGAAAGGAAAGGAAAGAAAAGGAAAGGAAAGGAAAGGAAAGGAAAGGAAAGGAAAGGAAAGGAAAGGAAAGGAAAGGAAAAAGGAAAGAGGGGGGAAAAAGGAATATCTTTGGTTGGCCCAGGCAACTTTCTTCTCCCAACATGAGATTCCTGGGGGAATTCCAATTTCTTGGGATTCTTTATTTTAAAAGTCTGATGACTAGGTTGCAGGATTGAAGTACCTGACATTTTCTGGTTACACCTAGCTCAGACTGTCCTGGAACTCGATAAATAGCCTAGGGTGGATATAAACTCCTGCCTATGCTCCTGCCTCAGCCTCCGGAGTGCTGGGATATAGGTCTGCACTGTCATGATGCTTCTTAATGCATCACTCTTCCTTGAACCCTGGACTCCCACTTCTCTAGGAGAGCGGCTAGCTCAACCCTGAACAGATTTAACAGCAGGTAACTGTGAACAGCAAACACCAGGAGCAAATGCGAAGGCCACATGTGGCAGCAAAGGGCCAAAACAGGGAGACCAGAAAAACTGCTTTAATGACCCACTACTGCACAAACACACTATTTATATGGTGACTCTGATGATTTTATACCGCCGTGACCAGACCCTGGAAGGGACAGGACAGGAGAAATGAGAGGCTGGACAAACTAGAAGAGAGAGGAAGAAAAGGGGAGTCAAGAAGCAAGAAAGTGGTGAGCTTAGAGGTAGGTAGATCTTTGCGAGTTCGAGGCCCGCCTGGTCTATGTAAATAGACTTCCAAGCCAACAAAAAGCAACACGGTGAGACCCTCCTCCATCCCCCGCCAAAAAAAAAAAAAAAAAGAAGAAGAAGAAGAAGAAGGAGGAGGAGAAGAAGGAGAGAAAGAGCGAGAGAGAGAGAGAGAGAGAGGGAGAGAGAGAGAGAGAGAACATTTTGAGGGAGAAAAATTATACAAAAGAGCAGAGAGAGATTCGAGAGATGAAGGAGAGAAAAGACAGAATTCAGAAGGCCGCATCCACCGGCTCCTGGCCGAAGTGCTGCGGATCCTCTCCTGCACCGCATCAGTTGGCACTGAGCACCCCCCTCGATCACCCCGGGCCGCGGCCCTCCCTCCCGGGTGGGAGGTAAAGCAGCCCCAGCAGCTAACCCCAAACGGAGAGAGGGAGGGCGGGAGCGAAGGGAAGGGAGGGCGAGGGGAGGGATGGAGGGAGGGGCTGCGGTAGGAGGCAGCCGTGTGGTTCCAGCTCAATTTTTTTTTTCTCTTTCTCCAGTCGGTTTTCTTTCCAAACAGGGAAAAGTGTTCCACGAAGCGGTAGCGCCCTGCTGCCTCGCCTTCTCCTCCCTGACCCTGGGCCCGGCCCCCCGTCCCGGGGCGAGCTGGTAGAGCCAGGGCTAGAAGCCCTCGGTGCCCCCGGAGCGCAGCGCGCAGGGGACCCGGGCGCGGGGCCGGCGCCCGCACATGGCTGCAGCCCCCTGCGCGCACCCCGAGGCGCCGCGCCCTGCTCACAGAAGGTCCGTCCGCTGCGCTCGGTTGCCCTGCAGCCAGGCAGCGCTGAGCCGGGAAGTGCCCGTGACCGGGGATCGGGATGTCCCTTTTCTTCCTCTGGCTAGGTGAGTGCCTTTGGGAGGGAGGGAGTTTGGATGTCCCTGGGCAAATGCCGCCCTGCGTTTGGGTGGAGACCCGCCTTCAGCACCGTCGTCCCCGCAGTCCTGGAGTGCGGCAACCACTCGGTCCCTGCCTCCGCGCCACCGAGGGGCGCATCTGGCAGCGGAGGACCGCCCAGTCGGCCATCGAAATGTCTCGCACATCTGGGCCCTCCAGCCAGCTACGGGGTGGGGGCGTTTCCTGGTGGAGTTTGGCGGAGAACCGTTTGGTGTGGAGGGGTACTTTTCAGCGCGTGGTTTGGTTTCAGGAGTACCAGGGGAAAGTGGAGAGCTGGGGAGGAAAGGCTCATCCAGGGTTTTCTGTGCCAGGTTTTGAGGGTGGGGGGAGCTTTTTGTTTCAAACAGGCGCCTCTGAGCGCTCAGATTAGAAACAGATGTGTTGAAGGGGAAGAGGGAGGGAGACGGAGAGGAGAAGGAGGGAGAAAAGGGGAGAGGGAGAAACAGGGTAGGATCTAAGGAGCACCAAGAAGCCAGGTTACCCCAGAAGATGCAGGCTGAATGCCACCTCAGGATGGAAAGAAAGAAAAAGCCAGGAGCAGAGAGAACTGAGTAGTGTGAGGACGAGTCTGGGCAAAGGGAACCTGGAGTCCTTGAAACCGATGCAGCAGGGGAGGCAATGGAGGGAATACTCTGCCCTCCCCCTTCCCCCCTCCTCTCGCCTGGCTCTGGGGAGAAAGAGTCCTTCTGGGTGGTCTTCATTTAGGACCAGGTAGGTCTCCTGAGAGGGGAATGCCTTAAGGCACAGGCTGGTTTGCCTGGGCTGGACTGGCAGCTTTGTGGGCCAGGGCACGGAAGGGATGCATGGAAAGAGCTAGAAAAGGTCTGTGAACCTGTGAGGAACCAGGCCAGGAAGGCGGCAGGACAACTGAACGAAGTTCAAGTGTGTGTCAAGAAGCAAGGATCTTGTCCACCTAAAGTCAAAACCCAAAAGTTAGCTCTAGTTCAGAAATCCAAAGAGTAGGCCAGGTGTGGTGGACCTGAGGGAGGAGAAGAACTAAGCAGTGGATCTGAACTAACTAGCGTGGTAACCCTGGGCAGCTTCCTAGGTAGGGATTTGTTTTCTTTAGCACCCCCCCCCCTCCCAATGAGATGGTTTTTAGGGTGTTTCCAGGCCCAAGAGCCAGTATCTCCAGGAACTGGAGGGAGGCTGGAGCCCAGAAGAACCAGCAGAGGTGAAGAGAACTAAAGAGCCACCTGCCGTGGTGACTAGAGCTTGCAGACATTCCCTGAAAACTCACACACTGGTCGGCTTGCCTGTGTGCTGGCCCCAGGCTGGTAACCACTAAGATATAGGAAGAGGAGAGCTATAGCCCAGGGAGGGAAGGGGAGGGGCTCTTTTCCAAGCTCTTTGAGATATCGGCCAATTGTTGCAGTACAGCTGGCATAGCTGGATGGCAGCTTTGTCAGCCTTCCAGAGTCACACCTCTAAGCTACCAATACTCAGATGTGCAGTAGAAGCAAACTCAGGATTAATTGCCTTATTAGAACAAAGTAGCCTCCAAGTCCTTTTTCATACTGAGCGCTTCAGTGTGGGTGATCGCGTTAATGCCTCTGTTCTTCACATCAGCTCAACTGGATACCCCTTAGGGCTGAACTCCCACTGCAGATGAAAAAATCAAGGTGTATGGAGGTTAGGTAACTCCACTGAAGCCACAAGTTCACGACGTGCAGGTGTGGGATCTGAAGGCAGGTTGCCATGTAAAGTGAAGAGTGACATGGGTTCTAAGTGTTGGAGTCAGGGGATGGGTAGGCCTGGATGTGACCCTGGGTGGCGATCATTCTCTCAATGTGTGAGAAAGAAGGATCTGACTGAGACAGAGATCAGAGGGCGTGACCTATTCACTGTTTCCTCTTTGTTGTTGTTGTTTAATTTTACTGTAGGATTTATTTATTCTATTTGTGCAAGTGTTTTGCCTGCTTGTGTACCATGTGTTTGACTGGAACTCATGCAGGTCAGAGGAGGGCATCTGATCCCATGGAGCTGGAGTTATGGACAGCTGTGAGCTGCCATGGGGGTGCTGGGAACTGAGCTCAGGTCCTCCGCAAGAGCAACAAGTGCTCTTAACCACTGAGCCAACTCTCCAGTCCTTGTTCCTTCCTTGTTAAGTACTTCTTAGGTATAATCGTTTCTTTAGCAAGAAAAATAAGCTGCTGAGTTGATTCCCCGCTTGCTTGCTTTCTAGGGTACACCTTACAAACTAAAGGCCAGGGGACAGACAAAGGAGGATGGCTGGATTGGAATTCTTATAACCGAATCTTCATGTACACCCGCTCTTAAGCTTTTGCTTCATCTGGCTGTAAGCAGATTCAGACTTGAGAGGTCCTGGGTCTAAGTTGCTTAAACTATTCAAGTCAGAGATGGGCATCAAAAGGGAACGATTTTAAGGGCATCCCTCTGCAAATGATGTCCTGCTTTGGGTCAAGATTACACAAGTAAAGCAGTTGTGCTGGCTGGATCAGCTCCTCTCTGCAAAATGGCTTTGAGCATTGGCATGTTGAGGACCCTCCGGCAAAGCCAAAATTAGAGTCCAGACTTGCCTGAATAATAATAACAATAATAATCCTTTCTTATTCCACCGGTCCTTTAAATGGGAATTTTAGCTGGCTTCGGTGGCACACGCTTGCAATCGCAGCACTCAGGGAGGCAGAGACAGGCAGATCATGAGTTCGAGGCCAGCCTGGTTTATAAAGCAAGTCCAGGACAGCCAGGCTACACAGAGAAACCCTATCTTGGAAATAGATAGGTAGGTAGATAGATAGATAGATAGATAGATAGATAGATAGATAGACTGATAAATGGGGAATTTTCATGTTGTTTTCTCTAATGGTTAGCTACGTTAGAGCCTCTTTTTGTAGAGAAGGCACAGTATAGCAGGAGAGCTGGGGCAGTGGTGAGTTTAATAGTCTGAGCAAGGGTGGGCCAGTTGACCGTCTTGCTTTTTTTATTTGTACCTGCTAGTGGGTGAGGCCAAGCCCCTCACCTCTTCAGTGTGAATGAATGGTCAGTGATCTCCAAGGAACAGAGAGAAGGGAGGCCTTAGCCCCTCCGATAACATCCTGAGCCATGCTTGCTCTTTGGTTCTGGTTTTTGTTGTTGTTGTTTTGTTTTGGAGTTGGGGGGGGTGTCTTTGTTTGGTTGTTTGTTGTTGTTATTGTTTTGCTTCCATATCTCTCCTGGCTTTCTTGTAATAGTTGTCAAGTTTGTGTCCCTCACGACCCACACTCTGCTGTCTTGCAGATAGCTAATAAGAAGCAAAGACCCTGGATTGAGAAGGGGTGTGCTTTCTGGGTTCCTGCTCTGTCTCCCTTGAGTGTAAAAGGGGTGTGAGATCGAGGATCTTGAATTTAAAAAAAAAAATATTCTGCACCTTTTGTTCCCCCAAAGTCTTTAGCAACCATTGTGCTGTGTATGTGCGGTGTGTGTGTGTGTGTGTGTGTGTGTGTGTGTGTGTGTGTGTCTGGGAAGCAAACCTATAGAACACTAGGTGAGCGTTCTTACCACTGAGCTACCTGCCAGCTCAGTGCCCAGTGCTTTTGATACTCAGTCTAAACACCTCTCAGAGAGGTCAGGGGAGGGGCTCAGTCCCATCCCCCCACCCCCACCCCCCGGCAGTGAGCTTGAGGAAGGCTTGCATACAGATGTGAGTGGGATCGCAGGTCTTTCCCTCATCTTCCCACATTAGTGATGATGGACACAATAGCAATGTGATCCCAGTTGACTCATGTCTTGTCCTAACTCATTTATATCCTGTGCTCAGCTGTGCAACACATGGATGTATTTCATCAAAGCGCCTAAGGGGATGGGGAACACTGTTTTGAAACATAGACCCAGGGATTGTCACAACTGGGGAGGAATTTTTTTTTTAACTACTACCTAAATCTCTGATTCTTAAAAACTTGAACTCAGACCCCTCAGGGAATCTAATGAAAACTGCTTCTTAGATGAAGATACATGTACAGACATCAATTTTCCAATAATCACAAGGGGTTTGTTGACTTCCTGGAAGCCTTCCTTGAAACCCCAATTCACCCTTTATCTAAATCTACCTCTTCTTTTATGATGAAGAAGGGACCGAAGTTCAGAGAGACTTGCCCAAGGCTTCCCAACCAGCTTAGCGTAAGAGCCAACACTAGCACCCAGATTCCATAGTGTGTCCTGTGAGCTAGAAAAGGCCTTTCCTCCCTTTCATCTGGTGCAGTTACAATTCAAGACCACAGCTGGCCCTCCCGTGTTTCCGTTAGATGAGCTAAATGCTGAGTAATTGGCATGGTTTTTTATGTTGAGAAACCGCTTGAAAAATAGGGCAGATGTCGAAATATTTCAATTTTGCCATCATAGCTGGAAATCTTGGAAACTTTCTGGAATGTCATGTTTGATGTGTTCAGAAAAGGGAGAATTAGCACCCCAAGTTCCAAACATGTGGTTGCACGCACACAAAGAGCAGGATGGGATGTCAGTGGCTCCTATTCTGTCATAAGTTTGCTGTGTGGTTCCAGACTCCTGCACCCCCACCCCCAAACTCCTGAAGCTTCAGTTCCCTCCTCTGGGAGACGAGAATGTGAGACTAAGCCCATGTCTGTACTTTCTGGCAGGGCTATCACTTACTGTTCTCTGGGGTTTTTAATTCTGAAAAGGATGTGGTCTCAGAACCACACACTTGGTGTTTTGCTTTTGTTTTTGTTTTGTTTTGTTTCAGGTACTGCCCGCTTGTAGCAATTAGTGGCAGGTGATTATACACTAATACGAGTCAACTAAATACTGTGATCAAGTCGGTCTGTGACTTTCATCCCACAGTTCCCTGTGTGAGCCAGGGAACGTCTTTCAAGGTCGGAGTGATGCCCAGATCCTTGTTCCTGTGGAGGTCATAAGTGGAATACTTACCAAAAAGACTCTATCCTAAGCAAAGTGCCTTCAAAACAACTCAAAAAAGGGGGGAGGACACCCAGAAAAGACAACTTTTGAGGGTTTATTGTACAAAACTATTTCTAAGCATTAAACCTGTTTCTTCTGCTTAAAAAATTCATGTGT
Organism: Meriones unguiculatus; assembly: GCF_030254825.1. Taxonomy (NCBI): domain Eukaryota; kingdom Metazoa; phylum Chordata; class Mammalia; order Rodentia; family Muridae; genus Meriones; species Meriones unguiculatus. The sequence continues at coordinate 176,423,634 of NC_083349.1, forward strand.
GTGTGTGTGTGTGTGTGTGTGTGTGTGTGTGTGTGCGCGCGCGCGCGCACCCATGCATGAGAGAGAGGAGAGACAGAGAAAGAGAGAGAGAGAATATGGTTGGTGATGGTGAGCATGCTGAGTTTGCAGGACATCCCACACGAGTTGGTTTTCTCCTTTGACCCTATGGGTTCCGGGGACTGAACTCAGGTCATCAGGCTTGGCTGGTGGCGAGTTCCTTTACCCTTCGCTGTCCTATTAATTCCCATCCCCCTTCCCTTTCTTTGTTTACTTTACTTTATCCATGATTTACACATGATAAAGTGTATCCATTGAGGTGTAGAACTCAATGGGTTCCTTGTATAGATTAGAATTCCTGTTTGTGTTTTCAAATTTATTCCTATACTATTTGCCTACTTGTATTACATTGAGAGAGGATTCTGTAAGTCAGAAGGTAGAAATTGGAAACACTTTTGGTGGTTGTTTCTTGGAAACAAGGTCTTACTCTGCAGTGTGGCCTCAGATGTGCAGCAATCCTTCTGCCCAAGCATCCCAAGGGCTGGGTTCCAGGAGTGAGCCACAGCCCTGACTGGGAGTTTATGAAGTGTTAGAAAGAAGACAGAAATGGCAGTTGGTGGGCTGGTTCAGAAAAAGAGCTGACGTGAAATTATCCTTCAGAAATGAATCTGACGGAAAAGAGGATCTCCAGACCAGGAGAACAAGCCCTGGGCTCTGAGGTGGGAAATCCTTAGAGAGGGACAGTGTACTGTGTCAGAGACAAGATGATGTGACGTAAAGGTAAAGAGAGGCTTCCCTGCCAAACTTAGAGCGGAGGAACTCCATGAGAGAAATAGCTTAGTGTAAAAGAGAGATAGCTGTCAGTGACCAGTGTCTTAAAGGGATAGGTACAAGATCTTACACAAAGTCTGCTTTCATACCTTTCATCATCCTCTCATTGTTCTTCCAGAGAAAATGACTTATTACTCTGTTTTACAAATAAATAAGCCAAGGCTCTAAAGTAAAAATGAACTTGCAAGAATACCCTAGGAAACAGATGAGCAGAGGCATTGACCTAGGGCTGGGGATTCCCAAGGCTGTGGGTTTTCCTTTCACCAGCAGATACACAGTTACCCTCCAGGCTCAGTGCCCCCAAGTGAGAGATGTAGGGCTCTTTATTGCACCCCTTTTCCTTGTCCCATTTAAATGGTTTGTTTGGATTACTAGCCATTGTTTATAAGTGAGTCTCTGTACACATTCTGTGTGCGTCCTATGGTCAGCTCTTTGTAACTGATTGGGGGCCCATCACTGTCCTCAAGGTTCTTGGTGAGGTGGTGTATCCTGTTCTGGGTCAGGTACAGGAGCCTCCTGTGTCAACACAAGATCCAATGGCTATAGATGTGAGCATTCGGGAACTGTGTGGCCTGCTTGAGTATTGCATTTTCTAGTTAAATCCGGCTTTTAGCAGTTCTGACTTCCTTACATCCTAAAGAAAGAATGCAGACCTTTAACTCCCCTCAAAAAAAAAAAAAAGAAAGAAAGAAAGAAAGAAAAAGAAAAAAGAAAAGAAAAAGGTTTTGGTTCTCTGAACTCAACTGTCTGGATTCTGAAAACATAAAAGTTTATTTCCTTTGGCACCCTACAGACCAAAATGGGGAAGAATGCTGAAATGAACCTTTATTTGTGAGTGGCAGACAGCTGGATCAGTCTGTGTCGCCTCAGCCAAAGTCTGGCTGTGATAAGGCTGAAAACTGCTTTGTCTCAGGAGAAGGCAGGGAAGAGAGCTGGTTCCCTTTGGGTCCCTACTGGGAGGAGAAAATGGAACCTTTCTCTTCAGAATAGCTCCTCAGTTTGTGGAGGCTTTTCTGAAAAGATAGCAAAGGGGGTCTGAAGGGGTCAGGTCATGAAAACCAACTGTAAAGAAGGAAAAGGATGAGAAAGGAGGAGGGAGAAGGAGGAAGGGGAAGAGGGGGCTTAGAAAACATCAGAGCGGGAGCTGGAGAGATGGCTCAGAGGTTAAGAGCACTGTCTGTTCTTCCAAAAGTCCTGAGTTCAATTCCCAGCAACCACATGGTAGCTCACAGCCACCTATAAGGAGATCTGGTGCATAATGAGATCTTGTGTATCCATAATAAATAAATAAATCTTTAAAAAAGAAAACATCAGAGTGAAAAGCTAACCTGACTTGGGCCTCGCTGAGCACTGCCCCTCAAGAAGGACAGCAGCAAGGCATCAGATCCCTTTTGGTATCTTTGACAGCCATCATAGATCTTTCTTTATTTACATCTTCTTCCTCACAAGCAATTATAGAGGTGAGTACCATCCCTGAGGCAGGCTCTGAGATTCCTATGAAATGGAAGCCAGTGTCTACGACCTAAGCACTGAGCAGGTTGGGAGACATCCAGAAACAAGGGCATGTGCACATAGAAGAGAGTGAGCATGGGGAGCATGAGGAGGCCCCTAGGAGCTCTGAGAAGTCATGCAATTGTGTCTGTGTAGGAGTCAGGGTCTCTACTTGTGCCTTCAGGGACCCTGTGATCTCTGGTCTCTCACTGTACTTCCATAGTATCAAGGTTGGTGCTAAGAAAGCAGCTGGCAGGCTGGTAGGGTGACCCATCGACATCAGAAAGGCTGGATTAATCAGTGTGTGTCCTTGGCAACCTGCCAGGTGCTTCCTGGAGGGAATTGAATCTCCCAACATCCTCTGTGTCCTTGCCTACTGAAATGTATGGTGTCATTCTTCATCACAACCTGCCACTCCATTGCCTCATCCCTCACGGGATGCTGAGAAGAGAAAGATGAAGGAGAACTGTATCAGTGAGTTGAGATTTGTTCATAAAGACTGGTGGACTCCCCAGCTGGGTTTGTAGGTGGTTTTACTCTACATGGAAAACAAACAGGATTAAGCCAAGAAGGAATTTTCTATTCTCTGTTGTACAGAAATCTATTGTACAGGACAGAGCTCCATCCCCTGACATATTCTGATTTCTCTCCCGGGTAACGGAAGGCAGCAGAAAAAAATCAAACCCCTATGAGGGAAATTGTTTTGTGGCTTCATTGTTTAAATTTAGGCTTGGGTTTGAGGGGGATCATTCCGCCTTGGAGCAGTGAGCCTCCTAACCTAACCCCTGTCACTTCTCATTACTTCCCATGACAATTCCAATTATTTGCAATCACTTTTCAAGGGACGCGCAGGGGAGAAGGCACAGAAGGCTTCCATGTGGCCCAGCCATGGAACAACTGCTGTGAAAGCCAGCCCTTGGGGTCCAAGACCCTGGCTTGATGTTAGCTTGGGGCACTTCATAATTGTATGACTTTGGGCAAATTACTTCACCTCCCTAACCTCTGTTTTCTTGGCAGCCATTCCATGTAGTGACAATGTCATAGCGTTGTGTGTGTGTGTGTGTGTGTGTGTGTGTGAAAACTAAATAAAGTAATGCATTTCGAGTTTTAGCTTTCTGCGTGCTACATAATCAGCAGTTAACGAATGTCTGTTGTCATTATGGTGACTGTCTTTGCTCAGGGAGTGTCAGCCCATGGGGTATTTGGTGGGCAGTCTGCTTGAAGTTAGCTGCCACCAGGCCATTAGAGGCAGTCTGCACTGGCCGCTGCTGTTCCCTTACCCCACCGGCAAATCTGTTTGTGTCCTTTGGGAACTATCATCCTGCTCTAGGACCTCACAAGGCTCATAGGCCCATCTGTCCTCCATCTGTCTGCAGTTTCTCTGGGAGAATAATTTTGTGTGTTACGTAGTTGTGGTCAAGATGGCCCTTCCTTGGCTGCTTGGCTTACTGTCTGCAGGTCCTTGAAGCAGTAAGGCAGCCTGAAAATCTTCTTTTCCCGTGCCCTCTCCACAGTGCTCCACAGTGCCTGTCTGCGTGGAATGGCCCAACTGCCAGCTGGTCCATTTCTGCTTTCACCATCAAGTAATGCTTTATAGAACTACTACTGTCACTAGCCATCGAGTTAGCGCTCCGTGCAGGTGATCTATTGTATAATTACCTCTGAGGTGGCCGTTCTTCTTTGCAATTAGCAAAGTGAGACATAAGCCGGGCATGGTGGTACACGCCTGTAATCCTAGCACTCAGGGAGGCAGAGGCAGGCAGATTTCTCTAAGTCTCAGGCTAGCCTGGTCTACAAAGGGAGTCCAGTACAGCCAAGGTTACACAAACAAACCCTGTCTAGAAAGAAAAACAGAAAGAAAGAAAGAAAGAAAGAAAGAAAGAAAGAAAGAAAGAAAGAAAGAAAGAAAGAAAGAAAGAAAGAGAGCCTTAAGAGGGCAGATGCTCTGCTCTGTACTTTCCTGGGTACACATGGTTGTCCGTTGTGTTCTGTTTCAGAGTTGATATGGAAGGGCAAGAACGAAGAGGCAAGGCTGGGAAGATGGCTGCAGGGGATGGGGAAGTGCTTGCTTTTCGAGCATGAGGTGTTTAGTGTGGATTCCCAGCACCCACGGAAGAGCCTTGTGGTGGTTACAAGTGCACTTCTGTAACCCCCAGTGCCAGAGGGCAGAGACAGGTGGAGCCTCACAGCTCACCAACCAGCTAACCCAAACAGTGGCCTATTGTGCTCACTGATAGGCCAGTCGCAAAACGTGAGATGGAAAGTGATAGAACAAGACACCTGAAGTTGATGTCTGGCCCTCAAACATGCTATGCTGAGAGAGAGACAGAGAGAGAAGAATCAAGAGGCAGCTTGGGTAACGTGCTACACAATGACAAGCAATTCTGTCTCTGTTTAAACATCATACCTTGAACTTGTCCTAATAAGGTGGCTACAATGTGACTAGGAGATATGCTCTTAGGATGGTCACTATATCCTCCATTGTTGTCCATATCCTTACATGGTGCACAACTGACTGGTATACATACAGGGACCAGTCTGGGGTCTGGCCTCACACAAAGCCAAAATTCCTTTGTTCTCATCTGGTCATGTGTTCACCAAAATTAGACTCCAAAGAGCCTGACACCCAGATCCAAGACGTGTTGAATTATATTTCCCTTTTTAAGGTTGGTGGGAGTGGCAAACAGGAAAACCTCAAGGTGAGAAGAAAAACCTGCTTTTTTTTTTTTTTTTTTCCATTGACCCAAACAGCAAAGTGTGATTTTTCTCTCTACAAAAGACAACTAGGCTGGTGTCCCAGATTTCCCTCAGGACTAGAATTCCCACTCAGCACGCATTCTGGGGCCAGGCTGGTGGAGTCTGAGTTGTTCTCTGAGGCCTGGTCCCCATCTGCTTTCCTCTGGGGGAGTTCTGTCTCCCAGCCTGCAGCCAACAGCCAGGAGCAGCAGGCTCTGCCCTGCCTCCCTCCACTCTCCACAGAGGAGAGGCCAGAAACCAGGCCAGCACACCTCAGCCACCTTCTCTGCTCCACTGCCTCTCACACCCCGCTTCCAGAACTCTGAAATTCCCCGAGCGAGCCCCGAGGAATCCAAGTGACTGTCCCCCTGAAACGTTGCCACAGTAGCCTTATCATCTTGCCTCCTCTCTCTCCAGGCCCCAAATGACCTGTTCTTAGGTGTGTGTGTTTGAGGAGTCAAAGAGAGGGAGGAGAGATCTGAAGCTCACCCACCCTGCCTATAATACTGAAGCAGCTCCCTCTAGGGGACCCACCCCTGAAGGGCCGTAAACTTGCTGCATGGCTTTGTCTTGCGTCTCACACATTTACTCATAAGGACCTCCACCTTGATGGCCTTCTAGACCCTTTGCCGTACGCCAAGTACGCCAAGCTCCTCTTGGCAAAGCCTTGCCCGACTCCCCAGGCAGAGAGCTTTGTACCCTAGAATCACCTTGCTCATGCCTTTCCAGTACCTTGCATCACATTACAGTGGCATTCAGGCTCTTTTCTCTGCGATCATATGGGTCACTGGTCATGTTAGTTGCTTGGAGATGAATGGAGCAGAAATGAAGAAACACGTTAATGAATGGGGAAAAGAAGCTTAGGAAAGACAAGGTGTCTCCTCTCGCAAGAGTCTCTTTACCATCAAAAAGGCCCCAAAGAGGAAAGGATAATGAAGGTGCTGAACAAAGATGGCAGGATCATCTGAAGGGAGAGGGGATTTTCTGGCCAGCTTCACGGTCAAGGCCCCACTCTTAATAACTATCAGGGCCTCTCCTTCCAACAGTGTGTTTCGTGGGAAAGGCCAACCCTTACTCGTGTCTTGGCCCTTTGAGGTGCTGTAGGCCAAGTCGCAGAAGGGTCGAAGCTAGGTTTCTGGCCATTTCCCTAGGGCCTAGAACTTAGGACCCTCTTCCCTCTCCCCCTCCCCCATCTCTCTCTCCCACCCCATCCTCCCTGTATGTGTTATGCCTGAGTGTGCACACGTGTGTTGGGACAGATGCGTGCTTCTATTCATGCATGCATGGCAGCCAGTTGATACTGGGATGTCTTCCCCTCTCTTCACTAAATGTGAAGCTGCTTGGGCCAGGCAGCCCCCCAGTCCACCTGTCTCCATCCCTGGCACAGGGATTACGGATCACCCAGCTTTCATCCGGGTAATGGGAATCCAAACTAGAGAGTCTCCTGCTCGCCCGGCAGACACTTCGCTCACTTAGCCATCAACCAGCCCCTTCCTCTCCTGCTTTGGTCCTCCTTACTTATCACTAGCCCTCCCAGGGTTTCCTGAGGCAGAGTGAGTAGAAGAAACTCAAGTAAGGTAGTGACCCCCAAAATCTGGGATGGGGCTTTAAGAATGGGCATGTTCCCTCATTCTCTCTCACTCAATCCTTTTGAGAACACCACAAGGCAGGTAGTGTTAGCATCCATTTCGCAGGTAAAGAGCAGCGAGCCCAATTGTCCCGATGTAACACGGTAAGCAGTGGAAAAAAAAAAAAAAAAAGAAGCCAAATCTCCCGTTCCCAGACCATTGGTTGTGCCCTGCTTCACAAGACCATGGAAAGCTGCTTGCATCTCTGGTATCTTCTCTCCACCCATCAAATGGACCTTCAGGGAGCTTCCTTTGAAAGACAGGCACTGCTGCTCCCTAAATGGGAAAGGCCTCCTGTTTAATGGATAGAGTCACCTACTCCAGTCTGCTCAGGGCTGTGGGATTTCTCAGGAGGCAGAGTGTGGGGTTCTCAGTGCTGAGGGGCTGGACAGCCTTGAGCAAGCCCTCTTCTCGGTTACTCTTGGGTCTCACCACCCACAACGGGAGCCTCAGACAAGCAGTAGTGGTTTCCCAAGTGGGCTTGATAGAAGTGAAAACCCCACCCCAACCCTCACCCATGAGAATCTGTGTTTTAACACGTTTCCCGTGAGGTTTAAAAGAAAAAAAAAAAAGACATCTGAGAAGCTCTGAAGAAAAACTCAGTACCTGGGACAGGCACTGAGGAACTGAAGGTTCACCTCGAGATTATATGAGCATTGCTGTGGCCTCTAAAACAAAAGACTCAGGTCTACAAACAGAGGAAGGAGAAGGGCTCTCATCTGACCCAGTCGGAAGGAAATGCTGAGGATCGCTAGCGTTGCAAGAGATGAAGGGAGCAATGGATATATGCTTCTACTGTGGTTTCATACCCCTGGTGACTCTTACCTTGAAGGTAAGAGTCTTTTCAAAGTGTTGCAGTTCTTTAGTCCCCAACACGGGTAGAGGCTGGAACACGACAGTTCTCAGCAGATGATCAGTGAGTACAGCAGGCTGACGGCCTCTGGCTCAGAAAGGGGAAGAAAAGCATGGAGGTAAAAAAGCCTTGCTTGGGAAGTGGTAGACCCCATCTCTATTAATTGATGGAGTCATGAGGCTGGGAGAGAGCCAGCCAGCCCTACTTGCTCCTCTTTACTGCATGTCTGGCTCCATTGTAACGAGAAACAAGCTATCGGCGGTGATGCAGTCTGGTGATTGCCTGATTTGGGCATAAACAGAGGTAATAGAATTGGATTCTAGGTGAAGGGCTTTAACAATGTCTCAGGGTTCTGACCAAACATGGGTCAGAACAACCTGGTCTCTATTCCACAGAGGTGGAGAGTCTCATCTGCTCCCCTCAAAAGAAGTGAAACTGTTTATGTATTTATTGTGTATACATGCTATGGGACACACTACAGAGGGCAATATGAAGTTAGAGGACAACCGGTAAGATCTGGTTCTCTCCCTTCTACCGGTGGGTCCTGGGGATTATTCAGGCTTTGAAGCAAATGCCTTTACCTCTCCCTGGCCCCTGTTCATCTTTTCTTTTCCTTTGCTCCAAATCTAACTCAACAATCAGATGTTTGCATGATAGGCACCAAGCAAGGTGAGGAAAGATGTTTGCATTTCCAGTATTGCAGAGCTGACTTAAACTAAAACAAGCAATAACCCACATTTGTCAATGCTTTCTGTGGTTCCAAGTCACATGCCCAGTGGGCAGCTAGAAAGGAGGACAACCAGGGGAGGGGATAACTGGCAGGCTCATCGCTCAGTCAGAGCTGTTTGAGACCAAGCTGATCTTTACAGCGACACCAAGAAATCAAGCTGTCACTTCTCTCAGAGGAGGGAGAATGTCTCTGCCCTCAGTTTGGTTTTCATGACAACTTTGTCCATGTGCATTGTTTGATTTTCGCTGGAGGTGGATCTTCTGAGAAGATTTTTTTTTTCAATCAAGGAGCAGTTCCCTGAGCTTGGCCCTGTAAATAGATATGAACCTCACATGACCCAGGACCCTGCTCATTTCGGTGGGGTCAGGGGACCAAGTTGACAGAGGAAAATGGAAATGGTAAATAGTGTCAGACGGGTAAAATGTTTGGAACAGACAAGGAGGGGAATAGGAGTTTTGCAAAAGGACGGTTAAGAAGATGGAAGATTCTCCTGCTATCAGCAGAACAAGAATATGTAGTAAGGGAAGACACAGTCTCACGAGGGCACTGCACAGAAGGTAGGGCCAGGGTAGGGGTGGTGTAGGGTTGGGAGCTGCAGAGTGGAGTGTGGAGCTTCAGGGAGCCTGGAGCAGAGGGTGGAGGGGAGGGCACGTGGGAGTAGGGGCTGTTGTGACATCCTGGTCTGTTTCACTCTGGAAATAGTGCACATTTGTAGTTCACAGGCTAGGGGGTGGGGTGCAACCTCAGGCAGTGTTGGGGAGCGTTGGTAGACACTGTGGTGTAGATGTGGTCTTTCCAAAGGTTGAAGTGCTAGATGATCGATTCCTTGTGTGGGGTGTTCAGAAGTGATGGGGCTTTAATCGCTGCTGTCCTTGGAAGGAAGGAAGGGAGGAAGGAAGGAGGGAGGGAGGGAGGGAGGGAGGGAGGGAGGGAAGGAAGGAGGGAGGGAGAGTGGGAGGGAGGGAAGGAAGGAAGGAAGAAAGGAGGGAAGGAAGGAAGGAAGGAAGGAAGGAAGGAAGGAAGGAAGGAAGGAAGGAGGGAGGGAGGGAGGGAGGGAGGGAGGGAAGGAAGGAGGGAGGGAGAGTGGGAGGGAGAGAGGGAAGGAGGGAAGGAAGGAAGGAAGGAGGGAGGGAGGGAGGGAGGGAAGGAAGGAAGGAAGGAGGGAGGGAAGGAAGGAAAGAAGGAGGGAAGGAAGGAAGGAAGGAGGGAGGGAGGGAGGGAGAGTGGGAGGGAGGGAGGGAAGGAAGGAAGGAAGGAGGGAGGGAGGGAGGGAGAGTGGGAGGGAGGGAGGGAAGGAAGGAAGGAAGGAAGGAGGGAGGGAGGGAAGGAAAGAAGGAGGGAGGGAGGGAGGGAGGGAAGGAAGGAGGGAGGGAAGGAAGGAGGGAGGGAGGAAAGGAAGGAGGGAGGGAGGTTACCGAGGGAGCCTAGATAATTCCTGCAGTAGAGGTGTGCTATAAGTATGACCCTGCTTCCTGCTTCACTAGGTGTTCCCTCTCTCTCTTCTTTTCTTTCTCCCTCTCCCTCCCCCTCTTCTTTTCTTTCTCCCTCTCCCTCTCCTTATCGCCCCCTCTCTTTCATTCACTCTTGCCATGATGCATTGTGCCATGAGTCCATAACCAGAACACATGCTCAATCATGTACTTCCAGATATTCACTTATAAATAAATGTCTCTTGTTTATATATTAACTAGCATTACTATTTTGTTTTAGCAATAGAAACTGGCTGAGCCAGAGGGGACTCTCACCCTGGGTCTCTGTGCCCATCCTGAAGGAGGAAAGACTGCAAGGGAGACTCGCTAGGTCCCTTGCCAAACTGCAGCAGCACAGCCCTAGAGTGTTCTTTTACGGGAGAGCCACAGACCAATGGCTTCTTTCCACTCCGCTTGAGAGCGGAGCTTTTGCTGCTGAGGTTTGAGCCACAGCCCCCATCAACTGCATTCTGGTAGCATCCCAGCTTCTGCTCTGCCCTCTGAGACTTCCTTCGCTAGGAACGGAGCCTTGCTATCTCCCAGGCTCCCCAGCCTGTGCAGCCTAAGCCTGCTGAGACCTCTGCCCCCAATGATGCCACAGCAGCTTCTGCCTCGGGGTCTTTGTTCCACTCCCCCGCTTTCCAAGAATGTTCTTTCCCCAGATGGTTGCAGGGCTGGCTCTCTGCCCTTCAGGTTTGAGGGCACATATTGCCTCATCGAGACCTTCCCTGAACTCCCTCTGCAGTCTAACCAGAATGGCTGCTTGCTTGGATGCCACTGTCACTTTACCTTGATATATATATATATATATATATATATATATATATATATATTCCCCCCTGACGTTTACCACACTCTTGGCTATCTTTTTTCACGCCTGTTTATGTGTGTCTCGGCCCATTCAGGCTGCCGTAACAAACTGTCATAGATTGGTAGCCCATAAACAACAAAAATGTATGTCTCAGTGTTTTTATAGGCTGAGAAATCCAAGATCAAGTTCCTGGCAGACTTGGTGTCTAGTGAGGGCTGTCTTGTGCATTGCCAATTGCTGATGTGTGTGTGTGTGTGCGTGTGAGAGTGTGTGTGTCCTTACTTGCACGGTAAAAAGAGGCACTACACCCCTCAGGACCTAATTACTTTCCAAGGGTCTTGCCCAAAATCATCACACGGAGAGATGGGATTTCAACGTGGGAACTTCAGGGAGGAGGGAGAACCTCACAAATATCTGTCTGTAGCAAGGCACATTTGTGTCAGTTTCCACCTCAGCCTGGACTTCATCCTTTCCTCTCTACCCCTGAGCTTAGAGCAGTGTCCGGCAGAAGCACTCTGTGTATACACGGTGGGATCACTTGCCCTCCTGTCTGCATGTGATTCAGAGCTGAAGAGTCATTAAATAAGCCTGCAAAGCTCTCAATGTATGGTCTCTCTGGATGCTTACAGCACACCTAGCGGGAAGATACTGGTGGGATCCCATCTGACAGACGAAGCTGCTGTACCACAGGGATAGTCCTGGAGAAGCTGCAGAGCTGGCGAGTAAGCTAAGCCATCGTGTGAGGACAGAACCCAGGGCGTCCGTCTCACTGATGCATGTTAAATGCCTTGTTGAAAGCTCTTCCAAGGCTGCCTGTCCCACCTCCTCCCCCATAGAAATCCCTTTCGGGGACTTAGTCCTCTGTCCTCCATTTGAGCACACAGCAACACTTGCAACCAGTCCTTCCTAACACAGCTCTCAGCATGAGGAATGACTCTCTTCTCACAATGCTGGTCCCTTTTCTTGGCAACTGCCACCAACTGAAGCCATGGCAATTTATCACCTCGCAGGCAAAGAGAGATTTGGAACATTTGTCTGTGGCAGGCCCTATGCCTTCCATGTTCCTGTGCATGTCACCTCATGTAAAACAACATGGGTATTTTGTACCCATGGACCTTTAACAAATGTGGAAACTGAGGCACAGAGTAGATTGAGTTACACAGGGGGCTGGAGAGATGGCTCAGTGGTTAAGAGCTCTGTCTGCTCTTCCAAAGGTTCAATTCCCAGCACCCACATGGCAGCTCACAACTGTCTGTAATGCCAATTCCAAGGGATCTGACATCTTTACACTAATGCACATAAAATTAAAAAAAGAGAAAAGCACACAGAGAGACTGAGTAACACAGGCTAGGAAGCTTCAGAAGCCATGCCCTCCCTTTCTGTTTCATCACGGCTCACATCCTCCTCCTACCCAGAAACTTCCTCAGGAAGGCAGAGGAAGGTAGATCACTGTGACTTTGAGGCCAGCCTGGTCTACAGAGCAAGTCCAGGATAGCCAAGTATACACATGGAGACCAGACAGAGGAGGGGAGGGAGGGGGTTCAGGAAGGTGGATGAAAGCCCATCTCTGATCCTGCCTGATCCTTGGAGACTGGACATTGAGGCTTGCTCTAAGACAAGCTAAATGGCCTGAATGCCATCTTTACCCTAGAGGCTCCCTCACTCCCCTCGGCCTAAGGCTGGCATTGCATATGCAGCTATTCACACGTGGCTTTTTTCACCTGCTAGGTGGTCAGCCCTCTGAGCTGGAGGTTGCTGATCTCATTCCTCTCTGTATCCCCAAAGGGCCTGACAGTTAATGCTCAATGGATGTGAAACAAGTGAATGACCCACTCATGTGTCCTCAGCCTCAGGGAAGGACTTGACCGTAGGGTCTCACAGACTTGCCGCAGAGTATCCATGTGACACACAACGGTGATTCTCACACCTGCAATGCAGAGCCAAGAAGGCACTTACACTGTCTGCTCTCAAGCACTGTTTACTCAGCTTGAGGTGCCTGGTGGGGCTGCTTTGGGGAGATGGAGCCTGCATCTCTCCCCATACCTGCAGATGCTAAGGGGACAAAAGAGGCAGACAGAGGGAATGAGACGAGATACTTGTCAGGGAGATGGGAGATTTCAGCAGCTGGGATCCTGCTAGTTCTGTCTTGGCCTTGGACAGAATGCCACAGAACACTAGCTTGCCTGCCACCAGTGTCTCTTTCGACCCCCAGCCATATCCATTCCTTGTGAAGACATGTGGAAAGACCCACATGGTCTTACATTGTTCAAAAGAAACACTAGTTGCTGAGTAAATCAAATTAGATTTGAAGTAGAATGCCTGAGTTAGTGTTTCCCAGGCTTGTATTGCCGGGATCCATAAAGGTTCAAAAATAAATGTGGTCACAAGGCTGGGTGTGGTGGCGCACACCTTTGATGCCAGCACTCTGTAGGCAGAGGCAGGCAGATCTCTGAGTTCAAGACCATCCTGGTCTACAGAATTGAGTTCTAGGACAGCCAGAGCTATACAGAGAAACCCTGTCTTGAAAAACAAAATAATGGGGGCAGAGGGAGGGAGAGACAGGGAAAAGGGAAGGCGAGTGGATTGGGAGGAGAGGAGGAAGGGGGCTATGATTGGGATGTAAAGTGAATGAATAAATAAATAGGTATTTTTTTAAAATGTAAAAAAAGAGGGAAAACAAAATAAATAAAATAAAATGCAAGCACAAAATCAGAAACTTGCTGTTAAAATATTGCTAGCTATAGATGTAAACAAAACCACAAATCAGCATTCTTTTATTAAATTCCTTAAAAGAAGTGGCATTTTAATCAGCATGAGAAGGCAGCTGGCCGTACGTGGACAACTTTCTGTGTACAACAGCTAGCATTTATTAAGTACTCACTGTATGCTAGGCATCATTCTACGTATTTCACTGATATCTTTCATTTTCCATATATGTACATGGCATTGTGTGTGTTTCTTCCCTTTCACGCTATGAGATTTTTCACTTGGACCAGCTGCTCCAGTTTATACCCTACTGTCAGGATCACTAAATGATATTTCTTGGGTAACTCACTGCTGGAGGAGCCAAAATTTTTATGAACCTTAAATTTTCCACCTGAAGACAGAAACTAGAATGCGACCCTTCGGAGTAACTTACTCTGGACCCAGATGACAAACAGCTTCCTTTGAAGTTCTCTTTGATGTATGTGACCCATCAAGTTCCACTCCCAGAAAACTCGCATGCTTGCAGCCTTTGTTGGCAAATGCAATGCCCCCAAGCAAGTCAGAATCCAGCCAAAGCAAAAATGATTCCAACCTCCTTTGTGAGGCTTGGAAACTGAAGAAAAAGCTACTGCAATAGAAAAATCCTAGGCCTGTGGCCCCTTCTCCCTGCCTGTACTTCCAAAAGGACAACATCCCACTATCACTTTTCACGATGAACACAAACAAGATGGCTCCAGCCAACGGGCAGGGGATGTGGGGTTGAGTAAGGAGGTATGAGTTAAATAAATTTCAAGAACCATTTTATTAAAATCTTAAACTCTTCCCTAATTTCTGGATTAAAGGCGACGTCCAGGGCCTTCCACAGAAAGAGCTTCTAAAGGGCTCTGGGTGCTGTCTGTAGCCAGAGGTGGGGGGCATTCTTCAGAAGCCGTGAACATGAGAGTGGGTTTGTGCACTTGCAAAGTCTTGCCAGGGACCAGACACCTCTTCCGGAGGAAGAGGCAAGTGGGAGATCATGTTTATTTTTTCAGTACTTACCAAAACAGCTCAAGGAGACCCAATGTCAGGGATATAAAAGATCATATTTCAGGAGACAGTGCTCTTGCATACAGAGGAAGAAGGAGCCAGATTCAAAGCAGAATGTGGTTTGTCCAGATCATCTTGGCCAATGTCATCTTTTCCAGTTGGCCATCTTCTTTCTGTTGATGGAAAAGATGAAAACAGTCACAACTTCCTATAGTACGTACTATGGAAAGGAAATGTCTAATCCCCTCCTACCCCTGAAGTGGGACAAGGGGAAAGTCATATGAGGTGGCATGTGTGTTAGAGAAGAATGTACAGAGGACAGATTTTGGCCTCTACTTCAGGTGAAAAGCTGAAGCATCCTAGATGTTTACCTGCTAGGCTGGAGAATGTAGGTCAGTGGTAGGTACTTGCCTACATGTGTGTGGCCCCGGGGTTCAACGTTCAGAGCAGCGAAAAGAAAAAACGCTTCGGGTTCTAAGCTTGGATTCTCATGTGCTGGTGGAGGGGAAGAGGGAGGGCAGTACCATTTGTGTATTCGCTCTGTGATCTTAGGCAGCTGCCTTGTCCCCAAGCCTCGGTTTTCATATCTGTTAAACACGTGTGTGAACTCCAGTGTTACACAGGAGGAAGCTGCGGCTCTGGCAGGTAACAAAGCTTGACCAGTGTCAAACCATTGGCATCTGACTGCCTAGCCTATGCTCTTTCCCTTAATCACACAACTTTCCATATGAGAGGCCACACGTTAACATGTAACCAGCCAGGCATGTGTTGATTCCTTTGGAGTTATTATATACAACCTTCCAGAGGGCGTGTTTGAAAGAAAGATCCTCCCACATCTACGCATGTGTGTGTGAACACGTTCGTGTAAAACTACTAGCACCTCTATAGGCCAACTGCTGTTATGGTCTGGATCAAATAAAGATACATAAAGAACAGGCTAAAGAGCTAGAGTGATGGTTCAACTGTGAAGAGCTCATATTGTCCTTCCAGAGGACCTGAGTTGAATCCCCAGCCTCCATGGCAGGTGGCTCACAACCACCCATAACTCCAGCTGCAGAGGGATCTCACACCTCTGACCTCTTCAGGTAAGATGATGTGCACATGCTCGGCCCACCCCCTAACTTAAAAATTAGGAAGGAAGGAAGGAAGGAAGGAAGGAAGGAAGGAAGGAAGGAAGGAAGGAAGGAAGGAAGGAAGGAAGGAAGGAAGGAACAGGCTGGAGCCAGGTGTTTTCCCAAAGAACTTGGGTTTTTACGTGGCGGCTCCCACCATGAAGCAGCCTGCACCTGACACTAACTTGCCCTCCATGGAGAGACACTAGGTATCCTCTATAGAGACAAATGAGGCTTATTCTGAAGTCAAAACCTACCACCCCGTAGAAGATTAGGAACTTTCACTAATCATGCCTTCCTTATTGATAGTTATTCTGAAGAAGTTTGGGGAAACCCATGGACTTTGAAGCTCCTGGTTCAGATCCACAGAGGTTTGTGTTCTGGGAGAGGTTGACCATGCGTCCTGAAGAACTGACCACCTGAAGGGTGAGGAGACAGTACCAGGGCCCTCCTGAACGGTCACTCCAGGAATAAATACAGATGTGTTTATTCAAAGAGGGGAGAGATGCCAAAGAATACAAACCTTTTAGAGAGAAGTTTAAAAGCTTGATTCAGCAATTTAAAAGGCATAATTTTGGTGCAATGATTCCATTGTTAGAAACTTATGCTGAGGATGTGATCTACCATAACAGTCACCAGGCTGGAGGCATAGCTACCGGAAGGAACTTATCAAGTGTGCATGAGGTCCCCAGCTGGATGTCCAGCATGGTAAAAAGCAGAAAACTTACCTGACCCAAAAGTTGATGTGCAAAAAAGAGTAGTGCAAAATGCTAGCATGAACTGAAAGGCCTCAAAAAAACAAAAAAAACATGGCTTGGTGACAACTGGTCCTGAACCCAAAGCCATGAGCAGCATGTCCAGTGACTAAGGTAACTTGTCATATAACGATTAATAAGAAGGCTACAGTCCTGGAAACAGGGGAAGGTGTCTATGCTCTCGAGGCTGAAAATGGATGAAGGAAACTGTTACTTCCTGTGATAAATAAAATATAAAAAAAATTAAATACTGAAAGGAAATGTGTAGTAAAACATTAAGAAGGGGAGGGGACGGGGAGATGGCTCCACAGTTAAGAGCACTGACTGCTCTTCCAGAGGACCTGGGTTCAATTCCCAGCACCCACACAGCGGCTCACAACTGTCTATCACTCCAAGATCTGATACCCTCTCACAGACATACACGCAGCTAAAAACGCATGAAATAAAAATGAATTATTTTTTTAATGAATGAATGTAGTTGATTATTATTTTGCAGTTTTGCCCTTATTATCCAAGTTTATTTAATAATTGCCAAGAGTTTATGTGCCTTCCCTCCTCAAATAGCTCTTTCGTTCGCTTGAATTAGTACGAGAATCCACAGCCACCCTCCGTGCCCTGGACTCACCCTTCCCAGGCCACTTCTCAAACACAGGCTCGTCCTTTTGGTGAGCTAATCGGTCTCTCTCTGGGCTCAGGACAGACCTCGGCTACCTGTTGCCTCCCGACTGGGAAGTCCGGTTCGAGCTTACTCACCATGTTCACCACACAGGCTAGAGCCTTTCAAGTCTGGTTTCCAAGCAGGTTCTTCCCTTTACTGTGGATGCCCTTCCATCCCTCTGCCCACCCCTGTCCATGTATTCATGTGTGTGTGCATGTGTGTTCGCGCCTGCATTCACATCCTGTCAGGCTTAGCTTTTTACCGTACCAATTGAGCCATCTCCCAAGCCTCCCTCCCCCTCTTTTTATACCTAGAACATAATTACTTGACCTTTGGGGCCAAGCTCAGGAGTTAGTCCTCCTGGAAAACCTTACTCATCATTCCCCAGCCGGGCGACTGCTCTTTGCTGCCCTTCCTTAAGAAGCACATGCTTGCTCATCGCTCCATTTTGGCAGACACTATGAATGTCCCCACACCATATATTTCGGAGAAAGAAGTTTGACTCATTCATCTCACTGTGCCTGGTGCCTGGCATAGAGTCACTGTCTGATGACAAACAGACTGAACTGGACCACTGACCTGGAACCACGGTGGCATCAGGCAGCACTAGGGCGATGGTCTATAAGGTGACAATGAACTGATCTTCAGGCCCCACATCAGGGCAACAAGCAAAGCTGGTCTGTTAGGGAGGAGCTTCCACAGGGTTTGAGCATTAGAAAGGATAAGTGGTGGGGGCAGGGATCCCTTCGCAATGGGGTCCCCCAAACTCCCCCATCTAACCGATGTCAGGCACTGCCTCTCGGACCCTGGGAGACGGACAAGCTGGCCTCAGCCAGGCCAAGGCTGCAGTGCATTTGGCTGTGCTTCCTGCTGGAGCCCCTCCGATGCTGCTGCAGGCCTGGCAGGTGTCCATGTCAGCTGCGCTCCCAAGCTCAGATCTGCAATTTGAACCTACAGCCTTGCACACAAAGAAGCCGATGTTAAGAGTAGAACCAATTGCTCATAAAACGCAGTGGGGCACTTGGCTCCACAACACTCATTAGCATCTTAAGTTCACATAAATATATATGAGGCTAGTGTGGTACCCCTGGGAATCCCGGAGGCCCTCATAGCCAAAGAGAACATCCTTCACTTTGTACCTCCCCCTGGACCTCCGGACTCAGCTGTGTCCGGGGGGGCTCCATTGCTGTAAGGATGTTCCCCATCGGGAGCCTAGCGGCCCATTTTCAGAGTGCAAAATTAGACACGTGGTCTTTTGGGGTGCAGAGTTCCATGCTTTCCTTGTAGTGGACCCTCGTATTAAAGATCTCTGAAGGCCAGGGTGGTTCCCTGTTACAATCTCATATGTTTGATCCCAAAGGATGCACGGACACAGCATCGTACATAGATTCTGTACAGCCCAGGGGAAACAGGAGCAGGAGAGGAGCAGGGCAGGGGTGGGAGGTTTGGGAGATGAGGAGACCCAGGACTTTATGTTCTTAAAAGACTCCTGGTCTAATGGGATTTGCAAATCAGAAAGGAATACAATGCTAAAAGGTGTAGCTCAGTCGGTGTCAACATCTGAGAATTGTAAGTGGAAACACAATTAGCAGTTCAGAAACCTTGTAAATTTCACAGAGATGGGGCGGGACCGGAAGGAAGTGCCACTTGATCTGAGCTCATCCCGGAGGGCTCCGTGGAAGGAGAGAGCTTGGAAAGAAAGGAAGAGAGTGGATTTGGGAGGGTACTAACAGATGTCTTGCTTATCTTACCTGCCTTGTCAGGACAGCGCAGAGCAGCTGAGTGACAAGGAGAAAACAGCAGTCCGCCCCCAAGTTCCAGATCCCAACATTCCTGCATCTAAGCTAAGCAGCTCTACCAGCACTCTGATTTCCATGTGTGGAAAGGGTCTCAGAGAAAACTCCTAAATGAAGCCACTCAGATCCACTGTAGACGGAGAGGGTCCGTCTGATGTCTGTCGCTGGGTGCTGTCTAGTGAAGGGGGTGGGGCAAAGAAATGAGTGATGGGGCGGATTTTCAGCTCAACTGTTTTTTGGATCTGATGATGCCGAAGGAAACATTTTCCCAAATCCTGATTTTGCTGCTGATCTCTGCATGTTGGCAGCCTGCGGTGAGTTTAAAAGAGGACTTTCTAGGGCTGGGGAGATGGCTCAGCAGTTCAAATCACGCACTGCCTTCACAGAGTTCGGGTCCCAGCACTCTCGTTGTGCACAAACTGCCTTTAGCCCCAGCTCCAGGGAATCTGATGCCTTCTTCTGGATGCACATGCACACATACGTGTGTAAACACTCATATACACAGAATTTAAAAATAAGATCAACTGTAGATACAAAGGGACCTTCTGCTTTCAGAGCACCGCACTGCCAAAAGCAAAGGGATAAAAAGACCTCAGAGAATGCTCTGTAGGATTTTTTTTTTTTTTTTTTTTGAGAGAACTGGGCATAATGGCACCTTCTTTTAAATAGCACTTGGAAGGCAGAGTCAGGCAGATCTCTTTGAGTTTCGGACCACCTAGGATTACATGGTTAAATCCTGTCTCAAAAAATGAATGAATGAATGAATGAATGAATGAATGAATGAATGAAAACTTTAAAAGATTATTGACGAGGGTCGGCGAGATAGTGAAGCGGGCGGAGGTGTGCCTCCAAGCCTGACAACCTGAGTTCAATCCCCAGGACCTCACGGTGGAAGGAGAGGACCAACTCCTGCAGGTTGTCCCCTGACCTGTGTATGTACCATGGCATACAATTATGCAGGCACGCACACACATATATGCACAATAAGTAAATGTGATTTTTTTTTTCATTTTTAAAAAGATTGTTAATGGGACTGGAGAGCCCGCTCAGTGGTCAGGAGCACAGGCTGCTCTTCCAGAGGGCTCACGTAGCAGGTAACGACTATAACGCCTATTCCAGGGGATGTGGCACCCTCTTCTCGCCTCCTCGGACATTGCCAGCACGTGGTGCACAGACTTACACACATGCAAAGCACCCATGTACATAAAATAAAAATAAATAAATTACAGGCTGGAAGGACAGCTCAGTGGGTAAGGATCCATGCTGCTCTTGCAAAGGACCAGCGCCTATTTTGCGGCTCACAACTCCAGTCCCCTATTGTGACTTCCATACGCACTAGGAATATCTGTGGTGCATATATACATACATACATACATGCAAAATACTCATTCACGTAAAACAATTAAATAAACAAATTGAAAATTTTTTAAATTAAGTAATTTTTAAAAATTTAAAAAAATACTACCAATGACAGTAGCTATCACTTACCGAGTACTTCCAGTGTGCCAAGTTGTGTGCTAAATGCCCTATGCTCATTACTCCCAAAGTACTTAGCACTAAGCCTGGCACACTGTAATGTGAATTGTAAAGATCACTACCCTTGGACCCAAGAAGTCCGCAGCAGCTGTGAACACAGGTCTTACTTTGAGCATGTCTCAAAGTCAGGCAGACCTGCAAGCAGGAAAGCAGCTCTCACTCAGGCTGGGCAGTCTCACTGACCTGTCCTCCCACACTGGGGAAAGGTCACTGGCTTCTGAGAGCTAACACAGCCTGCTCTTGCCCTGTTTAAACAAGGCCAAGAGGCAGGCAGGCAGGCTGTGGTTGAGGAGGAAGGAAGCAGGGCTATTTGGGATTCCTCGCAGACTCTGGGCTATTGAAGCTGTCAGGCTGATACACAAGTTCTGTCAGGCTCATAGCTCTTGGCATTCTGGCTGCCTCCCCTTGATGACCATTTATAGTCAACCCCACTGAAGAGAGCAGAACCCTGGCATTGGGCAAAGAGATGAAGTTGGAGAAGAGGCACCTGGTGCCTGCGGAGGCGGGCAGTAACTACAAAAAACCCTCCTTCTATCCGAAAACCTAGTTTGTGAAATGTGGGCCCAGCTGCTCCCCCTTCAGGGTTGAAGGGCAAGAACAAACCACTTGCCTACTTTCCGTTTTCACACAAGGAGGCACATCCTGCCTGGCCTGGCCTGGCCTGTTGGTATTGCCACACTCAGGGTCCAAAGCATGACAGAAAGTTGGAAAGTGGAACAAAAGGAAGAGTCGTGCTTACAAATAATATTAACATATATTGATTATACATAATAATGGGTTTCACTGTGGCATTTTCTGACAAGTACACAATGCATTTTCATCATATCTATCCCTCTTTTACTCTTCCCACTAATCACTTTCCTCTTCTTCATTACCTTTCTTCTAGTGTGTGTGTGTGTGTGTGTGTGTGTGTGTGTGTGTGTGTGTGGTTTGAATGAGAACAGCCCCAAAGGCTCATATATTTGAATGTTTGGTTCCAGTTATCAGAATTGTTTGGAAAGGATTAGGAGGTGTGTCCTTTAGGGAGTAGGTGTGACCTTGTTGGAGCGGGTATTTGTTTCACTAGAAATGGGCTTTGCTTGTTCAAAAGCCCAAGTCAAGCCCAGTTTCTCTCTCTGCTTGCAACTTTCAGATGATAATAGAGCTGTCAGCGACTGCTCCGGCCCCACAGCTGCCTGCTTGCTGCCATAGTTCTCAATATGGACTAACCCCTGAAACTGTAAGAAAACCGCAGCTAATTATGCTTTCTCCTTTAAGCGGCCTTGCTCACCGTGTCTCCTCACAGCAGTAGAACAGGAACTAAGACAGTTGCTTAGCGTAAAAGTGAGGGCTCATTTACCAAAGCTCAGGCACTTTACCAGTGGCTACACCACTGAGGAAAATACCTCGCCTTCCCTTCATCTATCATTAACTGTGTAGAAATCCTCAGTGAGGAAGCGGGACCCCGTGAGCTCTTCATTCTTCCACAATAGCACAGTAGGGAGCCCACTCTTGTTTAGATCTTGCACAAGTAATCAAAGCCACTGTCAGTTCAAGAGTGCAGTAGCCACATCCTGTCTGGAAGTCATCATTCCATTCCACACGCCCCACCTTCTTTCAGCTCTTCCATTCTTTCTGCCGCTTCTTCCACAAGCCTTGGAGAAAGATGATGTTGGTGTCCCATCTGTGGCTAATACGCTCAGTGCTTACTGATTCCTCACACTGGTCAGTTACAGGCCTCTGAGGTGACCACTGCAAGAAGCTTCCCTGGGCAAACCCAACAGCAGTGCTA
This sequence comes from Meriones unguiculatus, assembly GCF_030254825.1. Lineage (NCBI taxonomy): Eukaryota > Metazoa > Chordata > Mammalia > Rodentia > Muridae > Meriones > Meriones unguiculatus. Next base: position 176,445,540 of record NC_083349.1, read on the forward strand.
TTCTACAGGCAGGAAAGTGGTTCTTCAGCAGAAAGTGTGAGGGGCAGATGTGGCTCAGGGGTTAAAATCCCTGGCTGCTCTTGCAGAGGACCCCAGTTCTATTCCCAACACCCACATGATAGTTTACAACCACCTGTAACTCAGTTCCCCAAAATCTGATGCCCTCTTCTGATCTTTGAGGCAACAAGCATTCACATGGTACACATATGTACATGTAGGCAAAACACACGACAGAAGGAAGGAAGGAAGGAAGAGAAGGAGGGAGGGAGGAAGGAAGGAATGGAGGGAGGAAGGGAGAGAGATACAGAGAGAGAAAGAAAAAGAGAGAGAGAAAGGAAGGAAGGAAGAAAGGAAGGAAGAAAGAAAGAAAGAGAAAGAAAGAAAGAAAGAAAGAAAGAAAGAAAGAAAGAAAGAAAGAAAGAAAGAAAGAAAGAAAGAGAAAATCTAAAGGAGGAGGAGGACGTGTGGTGGGCACATCATGCCCATTTAGTAAAACAACAGCAATTCCTTCCCCCACTCACCTGTGACAAGGCCAGAAGTTCTATCAGAATCTTGCCGTGTAGCAAATATACATAAAGTTTTGTGGTAAGGAATTCAGATGTTATGGCCCTTAATTGCTTTCCATTTTCTCCTTAAGTGTAATTCAAGACCCTTTTATGCATATAGAAAGTAGTAAACCTTTAGCAGAGTCTGGAAAGGAGAAAGACAGCTAGGCAGTGTTAACAGTCTGAGGTGGTCATTAGCTGGTCGCATGATCTACCCTTTGCATCTCCTCCATTTCCATGGATTTGAGAGCACCAGGTTGTGTGGGTCCTAAGTAACCTGTGCGCTTAGTTCTTAGAACGACAAAGATTAAGGGGAGAGTTTTTAAATCCCTGAAGAACTAGGGTTGAGTAAAAAGAGCAAATGGAAACTGGGTGGTGATGCAAATGCCCATAATTCCAGCAGTTGACATTTAGGGATGGATGCATGAGGTCAGAGTGAGGTCAGCCTAGCTATCCAGCTACATACTGGGGATGATACAGTGGGAGAGTGCTTACTGACCATCTAATAAAGACCCCCAGCACTAAAATAAAATGAAATTACATAAAATAAAATAAAATAAAATAAAATAAAATAAAATAAAATAAAATAAAATAAAATAAAATAAAATAAAATAAAATAAAAAAATAAAAATCACTGTTGGGAAAAGAAACAAACCCTCCACAAAAGTAGATGTGCAGATTTCTTTTATTTCTTTCTTTCTATCACTTCATTTTATTATTTTTTATTTTTACTTAATTATTTTGGTTTTTTGAGACAGGTTTTCTCTTTGTAACTCTGGCTGTCCGGGGATTTGCTCTGTAGAACACGATGGTCTTGAACTCAGAGATCCTTTTGCCTCTACCTCCTGATTGCTGGGATTAAAAGTATGTGCCGCCAACACCAGACTAGTCGTATAGATTTCTAACAAGTTTGGAAACATCAAATAATGCTACTAAGCATAGGAAGGCTTGCCGGCTGCTATTGCCACAGGGAATCAGAACTTCAGGATTGTCACCTCGGACACTACTGTGGACCTCTGTGCACCTGCTAGAATACAGAATACTAGTTAGGTGTTTGCTAATCATGAGAAGAGCACCTAGGATTGGGGTGAAGGATAGCCAAGGGCAAGAATGGGTAAAGTACCAGACACTGGGTTTATATACATTAAGGGGCTTTATACAAATCTTTTATAAAGCGGAGAAGTTAGGTCAGTTTTATTCTGATTTTATAAGTGAAAAAACAAGGATCTGAGAGATAAGTGACCTGCTCAGGGTTTCAGAGTTATTATATAAAGAGCTGGACTTCAGACTTCTAGCTGTTTTTAGCAGCCTGTTTAAACCAAGGTTAGGTCCTTGCTTAGGGCACTGTCCTCCTGGGAGATGCCATGTCCTCAGGAGGCTGGTGACAGAGCAGAAGTTGCTCTAGGGGTTTTGGGTTTTGGTTTTAGGTTCTCCCATCAAGCTAATAAAAAATAGGAAAGCTGTCTCTTTTTTAAGAGGTGTCAGTTTTTGATAGCACACCCTGTCTCGTGCACAGCTTTGAGTGATGCTGTCAACATCACAATTCTATAGTTGCTTTTTCTAGAACTTTGCAGCGATCATTACCCTTCTGTTATGACATCCTTTCTTCCTCAGCCAAATGATAATATACTCTTGTCACAAAATTTCCTGGTTGAGACTGGAAAAATGGCTCAGTGGTTGAGAGCATTGGCTGTTCTTCCTGTGGACCTGGGTTCAATTCCCAGCACCTACATGGCAGCTCTGTAACTTCATTTCCAGGGGATCCAACATCCTTATACAGACATATATGCAGGGAAAATACCAATGCACATAAAATAAAAATAAATAAAGAATTAAAAAATAATTCCCAGAGCTGGAGAGATGGCTCAGAGGTTAAGAGTACTGGCTGCTCTTCCCAGAGGTCCTGAGTTCAGTTCCCAGCAACCACATGGTGGCTCATAACCATCTATAATGAGATCTGGTGCCTTCTTCTGGCATGCAGATGTACATGCAGACAGACATTGTATTCATAATAAATAAATAAATATTTAAAAAAATAATAATTCCCAGCTGGGCATGGCAGCGCACACCTATGATCCAGCACTTGGGGAGGCAGAGGCAGGCAGACCTTTGTGAGGTTGATGTGAGTGTGTGAGTTTGAGGCCAGCATAGCCTACAGAGTGAGTTCCAGGACAGCCAAGGCTACAAAGACAAACCCTGTCTTGAAAACAACAACAAATCCCTGGTTGGCTTCAAGTCCGAGGAGCATGTGGTTACTTTTACTAACTTTTAAAGGAGTTTATTATCATCTTTTAAGAGCCCCTTGTTGCAAGTATGACTTCATTTAGTCATCCAAACTTATTGTGCAGTTATTATATTACACAGCTGACACTGTGTTCAATCCTGGGGACAGAAAAATACACAAAGTTGTCTCTTCTCAGACGAGGCAAAGGTCCAAGCAAGAGTGATGTGCCTCAAAGCATCACAGTGCTTCATGGGCTGTGCTCAGATGTACTCTTAGCTAGATCAGCTTATTGATCACAGCAAATCAGTGAGTTATGACTAATTCTAATGCCTTCATTAAGATATTGAAACCTGGGAGGGTCAGTTGAGGGTGGTGAACGAACAAACAAGTAAAATAGCCCAGAAGATTTAAGTATCTGTCTCAGTTACACACACACACACAAGCACAAAATTTTGAGATAGAATCTCACTTATTCCTGTGGGCCTTGACCTCAATATGAAGCTGTGAGTGACCTTGAACTCGGACTACTGCTGCTTCCAGCTCCCGAGTGCAAGCCTCTGAGCTTGGCTATGCTAGATGTCAAACCCAGGCCTTCATACACGCTAGGCAAGTTCCCTGACACTTGACCTCCACCCCCAGCTCAAGCACAGCTTCAAATTGGTACGTTAGTATTTATTTGCCTGGAATTATCAGAGCAGACACTGAAAACATGGCGGAATGTGCCGCCACTTCAATGTGGCAATGGCAAAGAAACAACAGATTTGGATTTTCTTGTTAGAAAACTTTTGGACAATATTGTCATTTCTCCATTTGACGGCAGAATTCTAGATGCTGTACAGTGTGACTGAAGTGGCTTTACTGGAAAAAATAGTCTGACATAAAGATACAAAAATTAAGCATAAATGCCCTGATCCCTTTTTGCTATTGGTCTCAGAACTTATCAGCCAGCCAGCCGGCCCTCCCAGCTTCACTCGGAACTGATTGTGATCCTCCACTAAGACCTTATGACCTAACCTTGGAGACACGTGATGCTGCAGTGGGATTCCCCGCCCCTCCTCCCACTTCCTTCACACACACAGCAAGCTGTCAGTCCCCAGCGGCCAGTAGGGACTCTTTGCATTGCTATGTGTCATCCAGGGCTTTAGTAAAGCTGCAGGTTCGGATTCAGCAGAATCCGGGTGGGACTGGAGGTGCTGCAGTCCACTCGCTCCCAGATGCTGGTGCTACGGGGGCCCACACCTGAAGCAGCAAGCTGCAGGTCATAACCACAGAGCATCTCTCCCAACTGGCTTCCTTTCCCCTAGTTCCTGCCGTCCCCTGCTTAGGCCATGCTACCTTCTCCCCTAGCTGTCTAGACCTAGGCTCAGCCTCCTAATAGGTCTCCCCTACGCTCCTCTCTTTTTCCACTCCATCCTATGTGTGTGTGTTAAATGAAACTTCCTAAATTATATTTTTTACAATGTTTCCCACCCTATCCCACCCCCATCCCCTCACAAATACACCCGGAGTGAGCGTTGCTGACTAGCGAACTGGACTGAATCCCTGCAACTGTGGATAAGACGCTGTCAGGCTGGGCTAGGGCTTTTCGGCAGGAACTTGCTCTAGTCGCACTGGCTTGTCCCGCCCTTCATCTGGGTTGCTGCTTTGCCTTTGGGAACTTTATGACCATTTTTCATCTCACTGGCACCCCTTCCTGCTTCTAACTGTAGCTCCGACCTCCTCTTCTGTGTTCAAACTTTCTCCCTTCTCCTGAGCACTGGCACTACTCTCCACAGCTATCTGGAAAGTTCCAAAGCTCTCTGCCTAAATGCGGTTTCTTATGTAGACTTTTGTCCTCCCTGTGGACTAAGCTACTTCCTCTCACTCAATAAAGCCCACAGCACCTCTGCAGTGCCTGCTCCCAGCAAGCTTTCAATTAATCCATCCCAGGTGCCTGAGAAACTATTCCCCAGAATCTCTTAATGGCTTTACGTTCTATTTACATTACTTATCTTCCTGTTTGGGGATGTGTTTTAAATCACCCCAAATCCTTTCGGGGAGTCACTGAACTATAAATCAACAATCAGCTGTAAGAGTGGACGCTTGGGAGATGTTTGTTGAATGAATACATGAATGCCTTCAAGACGGTGTAAAGAGCGGGCCTGTTGTCTGGTCTTCTCACTCTTCCCTGCCTCTGGCCATTTTGCTCATCTTTTTCCTCTATGTGATTTTTCCCAAAACCTTTTTGGAATCCTGCTCAGTTTTAGGGTGAGCCCCAGCTCCTCTGGAGATTTTCTCCTGGGTAGAGCTATTCCATGGCATCTAGTGACATTTGGATTAACATCATCCCACTGAAGTGTGAGTTTCTCCGTGGCAGGGGCCATGTTCTTTGACTCGCAATTTAACGGCACGATGGCCCCCTATCCTGGCTCCATAGCCACATACTCTACACAGCTTTGTGAATCTCCAGGTGCCCAAACGGCCGCATGGCCCAGGTCTTGAGCTTACAAACATCCTCACACCTGCAGGGATAGTGAGGCACAGACGGCTAGAACCCACTTCTAGCAAGATTAAAGCCAAGAGTTTATGTGCGGAACAGATTTCCAGGTGATGTCGCCACTGAAAACTGCTTGGAAGACAGCTGCTCTAGAGGATGAGATCCAGCCATTCTGTAGACGAAAGAAAAGATAGCCAGAAAGAAAAATAAATCATCGAGTCTCACGTGCAGGCTGGCAAGCCTGGCACATGGCAAAGGTTTGATAAATATTTAATGGTTTAAATTACTTGTTGCACCTATCTTAGAGCCACCTCCCCAGGTGATAGGTAGTTTGCGCCTGGAGATTAAGGTTCCAGTGTGCTTCTGCGGATGGCAGGGGAGCCCAGGGACAGCCTTTCACCTGAACTCAGTAACTGCCTCCTCTGACCTCTGGGTGCTGTTGCTGGCTGAGGAAATCCTAGGAAATTTAACCCTGATCATTTCAGAGAGTAAACAGGAAAGCATCAGAGGAGGAAGAGGAGGGTTCAAAACGAAAAGACAGCAAGCAGGACTAGGGCGCTCCACCCATCTTAGGAAATCAGTAAGTCAGGGTCTCATCTCTGTCACGAACCATGCGGAACCATTCCACAGGATTCAACCTCTGCTCCCAGGAATCTCCAGTTACATAGCTGCTGTGCGCTCTGATTTTCTCTCGAAATACATTGTGGTCATGTGGGCTGGCCTCAGAAAAGGCACAGAAAGTGAAGCAAAGACGCTCAGCAAAACTCACTTCCTCATCAATAATTTACCTTTGTGAGAAAGGCGTTAAATTCATAGGGTACAGTTGGATTATTGCAATAAATTATTAGCACCAATTTCTACCTTTAGGTTCTTCAAGCATTTAGAAAGAATGCATAATTATAATAACAAGGTGCAAAAGTGTTCCATTTGTAAAAATAAGTTCATCCCCCGTCAGGAGATGGGGATGAAGTCTGGTAGCTATGAAAAAAGACTGGTAAGTTCATCTTTTCCCCTGTTGCACTACATAGCAAAGAACAGATTTGAAAGAGACCATCATCAACAGACTGATTGGATTGGCAAAGTCTTATAGAAGACTCCTCCACTGCCTTGCAGACTCAGAGCATCACAGCTGTCCTCTGAAATCACCCTCCTGTGTGCTCCCTGCACACCTGGGCATCTCACCACCATCTTGGCAAACACTTACCTCATCTCCTTGTAACTGTCAGTCACTAGAGCCCTGTTCTGTTAAGCGTGAGAAAATTATCTCCAGATCGAAGCTGCAAAGAAAAGCCAACAGAAACTAAAACTGCCATAGCAAACCGACTTGATGCGTCTGTGGACTCCATCCCCACAAGAGACTTGTTCTCAGCCAGCTGTGAAGCTTGTGGAGATGCTTCCCGTGCCTACCTGGAGGAGGAGGTCATCATTGGCTCCCATAGCCCAGTGATCCACATCAACCCTTCTCAACCGCCACCACTCTGTTCCCAGCCCCGTCTTGGTGTCAGGTGCAAGCTCTCTTCTTGGTGGTCTGTAGTTCGGTTTTTGTGATGGCCTCAAAAGGCTCTCATGCTGTTCTTTGGCAATTTGGTATGCACACATTCTGGAGGACCCACAGACTCACATCTCTGCTGGTAAAGATATAATTCCCAGGGAGAATGAGTTTTGGGAAGATCATCCAGAAACTGTTTTCATCATTTATTTTAATAGCACACGTGCACATCCAGAATGTAAACACATTCGTTTCTTTAACGTTTGGACAGATCTGGAGTCTTCCCTACCTTTTCCAAATGTCTTAGAATTAAGCTTGCATCCAACTACTTCGCTAACTTCCTCGGACTGCCTTTTATTCGTATCCCAGCACTGCACAGAATATCTGGCTAAAAGGAAGCTCCGTGAATTAGCCAAGGACCTTCCAGTGGTCACCAGTAATATTCACTATCCCCTAGTACCGCCCAGGACAAAGCCATTCATGAGTAATCTTTGTTAATGCTGACGCTACCTCGGAATTGCAAACACTATGTAGTAACCCACCCCAGGGTAGGAGGGGGGAAGCCACTTGCCTGGAAGGAAGAAAGCCGATTTCAAAACCAGATCTGCCTCATACCAAATCCCCTGTGCTTCGGAGAGCAAAATATGAGAGCAACAATTGAATTTAGGGGCTGTAAATATCCATGCTGGCTCCTGGCTTTGTGATTTACTGCAAAATTAAAGCCGTTCACCCAACAGCAAGATGCGCATGAGAAATGATGTGAGGAGTTTCTTGTTAAGGAAGGCAGTGAAGCCTCAGCAAGAGATGGGTCCACCAAGGGTTGCGACACCTTCAGCTCAAGCCAGAATTATCTGAGCCAAGTCTAGTTTCTAGAAGTGGAAAGCTACATACAAGTCTTCCATAGTCACCTTTAATTCAGAAACTAGGAAAGCTCAAGCAGATAGATTATGAGACCCAATCCCAAAATAATTTTTTACAGGCTGAAGCAGACCCAGACTAATACTACCTGCTTTTTCTCATATGTCAACATAAGAGGTGCAGGCTTTTGAAAGTAAAAACCAGTCTACGACCATACCACCCTGAACACACCCAATCTTGGCTGATCTCGGAAGCTAAGAAGGTTCAGGCCTGGTTAGTACTTAGGTAGGAGACCGCCTGGAAACACCAGGTGCTGTTGGCTTTTTAAAAAAGAAGAAGGAGACAGAAGAGAGAGAGAAAGAGAAAGAAAGAAAGAAAGAAAGAAAGAAAGAAAGAAAGAAAGAAAGAAAGAAAGAAAGAAAGAAAGAAGCAGGCCAGAAGATATTAGAAGAGGTGTTAAGGAAGGGAGATACAAATGACATGAAAGTAGAAAGGGGGCTGTTTGAGCAGAGGAAACAGAAAGAAGTGTGTGGAAGGACTGGAAGAGGGCAGTGAGCGAGGAGGGTAAGTAAAGAGCAAAGTACAATGAAATATATGGATGGAAATGACAGAACGAACCCTGTTACTCTGTATGCTTAGAAAGACAATGTTTTGTAAAGGCATGCATATGGTAGTGCTGAGCATACCTCAGTGGCAGAGCAGGTGCCTAGCCTGTAAGGGACTCCTGAATTCAACCCCCACTAATACATACATACACGCACGCATGCATGCATGCATTCATACACACGTAAACCTTCTGCCTGCACAAAGCCTAAATTCCCTACCATAGTTATTGCTCTTGAGCACGCTTCTAAGGGAGAAGCATTTTATCAAGATTGCAGCATTATATTATCTAGGCACGCTGAATGTTAGCTAGCTAACTCATTAAAAGGGATTGCTCTCTCTGATTGATGAGACAGCAGGCTATAATTGGAAGGACACTTAGAGGCTGAGAAGCAATACGTGACTTGCCTGCAATCCCAGGGTGGCCCAGTGGCTAACGTGAGAACCCTACTCCAACCCTGCAGTATGTAGCACATTCCATTCCATTCTCTTCCTGTCCTGCCAAAGGCTACAGTACTTGAAGCAGCAGTGTTCTTTGAATGCAGACTGAGTGATCTATGGGAAAGACAAAGAGACCAAACCTGGGAGTTTTGTACAAAAGGGACCACGAAGGAAGAAGCAGAGACTTGGGCATCTAACAAGAAAGTGCCTACATCAAGGGTGGTGGAGCATTACTGCAGAATCTCAGAAGGAAATGCCCCTCCCCCTCCTCCACCACATAGGGTAACAGAATACTCTGAACTCAAAGTATAAAGATCAAATCAGGTATGGTGGCACATATCTGTAACACCAGTACTTGAGAGGCTGAGGCAAAGGAATATTAAGCCTGGGCTACATAGTTAAGAGTTCAAGGCTAGGCGCTGGAGAGATGGCTCAAGCAGTTAAGAGCACTGACTGCTCTTTCAGAGTTCCTGAGTTCAATTCCCAGCTACCACATGTTGGCTCACATGTGGTTCTGATTTCTGTAATGGGATCTGATTTCCTTTTCCGGTGTGTGTGAAGACAGAACATGCACATATATTAAATAGGGAGGAAGCGAAGTTCAAGACCAGCTGTGCTACAGAGTGAGATCCTTTCTCAGAAAACCAATGAAGAGAGAGATGGCTCAGTGGATAAAGTTGCTTGCCGTCAAACCTGCTGATCTGTGTTTGACCACTGGGATCCACATAGTGGAAGAAAAGAATGGATGGACTCCCCCAAGTGTATTATAACACAGCTTTGGCAGTTAAACACCATCATTTCTGCAAAAAAGAAATACTACTGGCTCAAAAAGTTAGTCTTCTCAGTGGAGGAAATAACCACAGACAGATGTGAATGCCAGGGAGCCATGCTGGAGGCCAGCTCTCACACCACTGTGAAAGATCAGGACTTGACTTTAAGACCAGCAGACCTGGAAAGACAGGATTCTAGCTCTGTCACTTCTAAGCTGTGGAAAACTAAACGTCTCCCAGCCTATTTCTCCATTGTTAGGACAGTAATGACTTCCGTCTAAATGGCTGTAAAGGACTCAATGAGAAAATAGACTTGGCATGTCACAAATAGTTGTCATCAGGTAAATGCCCTTTCCCTCCTCCAAGCTTGTCTCACCTGTCACTAGTCCCATCTGCAGCGGCTGCTGCACCCTTCCTTGGATAGGGACAATGCAGGAATCTAGAATATCAGTCAGAAAGGACTTAAATATCAGTTCATCTAATACCCAACAAGTTTTTAACCATCGGGTATTTTTCCGTTATTTCTTTCCAAAATCCTCATATTTTAAGATACTTTTGACCACCAAACAAGTTATGGTAATTACATACACATCTCCCATTCTCTCCATTAAACCATCTGTCACTGCCCATCAAAGGTTCATATTAGTGATCTCCATCCCTTGTGAAAAATAAAGTGATTGTTTTAGAGAACCAGAAGGTGAAAAGATTTATTCATCCATATCTATTAGTTTGTAATAGAACCGGGGCTCCAACCTGGAAATTACCCTCCCCCCATTCCAAAGCAATTAATCAATTCCTTAATTCTAAGGGGCCACCATACCTATTTGTTATATGGTCATGATCCGTTACATGTTTTATGTATTTGACATAAGAGATGTAAAGTCCCTTCTCATCTAACATTGTAGATCTCAAAAACAAAACAACATAAACAACAACAACAACAAAAACGAACCAAACAAACAAAAAACTATCTACCTTCTCAGGCTCTATTTTCAAGGGTCTGCACAAATGGGCTTAACCTCCAAACATATTGATCCGGGCCTTTAAATACCATAATACAGTACTATTTGGCCTCCATGTAAGGTTCTCCCAGCAGCCAATATAGTTATTCATCTGAATTTAGGATGGTAGTAAAGTCTGTGTCTTCAGATTGGCTGGAACACACTCCTATCATGAAGGGGGGAAAAAATCAGCTTCTCACTGACTCATAGAAGTGCCGTAAGGATGGGATGTAAATATGCCATCCTGGGAACCCTGCTTTGCAGAGGAGAGTTGAGAGGGCTTGTTTTAGCACAGATCCTGCTTTGGTTGAGAAATGGAAGGCTCCTTGTTCATCTTGGGCTGGCTGTCAGCTTCAGGCTTGGGTGGGAAGGTCAGCATTGTGATAGGTATCTAACCCCATTGCTTCTCCAAAAGGGTCAGGAAAGAATCAAATAAAGAAAAAAAGCCCAAGATTTAAAGCAAAATTTCGCAGCCTGTATATGCAAAATATTGGTGTTTAGTGGGCACGTTAAGTGGGCTAATTATTTAAAAGCCAATACTTTGTAAGTAGTTTTATGCTGTTTTCCCTGTGTGTGTGTGAGGTACCCCCTTCAGTTCACAGTAGAATTTCTCACAAATGCTCCAGCCTGCCTTAGCTTTATTAAAGGGCACAAGGAACAGAGATTTTGTATTTCCATTCATGGCTCAAATATTAAGTGAGAGAGATAAATTACTAGGGGTGGATACAGTCCTGGCAACAGGGCTCAGAGATGCTGATAGGAAAGAAAGGGAAGTTCAGAGGAAAAGATCAGATAGAAGTTTCAGTTGGGCCCTATCCCACAGAGACACATCTCAAACTCTGATTTGCTCCAACCCTGCAGGCTGTTTGTGCCTGGGGAAAGGAGAGTTCAGTGTTCCAGATGACTGGCAAGCTTGAATGTCATTGCTCACTGCCATGTGAGCCCTGAAACCTTGGGAGCTCCATGGAAGGCAGTCCAGAGTGATGCTTTAATGTCAATTACACTTAATGTCACCATTCTGAATTCTCTCCGCTTGTTTCATAGCAAGAAATTATGATTCCTAGGAAAAAAAAAAAAAGAAAGAAAGAAAGAAAGAAAGAAAGAAAGAAAGAAAAGACCTTTACAAAAATAACAGTGAGCTGCGTTTGATGGTACTCTGTATTAGCCCTGTGGGTATGACTTTTTTAACATGTCTCCCCATCAGGCTTTTCTTAAACAACCTCTGGGCTTAAGGCCTTTTACTGAAGAGTTTGGCTGGGCCATATATTAGGTGTCACGTGAAAGTATAGAGGGGACAACATGGAGGCCAAAGGAAAACAAGTACTCGGTAAATATTTTCTTAATCTGAAGTTTAAAGCAAGTGGAAAGTAGATGTCCTTGAGGGGTGCATTTGTCTGTCTGGGTTGTTATACCAGTACTGTTGACTGAGTGAGTTAAAGAACAGAAGTCTATGTTCTCACAATTGTGGAAGCTGTAAGTCTGGGCTTAAAGTGTTGGGATGGTTTCTTCCGTGGTCTTAGATGCCTTCTCTCGTGTCTTAGATGCCTGTCTCTTGTGGTCTTCTCTCTGCACCTTTTTGTGTCCCCATCCCTCTGTTTATTTGTCTGTAAGACTGGAGCATTCCCTTTGTGGAAGAGAACAGCTTGAGAGAAATGAATAGAAATGATAAGGGCAGAGGACAGGGCTGTAAATAGGCTTTCTCTTCCAAGCTGGGTACTGAAACAAACAATAATGTGCTCATTTGGCCCATGCTGTTATTAGGAGTTTCATAAACATTACCTCATTTTCATTACTATAATATCACCCTAATAACCTCATATTAAAAAGTGCTTATATTTAAAAGAAATCACCTGGGTGTGGTGCTTATAACCGTGATCCCAGCAGTCCAGAAGCTGAAGCATAAGGATCGTAGCAAGTTCAAGGCTAGCGTGGACTAGTGTGAAGAGCTTTCTCAAAAGAACAACAATAACAACAGACTTTATCTCTGCATACAACCACATTCTGAAGTCCCGGAGGTTAAGACATCAGTGTAAGGATTCTGAGATCACTCAGTGCAATCCTCATGTATGAAAAGCTATGAAAATCTATCAATAGAGCTTTTTTGCCAAACGCTTTGCATGCAAAGCAAACAGGAGCAAACTCAGATGGGGAAAGTGCCAGTCACTGGTGTGTTTGGCTTTACTGACAAGTGAGAACTGCATTAGCCAGAGAGGTGTGTAGAGTCTGCATGAGGACAGGGGAAGAAACTGGAGGCAGAGAGCATTCTAGAAAGAAGGATTAGGGTAGAGATGTTCAGATCAGGTTCTAAAGAAGCATGTTCAGAGGCTGTTGAACAGACTAACCTTGTAAGATTAGCATTCACTTGGAGTAAGAGAACAGCTTGAGAAAATGATAAAACAAAGCAGACAGACTTTCTCTCCGAAGCTGGGGTTACAGTAAAACAAAAACAATAATGTGTACATACAGCCCTGTGAAATTATTAAAGTTTTTTTCATAAACATCTCGTTTTTGTGGCTTTGATAGTCAATAAAGTCATCAGGGCATAATTCCAACCATTATATGATGGTTGTTATTCGAAATTAAACTGGAAGGGATTTAAATGGCTCAATCAGCAGACTTTTAAGGGCTACCATCAGGATGTTGCTATGGGCAAAGTAATCTGATGGCATTAATTATGAAGAACTTTCTGTAAAGGGAAAAGGAGAAAGAGAGCTATTTAAGATTAAATCAGGAGTAAGCTGAGAAAATGGGCAAAGAGGGTGATACTAACATTAGAAAACTTCCAGAAAGCAAAATATATGCTATAGTAGATATTAGTTAATAGATATGCTATAAATGAAGATTCTATGAAATAAAAAGTGGTCCTGGACAGGGCTGCCCATCTGGTTCCCATCTGGGTATAACATAATTCTCCCCCAACTTCGGTAGATAGGACCAGGAAGAAAGACCAGCTTTGCATCCTTTATGCCTCTTACAGGCGCTTGATGTATTACACTGTAGTTGTGAACCCATCTATCTGTCCTACTGCAGTGTTATGTTCCTCAACGGGAAAGTGACAGGATATTATTTATCTTTGCACACCTCACAGCTAGCAAAATGCTTCAAAAGTCAGATGTCCAATAAACACCTTTGGAATGAATGAATGAATGAGAGTGAGCAGCCAGGAAAAACAATTCAGGAGTTGCGTTGAAGCTGAACCTTAAAGGGGTATTTTATAATACGTGAGTGAGTTGAATGGAAAATATAGAACCAGCAGGTGCGGTGTAATCTCAGCACTCAGGGAGGCAGAGGCAAGCGGATCTCTGTGAGTTTGAGACCAGCTTGGTTTACAAAGTGAGTCCAGGACAGCTGAGGCTACACAGAGGAACCCTATCTTGGAAAGGAAGAAGAAGAGGAGGAGGAAGAAAAGGAAAGAAAGAAAGAAAGAAAGAAAGAAAGAAAGAAAGAAAGAAAGGAAGGAAGGAAGGAAGGAAGAAAGGAAGGAAGGAAGAAAGAAAGAGAACCAAGTCTGAGTAGAGGTAATTCAACAGACCTAAGTCTGAAGTAAGCAGGGCAATGGGATAGAGATAGGTCAATGGGATGGAATCAGGGGTGTTCAGGACATAGAAACTACAGGGCAAGGGCCAAAAGCAAGGGAAGAGATGGGTCAAGCATGAGTCCCTAGTTCTGACTCAGGAAACTGGGTCGGAAAATGGACAGAAGCAGGGCTACTGGAGTTAGAACAGATACCCCTCAGTCAGGGATGGAATGCAACCTCATAAGCTTTCTATTCGAAGCCTAAGTAACAGACATCATTGATTTTAAACAGAATTTAAAATCAAAAGCTGTCATCAAAAGTTTTCCACCCTTAAGAAAGGCAGTAGCAGTCTCTTCAGAAAGATCGTAAATGGAGTGTGAAGTGGCTGAGAGAGCTTCTTTGGCTGGCTGTCCCCTGAGTGCTACTCTAGTTGGAAATCCTAGCTCTAAGGAGGAAAGAGGCCTTGATGGTGGAGCGAGGCTGGGGAGTTACCAGCATCCATGTGCACAGAGACCTTGGAGTTGACAAAACATGAAGATAAGAGTGAAGGAGGAAGGAACCTGGAACGGGTCTTCATGATTCACATACATGAACTAATGGAGAGAGGAGGGACGAAAAGTAGATATAAAAATGAACACATCTCCAAGCCAGAGAGTGGGTCTCTCCTTGTGACCTGAGAGCACACTTGTGTGTCTGACTTGTGTCTGTCTTTTCTTTAACTTAGTGCTCTTAACATATGAGGAATAAGGAAATATAAGAACCAGCATTGATTAAGCGTATGCACTTCAAGCACTAAACACTTTTCTTATATAACCTCATCCATTCATAACCGTGCTATTAGTACATCATCTACTTTTGGCATGGGGGGAGGGGTAAGGACAGCCCAGGCTCTCCTCAAACTCATTATATAGCTGAGACAAACCTTAAACTTCTAATATATCTGCCTCAGCTCCCAAATGCTAAGATTGCACATACATCTCACATAGCTTACAAGATCTTTTTTCTTTTTTGACAGAATATCATTCAGACATAAAAACATACAATATGGAACATGGATGAACCTGCAGACATGATGCTAAGTGAAATAAGCTTGACATTAAAGACATAAGGAGTCTAAAAGAGTCAGACACAGAGAGGCAGAGAAGTAAAAAACAGTGAGTGCCAGGAACTGAGGGGCTGGGAAAATGAGAAGTTGCTAATTAACAGGTGTATTAACTTAATCCTACATTTTCTAACTTTAGATGTTGAAGATATTTCAACCTATAATTAATATAAAAATTAACAGGACCTTTCATGCTACTTTTCTTATTGTCTATTTTATTCCTCCAGCGTCTCTCAATTCAGGTGGCCACATTTCAAGTGCTTAGTGCTAGGAGTTCTGGACCTGGAAAGCATGAGAATGGGACTACAGTCAGGCTGTGTGATAGGAACCAACCTTGAACAATCAGATCGGTGGGGTAGAAAGGTGTCTACTGCTTAGCAAAGGTGGAGAGGGGGGTCAGGGAGAAAGTCAGGACTGAGGTCCATGTGCTTTGAGTCCACAGCCTGTGTCCTTCCACCACATGGTGATGGCAAGACATGCCTCTTTGGGAAGCTTGCTTTAAAAATAGGAAGTTGGGGCCAGACACAAGGTCTGCTGGAACCCTGCCGAGCCCACCCAGGTGAAAGGTCTGGCTCAGTGAAGAGCATCCACTGGCTTCTTTGGATGCATCTTTCTTTTAAAGTGTATGAGTGTTTCACCCGCCATGCATGTATGTGCACTGCCTGTGGCCTGGTGCCTGTGGAGGCAAGAAAAGGACTTCCTATTTCCTAGAACTGGAGTTACAAGCAGTTGTAAGCCCCTATACTCTTAACCCACTGGGCCATTTCTCCAGCCCCATTCATTTGTTTCTTGGTCTGTCTCCCCCGAACCTAGGCAGGGGCACCAGCATAGTAAGAATTTTGGAGTTTTGGTTTCTTAAAAACAAACAAACAAACACAAACCAAACAGAAATATTGTAAGAATGTGTTTATCATTTTAATCCCACGTGTGAGGATACAAAGCTGCTTCGCAGCGGCTGATGATAATTTGCCTCGTGCTCTAGCAGAAGTGTGATTTTGAGAGTTGCAGATAGTTTCTGCAATTGTGTGATGCTTAGAATTGTGGAGACTTTTCATGGGGTGTATAACTGCAACGGCACTGACAGCCAGCATGGCTTGTTGGTTGGTTGTTGGTTGTTGGTGGTCCTGGTTTGTTAAGTAGTTTCGAATAAAGAAGAAACAAGGGTGCGTGGCACACCCCTGTAATCCCAGCACTCAGGGAGTTAGAGGCAGGCAGATCTCTGAGATTGAGGCCAGCCTGTTCTACAAAGCAAGTCCAGGACAGCCAAGGCCACATGGGAAAACCCTGTCTCAAAAAGCCAAAAGAAAAAGAGCAACAAGAAGAAATCAGATATCCTGACAGTGAAGATCAAACATGCCCCAAGGAACTCGACACCCCTAACCAGCAGGAAGTAGTTTAATGATAACATCGCCCCTTTCCAGCCCCTGATCCTTTATTCAGGGATCTCTTTTCTTTCCTCTCCATCATTATTTTTCTCTCTTATCTAGTGTTAGGGGGTTGAAAGGATGTAACAAAGAAGAACGCACAAAGTAGCAAATTCAGGCTACATACCAGTGAAGAATCATGTAAGCAGATTCGTAGACTGCTTGTGTCTTAATTAAGGTTTCCATCGCTATGATGAAACAGCATGACCAAAAGCAAGTTAGGGAGGAAAGGGTTTATTTGGCTTACACTTCCGCCTCATTGTCCATCATTAGAGGAAGCCAGGGAAAGAGCTGAAACAGAGCAGGAACATGGAGGCAGGAATGGATGCAGAAGCCATGAAGGAATCCTACTTACTGGCTTGCCGCCCATGGCTTGCTCAGCCTGCTTTCTTATAGAACCCAGGAATACTAACCCAGGAAGGCACCACCCAGGATGGGCTGAGCCCTCTCACATCAATTACTAATTAAGAAAATGCCCTATAAGGCTTGCCTATAGCCCAGTCTAATGGAGGCATTTTCTCAATTGAGGCTGGCTTCTTGCTTGTGTCAAATTGAGGCAAAACTAGTCAGCACAACTTGTTTTAAAAAATTGGTCTGTGAGGGTTCAGTGCTATCCTTGACTACAGAGTAAGTCTGAGGATAGCCTAGGCTACAATGACGCTCTCTTTCAAAACAGAAAGGAGAGGAGAAAAGAAACAAAAAGAAAATCCATCTTTTCAAGAACATCATCCCCAATTGTTCCTGTCTGGTTTGCTTTCAGAATTCCCATGGCTCTGGACACTTGTCTACAGACTGAGTCCACTCCCTCTGTACTACAGTTGTGGAAATCAGTCCTCAAAGAGGGGGAATTGAGGGCGAGACCATACAAGTTGCCAAATAGCAAAGCCAACTATAGGGCCCAGACCCTCTAAGTTACTGTCGGCTCCTGTTCTATTATTTTTGCATCTAATGTCCAATCCCTTTCTGAACCTCTTCTCCAAGGTGGTTAAAAACTATTCGGTAGCTCAGAAGTTTGCAAAGCTTTTCTATAATGGACTCTCTGTTAAGTATATCAGGCTTTGAAGGCTAAGCCGGTTAGTTCTGTTGCAAATACTCAGCTCTCCTGTAGTGTATGAAAGCTGCCATAGACCATAATGAATTTAAATTTCATATAATTTCCCAAGTTCAAAACAGGTCAAATGAATCTACAGTAATAAAAGTTGGAATGTCAATTAGGAAGTAAGAACAAACACAGGGAGAATCTCTGGTCCTGGATCTTCTGTATCTTGATATTTTTACATAATGTTAGGCCTACGTAGAGAAACATGGATGAGTTTCCTGTCATTCCCGTGGGCCAGGAAATTTTGTTTTGTTTTGTTTTGTTTTGTTTTGTTTTGTTTTGTTTTGTTTTGTTTTTCCAGGCAGGGTTTCTTTGTGTAGTCTTGGTTGTCCTGAATTTGCTTTGTAGATCAGGCTGGCCTTGAACTCAGAGCAATCCTCCTGCCTCTGCCTCCCTGAGTGCTGGGATTAAAGGCATGTGCCACCACGCCCAGAACCAGGAAATATTTTCATCCTGTTTTCCAAATGCAAAGGGCTGAGGACATTTGCTTAGCATGTTCAGGGGTTAACATTGACTCCAGCACTGTAAAACACACACACACATACACACCATTCTCAGTGCCAGATCATACAAAGTGTGGGGTAGGGCTGATAGAAAGAGCGGTTGCTACTTTGTTACCACGGGACCATCTCTCTCTCCCACCTGCCCCTTCTTAGCATAAGAAATAAGTAACTCCATCACAGAGTTGAAAGCAAGTCTTTATTATAGTATGGAAAAAGTGTTCAAAATATATCGAGGACTGGAGCTAGAGAGAAAGCTCTATGGTTAAAAGCATTTGCTGCCCCTGTAGAGGACTCGGGTTCAGTTCCCAGCACCTACCTGGTAGCTCACGACCATCTGTAACTCCAGATGTAGGGGGTCTGACCCCCTCTTCTGACTTCCAAGAGTACTGTGCATGTAAATGGTGCTCACGGACACATGCACTCGGTCAGAAATGAAATTAAGCTTTTTAAAAGGTACTGCAAAGAGTGGTGAATCGCAAGCAACATACATGCTAATGCTCATTTAGGCAAGTATATAGCTGATCTTCATCTGCATGCATACACTGGTACTTGTAACCACGCAGGAAAAACTCTAGACGGTATTCATAGGGGTGATAGCAATTATGAGCCTCGGAGAGTTGGCTCAGTGGTTAAAGGCACTTCTAGCTGTTGCACAGGACCACCTCCTCAGGTACCAGACAAAAACATGGAGCACAGACATACATGCGGGGAAAATACACCTACACATAAAATAGTAAAACCAAATTTTAAATATCTCCAGCCGTGGTGGTGCATGCCTTTAATCCCAGCACTCAGGAAGCAGAAGCAGGCAGACCGCTGTGTTCAAGGCCAGCCTGCTCTACAGAGCGAGTTCCAGGACAGCCAGGGGTTACAACAACGAAAAAGTAACAATAATTATTTGAGAGATTTAAAAAAAAAGATTAACAATGATAGGGCTGGAGAGATGATTCAGAGGTTAAGGTTACACAGAGGTCGTAAATTCAAGTCCCAGCAACTATATGATGGTTCACAACCATCGATAATGAGATTTGGTGCCCTCTTCTGGTTTGCAGGCGTACGTGCAGGCAGAATACTATATACATAATAGGTAGATAAATCCTAAAAATAATATGCATATGAGTTTGAAACCTAGTACTTTGACGTGGGGTGTGTGTGTGTGTGTGTGTGCATGCGTGCGTGCGTGCGTGCGTACATGCGTGCGTGCGTGCGTGTGTGTGTGTGTGTGTGTGTGTGTGTGTGTGTGTGTGTTGGCTGTCCTTGATTAATTCACCTCACAACCACAAGTTAAGACTCCTCCCTCTTGCTGTCCTGAGAGGGGACTTAGGGCCTCTTTCACAACTGAGAAATCAAGACGAGGTTGGCTGATGCTGCCCAGGACACTTGGAAGCAGAAACCACAGGCCTTGGGGATTTCTAATTATTTTGTTATGGGGGTGGGGCTCCTTCCTGGATGCTTGTGGTCTGGTGCTCTCAGCGGGTCTAGTTGGAAACCCAAGGGACTGAAGAAATGCTAGAGGCCACAGCAGCGGCGGCGGCCGCCGGTCCCTAGGGTCTGCCCCCAGCTGTCGCAGACCTCCCGCACATGTGGTTTCAATCACCCAGCCTGGCGCCTTCCGCCCGCGCGGAAGCCCCGTAGCTCCGAGAGATCTGCGACTTCTTTGTTTGGGGAGGAGCCGAGCCCGGCCGGGTGGCCGCCCTCCGGAGTGGCTCTGGGCTCGGCCTTGAGGGGCTATAAAACTGCGGCCATGGCAGGGCAGCCCGGGGCGGCAGGCGGCAGGCGGCGCGGGGAAGCCGAGCTGCTGCGCTCTGGGTCTCCGGGGAGAGCGGGGTCCGCGCCCTCTCTGCAGACGCTGGCCAAAGCAAACACCCAGCAGATGACCCGAGCGGGGGCCCTGGAGCGTTGGTTCTTAGCAGATGGTCGTCTCCCCCGCCTCTGAGGATACCCTAGGCTGCCTCTCTCCCGGGTTCCTCTCCCGGCTCCTTTCTCTGAGTGGGGTACAGAATTGTGAGCTACGGAAAATGAGCTTTCTAATTTGATTCTCTAGAGGAGGAGGGTCTGACTAGACAGAAACGCGCGCGAGGCTCAGGGACGTGGACATAGGCCGTTGACTTACTCGCTTCGGAAGGGGGACAAACCCTGACAGCCTCATGTTGGCAGCCCTTTACACTGGGAGCCAAACAGGCTGTTCGCCAGCCTGTAGGCCGGGCACATTTGCCCTAAGTTACTAGAGTAACCCTTTGGGCGTCACTTGCACACTGGATTTCTTGAAAGCGGTACCCTGGGCTGCAGCCATGAAACGTTACACTGGAAGGAGAAATTCACTGCAGGCAATCATCTTCTTCCACAACCCCATACCTGGTCTGCATTCCTGAAATACCTGTTGCCAGGGAAACGGAGGTCTCCCTTGGCGTTCTTAGTCTCATTAATAAAAGAATTCTTAAATGGACTCAGAAGGAAGCTCGAGGACAGTTTTATTAAAGTTTGGGAGGAAAACAAGGCAGGTAAGCTGAAAGGGAGAAGGGGAGATGAAGAAAAGGCCTTTTTAAGTTTAGGTGTGGAAGTCAGAGAAAGTGTCAGGGAAAGCATGTTCAGGATTTGGGCTGGTAGGAGGGGAGGGGGCTAAGGAAAAGGAAAAACATGCCTAGAGAGCTGTGGGACCTTCACTGCGGATCTTTAGCTTTGACCATAACATCTATAGTAAACAGGCTTTATGAAGCAGGCTTGGCATTTTTTACAGGCATAGCTTTAAAAATAAATTTTTTTTGAAAGTTCATTTTAAGTGCGTGAGGGGGTGGGGTGGGCATGCGCAGGAGTACAGATGCCCGCAGAGATCAGTAGAAGCCATTGAAGCCCTGAAGATGTGGTCACAGGTGACTGTGTGCCACCCAAGGTGGGTGCTGGGAACTTAACTTGAGTCTTACCCACCGAGCTGCTATCAGAACTTACTTTTTAGAGTATCTTTATGAACATGGCAAAGACATCTGATCATCTTCCCGGGTATTTTATTGTAGCTGATAAGGAACAAAGAAATTTTCACGGGATCAAAACAGTCCGTTGTTCATCGTCACCCTACGACATACAGCAGCTGGTCTCCAAGACGCCGAACTCCCTGTGTAGCATCTGTCCCAGTGCTAACAGCTTACATGCTAGCTGTAAGGACATAAAGCACCCCTGCCCTAAACCCCCATTGGCTCCCCTTGGCCTGTGTACCAAGAACGATCTAATCCCCTCAGTGTGTTATTGCAAAAGAAGAAATTATTCATAATACTTGCTGGAGGTGGAAAGGACGAGTCTTTTCAAAAAAGAATAGTAGAGGGGGAAAAAAAACAGAAACAAAACTTCCCTTCTACTCTCCCTGGTTTTCAACCAGGTCCCTATAACAAAAGACAGATGATCAAGAGGAAAGCATATAAATTTAATGTCTTCTCTGACATCAGAACATTGGCAAGGAAATGGAGACTCAAAAAAAAAAAAAGGTTCATCCCGAGTGTTTTTATCCTGGATGTAATGAGGAGTGGAAAGCCATGGAGAGAGGGCAGTAAACTGGAAGGCCAGGCTGAATGAGGCTGTTCACTGATTTTGACACAGTAGTGTCCTGAAGCCCTTTTTCCTCTGGGTACGAGCAGGAAGACCACAGGACCCTGGTGCTTTCCCCTAGATACTTTAAGCTTAAAATATTCAATGTGGCAAAGGGTCATCTTTTGGGAATGTGTGTCCTAAACCCTATCAGTGGTCACTACAGTGGGGATTAGTAGGAGGGAAGAGAGATGGAAATCAACCTCAAACACAAAAAGACAAGTAGGGATTTACAGCCATGGTGTAGGGAGGGGGCATAGGAGGACAGAAACATTAAAAATGGAGCACTTTTTGCTAAAACTGGCCTAACAAGGTGTTTATTAAAAGTAGACCAGAGTGGCAAGATAGTCAGGTCAAGAGTAGGCTGTGTCATAAAAGTGCCTCAGGATAAATCCTGCTGGGCCAACATGGCACCCGAGGTTGAGAAAACGTAAAGGGAAGACTGGGAGGGCTCCGACCACAGCTCAGTCAAGGAAGAAGCTTGTCACTGCAGGGATCTGGCCCTGTTCTACCTTGCAGCTGGACTTCTAATGTTAACCTCCTGCCCATCCTCCAACAAAGTCCCTGGAATTGTCCCATTAGTCCAAAAAACATACTTTCCAGGCTACTCAAGCGCTCTAGGACTCCGTTAGTGAGTGATTGTGGCCTCCGGTGTCAGAGACTTAGGAGACATTAGGGGAAATTGTTATTTAGGAGTTCGCCATCTCTCTGTGGACCCCAAACAGCTTTCCTTTGTCAGTTCCCAAAGTAAGCATTCATTTGTGAGTTCTTAATAGAGTTGTTCTGTGCCCACGAAGTGGGCGGGGGAGAAGAATTGACCTGGAGAGGCAGAAATCATAACTAGCTATTTGTGCTAACAGAAGCTCTGCCCAGCACTTGGGTTCAATTCTGCTTCTTTTTTTTACAATGTGTTGTTTGTTTGTTGTATAACTGTGTGTGTATAGGGACCCACATGCCATGACACACACACATGCAGGTCAGAGAACAATGCTATGGAGTTGGTTGTCTCCTTCCACCTTTATGTGGGTTACAGGGATTGAGCTCAGCACTCCCGAACTATGCCTGCTGAGATCTCACTGCCTCAGTTTTGTACTTGTGTGTGTGTGTGTGTGTGTGTGTGTGTGTGTGTGTGTGTGCTTGCTCAGGAAATTGAACTCAGGGCTTCACACATGCTAGGCAAGCATTCTACCATACCACTGAGCTATCCAGAAGACATGTTTGTTTGTTTGTTTGTTTGTTTGTTTGTTTTTGTTATTGTTATTGTTGTTGTTGCTTTCCTTTTTTCCTCAAAGAGAGTTTCATGTAGCTCACTTACACTGGCTTCAAACTCCCTATGTTGAGAAGAATGACCTTGAACTCCTGATTCTCCCACCTCACCTCATAAGTTCTAAGATTGTGGGCATGTGCCACCATGCCCAGGTCTCCATTTTTTTCTCTTTCCACTCCTTTGTAGAAGAGCTGAGGTGTACAGCTGGTTCCTAACTTAACAACGGATCAACAGAGGGTTTCGTGACTTGATGGTGATATGAAAGCAACTCAGTAGAAATCCCACTTTGCTCCTCTTACTTGCCCAGGGCTGCAAACAAGATAACCTGTCTTTTCCCATGACTCTGAGCCCTAGTCCAGTCCAACCACATGACTGTGAAGAGATACAGCTCCTTCTCTCTGGTCCACTATGTTGCTAAGCTCTGTAGGTTAGACATTAATGCACTAGAAATTTCCGATGTTTTCTATTGATGTGATAATTTGCCAAAATATAGCCCTGTTATAAGTCAAGAAGCATTTGTTTTGTATGGATACAATGCTTTATGCTTCAAGCAAGTGCTGTTGTAGTTAATCTTATGACAGCTATGCTATCATGCTCATTGGCATGTGTTAAAGTAGGCTTACGTCAGGGAAGGACCTTAGTAAATGGCAGTCAAGACTTCAGTTTGACCCCAGCCAGCTCAGGTACCCATGGGTCACACAGGGTCTTCTAAACGTCTTGATTTATTTTTAATCTTTTCTGTTTGTATGTAGGTTTATTCCTGTGTGTGTTGACTCAGGCGCTCATGCAGCCCAGGCTAGCCTTGAACTCAATATGTGGGGAAAGCCGACCTTGACTTCCTGGTTGTCTCAACTGTACCTCCTGAGTGCTAGGATTACAGCGTGCACCACCGTGCGCAGCTGTTCCTAATCTCAAACACATAAAATTAAACTAAGAAGGATTTAAAAATCACCTGTAAGACTCAAAATACGCTTTCTCATATTTTGTCAACCTTTGTGGTTTCTGGGACATTTCTCTGTATACAACTCATGGGAAAAGTGAACTTTCTATGCCCTTTACTGTGGAAGGAGAAGAACAAAGCTCTAATAGGCGAAGTTACTCCAGAGAAGGAAATGATCACCTCAAGGCTACTTTGAAGTAATACATACTATGTGTGAAATTCCTCTGGAGAAGGAAAGCAAAGATGCTCCCCCACTGTTGACGCTGTGGTGTGAATATGTACACCTGACCATATTTAAAAGCAGTTTCCAATGAGGTTTTAGGCTGGCGAACCATTCTCATCCCTTTTAAACAGCTCCATCCTCATTTCAGAATGCTTATGCTACACAGCCTACCTCATGCAGGAAACAGAAACGGTACCGCTAGCTTGTAGTGTTACCAAGATGCTGTTCTCCCCAGCACTTAAAAGACAGCTGCATAACAAAGCCGGGGGAAGAAACTTGTCTTCGTCCTCTTGGCTTGTCTAGTCAATACCATTTTCCTCTCTCTGGCTCTGTACCCCACCCCTGCCTCTCTCTCTATCTGTGCCTCTGTTTCTCTCTCTCTCTCTCTCTTTCTCTCTCTCTCTCTCTCTCCTGTATGTGTGTGTTTATATGTATGAGGTGTGTATGCACGTGTTGAGGCCTGAGGACCATTTGGACCTTGTTCATCAAGTGCCTGTATGGATTTTTGTTGGTTCAGGATAGAGTCTCCTACTGAACTGGAACTCACCAAGTACACTGGCTGGCCAGCGAGCGCCAGGGATTCCCCTGTTTTTCCCTCCCAACCCTCAGAGCTTTACAGCAGGCACCACCACACCCTGCTGTTTTTTTCCTGGGTCTGGAGGATCAGACTTGGGTCCTGTGCTTAGCAAGGCAAGTGCTTTACCACCTGATCGATCTTCCCCAGCCCCCATTTTCCTTCTTAATTCACACCACTTAGATGATAAAGAATGTTGCTTCCTTTTCTAATGTTGCCAAACCCTGCTCAGAGAGCAGGACAGAACTCTGCGGTCTTGGCCCCCAGGGGTCCACTTCTCAGGGAGTTAGAAAGATCTCTCTGGTGAAGTGAAGGTGATCAGAACTGATCCTTGCCCACAAGAAGACAGATTATTTCAAAGCCTCGTGCAACACTTACATCCCCTCATCTCTCCTGCACAGAGCCCAGAGTCTCATGTTTCTGACAGAAAAAAACCATCCAGTGGAGACCTCATAGTCTCTCAGCTCCGCCCCTACCCACCTTCTCTTCCCTCTAATATTTTAGTCTTTCACGCCATCCACATTCCTAGGAAGGGAGAATCGCACTCAATCCTGCTTTAGAACGTTCTTTTCTTAGAGTGGGCAGCCTTCCCTGTGGCTTGGTGGTTTTGAATGCTAAACACAGCAGGCGATGAAATGCAGTCACTGGCTCTATAAGTTATATTTATTTCTCTAGTATTTCAGGGCTAGAACTTCCAAGAAAGAAAAATGAGTGCTTGGTTAAAAGGAAGGGGTGGGAGGATTGGATGGCAAAGGAACGGCTTCTAAAAGCAACGACAGTGCATTAGGAGGGAGAGAAGCTGCCTTCTGGCCCAGGTTTACTATGAACTTGCATAGACGCACTTTGCCACGAGGCTGTCTGGTTTGTAAGGTAATCTAGCTGGGTAACAAGTAGTGCCAAACAGCTAGGGACCTAACCTCCAAAGGACACGTATCTTGTATTAAAATACAGGCGATACCATCCAGCTATATATGCTTACCAGTTTTTCTTCGCTAAACCTTAGTGTTATCATTTGTAAAATGGGAATAAAAACTTGCCTGCCTATCACATAGGGCTGTTGTAAGGATTAAATAATATCTCTGGAGATTTTAGCAAGTGTTCCGTAAAGCTAGCCACTAATATAGATGTTTCATGAGGAGTCTTGCCATTTCTGTACACCTTAAGATTTGGTGATTTAGAAAGATCAAATCTTTACGATTCCATTTCATAGTCATAATTATTAAATTTAATTTTTCTATTTTTTCATTGCCCATTTTATTGTTTGCTTTTAAGAAATTCCACCCCTCTCTTGGTTTACTGATCATTTTTTAAAAGATTTATTTATTATGTGTACAATATTCTGCCTGCACACCAGAAGAAGGCACCAGATCACATTATAGATGGGTGCTAGGAATTGAACTCAGGACCTTTGGAGGAGCAGCCAGTGCTCTTAACTTCTGAGCCATCTCTCCAGCCCACTGATAATTTTTTTTAAGGTATTGTGTGCATGGCTGTGCTAGTATGTGTGCATGAGTGCAGTTGCCTCTGAAGTCCAGAAGAGGGTGCTGGATCACATGAAGTTAGAGTGACATCAGGTTTTGAGTCACTCTGTGAGGCTGGAAACCTAGCTTGGGTCCTCTGGAGGAGAGGTTAAGATGGCTGTCCAGCCCCCTGAAAGTTTTAAAGACAATGAACACATGTTGCCTTTGTTAAATGCTTTTTCTTTATTTATTTTATTTTTGAGACAGAGCTGCCTGGAACTTGCTGTGTGAGGAGGAAGGGGGCTTGATGGGCAGAGGATGTAGCTCAGGTACAGTGTTTGTCCAACATGTGTAAAGTCCTGGTTTTGATCCCCAGCACAGGAAAAAAATAATCACTGTATTTAAGAATAGAATTATATATTCATAACTTTCTATACTTTTCCCATAAAGAATTCGTCACATTTACACACTAATGTTTGATTATTTTTAATCTATCCTATTCAATATAATTAAATACTTGTAATTAAGTATTTTTCTTTTATTCCTAGGTGTCTTCTTCAATTATAAGCTTTATAAGAGAAGAGACTAGATCTGTTTTCTTTGCTATTATCTTCATAATAACCTCAAGAATAGAAAGTTGATGTTTAATTAATTCATGAAGAGATGAATGAATAAAATAACTAATGCTTTCAGATGCGCTTTCTAGGCAATTTGCATGTCCCTCTGAAGATTAATCAGTTTATATTCACTGAATGCCTATTGATGACAAGCGTTGTGTAAAATATAGAGGTATATATGAGAAGTGTCCCGGCCTATGGAGTTTACTGTCCAGTTGGAGAAAGAAAACGTAAAAAGAATGTAGGAGACGGAGGAAGGAGAACCAGGAGTTCAAAACCAGCCTGGCCCTGTCTCAACAGGAAAAAAAAGAGAAGGAGAAAGAGAAGGGGGTGGACTGTAGAAGGTATCTACAGAGTATTGTAAGGAAACGGATAGAAAAGGAATCATGCTCTTCTGGCAAAATCTTAGCCAGAAAAACATTTCCCACTCAGGAAGGTGCTGTAAAGCCAGGGGTGGTGGCACACACATTTAATCCCAGCACTTAGAAGGCAGAAGCAGGTGGATCTATAGAAAGACCCTCTCCAAAAAAGGGTGAGCAACACATGGACAGCAGTGTGCCTTTGTGGGGCCTAACCCAGCCACCTGAGACACCTGCTTGAATGCTGGAGATTGAACTTAGGCTCTCTGAAGAAAGAGTAAGCACTCTTAACCACTGAGCCGTTTCCCCAGTCCCAGGGATGTATTGTTTTAAAAATACTCGTAAATTTTGTGTACGTGTGTACGTGTGTGTGTATATGCCTAAGTACATATATGTGTGTGTATACATGTAAGTCTAAGTGCATAAGTGGCAGAGAACAACTTGTAGGAGTTGGTTCTCTCTTGATGTGGGTTAAACTTAGGTCCCCAGGCTTGGCCACAAGTACCTTCACCCACAGAGCCATCTTGCTTACCCATCTCTCTACCTGGTATTTTTGAATACAAGAAATTGCCCTAGGTGTGATAGCACACACCTTTAATCTCATCAGAAGCAGAAGTAGGTGGATCTCTGAGTTCAAGGCTAGCCTGGTCTACTGAGCAAAGTTCCAAGACAGACAGGCACTCTAGAAGATTATTGATTACACAGTGTCTTAATCACTGTTCTATTGAAGAGACGTTATAACCAAACCAACTCCAATAAAAGAAAGAATTTAATTGTGGGATTGCTGACAGTTTCAGAGGTTTCGTCCATTGTCCTCATGGAGCAGCAGCTGAGAGCCACTTCCTGATCCACAAGCAGAGGGAGAGACTGGGCCTGGCATGAGCTTCTGAAACCTCCACTCCCACCCCCAGTTAACACAGGTTCTCCAACAAAGCCATGCCTCCTAACCCTTCTCATCCTTTTAAACAGTTCCACTCCCTGATGATTCAAAATATGAGCCGGTGGGGGCCACTGCCATTCAAACCACTTCACACAGATGATACAGTAAATCTAAGGGATCCTGCCATTCTGCTCATGACTTGCCTTTGTTGCTTGGGACAGAGCAACACTATATAGCTCAGACTGGCCTGGAATCCACAATCTGCCTGGAATTATAAGTCAACATTCTGACTTTGAGCATATGAGAAGAATATCCATTTTTTTATTGCTACCACTTTTTTTTTTTTTTTTTTTTTTTTTGATTCTTCAAGACAGAGTTTCTCTGTGTAATATCCCTGCCTGCCTGGCTTTCTTGGACTCTCTTTGTAGACCAGAGTAGCCTCAGACTCATGAAGATCCACCTGCCTCTGCTGGGATTAAAGGCATACGCCACAATGCCTGGCTTATTGCTACTACTTTTACTCATTTTAAAACCTTGCCTGGCATTTACCCAACAAATGTTATCAAATGAGTAGGTGATAAGAGAACATGGCCAGATATCTAAGAAGTGATTGAGAGTACCTAGGTGTGGTGATGCACACTGGTATTCTAAGCACTTGGGTTGTAGAAGCAGGAGGATCATGAATTCAAGGCCAACCTGGGCTATCTTATTAGTTCTTATGTGTGTCTCAAAACACACACATAGACACACAGAGAGACAGACAGACAGAGGCAGAGCAAGGGAGTAGGGACCATGGTTTTAGCTTATTGCAGAGTCATAACTCAGGAAGGGGAGTAGATATTTGGCCCTTCTAGCATCAGCAGCCAGACAGTCCCTATCTGCTAGGCGAAATCTATCCAGATCTCCTTTCGTCTCAGTTCACTCACCTATAACTGCACATCCCACCTGGAGCAACAAGAGGGCTTGCAGCGGCGAGAGGGCAGAAATAGGTGTCTACCTGTGTCTGCCGCAATCACAAAGAATGGCAGGCCACTCGGCTGGAAAACTGTAGCAAAAACCAGAGGCTTCCTGTTAAACCAAAAACAACAGTGTGTGTGTGTGTGTGTGTGTGTGTGTGTGTGTGTGTGTGTAAAGAGAGAGAGAAACTGGCTGTTCTTCAAAGCCAGCTTCTTTTTTTTAAAAGGTTCTATTCCAAACCCCCCCCCGCCCCAAACTCTCTTTCCTCCTTGCTCCTTCTTTCCCTCGTAATCCAACTTTGACTACTCAGTTCACTCCCAGCCAAACATCCAGCACTCACTCTGCCCCTGTGACCTTGCATTTGCCCTTCATCTGTCACCCATCTTATCTTCTGAAGTGCCACGGTCCTTCCCAGGGAAGTCTTGCTCCCTCCCCTGGTTTCACCACTCATTCATTACCATCTCCTGCAGGCTCTTCCCAAGTGGTACCAGTCATTTGCTGTCAAACAAGGTTTATGACTTTTCCCGTAAGCCTTAACACTCTATCAGATGCTCCATGGGGCAGGGAGAAGGGATCCACATGTCAATCTTGCTTGTGTCTTAAACAGAATCCTGAATGATGATGGAAAGTAATATAAGGTCCAGTTGCTCACTCCCTGGCTGATACAGGAACTAAGGGCTGAGACATTTGTCTGCCTGTGCCTGTATCCCCTCACAGCCCTTACCACCAATTTCTCATGCACAGAAATATCAGATATCTCCTAGAGTTCCGCAGAGTTCATGACCCCAGAGAGGACACAGCTGGAGGCAAACATGATATGCCCAGAAAAGCTGATTACAAGACTAAAAACCATAGTGGGTTTTAAAGACCACAGAGGAGAAAAAAAAAATGAAGGATTTAAACAAATATTTTTCCTAAGCAGACCTCAGTCTCTAGAAGGGTTTTCAAACTGCAGACACAGCAAAAGAAGTAAGAGCGAGAAAGCGCTGCGCTGGGCAGAACAAGGCTTCATTTACACTGCAGCAATGGCGCATCCAGAAGATTTCTGTACTTCCTTAACCTCTTAACCCTTCATTCATCTTTTCCAGTCTGAACCCAAAAGACCTTATGCTCAGAGAACCTACTAAACTGAAAGAAAAGAAGGAAAGAGGAAGTGAGAGCAGCAGAGGAAAACAAGAAAAAGAGCGGGGAAATTTAAAAATCCACACAGTTTATCTCTTGTGCTGTTTTTTTTTTTTTGTTTTGTTTTGTTTTGTTTTGTTTTTGTTTGTTTTTTTTTTGTAAAAATGATAGTACATTGGTGAGAACATGGGTCAGATCCCAGCATGGGGTGAAGAGCTAGCTAAGTTAGGCACAGGAGTGCTAGCTCTGGCTGTTTAGGAGATTGAAGCAGAAGGATCACTTGAATCCAGGAGTTGAAGGCTAGACTAGACATTAGAGTAAGACCTCTTATAATTAAATAAATGTAGGAGACCGAGTCAGGAAATGATCAGTTTGAGGCCAGCATGAGCAACATAGACCCTATCTTGAAAAACAAAACAGACTACTAATGACTCGCTCGCTTGCTTGCTCACTTACTCACTGGCTAGCTGGGAAAGTGATTAGCAGTTTTCTCATTCTGGTTGAGACTTGCTTTCAGAGCTCCTCGTACCTTCTCTCAGACAGGTTCCATAGAGAAGTAGAGCCTAAAGGGAGATGGGAGCTCTTTCTCCTCTTGTTTGATGCCAAGCAACAGAAATGGTTCCCAGCCAGAGTGTGACCACCCAGGATCCAGCAGGAACTGCTGAGCACAAGGAGCAGCCGTCCTTTTCTCCAAAGACTGCCCTCTGTGGTGGAGAGTTGGGAAGCTCTGCAGCAAGCGGGCTGGCAATGGAGGGGCTGAACTCAGCAAAGATGACTGTCGGTACAGGAAACGGGGGGGGGGGGGGGAGATAAAAAGTCACCGAGCAACTCCAGATTTAGATGTTGCCAAAATCGAAACAGAGTAGATGCCTGCATGCCTCCCTTCAAATCACTCCCTGCAGGTAACAGTGGGTTGGACAGAAGCACCTTTCTGCCCGTTCTCATTAAGATGACAACGAAGAAAGGAAGTGTACCCAAGGACAAAAGGATGGGGAAGGAACTAAAAGTGGAGGAGAGACGTCAGCAAGGGTTACCGATGAGAGCACGCAGTAGAGAGACAACTGATGCTGGATGGAGTTCAGTGGATGAAGCCAGCCCATCCCAGGACTGGAATCTACCTGGTTACAGCATATAAATGAGCTGAGAGCTGGGGGGTAGAGGCTCTGCTTTTAAAAAGGCGGTAAACAGAGTGGTGGTGTGTTTCCGTAATCCCACGCTTTAGGGGACTGATGTGGGAGGATCAGAAGTTTAAAGCCAGCCTGGGCAACACGAGACCTCATGTTGACTCAAAAAGAGTGTGGGATAATTAGATATCTAAGTTTCTATTTCTGCACCCTCCACATAGCTGTCCCAAACCCTCTGTTATCCCAGTAGGGAAGTTTAGGAAGTGAGATTCAGAGAGCTGAGGTGCAGGACGAAGCAGGCCAACCTGTAAGCAAAGCCAGCGTCCACAGGTAGGCCTTTCCTGCTATGTATTAGTCATATCATCAACAGTCCTCATCCACCTCTTGCTGATAGACTGCTGACTTAAACCCCTCTGGGCAACGTTGGGTGTAGTGTCACGAGCCAGTAATCGGAGCACTTGAGAGGTAGAGGCAGGAGGAGCAAGCATTCAAGGCCATCCATAGCCATCTAACAAATTCAAGTCTAGCCTATGCTTCATGAGACATTGGCTCAACAAAAAAGAAAAAAGAATTTTATGAACAAATGCAATAGCAACAGAGAAAGACAATCCCTCCCAGAGAAGAGAAAGGAAGGAAGGAAGGAAGGAAGGAAGGAAGGAAAGAAAGAAAGAAGGAAAGAAGGAAAGAAGGGAACAACTTTCAGATACCATTATTTAGAAATTCATCAGTGAAAAGGTCTACCCAGCATCGACCAATTCCCCTGCATTCACAGCACCATCAAACAGGCTTTGCTCTCTCGCCTCAAGACATCTGAATAAAGAGGAAAATAAAGAAGAGACACACAAAAGGAATGCTGATAAATATCCCAGAGATGTAAATGGAATGAATCCTTAAAGAATGTTATTTAAGAGAAATAGGAAATAACAACAATTGTAGCAATATTTATTGAACAGTTATTATGTATCAGAAGTATATTTAAACTAACTGAATTCTCACAATATACTTTTTTTTTTTTGGTGGGGAAGCTGACCCCAAACTCACAGAAATCCACCTGCTGGGAATAAAAGTGTGTGCCATCACACACCGCTTTAATTTTTATTTAACTGTAGATTCTATACAGTTATTTCCCCCATCTCGTAGCTGAGAAAACTAAGGAATGTACTGGGGGTTATACAGTCAGAAAAAGAACAGGTCTGGTATCTGAATGGCCAGTTTTAACAGCTTTCGTATAATGCTTCCCAAGAGAGCCCTCAGC
The DNA here is from genome assembly GCF_030254825.1 of Meriones unguiculatus. Lineage (NCBI taxonomy): Eukaryota > Metazoa > Chordata > Mammalia > Rodentia > Muridae > Meriones > Meriones unguiculatus. Next base: position 176,477,946 of record NC_083349.1, read on the forward strand.
AAAATACTTGGAAGAGCTCAATGGAACAACATGAGAAAAAAAAGACATGAAAACTAGCGGACCCATCCAAGGAGGCCTGACTTCTAAAAGAGAATTTACACGAAGAAGGTGTGCAGAATCCACTAGGTGAAGATCTGAGCCTGAAACTGGCTGGCTCCAGTGATTCTGCACCTGTGCTGGGGCAGGACATCATGGTGTAGAAGAGAAGCACAGGTCTCAGCTCAGGGTAAATGGCGAGGGGGGAGTTTCCCGTTTCAGCTGGTGGGATGGTAGCACTCACACACCCACATTCAGGAAGTGCCTCTCTGGGAATGTCTTCACACCCCACTCCCAGGGTTCCTCTTTACTCACCTCCGTTACTTACCTCCCCGGAATTCCTCCAGCCAACCAAGCTGACAATCAGGACTAAGTAGCAGCCGCACTGATGGAGCAGTGCTGTCTGAAAAGGAGATTTATACTTTCTTCTTCCTCCTCCTCCTCCTCCTCCTCCTCCTCCTCCTCCTCCTCCTCCTCCTCCTCCTCCTCCTTCTTTCAAGACAGGTTTTCTCTGTGTAGCCTTAGCTGTCCTGGACCCTATTTGTAGACCAGGCTGGCCTCGAACTCACAGCAATTCGCCTGCCTCTGCCTTCCTCAGTGCTGGGATTCCTGGCGTGCGCCCTGGCAGGAGATTTACTTTCTACTCTGTACCTTTAGTTCTGTTTGAATGCTGATTTTCCATATGCTTACATTAAAAAACAATTAAACCCTTCTAAGGGGGCTACTAGCTAGCTGGACTGGGAGGGCACTCCTCATAAGTGACAGTCATCAAGGATGACAAAGCCCACAGGTGATTTCCACACGGGTGAGTTATCGTCCTTCAACACCCTTCCACCCCCAGCATGAGGGATGCCAGGTGTGCAGAAAGGATGGTCGAGCCAAACAGGTTTTCAGTTCTGATGGAATCGCAAAGACATTCTCCTGGCAAGAGAAACTCAAGACTCATAGTTAGATCATGTGAAGAGAAACATGAGTGAAGACGGAACAGATGAGCATGATGCAGCCCTTTGAGTCATTTGGGTGTGGGTGAGTGACAGGAAGAAAGGAAACTTTGACCCGCTTGCCCTTACAAACCCTCCCCTGCTGAGACTTGCTGCTTTCTTTAGCAGCATATGCTGGGAATTGGGAACCAAACTGCAAGGCCAGGGTTGTTCTACCACCTTGATGGGAGAAGCTGAAGTCTGATTTAGGCACCAAGATACTGTCAGTAAGTCGCACACTGACCAAGGCCCAGATTCTAATTGACATTATCAGTCTCTGGAGGAAAAGAAGTGGTAAGATTTTTCCTTGTGAAGGGGAAAAAAAAAAGCCAAATTTGACAGTGGTTCAGTTTACACACTTAATGTAAAAAGCATGCTAAAGCTACAGGGAGCGAGAGATTGCTTATTGGTTAAGAGTGCTTGCTGCTCTGACAAAGGACAAAGGTTTGGTTGCCAGCATCCACTCAGGGGGGTCTGACACCATCTCATAACTGGCCTCCACAGTTATGAGAACACGCAAAGCAGGTGCGTGTGCACACACACACACACTAAAACTCATTGTAATATTTAAACATTTATGTAATATAAAACGGGGGGGGCAGAGGAAGGGGGTTCGAGACAGGGTTTCTCTGTGTAGCTTTGTCTATCCTGGACTCCCATTGTAGACCAGGCTGGTCTGGAATTCACAGAGATCTCCCTGCCTCCGCCTCCCAGACTGCTGAGATTACAGGCAGGCACTACCATGCCCAGCAAAAACTTAGTATTATCTTGTGTGTGTGTGTGTGTGTGTGTGTGTATGGGTGTTTTGTAGGCTTTAATATCTGTGCACTTTGGTTTTTGCTTGGTGCCAGAGGAGACCAGAAGAGCATGCCAGATCCCTTGGAACTGGAGTTAGAGACAATTGTGAGCCTCAGTGTGGCTTCTGGGAATTGAACCCGAGTCTTCTGGTGGGGTCAGGGGAGCAGCCAGTGTTCTTAACCGTTGAATTATCTCTTTAGCCCCTATGGTACTTGTTTTAAATAACTGAAAAAGTCACTGCATCTGGCCATCTTTTCATGAACTCATTAGTAAGAATATGTTCTAACTGTTCTTCCCAAAAATATTGAGAAACTAGCAACCTTAGCTTTTTATAGGATTACCTACAAATGCTACCTATAAATGCTGTGCAGGATGCAACTGTTACATTCCATTAGCCATAATCTCTGGAGATAGTTTGAGGTTTTTTTGCTCCCTGACAACAGGCTAGCAGCACCTTGGTAAAATTTTCCTGATGGCATAGCCCAGGAAGATATACTACCAAAATGATATGAACAGTGTTGTAGTCGGTGTCATTTGTAGGACACAGGCTTCGTGTCATAGAACTAGAGTTAAAAATTTGGTTCTAACAATAATTAGCACTAAGATCTTTAAGTAAATTAGCCTTTCTGAGTCTTAGTTTTTGCTCTGTAAAATGACACAAACCCTGTTTTATAGGGTTTTGATTACGTGAAACTGTGCATGTGTGTGTGTGTGTGTGTGTGTGTGTGTGTGTGTGTACCTTAGCTATCTAGACTTTAATGCACAGATTAATCATTTCTTTCTTTTCCTTTTGTTTTGTTTTGTTTTGTTTTGTTTTTGAGATAGTATTTCTCCATGTAGCCCTGGCTGTCCTGTAATGCTGTAGACCAGGCTGGCCTTCAACTCAAAGGTCTGCCTGACTCTGCCTTTCCAGTGCTGGCATTAAAAGTGTGCACCATCATGCCTGGCTCAAATTAGTTATTTCCTATGTATGTACCTCATATAAATAGAACCATGTGGTGGGCACTTCTGTTGTGCCCACCTTCTTTCAATTGGCATGAAATTCACCATGTGAAATTTTGGCAAGTCTGCTCTAAAATGCCATCATTTAATCATAATATTTAATCTATTCCAAATACCAGTGATGATGAATGAGTTCATTTACACATACAAAAGGGGAGCCTGAGCAAAGAAAGAATGAGAAACATCTCTGAATATAACCAAGAATAGAAGAGAATACATAAAAGTTTTCAGAAGATTCTAGAGCAATACAATTTTCATTCACCAGATACACTGTGTGTGTTAATAGATTGTCAAGGATGTCTATCCCCCCTCTCTCTGTCTCTCTCTCTGTCTGTCTCTCTCTCCCTTTCTTCCTCCCCCTCCTCCCCCTCTTTTTCTGTCTCTCTCTCTGTCCCTGAAAATGATATGTGGTTATAGACAAGTCAATCTTCCTATTTTCATGTCTATGTGTTACTGAGAAGATAGAAAATGGAAACAAATGTTAATCAAGTAACAATGTTTCATATGCATGCCGAAGAATCTTTAGTTCAGTGTGATGGTACAGATATGTAATCCTGTCACTCATGAAACTAGCAAAAAAGTTTCAAGCCAGCCTCAATAAAAGTGGAGAAAGGGAATAGTAAAGCTGGTGGGTTGGTTCAGTAGGCAAAGGCACCTGTAAGCATAATGTTATTGTGTAATTCAAATGCTGATTTCTGCATGTCCCCCCCCCCACCTCTATATCAGGTTGCAATCCTTATTCTGAGAATCTCTTGTCTCAGTGTTGGGTAAACACTGCTCCCCAATTGTCCCTACTATGACAATAAAGCATCTTATAGCCAATTGCTGAGCAGGGCAGAGAATAGGGCTGGACTTCCTGCTAGCCAGGGGAGGAGAAGTTAGAGGAAGAAATAAGGGACTGAACAAAGGGCAGAGGTCCAATAGATATCAGGAGGAGCTGGAGCAAGAAGCTACGAAGTGCAGGCATCTCTGAGATGTACGCTGGGAGGGAACAAGATTAGCTGAGAGGGTTAAGAACAGATTAATAACTGCTCAGTTCTTGTGCTGTGACGCTTGTTAAAACACTATAATAGAGTCTCAGTTATTTATGTGGCAGCCGGGTCAAGAGAGAAACTAAGAAACAAACACAGTCTTACAAAAATAACTTTAACAGGCACTTGCTGCTAAGCCTGGATATCTGAGCCCCATCCCTGAGGTCCATGCCATGGAAGAAGAGAACAGCTTCACGAATTGGCCTGTGACCTTCACATGTGTACTGTGGCACCTTTGCACGTGACTGCACACATACATGCACAAATAAATAAATGTCAGCGAAGATTTTAGATTATCAGCTATTATTAAGCAATGTTTCTACACAGGAGAGCTAAGACATATGATAGCAAATTTGTATTGGTTTTGTTTTGTTGGGGTTTTTTGTTCCAGTTTTTGCTTTGGTTTGGTTTGGTTTGGTTGTTTTTGTTGTTGTTTTGTTTTGAGACATAGTTTCTTTGTGTAGCTCTGGATGCCCTAAAATTTGTTTTGTAGACCAGGCTGGCCTCAAACTCACAGACATCTGCACGCCTCTGCCTCCCAAGTGCTGGGTTTAAAGGTGTGAACCACCACTTGCCTGTCTGTATTGTCATTTCCCCATGAGCAGAAAACACAGCTCTCCTTACTCATTTTGTTTATGTCCTGCTTTTGTTGTCCCTTCCTAGTAAGTGACTGAGGAAAGAGAAGAGGTGAAGTTCAAAGCAGTCACCTTCTGTTTGTTACTAGCTTTGTTAGGAAGGTAGAACAAGAAAGGTAGACGCTAAATTGAAGCTTTCCTACAGATCTGGATTTCAGCTTTATCCCCTCAGTTCTTCATTGACTTGGGTCCCTAACAATCCACTACCATTCTCAGCAAGTGCCTATTTTTAAGTTCCTTCTTCTGTTCAGTTCTCCTCTGACAGTAATAAAAGATTTAGACAAGTGCCGTAGCATTTGGAATGAGACAGGGGCTGTAAATAGATATGCTGATGAAATGAGCCAGGGTGAGATCCAGATCTCTGAGAATGCCATTCATAATCAAAGGCACACACTCCCCGTGACCTGTGGATGGGCACAGGCACACATGCGGAGGGCTCTGGACAGCGATGTGCATGTATGTGTTCCTGCATTTGTGAACCAGACAAATGGTTCACAAATGGAGGATGAGGACTCCGCTTAAGGAAAAAGCTCAAGAGATGCTCTGTTTCTGAGTGGACTGGCCTCTGTGGGCCAGGCAACATCCTTCCTTTGACCATTATTACCTGAGAAATGAGGATTTAAACCTTCCCAAGCTGGCGGTGGTAGCATACACTAGAAATCCCAGCCCTTGAAAGGCTAAGGCAGAAAGACCGCCTGAGTCTGAGGCCAGAAAAACAGCAACAAAGCTAATTCCTAGACCACAGTCAGTCCCCGGTCTGCGGTGGCGAAGTTTGCATTCTATCCATCTTCCTCCTTCCTGCCATCTGAGAGCATGTCAAGATGAAGAGTCTCCTTTGCCTGTGCCAGGGTCAGCTTGGCGACTTAGGTATGCCAAACAATAACACCGCTATTCACAGTTCATGGCATGTCATCACCTGGTGTTCACAGCTACTAGAATTCCAACCCATGCAAGGCCCACAGCGGATCCAGCCTTTCCTCCTCCTCTGAGTTCTTAAAGCCCTCCTGACCCTGACAGGATGTCCGTCCATCACATGCCACGTGATCTGGGGACTGTGTGCTTCCCTGTTCAGACTGTGATCTTTTCACAGACAAAAGATGGTTCTCCATCCCTGGCAGTACCCAACACAACCACAGGAGTGCCACCATTGTAAGCCACAATGTGCTCCTGGTCACTCCCCTTTGGAGGCCAGCTGTATTGTCAGGGTCCTTGCTGGTTTGTGACACTCAGATAAGCGTGGGATTAAGGGTTCATTTAAAGAAATGTGGTGTGGGCATCCCTAAGTGTGATGATCTACAATAATGAAAAAAAAGCTGGATACTAGAGGGCTGTCATGATTTCAGGACTGTTTCCCTGTGGTTCACAGTCCCCTCTGTCATCGCTGTATGTAAACAGTCTGACACACCTCCGAAGACTACCTTGATTCCCTGGCCTGGGGCCGTGACAGTGACTTAGATGACCTTCCACACGCCTGCTCTAGTTTGAGGTTCTAGATCCCAAATCACCAGCCCCTTAGGGATTTTTGGAGGTAGGGTAAGTTACGAGAACAGAGTCTAAACTTCCGAGGCTGAAAGCGCCTGGAGTCCTTCACAGATGTCTCAGCGTCTTTCACCGTCTGGGGCAGATTTTCGTCACGCTTTGTTCTTTGTTTTTGAATTATGTTATTTTGTTTGTGAGTGTTCATGTGTGTCTGTGTGAGTGCACGCACATGTGTGTGTTCCGGTGCCTCGGAAGGCCAGAAGAGTTCCCTTGGAGCTGAACTTAGAGGTATTTGTGGGCACCTGATGCAGGCTGCTGGTATCCAAATGCTGGTTGTCCTAACTGAGCGGCAGGTGCTTTTCTCCTGGCCATTTCTCTAGCCAATTCTTCGGTCTTTTGCTTGGTGTTGCTTTGTTTCCTTGTTTGTTTTGAGGAGGGTTTCAAACACTGTAGCCGAGTTTTACCCTAAACTATCGTCTTGTGGCCACCTCCCAGATGCAGGTACTATAGGCACGTGACTCTGGCACAGGTGTGGGGTTTTGTTGTGGTGGTTTGTTTGTTTGGAGTTGAGAGGCAGGGTTTCTCTGTGTGGCCTTGGCTGTCCAGGAACACCCTTTTGTATGCCAGGCTAGCCTTGAACTCAGATCTTCCTGCCTCTGTCTCCCGAGTGCTGGGATTGAAGGCATGGCTGGGACATGCCTGGCTTGGGACAAGTTTTCACCCTTTCCCTCTTTGTTTTATTTACTAAGACATTACTTCACATCCTCTAAGGAAATTTTTTTTTGCTTTTGCTTTTTCTCATAATATATTCTGCAATTAAAGTAAGTATTTTTGGTCTTAGACAAACTAAGCAAAAATGTGTTTTAGTTGCAAAGAGTAAAATATTGCCCTTGAGGTGTTTAAAGTCACTGAAAACAGAAGACCTGGCTTGGATTACCAGCACCCACAGTGTGACTTACAAATGCCTTAACTCTAGTTCCAGGGGACCCAACACCCTCTCCTAAAGTTATTTAAACACTGTTACTTTACCTTTCCTGGGTAACATTCCTCTGAAAGCCCTGCTATTTTCTAAGGTTTCCATTTGGTGCTCAGGCCCTGGGTGTATCGAGTTCATGTAGTTTTAACACAAGACACCAAATGCAGCAAAGCGCTAACCAATCTTAAGCCTGGATAGTCTATAATTCTCCATCAGTTATGAGCTTTGTCAGGGGAAACCAAGCTGGGGTATTTATTAATTTTCCTTGAGTGAATTCTGCCCCCGTGTGGATTAAAATATCTGCAGAGCAGAAAGAAGCGTTGTAGCCCTGCGGATGGGTTCCTTCCCATTCTTTTCAAGAACCCTGGGGAACTGGAGGAAAGAAACAAAACCAGACCCTTTGTGTAAACTGTAAGAGCCCAGTAGGGTGATGAAACACATCAGCATACAACAGTACGCATTTTATATTTCATACTCTGCACGCCCTAAGTACACCAACTCAGCATATACATCCTAACGAAAACTGCTTTGACTGTTCAGTTTAACACCCACATAGGAGGATTCCCTTTGCAGCCCCTGCATTACCCCGTGTGAATGACAATTTCACCGAATTCTGCAGCTCACTCTGCTGTCAGACGGTGCTACCAACATCTTCACTCCAGATCCTGGGTGCAGCTCAGTGGCCGAGTGCTTGCAGAGCACGCGACAGGACCTGGGTTCCTTCCCCAGCCCTGCAAAACCAAAGCCCTGCAGCAACAGTGGCTTAAGAGCAGATGCTGTGCACGTCTCCTGTAAGAGAATCATGTGATTGTGTAGGCAATCTGTGATTCCTGAAGATACCGCTGGAGATCTCCCGATCTATTATTTTATGGGTTGGATTGGTTATGCCATGTGGATGTCATTCTGGCCCCCAAGGAGCAATCCCCAATAGGCTTATGAGGTGCTTAGTTTTTGGGGTTTTTTTTTTTAATGTAAAGAAGCCCCTTTTGTCCCCACATGAAGAATTCATAAATATAAACAGCCTAGCGAGCTTTTATTTTAAAAGATCGTGTTGGGGCTGAAGAGATGGCTCAGTGGATAAAGTGTTTGTCACTCATGCATGAGGATCTAAGTTCAATTCCTGGCATCCATGTGGGAGGTGGGGGGACTGGGCACAGTGGCACACAGTTGTCATTTCAGTGCTGGGGAGATGAAAACAGGCAGGTTCCCGGTGGGGGGTGGGGGGGGATTTACTAACCAACCAGACCAGCCTAGCGTACTTGAGCTCCAGGCCATTGAGAGACCCCGGGGGAGGGGAGGAGAGGAGAAAAAGGGATTGATTTCTCATCTCCACAGCCACTCAAACCCATGAACACCCACAAATACATGTGCCTCCCCTTGCACACACAGACATAGAAAATCATGTTGAGCTTGGTAAAAATGATACCCACAGGTATCGGTATCGTAGGGGGTACGGTGAAATCTAGCAGAAGATAATGTGTGACTGAGTTTCCGATGTTTGGTTAGCTCTTTTAAGTTCACGGACTTTCATTAAGCCTGGTGCCACAATACCTGTAGAGGCTAAGAACTCAAAAGAGTCTCATTTAACTATGGCACTGGGCTGGCAGCACCCGAAGGGGGCGTCCCCTTGGCCGAGGTTGCAGACTGGTCACCTTAGTCACTGCTTGCTCTCTGATCTGGAGCCAGGACGTAAGATGAGCTTCAGACAGGTCAGCAAGTCATCCATTGATTGACACAAAACCCTTGAGGAACCCTCCTGACACATCAGGTGCTGCCTCCTGCCTCCGGACACAGGAAGTCCTGTTACTTGTTTTGTGTCCTCTTGCTTTGGGAGATTAGACCTAGAGCCTTATTCACACAGGCATAGATGCGAGACTAACAACTGAGCTCTATGCCCAGCCCCCTTTTTCACTCTTTGTTTTGACACAGACTCTCACTACATTGCCCAGTAACTGGCTGGCCTTGAGGTCCCTCTAAAAGTCCAAGCAGGCCTTGAGCTTGAGAGCCTCCTACTTCAGTTTCCCTAGTCGCCGGGATTACAGCCCTGGGCCTCCAATCCTGGCTCATTTGCAGCCTTTTCCATACCGGGAGGCAGATGTCACAGTGCTCTGCAGTAGCCTGTCCTGCTAACTGTCACCTATAACTGTGCCAGCTATTCTTTAGACATGTTTCTCTGACGTCACCATTTCCTGGTCCCAGTCCTCCGACGCAAATTTCGTTTTTTAATGAAAGTCCCTCCCAGCTCTCAACACCCAGCACTGCACACAGCAGAGCCTAATGAGCCAGCTTGGCTTGTGCAAGGTGCAATAGGGTGTCAGTCCTGGGTCTGCAACACCATACTGCCGTGGGTACAGCCCTGCACTTCATTTACAGCCATACCAACCAGGGGTCGATCAAATTCTTCTTTGATTCCAGGTTCCAACCCTGTACTTGGGTCTGGTTATAGCTTTCAATGTGTCTCTATTAAATTTCTCCTTGTGTTTGGCTCAGAATCCCAGCTGGCAAGACAATTAGGTATCTCCAGAGTGCCCGATCAGATTAACTTGTCCACCTAGCTTGGTGCATATATATTTAATAGAAATTACCCGTTTCCCACCGATACTGCAAGGTAAAGACAACGGTCTTGGAAGGTGGGGGTGATCGGAAGGAAGCTATCTTCCTGGGCTTCCTATAAACCACATGGCCCCAGCTCTCTCTTCTCTAAACAGAACTGATGGCCTTAGCTCACTGTGGAGTCAAGGGCCTCACTTGGGACAAGGCATTTGAATGAGCTAAGTTAACTGTTAGCTGAAGGTATCGTTAGCCATCAGCTTTCCAAGGGCTTTAGGGAACTAGAGCCCCCATCTTTGTATTCCCAGCACCGTGTGCACTTGGCAAGTGAAGAGAACAGTGGGAGGTTTTAATGTGGGTGGACACATTAAGCCACATATTGAGACAGCCTGTCACAGAGGGGGAGAAAGGGTGAGCCTTCATCTTTTTTCCTTCCTTCCTTCCTTCCTTCCTTCCTTCCTTCCTTCCTTCCTTCCTTCTTTCATTCTTCCCTTTTCTGAGGCCTGGTCCCACTGTGTAGCCTTGGCCGACCTGGAATTCACTACGTAGAGAAGGCTGCCACCATCTCTGCCTCCAGTGCTGGGATTAGAGGCGTCTATTCCTCACCTGGCCTGAGTCTTCAGCTTTGATCAGCCTTTGCTTCATCTGAAAACTTAAGGCTGGGGATGTAGTTTCGTGGTTAAACACTTACCCATCATGCACAAGGCCCAGGGCTCTTTGACACTGCAGTAACAAATCACAGAATAAAGCTTGTCCTGTTAGTCTTTAAATCAATATCGGGCTCTCTCTTACCCCTATTTTATTCCCCTCTTCGTCTTCATCTCCCACTCTTCCTCCTTCCTTTTTTTTTGGGGGGGGGGTGGTTGGTTGGTTTTTTGAGACAGGGTTTCTCTATGTAGCCTTGGCTGTCCTGGACTCACTTTGTAGAGCAGGCTGGCCTTGAACTCACAGAAAGCCACTTGCCTCTGCCTCCCTGAATGCTGGGATTACAGGCAAGTATTGTCACACATTTTCCTCTTTTTTTTTTCAATCCCCCTCACCATCTTCTTCATGTCACCTTTTTATCCCCACCCTTCTTTTCTCTTTCTTACTGTTTATTTAAAACCAGCCCATGCACTAGAGTGTGGAGAGAAATCTCTCTGACCCATCTTCTGACCAAAGCCTATGGCTGAGTCCTTGTACCCACCCCAAAACTGTAGAGTCTCCTGGAAGAAATACCCTCTCAGGAGAAAATCCTAACCAGACACCAACCTGGTTTCCAGATGTTTGAAATTCCACTGGCAAGCTCCAGCTGCAGGCTTCATTCCTTTAGCTTTAGGCTTTGTCTAAGAAACAAATATGTTTGCATTTGAGAAGTTGCTGATCTGGGGGTTAGCAACTCATGGCCAATGGAGTTTTTCTCTGCGCTGGGCGAGGTGCAAGGCTTGGACAGAAACATGCTTCATAGGAGGAACCCCAGCAGCTGTCAGGAAGGCTGCTAGTGGAAGGAAGGCAGGAGAGGCCAGGTGCTCTCCCAGCTACAGGTGCTCCCACCACCTGGTGTGCTCTGCCTTTGCTCTGATCTGCAGCCAAGGCATGCCTGTCTCCCCAGAAGTACCTCCTTCCAACACCTTACAACCCTGGCTTGCATCCTCGATGCCTGTTCTGCTTCTCCTTGTCTTTTACAACAGAGTGTGACCGTCATTAAAAACGGCCACCATTTGTTGGGTATGTGCGGCCACATACCATCCTCCCAACAACCTTTCTTCGTTTTATGGAGAAGAAACGATGTGGAGAGGTAGTGGGTGGCCCATGCCTTTAATGCCAGCCCTTGGGAGGCAGAGGCAGGCAGATCTCTGAGCCTCCAAGACAGCCAGGACTACACAGAGAAACCCTGTTTACAAACAAACAAAAACAGAGAAGAAAAGCCCGAGAGGGTTCAGGGGACTCTAAATCCAGATCCATGCTGCCTCATGAAGTGCACAGTGTTCCAGAGAAGCTCGGATGCCTCGCTCTGCAAGTGTTAACCCACTCCCCCCATCCTCCAAAACTGTACAAACCTGTCTTGAATCCCTCAGAGACTTCATTTTTGATCTGTTCAAGAGGTTGACGAGAAAGCTCCCGAAGTCCCTTTTATTTTTCTTGCTTCGTTTCTGTTCCTTCTCTGTGTGCTGTTTTGTTTTTAGACAGGATAGTGTAGCCCAGGCTAACTCACAGCTTTTCAACTTTCTCAGGCTTGCAGATACTGGAATGGTTACTTTTCTAACTATATATGATGCTTTCATTCTCCCAAGGCTTTCTCAAGCATTCTGGGTAAAGTAACATGTGGGGAAACCCCTCCTCTCCCGGTTTAGTGAATGCTAAGTGTCCTAGAACCATTGAGAAAAGAGTTGCTTATCAGTCAGTGGAAGAAAGGGAGGTTACATTCCCGTCGCCACTAGAGGGCACTCTGCTGCCCACGACACAGTGCGACACCAGATTTCTGATCCCCGCCACGGGAGAAGTAACCTCCTGTGGTGCTCCAATTTGTGTAACTCTGACTTACACGGGCTGGTAAATAACTCAAGCCGTAACTCCTACACTTAGCACTGTGGCTTTACCTAGAATCTGTTGTGACTGCACATTCAAGCATTCCCGTAGTTCATTATTCAGAGCCTGGGAGCATGAGGGGAGCCTGTGCTCAAGGGGCAATCCTTGAGTTCCTCTTTAGGGAGAGTAAACACGGCTGATTAGGGACAAGTTGTCCTCCGTGAGCATTCGATGAGCTTTGGAAAAGTAGGAAAGTCCTATTAAGGAAAAAGAGAGGTTAGAGGCTGTACTGTAGTCACTGCCCAGCCCACTATCCCTCATGTAGTACACTCAAACTATGAGAGAGATAAAACTCTTGCCTCGTCATTTTGAAGGAAGTCTGGATCAAAAGACTAACGAAACCCAAGGTTTTAGACAGCAAAATCTTAATCCAAACTAACTGAATACAGCAAGAAGCAGCCCCTCCTCACGACAGCTCCTCTGTGCTGTCCCCAGGCCTGGGGCCTGTAGATAAGGCTGAGAAATTCCTGATAGCACCTTCTTCAAGTGTCTGAGCTACTGGTAAAAGCCCCACCGGGGAAAGCCCACGGCTTCCGGGAAAGCATTTTGCATATACATAAGAAGCCTCTCTTTCCAATCCCCTCCCAACACCTCTGCCCACGGACAAATATTACAGCAAAATTTCAAAACCTCCCCATTCCCTGCACCCTGTGACTCACTAGCTTAGCCAGGCTACACTTTCTTCTTGAGTTAAGCTTTCGGTAAGGACTTTCCCCCGCTGAAAGGATGAGCACTGTTGCCCAGGGAATCCTGTACTAGCCATAGGGTGGCTGGACTGCCCATCCCCTCTCCCCCACCAGATGGCAGGCACATGCCACAAAGTTCCCACAGTCACTACCAAGGCCCCTGCCAGCTCAGACTGCAGAATCAACATACGGTAAAAATTATTTTTTTCAGATGACAAAGAAAGAGTCACAGAAATCCGCAGAGATCCCGGTGGCTTCTGGAGTCTGGGGGCTTGAGGTTCAAGGATCACAGCAGATCCATAGGATCTGCTTGACACTCCCTGCCTCGCTTAAGTCTTTTGTATTCTCGAAGGCACCCTCTGGTGCTGCTATGTTTAATTCTGGACGTGTTATAAATAGAAGCTAGAGTTCTGTCAGAGCACACCACCCACCACTGTGTTCCGGTCCTCTGGGGACATCAGCCAAATCTGAGCTTTTGTTTCCCTCTAGTGGCCTTCTTCAGCAAAGTCTCACAGCCCAGCTTTGCCTTTATTTGTTCTGGATACAGCGAGAGCCTTCGGTGCACTTGGGTGCTGTAGGGTTTTCTAGCTTTCCATAAGGCCAATTTCGGCAGAGATGAAAGGTGGTGCTTTCTCCTCCAAGGTCATCTCAGTGCAATACAGGCAGGCCAGGTTCTCAACTTCGCTGTTGGGGACTGCGAAAGACTCAACAATGTAGCCTGGCGTGGTGGCACATGACTGTGATCCCAGCACTGGAATCAGAGGCAGGCGGATCTCTGTGAGTTCAAGGCCAGCCTGCTATACAAAGTGAGTCCAGGACAGCCAAGGATACACAGAAAAACCCTGTTGAGAAAGAAAGAAAGAAAGAAAGAAAGAAAGAAAGAAAGAAAGAAAGAAAGAAAGAAAGAGGAAAAAAAGAATGATAATGTTACAGAACACTTCTACTCTAAATGACTTATCAGGACCTTGTATCATGAGTCCTCCCCATGCCTCCCCCCCCCCCCCCGCACCTCCCCTTAAGTTTTCCTGTCAGTAAAACAGTTATAAATGTTGACTGGCTATCTGCCATGTACCCAAACCCACAATGCAAAACCAAAATCAAAACTGCTAGTTTACAGGAAGTCTTTCTCAAATGTGCAGTGAAAGGAAATTGAAAGGATTATTTCTGTACGGATCGCACCACAAAAGCTGAGCAACACAAAAATTTGTTCAGATACAAGTGTAACATGTGGGTTCCATCACAGTCTTGCACTTTGCACCACATTTGTTCCAAGAGAACTTGAACTCTGGGGTACACGTGAAAAAAAAGTGGCAAGAAACAGATGTTGGGTTGTGTGCCTCCTGACAGGAGCGTTGGGGACTGAGCTCGGGTCCTGTAGAACAGCCAGTGCTCTTAGCTGCTGAACCAACCCTTTGACCCCATCTTTTTAAAGCATTTTAGCCCAGATGGCCCCAAACTTCTGATTCTCCCCCCTTAGCCTCCAAGTGCTGGGATTACAGGCAGACTGATGCTATACTTTTTTTTGTTTGTTTGTTTGTTTTTGTTTTTGTTTCTAATTTAAAGACAGGTTCTTACGGTCATACCCAAATTCAAGTGAATCTTCTAGCCTCAGCCTTCTGAGTAACTGGGGTTACAGATGTGTGCCAGCATGACCAGTGACACACTTAGCAACTACGGCAGTTGATTTTCCTTCAGAATCACGAAGTGCTACACTATATTAGACAGATGATTTACATACAGTATTTCTAATATTTACAAAGCCCTTGAAAGATTGTCCTAAACCCTGTAATTAGTTGCCCAAGATTTCTCGTCTCTAAATTTGCATAATTCTTCCATCATGAATAATTTCCAGTTATATTACAATGGTATTTGTCATCTTTTCATCCTCCTAAATGCATGCTACTAGAGAGCAAAAAAAAACATTCTGGGATTAGAGCAGCTCATTTGAAAAACAAGAAGGTTCACGTGGAAGGTTCTCTCAGGCATCAGTGTCTTTGACCCTGTAACTTCAGGAACAGGAGCTGCCTGTATTGATACAGATCTCCCATGAGTGCCATCCTCCCAGAAGCCCCTGCCAGTAGAAGATTTAGCTGTGGCTGGGCAACGGTGGTGTGCGCCTTTAATCCCAGCACTCAGGAGGCAGAGGCAGGCATATCTCTGAGTTCTAGGTCAGCCGGGTCTATAAAGTTCCAGGATAGCCAGGGCTACACAGAGAAATCCTGTCTCAAAAAACAAACAAATAAACAAAAAGGGACATAGTTGTTGACTTATATTGTTTGTTTTGGGGGTTTGTTGTTTGTTGAGGTACTAGGAACTGAAGCTAGATTTTCTCAGATGCTGAACAAAAACCCTACCACTGAGCTATAGCCACAGCCTCTCTTCACTTTTTTTTTTTTTCATATTTGGTATTTTTAATACAGGGTCTCACTGTATAGCCCTGGCAGTCCGGAAACTCACTTTGTAGACCAGCTGGCCTAGTACTCACAGTGGTCTGCCTATTTGTGCCTTCCCAATGCTGGATTAAAGTCACACACCACCACACCTGGCTCACTCTTCACTATTTATTCAGAGACAGGGTCTCACTAAGTTGTCCCGGTTGGCCTTCAGCTCCCTCTGTAGCCTAGGCTAACCTTGATCCTTTCATCCACTTGCTTCAGCCATCAAATTAATAAGCCTCTACCACCAGGCCCAGCAATTTATTTCATAATTAATTTTAAAATGCAAACAACAACAACAAAACTGATAGGGGGAACTGACCATGGTGGCTGGTACGGCAGACCATGGTGGCTGGTACGGCAGACCATGGTGGCTGGTACGGCAGGAGGGTTGCCATGAACTTGAGGCCAACTGGGATAGATAGTACACACCCAGTCAGCCTGAACTATAGTGTGAAACCTTGTCTCAAAAAACAAACAAACAACAACAACAACAAAAACACTAAAAAAACAAAATCCCATAACCAACCAACCCATTAACCTAGAAGGAAGACAGGCACCGATAGGGTGAAATTCAGGGAGGCTGAAGAAGCTTTGGCTCTGCCATTGGGAGGAGCCAGTGGCAGACAAAGAAATGCTAGTCCTTGCGGTCCTAGAATCCCTGAAGCCTTGACCTGCCCCTTTCTTGCCCACGGGCTTATTTGTTGTGATTTCTGACCCGCACACAGTCATTCAGCATCTGCTTTGCTCACTAGAGGTTTCTCCTCTTTCCAGTATCCTATTATGTTGGAACATTGGGAACTCACACTGAGATCAAGAGAGTGGCGGAGGAAAAGGTCACCTTGCCCTGTCACCATCAGCTGGGGCTTCCAGAGAAAGACACCCTGGACATTGAATGGCTGCTCACCGATAATGAAGGGAACCAAAAAGTGGTAAGTACAATCCTGGCTGGAGATGCTCTCCTCTCTGCCCTCGTGTTCTTTATCACCGGGTCTGAAAGAGTTTGTTTACATCAACCTGAAGGAATTCACAAACAAAACTACAAAAGGACCCAGATGGCACACACCTGTGATCTTAGCACTCAGGAGACAAGGGCAAGAACTCTAGTTTAAATCTAGCTACATAGTAAAACCCTGTCTCCAAAAAGAAAAGGGAAAAATAGCAGAGTATCTGGGTTGGGAGGGTAAGAGAGTCTTTGGGCCGCGCAGAACTAGTCCAAAGCCACCTGGCTGTTGGGAAAGGGAGTCTGTGCCGTTAACGTCTTCGCCTAGGAAGGGTGCTAAGTTCAGAAGCGTGGTGGACAGAACTCAAAGCCCAGAACTCTCTTCCTCCTGCTTCCCTGAAACTGTCATCACCTGACCAGGCCTCCACTTTTCGAAGTCATGACTTCCGGGTTCTGAAGATCATAGAACATGACAACATGTGAGGCAGAGGGGCAAGTACAGGACATGGATGACAGCGCTGGTCACAAACAGTCCTCAAGGCAACAGATGCTGGCTCTGAAGTCGGAAAATAAAGAAGGAGGCGTGCTTCCACTCTCAGTGTGGGGAGGGCCGCGATGGGCTCTGGTGTTCCATGCTTCTGGCAATGTGGACAGAATTTGCAGTGCTTGGACTCCTGAGGACACCCTGTGCTTCCTGTCGCTAGATACTAGAACTAAGTAACCTGAAGTGACCATCTTTTTCTGCTTTTTCTTCCTTGCCTGGTTCTTCCTCATTCAGGTACTTACAACTGAGTTCTTCTCATTTACACTCATTGACGTACCATTGCTCTTATTCAAAGACTTACCTTTTTCTTAAGACTCTGTGATTGAGGAAGGTTGGAGTAATGAATGGCTAAGAAATCTAAACAGCAGTCAGTCACAGTAGTTGCGGGCGTACTGCTGAGTATTTAGATCCAGAACGTATTCTATCATCACCAGTCTTGCAGGCACATTTATGGAGTGTCTATGTTTTTTTGACTTGGTCTACTCTAGTGACTAAGAAACAATATCCATCTTGAGAGGCATCGTCACATCTCACCTGCTATCCAAGATGTGTGGTATGTCCCTTCGTGAGGTCTGGCCTTACTGTGTGTCTGAAGTTGACTCCACTCTTCTGAACCTCTCGTTGTCTTTAGAACTTACTATGTAAAGGAGGACGTATAGTTTACATCCCGTTGGGCAAATCAGCTTTGAGTGAGGTTACATTTCCACAAACCAACAAGAAATGTCACACACTCGGCATGCATTTAATATGTCCACTGAATATCAAGGTGAGACTATCCTAACTTAAATATGTTCGCTTTGTTTCAGCCTAGGGTTGGGCAAAATGGTCTGGCACAATGCCTCTTATGAGTACTAAAGTGTCACATGTCTTCTGTGAAATAAGAGTTTGTGATTTTTCTTTAATCTAAATCTTGGGGAGTCTTTTAAACTTGCCTTCTTTTTTTAAAGAGCTTTGCTTCTTTCTCTGACTTAAAAAAAAAATTGAAAGGTTGTCCTTTTCTTAGAATGCCCCTATTATTAATTTCATAGGATGGTTTGTACTAGGAGAAGCTGAGGTTTTCACTAAAAATACATGTCAGGATCACACTGGAGTTTAACCTGCACACACCGCTGCCTGCATCACCTTGCTGCGTGATTCTGCTTGTCATCTTGTTCTCATAGCACGTCCTCCAAAGACGACCTGTTCTCTCCAGAGCAAGGTCACCTTAACCCAAATGGTTTACTCAGACGGTCCTGGTTGGTCGTAGACATGATATTCTCAGCTCTGAATGGAGTAAATGTCTCTCTGTCCCTGGAATGAAAGCCAAACAACAAACCTGAAAAAGACTCTCCTCTGGTTGTACTTGAGTCAAGCTCCCAGGTTCTTCATGATCTGTGGCTGCCTTTTCTGTCCTGGTGGATTCTGTTTTGAGAGTTCCCTCTACACCTCTCACCCTTGGAATCTACCCATCTTCGCTATCGAATCACTATGGTCAATCTCCTACACCAATCCTCTCCAGTCTATAGAGACAGAAACTTTCTTATATTTCTTAATAATTCAAGGCCCCACATATCCTCTGAATCAGAGTTGGACTGATCTCTCTCCCCGACTCAAGGCCTGGCAGCTGACAGCTGTCATTACTACCCCAGTGGAATAGATGTTTCCACCATTTTTAACAAATATCTCTTGAATGCTTTCTCTTTTGTGGTCTTTATGTTTATCACCACTTGCTCAGAGCACCTCCCCTGGTTTTCTCTTTGACAAGCACACATCTAACTTTTTACCCAAATGTCTTCATTTGAAGTAAAGAAAAGAGAAAGAGCTGCTGAGTTATATAGTCAAACTCTAGAAGTGAGGAAATTAAAGTAGGTGAAAAATACCACCCAGAATGGGTAGTGGTGGTGCGCGCCTTTGATTCCTGCCCTCAGGAGACAGAGGCAGGTAGCACTCTGAGTTCGAGGCCAGCCTAACCTACAGAGTTCCAGAACAACAAAGGCTACTCGAAGAAACCCTGTCTCAAAACAAACAAAAAACCCTAAGCAAAAAGAAAAACAGCACCAGACACTGTTTCCTAACTTCAGCTGATGGTTGTTTATTCAGTCATTCAGACCCCACAGACTTATTTAGCATTTTGCCATTCTAAGTGTCAGGACACCTGTCGTGAAGAGGCCATCATCTCACTGGCCCCTGGGAGCTTACAGTCAAAGGCATCCAGTAGAAGGGAAAGGAGCTGGGGTGGCCGTGCCCTTGATGAAACACTTACCCAGAAGGCACAGGGCCCTGGGTTCAACCCACAGCACCAAATAAACTGAAGGTGGTGGTGTACACATGTAATCCCAGCACCCACGAGGTAGAGACGGGAGGACCAAAGTTCAAGGTCATCCTCAGCTACAAAGAAAGTAGGAGTAGTACAGTCTGGACAACATGAGACCCTGTCTCAATGAGCAATTAAACACAGATTTAGTCTTGTGCAACACCATAGCAACTTCAGCAGGTGGTGTTTGTTTGTTTTTCTTTTCCCTTTTGAAAGCAAGAATTGTCACCTCTTCACTAAAGGAAGACTTTTTATGTCTTCTCTTCAGTCTATCCAAACTTTCACCATTTCTACCCTTGAAGCTGTGAGTCAGGTTCCTTGAAAGTAAACACTACAATATCTGAGCAGCCATCTATGAACAACGGGCTACTGAGTAAATGATGGTGAGTCACCTACCCAGCATGGACAGGCTTGATAAAGGAGCAGTTTATCAAGGCAAGGTGGACTGGAACTGCAAAGGCTTCCTTATACTACTCAGAATGGTGCACAAATTAAACAGTCCATATTGTTTATTTCTGGAATTTTCATTCACTACTTTTGGACAGTGATTGGCTGCAGGTGATGAAACCCTAGAAAGTGAAACCAGAAATAAGAGGATTGCTACATAAAGCTGGAAGCACCCACCAAGACTTGATGGAGGAAGAGAGAGGTCAAGGACAGTTTCCTGGAAAATAACAGTGCTGACATAAAACTTGTTTTTTTAAGACAGAGTCTTACACAGGGTGTCCTGAGACTCATGACAGTCCTTCTGCCTCTGCTTCTAAGAATGCTAAAATGACAAGTATACACCACCATACCCAATGCTTTTAATTAATTTTGTGTTTTGTCTGATTTTTTTTCAAGTCATAGCCTCAGCTCTTGGAACTCACTTTGTAGACCAGGCTGGACTTGGATCCAGAGATCCACCTGCCTCTGCCTCCTGAGTGCTGGGATTAAAGGCATGTGCCACCAGTGCCCAGCACATGTTTTTATTTTTGAGATAGAGTCCACCGTAGCTAATGCTGACCTTGTATTTAAGGCTCTCTTTCCTTGGCCTCCTGAGTGCTAGGATGATAACCATAGACCACATCGTGCAGCTTTGCTCTAAGTGTCAATGAAAGGAACATTCCTAAAGAAAATAGCAGCACAGGCATAAAGGCTGGGAATTCCTAAGCAGCTAGAGTGGTGGGGCTTAAGATGTAAGCCTGTAAGGGCTTCAGGACCTGAACAAGGATGACCTCCCAGCCATGCTAGGGGGTTTAAAACTGTCCCTGTAATATTGTCATGAAGTTTTAAAAAGATTTTAAGAATGCTAGGGACATGTTGCTTTTGTTGTTGTTTTGTTTTGTTTTTTTCAAGACAGGGTTTTTCTGTGTAGTCTTGGCTGTCCTGGACTTGCTTTGTAGACCAGGCTGGTCTCGAACTCACAGAGATCCGCCTGCCTCTGCCTCCTTGAGTGTTGGGATGACATGTTGCATTTTAAGGCAAGCACTCTGACACAGACACACTGAGTTAAGAGAGCCTCAAGTAAGAGCAAGCATAATTTCATAATATACAATAAAGGTTTATCTTCCCTTGACTCCTCCTCTACTTGTCTCATGCTTTAGCAAGCACAGGCGCCTGCGTGCTTGTACACACACACACACACAGAAACGTAAAAATATTGTTTACATTTCATTGCGTACCCCAGACTGGCCTCACATTCCTATTCCTACCACTGAAACCTCCTGAATGCTGAGACTGCAGGCATTTGCCTCCACAGTTCTCAGTACCCCAGTCATGAGTGCTTGGGAATCTCAAGAGAGAGATAGGAAATAAACAGTGGGCAAAGCTGCCAGGACTTCATAACTTCCAGAGAGCTGAGGAAAGGGTGAGTCTGAGGGTGCCTGAGAGGAGTCAGGGAAGGCTGAAAGAGACAAGGTGCATAAAGTGGGCTAACCAATGACGAAAGGCACAATTCAGCTCTGCTTTTCTCTCTGAGAAATGTTATCTCTTTGTCTAGGATGCTCAGAGCAGACAGGGAACATGTGGGGGTGGGTAGGCGGTCTTGTATATTTCGGTCTTGGTAGAACTGAATATTAAAACAGATATTGGTGGGTAGGCAGAACACATATATTTCAGTCTTGGTAGAACTGGGCTGCCAAAGAATTCCATCACTTTTATTCTTTTATCCTAAGGTTCGATACATTTCAAAAAGGAGGCTGACCATCCCTTCCCAAAAGTCAGTCAGCAACACACAACAGAAGTTTTCTCAATGTTCTTAGATTAAAAAGTTAGAACAGATGTCGTCCAGTTCCCACTGGAACCTCTTCTTACACATCACTCTTCGCTCCTCTGTTTGGCTTTGAGAGAGAAAACCCTTGATGGAAAACAGACAGAAACCAGGCTGGTAGGATGGCTCAGAGGGTAAAGGTGCTTGCAGCCAAGCCTGGCAACCTGACTTCAGGCCACGGGACCCACATGATGAATGGAGAGAACTGATTCCCACGAGTTCTTTTCTGACCTCCAGTCACTCGCCACGGCATGCACAAACAACCAAAGATGTAAATAAAAAATGACAGACCACAGCCCTGCAGAGGAGCTTCCAGACAGCTGAGCAGATCTGCCTGTTCCATATAAATCATAACAAATTGACTTTTCTCCAGGAAGTCCATAAAATACAGCCTCACAACAGCTGCAATTCAGACATGTGTCTCCTTGGTTTGTTTGCCAAATGATTGGATTGATGTTCATTGTTCTAGCACACAATGAGGTACAGTTTCATCTCACCACTACCTTTTCTACATTTGAAACAAAACAATCAAGCCAGCTAGGTGACTCAGGGGGTAAAGACACTTGCAGCCAAGCCTGACGACATGAGTTCAATCCTAGGGACCAACTAGGTGGAAAGAGAGAACCCACTCCTACAAGGTGTCCTCTGACCTCTATGCGCGTACCTACACTTCATTGTGTGTGCATACCTTTACACAGACACAATAAATAAAAATTGCCAGGGATGGTAGTGCATACTTTTCATCCCAGCACTCAAGAGGCAGAGGCAGGAGGATCTCTGAGTTTGAAGCCAGCCTGGTCTACAGAGTGAGTTCCAGGACAACCAGAGCTTCACAGTGAAACCCTGTCCAAAAAAAAAAAGGTTGTAGGGGCAGGGGAAGGGATGGGGGTGGGGGGTGCTGTTGGTATTCTAACTGGAGAGCCAGCAAAGGATACACACAAAATGTGGCCTATGTGGATGTTTCTTGAATATGGAGAAGACTGCATGACCACAGCAAGGACACCAGAATCAAGCAACATAAAAGCTGGGTGTGGTCGCAGCACCCAGGATCCCAGGGCTGGTGATGCTGAGGCAGGAGGATCATGAGAAAGAGACTGATAGTAACACTCACATTTCTTAGCCTCAGCCATGAAAGTGACTTGTTCAAAGAGAAGCGTATCAGTGATGTCCACAGGGAAACATTCACTGCTTTTAGTCCTCACTCTCATGTGAACTGGTTGTAGTATCTTCCTGCTCTTGTTTGTTGGTTTGTGTTTTTACTTTGAGACAGGTTTTTGTTTTGTTTTGTTTTTGTTTTTGTTTTTTGCCTAGACCTTGTTTTGTAGACCAGGTTGGCCTGAAACAGGATCATTCTGCCTTGGCATCCTGAGGTCTGAGATTATAGGTGTTTGTTGCCACAGCTGTTTTCTCACCTTACAGGTTTTCAGTCTTTTAATGAATGAAATAAGAATGCCTATCAGCATGCTTGTTTTTCATGTAATGAATCACACTTTTACCTCTCTTCCAAGAGTTATCCTTTAACATTTCACAACAGTCATTTCTTTGTGCTGTTATAATTTCCACTACGGCACCAAACACTCAGTATGTTGGCTTGTCTTGTCTTGTTTTGTAAGACAAAGCAGCGCTGTAGTCCAGGGTGTCCTCAGACTCACCTGACTCATGCACCTCAGCTCTCAAGTGCTGGGAATGTTGGAATGAGTCACTGTACCTGGCTGCGAGTAGGATTTTAGCAACGGCATTCTGAATGCAGAGATGGTAATTAGCCCAGCCAAAGACTGCAACAACGCTACGTAAAATCAAACAGCTGCGCAGGGTTCCCTGGAAGTGCCCAGCATTGTAGAAAGTAAAATACATCCAACAACCTGTCTTTCACAGTTGTTCCTCACAGGCAAACGGTTAAGAGAAAGTCAGTGGGAGCTTGTGTTCAACACCCACAAGGCCCTGGGTTCAATCCTCAGTCTCCAAAAAGGAATTTTTTTTTTTATAGTACAAAGAAATACTAAAATGGTGGGATCTAGAAAAGATCATTCTGAGTGAAATATCCCAGAAGGAGAAAGACAAACACGGTATATACTCGCTTATATAGACCTATAAGATATGATAAACATAATGAAATCTATACACCTAAAAAAGATAATCAAGAGAGCGGACATGGGGTAAGATGATCAATCCTCATTTAGAAAGACAGATGGGATGTGCACTGAACGTATGACAGGAGTCTGCTGAAGACATCTGAAAGACTCTAACAGTGTTTTCAAAGCAGATAGAAGACCCATAACCAAACCTCTGGCAGAATGCAGGGAATCATGAAAGAAGGGGAGTTAGTCTGATGGGGAAAGGATAGGAGCCCCACAAGGACCAAATATATCTGCGCACAGGGGTCTTTTCTGAGACTGACACTCCACCAAGGACCATGTATGGATATAACCTAGAACCTCTGCTCGGATGTAGCCTGTGGTAGCTCAGTAACCAATTGGCTTCCCATAGTAAGCGGAACAAGGACTATTTCTAACTCAATGGCTGGTTCTTTGACCTCCCCACCCCCCAAGGGAGGAGCAGTCCTGTTAGGCCACAGAGGAGGACATTGCAGCCAGTCCTGAAGATACCTGATAAAACAGGATCAGATGAATGGGGAGGAGGTCCTCCCCAATCAGTGGACTTGGAAAGGGGCATGGTGGAGATGAGGGAGGGAGGGTGGGATTGGGAGGGAATGAGGGAGCGGGATAAAACTGGGATACAGAGTTAATAAAATGTAACTGATAAGAAAAAAATAAAATTAAAAAAAAAAGAAATACTAAAGTGAAGAAACCCTTCTCAGTCTGCCATATTAGAAAAGGTTTCATGAGAAGATAACATTGACTTCAAACTTCAAACAATGAGCAGGGATAGAGAGAAGGGAAAATCATTTAAGTGTGTCAGTGCGGTGAGCAAAGGCCAGGCGGGCCACACAGAAATCACAACCCATATTGATGACAAGGAGGTGGGGCAAGCTGCTCAATCTCTGCTGTGTGAAATGGACCAGAGGAGGACATTAGGACAGTAGTGTGGCGGTAATTTTGAACCCCCTAGACTGAGTCGGGGCATCTTTCAAAAGTGGCAAGGAGCCATTAGTTTAGAGCCAAAAGAGGGAATGTGTGTTTAAGATTAGTAAAATTAAATTGACCGCATTTTGTAGCATGGATTAGAGAGAAATATGCTGTAGCCAGGAAGCCAGACACAGGCAATGAGCTTGCTCCAGATATAGTGGTGTGCACCTATATGTGGTCCAATTATTTGGATGCTGAGGCAGGAGGGCTGTTAGACCTTGCCTCCACCTCTCAAATGCTAGGATGATAGGACTATGCCCACACCTGCCCACACAGTACTGGTACAGACGATGGTACTGAATAAACACAGATATAAGACATAGTGCTCAGGATTCTCTCTTTTCTCTCTTCCCCCAAGTTCGTGAGTAAGCTCTCCAGAGGAGGAGCTGTGCTGCGCCGCTTTGATTTCTCTGTGCCGAACGCAGTGTCTGACACAGGAGCTTAGTAGCATTGCTGAGTTAAAATAAGATGCCCTAGTTGGGTGTGGTGGCAGATGCCTTTAAGCCCAGCACTCAGGGAGGCAGAGACAGGAGGATTGCTGTGAGTTTGGGGCCAGCCTGGTCTACAAAAGCAAGAACAGGACAACCAGTGCTACACAGAGAAACAATGTCTCAAAAAAAAAAAAAAGAGAGAGAAAGAAAGGAAGGAAGGAAGGAAGGAAGGAAGGAAGGAAGGAAGGAAGGAAGGAAGGAAGAAAAAATGCAGAGAGAGATTTGGAAGACAACTGGAGTATGGATAGAATGGAAAGACTGATGGATGGGAGAGACTTTGTTTTTTTGCTTGCTTGTTTTTTGTTTGTTTGTTTTGTTGTTGTTTGAGAAAGGGTTTCTTTGTGTAGTCCTGGTCCTGGAACTGGCTTTGTAGACCAGGATGGCCTCCGACTTAGAGATTCAACTGCCTCTGGGTCCCAAATCCTGGGATTAAAAGGCAAGTGCTGCCACCACACCTAGCTTGATGGATTTTTTTTTTTTTAACATCTTTGACGAGTGGGGGAGCAGCACCACGTGGCTAGGGATGGGTCAGGTGCTTAGGGTGAAAGGATTCAGAACAGCTGTGTCCAGAAATGTGCCTGGGAGATTCCCCATATGCTTTCCCGAATACCATGGGCCTGTTCCCTGTGTCTGGAATACTCTCCCCTTCCTGCCTCTCATCCCTTATTTAGCCTGCTTATCTTTCAGATTCAAATACCACCAAGTTTTCTGGCACATTTTTCCTGCTATGTTCTGAGCAAGCCCAAGGAAATTTATTCTGTGTTTATCCTCCTCTTCTTGCTAATCTCACTCAGTTATAATTGAAATCAAGAAGAGGGTTTTGCTCATCTGAGGGGCTTCTCCATTACTGGTGGAAAGCGATCATTCCATGTTTGCTGTGTTTATGCCAAACAGGATGGCGGAGCTGCAGTTAGAGGGCAGAGGTTTTGGTGAACTCCATCTGCATAGCTTTTGTAACAGGGTGACAACCAAGATGAGCTAGAGAAAGAGTTAAGAACTGCAGGCTGATAGGTGGGCAGAAGGCACTGACCACCAAGAAACTGTTTTCTTCTCTTAGGGAAATTTAAAATGTGCTTTCCCTAACTGGGAAAACAAATATGTCCAGCTCACACATTTTTTTTTTCAAAAGAAAAAGTGATTTTTCTAAGTAACTTGTCCTTTTTTTTTTTTTAAAAAAAAGGATTTATTTATTTTATATGGGTTGATGTTTAAAGCATGTGTATCTTCATGAGGGTGTCAGATCCCCTGGAACTAGAGTTACAGTCAGTTGTAAGCTTTCACATGGGTGCTGAGAATTGAACCCACATTCCTTGGAAGAACAGCCAGTGCTTTCAACTGCTGAGCCACCTCTCCAGTTCAACATGTTTGTGAGGGAAAAGGGGGAGGCAAACAAGGATCCTCAATGCCAGGCCTGAGTTCTAACCCTTAACTTTTTCAGACACTTTGACTGGATTTTCAATTTTTTTTTATTTACTTGTTTGTTTATCTGTTCATTTACTCCTTTCATGTGGGTGGGTGTTTGGGGGAGGGCATCAGCATAATGTCCTGCGATTACGTAAGTGCTGAGGTTGACCTCAGGTCCTCATATATGAGCGGCAGCTTCTTTGCCAACGGAACCAACTCCCCAGCTTTAATTCTCAACTCTTGCAAGAACAAAACATATTATTGGGACTGAATGGAAAGACAACTCAGCTAGTAAAGGTGATGAGCCTAGTGATCTGGACTCTGTTCTGGGGACTCATGTGGAGAAAGGAGAGAATCGATTTCCATAGGTTGTCCTCTGACTGCCATATGCTAATGTACACACACACACACACACACACACACACACACGTACATGTGTGCGCACGTAAAATAAATAAAATTAAAAAGGTTTTGGGGGTTGTTTTTTGTTTTGTTTTGGGGACAGGGTTTCTTTGTGTAGCCTTGGCTGTCCTGACACTTGCTCTGTAGAGCAGGCTGGCCTGGAACTCACAAAGATTAAACTGAACACTTGGAAGGTAGAAACAGAAGGTAAGATCATCCTCAGCTTCACAGACAGCTCAAGGCCAGTTTGAGCTAGTCTCTGTCTCTCTTTGGCTCTGTCTGCGTCTGTGTGTGTCTCCGTTTTTCAAGACAGGGTTTTTCTGTGTAGCTCTGGCTGTCCTCAAACTCAAGAGATCTGCTTGCCTCTGCCGCCCCAGTGCTGGGATTAACGGGGTGCACCACCATGCCGGGCTGTCGGACACCCTGTCTCGGCAACAACAAAAATGAACTCAGAGGCTACAAAGACCTATGTTCTGCCGCCTGTCTGTGAAATGGGCTAATAACCAGTCGTAAGGGGAGGGCGCTACTTAAAAAAAAAAAAAAAAAAAGCATGAAGAGAAATATAGCACGACAAAGCAACTAACAGAGAGCAGTGCAACCTGAAGAGATCCCATTCAAGCGGTAGAAAACTGCAGAAGGTTACGGAAGGGCGCATCTCCTCCTGATCCTCTGTCTTCAGCTCCCAGAGGCGAGCACCGGTGCTGGCTACTGTGTGCCCCTCCAGAAACGCTATGCTCACTATACCCGTCGCTGTCCACATCCAAGCAACTCAAAACAGAGTCGTTCTGAGTAGTTAATGAAGTAGCTAGTGCTTTCAAAATGAGTGCTGCACAGACCAGGTGTGGGGTGCACGCCTTCAGGCCCAGAGCTCTGCAGGTAAAGGCAGATGGATCTCTATGAGTTTGAGACTGGAGTGGTCTACAGAGGGAGATCCAGCCTGGCCTGGAAGCTATGATCCTACTTCCTCGGGCTCCTCCCTGCTGGACCACACTTGACCTGTCATCTTGACAGCCAAAGGAGAAAGTCAAGAGTCCCACCCCTTGACTCTGCCTCTGTCTCCCCAGGTTATCACCTACTCCAGTCGCCATGTCTACAATAACCTGACTGAGGAACAGAAGGGCCGAGTGGCCTTCGCTTCCAACTTCCTGGCGGGGGATGCCTCCCTGCAGATCGAGCCTCTGAAACCCAGTGATGAGGGCAGATACACCTGCAAGGTGAAGAATTCAGGACGCTATGTCTGGAGCCACGTCATCCTAAAAGTGCTAGGTAAGGCAGGACTCCAAGATAAGTGCCTGCATCTTTTCTTTTGTTTGCTTTTTGAGACAGGGTTTCTTTGTGTAGCCTTGGCTGTCCTCAAACTCACTCTGTAGAGATCCAACCTGCCTCTGCCTCCTGAGTGCTGGGATTAAAGACGTGCGCCGCAGTCACCCGACAAAATGCCTGCATCTTAAGGGGTGTCTATGACACACAGCCAGCTGCAAATGGTAAAAGCACCTATGTAATTCTTATAGAGTGCACTTAGGCATCACCACAAAGAAATATTTATGTTCTAGATTTTAACCATAGTGAGAAAAGAAAATACAATTATAAATTTCTTACTTAACCTTATTTTGTGTGTGTGTGTGTGTGTGTGCGCTCGTGTGTGCTCGTGTGCATGCATGTGTATGCCATAGCCCTCACGCAAAGGTCAGAGGATAACTTTTAGGGGTCACTTCTCTCTTTCCATTGTTGGTACTGGGACTGAACTCAGGACTCCAGGATCTTTAATATGATTTTTCCCCCCATGGTAGCTCATTATAAAATTTAAACACCATCTAATACTTGAATAATTTCCTGTAAATATTTGAAAATTACTTCCAAACTACTGATCTTCTTTCCTTGTGTCAATATCAGTAAAGTTATATTTTTAACTTTCTTAAAATTTCCCATCAATAGCAATGTCTGCTGGTAGCAGCTCAGTGTGTGTGTGTGTGTGTGTGTGTCTCCTCACCAGAGGAGAGGGTGATCAGGCTTCAGGAAGTGAAGCATAGCTAGGAGATTTTCTACTAAAAACTGAAGTCATGCATGACGGATGGCTGAATCACCAGCTGAGGGGGTTATAGTTCTTCCACAGAACCTGGGGTTTGGAGACTCTCCGAATGATTAGTGTTGAAAACTCTTTCTCCAGTGAGACCATCCAAGCCCAGGTGTGAGCTGGAAGGAGAGCTGACGGAGGGGAGCGACCTGACGCTGCAGTGTGAGTCTGCCTCTGGGACGAAGCCCATTGTGTATTACTGGCAGCGAATCCGGGAGAAGGAGGGAGAGGATGAGCACCTGCCACCCAGATCGAGAGTTGGTAAGTCAAGCTTCTGAGCCAAAAATCTAGTACAGTGTCCGTGAATGCCAAATGAGCCTGCCAGAAGCTCACCAGACACCGGGACCATGCTGCTGAGTCTGTGCGTGCACAATTGTCATTGGCTTGTTTTGTTCCGGTTTGGTTTGATTTGGGGTCTTCGTTTTTTGAGGCAGAGTCTCATAAAGCATCATGTCGTAGTTTGTGTTTCTGCTGTTGTGATAAAACACTGTTGTGATAAAGCATCTTCAAAAGGAAAGGGTTTATGTCATCTTACCCTCCCAGGTCACAGTCGATCACTTTTTTTTAAAGATTTATTTATTTTTCTTATGTATGAGTGCTCTATCTGCATGTACACCCGCACGCCAGAAGAGGGCATCAGATCTCATTGTAGATGGTTGTGAGCCACCATGTGGCTGCTGGGAAATGAACTCAAGACCTCTGCAAGATCAGCCAGTGCTCTTAACCTCTGCGCCATCTCTTGAGCCCCATAGTCCACTTTGAGAGAACTCAGACAGGAAGGCAAGGCAAGAACCTGGAGGCAGGAACTATTCATGAACTCTACTTACCATCTCTCTTTCTCGCTCAGCTAGCTTTCTTACAGAGCCTGGACCCTCTCGCCTAGGGATGGTGCCACCCACAGTAACCTGAGTCCTCCTCCCACATCAATCATCAATCAAGACAATCTTTTACAGACATGCCCAGAGGCCAGTCTAATCCGGGATATTACTTGGTTGGGGTTCCCTCATCCCAGGAGTAATAATTTGACAATTAAAAGCTAACCAGCACAGGTCTATTCTCAACCTTTTGGCCAAGATCAAATGTAGGGTCTTAAGCCCAACCCCTTAACCACTCTGCCATTCTGGGACCTCAAATGTAGGGTCTTATGTAGTCCAGACTGGCCTTGAACAACTGATCTTTGAACTTCCACCTCTCGAGTGCTGGGATTACAAGCATATGCTACCACCTGCCCAGTGTGGCCCTCTCTTGTTGTTATTGCTTGTTTTTTGAGTATCATGAAGCCCAGGCTGGCATAGAACTTGCTGCACAGCCAAGGATGGTCTTGAACTCTGGATGGTTCTGTCTCTGTCTCCCAAGGGCTGAGATTGTAAGGACTTACCGACATGACTGGGTTGCTGTCAAACTCCTTGAATTTCATTTTTTTAATCTGTAAACTCAAACAACAAAACCCACTTCTTTTTTCAAATGGCACAAAAATAAAAGTGAGAGAGTTGGGGAAAATGGACCACATAAATTATCTAAACTAACTAGTTTAGTATCCACTGAATGTTCTCCCATCTTTCTCTTTCTCTCTCTCTCTCTCTCTCTCTCTTTTGGCTTTGCACTTGGGATTGGCCCTAGGGCCTTATACACACACACACAGACTCCTTCATAGAATCTCAGGAAGTTACCCAGATAGCCTTGAACTCATTCTGTACCCCCAGTTAGGACCACGACAGGCAATGTCATGCCTCAGCCTCCCAGATAGCCACAAGGCCTTTGTTCCCAATCTTTTGTAACTCTTGGGGGTGCACAATAATTTAAAACAATATTTACTTATTTTCTGCTCTCCAAAACAGGATCTTTTCTGTCATTCCATCCCCATTAAACCGTGCGACATCACAGGTCTGCGATGCCCAGCAGTAAACAGGGTAGTTTGTGCCGGGCATTTACCATTCTGACTTCTGCTTCTATAGATTACAACAACCCTGGCCGCGTGCTGCTGCAGAATCTCACCATGGCCTCCTCAGGGCTCTACCAGTGCACAGCAGGCAACGAGGCCGGCAAGGAGAGCTGCGTGGTACGAGTGACCGTGCAGTGTGAGTATCTCAGGGTTGTCTTTCTTTTATGTCGGGGATAAAAACTCAGAACCGTTAGCCCACTAGCCAGCATTCAGCCACTGGGCCAAACCCCCAACTTTCCAAAGGTGACATTTTTGTTGTTGTTGTTTCCTTAAAACTTTTTTGTTGTTGTTGTTACATTGCAGTATAGTATAAGATGTTTTGATCATGAGTAAATGTAAGGCCAAGGTCAAAGTCTTTATTTCCAGGAAGACCATTCAACGATTTTGTCTGGGTGTGTAGTTGGCAATGGGAATTAGCCAGCTCTCTGGACTAGAACTGAACTATGAAGCTGGGAATTTGGTCCAGTGGTATAACACATGCATAGCATGGCTGGTTCCCTCGGTAGGATTCCAGCACCTTCCTCCTGTACACACACACACACACATACACAGAGAAAGAGAGAGAGAGAAAGAATGACAAGGCAGACAGGCAGGCACACAGACCCATGAGGTTAGAAATAGACAGAGAATCCCCAAGTTTGAAAGGTCATCCCCCACTTCACACAAGAAGTTTAGAGCTAATCAAAGCTACATAAAACTCTGTCTCAAAAAACCAACATTAAGACAAAAGAGTGGGGTCAAGTATTTTGATGTATTCTGTAATCCTAGCACTAGAAACAGGAGGATAGTGAATTTGATGTGCCAACTTGGGCCACTGGTAGTAACATTTTTCTTTAAAAAGTAATTTTTTAAAGGAAAGGAAAGAGTCAGGCGTGGTGGTACACTCATTTAATCCCAGCATTCAGGAGGCAGAGGCAGATGGATCTCTGAGTTTGAGGCCAGCCTGTTCTACATAGTGAGTTCCAGGACATCCAGGGCTACACAGTGAAACCCTGTCTCAAAAACAAAAACAAAAACAAAAAAAAAGCAAAGTAAACAAATAAGTTGCCAATAGAGAAAAGCAACCAATAGTCTTAACCAGCTCTAGTGCTTCTACACCACAAAATGACAGCCTACCAAAATATCTTCAATGGTGCAGACATAGTACTTTCATCTTGGGGACTACTAAACACTGACTACTTAAAACAAAAAAACCTGAATACTTGTATGTATTTCTGTGGAACAAATTACCCCAAATTTAGTGACTTCAAACTTTTTGACTCTCAATTTGTGTAAGTCAGAAACTCGAGTGGCCTAGTGGGGAGGTCAGGTTCACTCTGCACACACAGAAAGACCTGGATTCTAGGGGCTAGCCCTCTAAGATGGCTCCCTGAAGCTGCTGGGTGCAGGCCTCCTTTCTTCACATAGGCTCTCTGCAAAACTGAAAACTTACTCCCCTCATACTGAACATCTGAAAAAGCATGATCTGGGAGTTCAAGGCCAGCCTGAGCCTTGGTGAGACACAGCCTGAAGCAAACAGTCCTTTGAGATCTAGAGACTTGAAAATTAAGAATTGCAGTGATCTTGGACAAACAAAGCCCCAGAGGTGACATGCCATCAGTTCTGTGTCTTATTTACTAGAAGTGAGTCATGGCCCAGCAAAAGTGTTCAGCAGATTAAAGGTTCTTTGGCACCAGGCCTAATGGTTCTAGGTCCAGGGCTCACATGGTGGAAAGAACCAATTCCTTTAGTTGTTCTGTGCCCTTCACATGGGAGTACAGTGGCACATACATACCCAGCAACACACACACACACACACACACACACACAATAAATAAGTGTAACTTAAAAAAAAAACTAAAAAAAAAAAAAAACTTCACTACTTAATGAAGGAGCTGATAAGACGTTAAAACTGATCCAAAGGGCACCTGAGCCATTAGATTAGAGACAGAGACACTTTAACTTGGAGATTGTGATAATTGTTAGCACCAGCAGCAAAATAGTTAATGTTCTACAGCATCACAGGCGGTGGTCTCTGCGGTCACCTTTTTAGCTGGTCAGGTCTCTTTCTGCTGTACAGAGGTCTGTAAGCTGTTATCACAGAGCTACAAATGGTCGGTCACTGTACTTCCGTCCTTTCGAGTATCAGTTGTCTTACACATTTAACAAGGTCTTCACAGAAAAACCAGGAGCTGCCTTTCCTGTCAGTTGAACGTCCACCCTTTTTATTCGAAGTCATCACATTGGTAAAAGTAAATAAGTTAGTACAGCCGGGATACAAAGGGAATAAATTGTAATAAATAAATTAATTTCTTTAAAAAGTTCGTATAAACTGGGTATGGAAGCTCATACCGATAATCTCTCAGTCAGCAGGATCATGGACTCAGAGTCAGTCTGGGCTATAAATCAAGGCCCTCTCTCACACACACACACTCACACACACACACGCACACGCACAGGCATGAACACACAAACATCTGCAAATAATAATACCAATTATTAGAAATCATTATTGTTGTATTGAAAGAACAACTAGCCGGGCCTAGTGGTTCATACCTATGATCCCAATGCTTGGGAGGTGGAGGCAGCAAAAACAGGAGTTCATTGTCATTCTCTTACATAAAGAATCTGAAGCCAGTCTAGGCTACATGAAACTCTGCCTCAAAAAAAATATTTTTTTAAATACAGTAACAATGGGGGAAAAAAACATAAGAATTTTTGTATTCTTAGCCATAGTATAAATTCCTGCACCTTTTATTATTATCTGTAGATCTGGGAAGAGAAAATATAGTGTAGTGAAGTTTCAAAAAAGAGCACATACACCCTGAGTGTGCTTCTGGCAGAAGGTCAAGTGGGTGTGCCCTTGTAAATGGCATCAAGGTCATAGACCATCATCACCTCCTGCTGTCTCTAAGGGTCAGATTCTAACTGAGCTCTAGATGCCAAGTGAAATTCCGTATATGCTGACTTCTTCTCCACCTCATTGTATTTTTAAAATTCTTCCTTTTTTTTTGCTTGTAGCTGTAGGATGTTCGCTGGCATTGAGGTTTTCTGAGTTTGTGGGGAGCTTTTCTGAGCATGTGGGGAGACGGAGCCCAGAGCCTGAAACATTCTGAACAAGAAGCCTCCCTCTGAGTTCCATCCTCAGCCCTTGGTTTTTACCTTTCTGAGGCAGAGACTTCCTATGTAGCTGAACTTTGCTAGAAAGCCATACTGGCTTCAAACTCAGAAATTCCCCCTGCCTCAACTTCCCAAATGCTGAAATTACAGTGTTTCCCACCACCTGGACATTCTCGTTGTTCTGCAGGGTTTTGTTGGACAAGTGTGCCTCAATTGCTAATCCACCCTATTAGTATATTGCATTAATTAACATACATATATATATACTACTTATTATTGAGTCTGGATCTCACTGCGTAGCCCAGGGCTTCAATAGACTTTCGATTTGGCCAAGCATGGCTTTAAACCCACAGCAATCCTTCTGCCTCTGCCTCTGCCTTTGTCTCCCAAGTGCTAGGATTATAGGCATGTGTCACCATGCCTGTTATTTTTATTCTATTTAACTTTAGACCAAAAATGTCTTCCATTATATCCAGGATAAATTTCTGTGAATTTATCCTTTACAGATTTTCTGAAATTATGCAAATATACTTGGAAATTAATAAATATTATTTTAATTGTGAAAAAGTGAAAACAACTTCAGTTCTCTTAGTAGATAAAATCCATTCAGATTTCATATTGGCTACAAGAAAAATAACATTCCTGAACTTTTGTTCACATAAAATAAAACCCAAAGTCAGTGAGATGACTCAGCAGTAGGTGTTTACTGCCTAGCCTGATGACCTTAAT
Source organism: Meriones unguiculatus (assembly GCF_030254825.1). Classification (NCBI taxonomy): domain Eukaryota; kingdom Metazoa; phylum Chordata; class Mammalia; order Rodentia; family Muridae; genus Meriones; species Meriones unguiculatus. The sequence goes on from NC_083349.1 coordinate 176,512,380, forward strand.
TTGATTCAGGAATCCACATGATGGAAGGAGAGAACAGACTCATGCAAGTTATCCTCTGACCTGTACACACACTTACAAAGGTATACACACATAGCAAATAAATACAGTGTAATGACAAAATAAGATAAACCCCAGCCTTTCAAGAATTTAGCAATATCTAAAGTCCGATTTCTTTTGAAAATATTTGTTTTGAACCAGGCATGGTGGCTCACGCCTTTGATCCCAGTACTCTGGAGGCAGAGGCAGACAGATCTCTGTGAGTTTGAGACCAGCCTGGTCTACTAAGTAAGTCCCAGACAGCCAGGGCTAAACACATAGAAATCTTATCTCAAAAAAACTATATATTTTGTTTGTTTGTTTATTTGTTTTGTTTTGTTTTGAGCAGCTTGTGATTGTGCACACCTTTAGTCCCAGAACTCAGGAGACAGGCAGTTGAATATCTGAGTTTGAGGCCAGTCTGGTCTACAGAGCAAGTTCCAGGACAGCCAGGACTACACAGAGAAACCCTGTTTTGAAAAACAAACAAACCAAAAAAAAAAAAAAAAAAAAAACAAAACCAGGCATGGTGATGCATGGTACACACCTTTAACCTCAGCACTAGGGAGGCAGAAGCAAAAGCATTTCTGTAAATGTGAGGACAGCCTGGTCTACATAGTGAGTTCAAGGCCGCCCAAGATCCTATCTCAGGGGGAAATAAGACGAAAGGTAAATTGTTACAGTAAGCTGGGCAATGGTAGCTCATACCTTTAATTCTAACACTTGTGAACTTGTAAGGTAGATTTTTTTTGAGTTCAGAGCCAGCCTGGTCCACAAAGTGAGTCCAGCACAGCCAGGGCTCTGTTATACAGAGAAACTCTGTTTCAAAAAAAACAAACAAACAAACAAAACACAAAGAAAAAAAAAATATATATATATATATTAATAGGCCATGCAGCAGGACAAGAAAGAACAAACCACTTTCTGTTGACAACACTTTCAAAACAGAAGCTGTATCTTTGAACCTGCTTCTCTGAACATTAGGTCCAGCCTAGCCCACTCACCATCATCTCCAGCTGGCACTGGTGGAAGCATCCTAACACATAGTCTTGCTTCCTTCCTCCCCGTGAAACACTCCATTTCTCCCAGAACAGCTACAGTGTGCTTTTGTAAATGTCATGTGAAACATGTAACTTTTATCGCCTTTATAATAAAATGATTGTGTGGCCTCTCAGGCTCCATGGGAGCTGGTCCCTTCCTGTCACTGTGACCTCATCTCCCTGAGCTTTCCCTACTCACACTTATCACACCCACACTATTCCTTCTGCCCGAGTGAGCACTTTATCTCTCGTTCACAAGACGAGATACAGCCCAGTCGTCTGTATTTCAACTCAGACACTTCCATCAGAGTCCTGCCTGCCCAAACTGAAACCTTCTTTCTCTAGTCTCCTTCCAATTTGCCAGTCACCCACTTTTGCCCTCATATATCTACCGTCTGAAATTATTTGGATCTATTCTTTAATGCCTTTCACTCTTGTGGAGTGCAAACTCAAAAAAAAGAAGAGCTCTTATCGATATTTTCACCATATTAAGGTGGCACTTAATAATAAATATTTAGCATATGTCATATCCAAATGAGGGCATATGTTATGAATGTGCAAATCCAATTTTACCTTGCGTTCTGAGTTTGAGAGACACCAACAGTCACACACAGAATTGTATGCTGTAGGTTATATTCTTTTTTATTTTGCCAGTAGAAAAGGGAAGTTAGAGAAAGGGGAGTGGGCGGTGCTAGAAGATTGCACAGAGGTATTCTGTTAGGGGGTGAAAACATTTTTTATCATGACACAGCAACTTCCTCAGCACGTTTTATCATGTAAACCAAGCCAAACGTAGTCACTAAAATCCAAGCAAACTAAGCATAAAGTGAGAGGGTCGAAGGTGTGGGCTTCTGTCTTTGCTTACGTTTGACTTTACTTCCCTCTGTGCTTCCGAGGAAACAGATGTGCAGAGCATTGGCATGATTGCAGGAGCAGTGACGGGCATTGTGGCTGGAGCCCTGCTCATTTTCCTCTTGATATGGCTGCTAATCCGAAGGAAAAGCAAAGAGAGGTATGAAGAAGAAGACAGACCTAATGAAATTCGGTAAGCTTCCCTGGTTCTTTACAGGCCAATTCCATAGTAACTAGTCAATATAAATATCCCTTGTTCCCTCTGTGCTATTAATCTCTTCAAAAGAGAAATTCCAGTCTAAGGACAGAATGCGTGACTCACTTCACTGTGAAACTCTCCTTGTCCTGGCTTGTTTTCTGTTGCTATGATAAAACACCATGGCCAAAAGTTTGGGGAGAAAAAGGTTTATTTCCTCTTAGCTTACAGCCCATTCCAGAGGGAGGTCAGGGGAGGAACTCAAGGCAGGAGCCTGGGGGTGACAGATGAAGCAGAGGCCACGAGAGGTGCTGCTCACTGGCTTGCTCCTCATAGCTTGCTCAGCCCGTTTTCTAATATAACCGGGCATCACCCGCCCAGGGATGGCACCACCCACAGTGAGCTGTACCCTCAGACATCCATCATTAATCCAGAAACTGCCCTATGGACTTGCCAAGAGGCCAGTCGGATGGAGACATTTTCTCGGCTGAGTTCCCTCTTTCCAGATAACCCTGGCTTGTGTCTAGCTAACAATCAGGCAGTGTAATTCTCAGTTTACCTCTGACTCATTTCCACATAAAAAGGATAAATAGTAAAGGATGGTATAGCCCACAGAACATGAAAAGATTTAAGCACACAGACCCCCCCAAATCAAGGCAGTTCTATCCAGGCCATCTCATACTGAGCTGTCTCCTCGTGCAACTGGCTGGACCTCTGGTGGTCACACACAAACGTTTTCCTACACTGAGCATTAAGTCTTAGCAAACAAGGAAGTGCTCAGTTCCTTGACTGGCTGCCTTGGGGGTTTATGGCTTGAGGAATTTATTGAAGAGTCTCAGGAGGAAGTAACTTTAAGGCGAGTCACCACACACCTGGTAGTACTAAAGTTTCTTTTCTCTTCCAGAGAAGACGCCGAAGCCCCCAGGGCCCGGTTGGTGAAGCCCAGCTCCTCCTCCTCAGGCTCCAGGAGCTCCCGCTCTGGCTCTTCCTCCACCCGCTCCACAGGGAATAGTGCCTCAAGAAGCCAGAGGACACTGTCGAGTGAGGCGGCCCCGCAGCCGGCCCTGGCTTCCCAGACATACAGCCTAATAGGACCGGAAGTGAGAGGCCCTGAACCAAAGAAAGTCCATCATACGACCCTGACCAAAGCAGAAACCACACTCAGCACAATCCCCAGCCAGAGCAAAGCCTTCCAAACTGTCTGACGTAGAGAGGACTTAACTTGCGCTTTTTCCAGAAGTCAGGATCTTAGCCTAGCCATTGGAGCTCGTTCACCAGCCGCACAAGCCCCTCAAGCCAGATCTCACTTAAGTAGCTGCAGACATGGCACGGACCAGTTCTGATGAGCACCTTCCTTAGAGGACAGCAAACGAGCAAAAAGGACGGCGGCTGACCCTCCCTCTCTAAAGGTACCTCGCTGTGCCTTCAGACAGGCCGGAGGGGAGGAGGGCCCCAAATTCATTTTGCTGACCGGAACTTGTGAAAACAAGAGAAAGGTGAGGTCGCTGCGTATGCCTGAAACATCTTATCCAGGATGTTGCACGTCACCGCAGTCGGGAAAAAAAACGGGAATCTCGTAGATCAATCTTCTATTCATTTCTGCAAATTTATTGGATGAGCGTGATTATTCAGATAGTCAAAGCAGAAGCCCACGCCTTATAATATACCTATCTGCAACATGTACTGGGGGAACTGCGTCTAAGAAACTCACATTTAAAAAAAAAGAAAGAAAAAACTCACATAACAAAAAAAAAAAAAAAAAAAAGGAGGAAACACATTTTTTTCTACCTTGACTTTGTGTGTCATAAGGTTTGAACATTAATTTGGGGAGGATTTGAAATAAGGGGAGAAAGAGAAAAGCGATTTTCTCTTACTTTATCCTCAACCAATCTTCCTGTTTCCGTGGAACCCTAAAATAATAGCTAAGGAAGGAGTCAGACCGAAATGGGACATGATTCTGTGAAGAGCTTTCCATTTTGATGTTCAGAGGATCACTAGCAGATATCAGAAGTATATCCTGGGGCAGCTGCGGCTCAAATCTGACTCCACTAAAGACTTCTCTGCTGGATGTTTCTAGAAGAAACAAATACTACAAGCCACTTAGTGAATGTCCTTAGGGACAGAGTCCACTAGAGAAAGTCTCTCAGGGATGTCAAAAGATGCCCTTGCATACCACTTCCTGCTCCTCTTCCTGAATATGTGAAACCAGAATTTCAAGACTGATTGGAATAGCGAGGAAGATCAGACCTTTCTCTTAATAGATCAAAGGACGTTTAATACTGGCCCAAACTTGGCGATTCCTCCATTTCTTTCATTTTCAGAAGGATGTGAATGTGGGACTTTTGATGATTCTAGGCCTTAAATTTTCAGAGATCATTTCCTAAGGGCGTTGAAAACCCATCCCCCTATCACTCCCCACTGAGAGGCTGAACCGGATCCTCAATGTCTTTCTCAGCCTTAGCCTCCAAAAAGTGTCGCTGTGGGCTGGAAGGAACGCAAACTACCGTTAGGGAGCAGGTGATGAAAAAACAAAAAAACAAGTGGGTGGTGGGAGAGAGCTCAGCTAATGTCTGTTAACATTTTCGTTGTTGGCATTTGGGAAAGAATTAGCAGGAAAAAAAAATTCACCAGCAAAACTATCAAAACAACTCACACACGGGAGAAGAAAGGTACCCAAGAAATTTAAAAAGAAAAGAAAAACAACAACAACAAAACAGCCATTCCAGGATAAATAACTTGTCTTTGAAACAGTTTTGAAGATTAGGCAAAGCTGCCAAACCTGACTTAGCCGGTCAAGGAACAATGCAAAGTCATCTGGTCACAGTGGGTGGAGCGGAGCATTTCCCATTGTTGACCAGGGCTGAGGACATGGCAGTGGCTGCCATGAGAAGCAGTCTCTGAAGTAGGACTCAGAAGCTGTCAGAAAAAAAAAAGGTTGATGCTCAATATTGCCCCATTTCTCTGGCTTTTTATCCCTACGTTTAATTTGCATAAGGGTGTCCTCACAGGATATACATACATTTCCTTCTAAAGTGCCTAGGAAATGATGCTTGCATTAAGTTGTCCGGGCTCGTTTGGTGGGCTTTGTGCATGCTAAAGTGACCGTCCTAATCTGAGTTTTGTCTTTTCAAAAAGGTAGAAATAAAGAGACATTGAGGGAATAACAGGAATGTCTCTTCATTTGAGAGAATCGGGCATATTTGAAATGCTTCTTATACAAACTCATCTCACTGTGAGGTTTATTTTAAAGCCCCTTCCTCTGACTATATTTTTATTGTGCTCGGAGGATGGTATCCAGGCAACATGTCTCTTCTGCTGTGTAATTCTGAGAATTCTTATTCCTGGAGTCCCTGCGCCAAACAAGCTTACAAGGAAGGCTGCAGCTGTGTCGTCAATAGCAATTTTCTCACTGTTTCCTGCCTTCGAGCTTCCGGTTTCCTGTCTGGGCAGGGATCAGTCCCCTTTGTCTGAAAAGAAAATTCCAGTTATTTAAATGGGTTGTTTGAGACTAATACCATTGAATACCCAAATTACTTTGGAAATTCCAATGCAAAACTACAATAAATACACACACACACACACACACACAAAATACAGATTCTAATAGGAGCTGAGAAATTCTGATTGATCAGTCACTGAAGTCTTTGCGACGAGCGAGCCCCTCCCCTTAGAATCAGCCACTCAGGCTCAAATAAGACAGTGTGAGCAGAATATAAAGTGAGGTGAGAGCCAGGACTGGCTTCAAACCTTAGTCCATTGACTTTGCAAACTAAGCTGTCTGAGCTTTAATGTAAAACAAACAGAAAAGGGGAAAAAATAACTAATGGGCAAGACAAAACAAAAACAATTTGCCAGAAGAAAACGCAGATGGAAGAATACGGATGTTGAAAGAGGGACTGTTCAATAAAATATAGAAGCCAAACTGAAATTTGTAAAATAGTAAAATTGATCTTTTTGTTGTAATTTTGTATACACAGCGTTTCAGAATTACCACTCCGAAAGGTATTCGCAGTTTGCTTCATGCCTGGTGCCGTGCTGTTTACCGGTCAGTCCGCTACATTGTCTTGTAAATGGAATGCTAAGAGTCACAGAAGGAGTTCTTGGTTGTAACTCCCTTTGTATCAGCAATGAAAAAATAACTAAGGGAAGACAGCACCTTAGGAGAAGGTGGGGCTCATGTAACCTGTGCCAGAAGAACAGGACTCAGGCTGAGTACGATCTCTTCGTGAGTGGTTTCTCTCACAAGTTTATTATTAGTTCCAAAGATGTGATGAGAAAAAAAAAAAACACCGACCCAGATCATCATGGCCAAATTAATTAAAGCAGGCTGGCTCATCGCTATATGAAGTCCTGTTTTCTTCTCAAGGCACAGACGTAGCTGCCCTTGAGGACTTTGAATACTTGGAATTGAACAAATTCCACTGTAGTTGTTTTTTTTTTCTTTGTCCACCTCCCCAAATCTAAAATCCTTGTAGGTTTACCCAAAACCATGGTCTTTGCATTCCCTCTACTTGCTTTCTTACCCCTAAGCTCTTCACTGTACACACTGAAGATCATTCATATAGTACAAATTATTTACAGAATTCCCTTGGTTTGAAAGTTAGGATAAGCCAGGTGGTTCCGGCCTCTAATCCCAGCACTCCAGGAGAGAGGCACTGGCAGGCAGATAGCGGAGAGTTTGAGGCCAGCCAGGTCTGAAGAAAGCCGGTTCAGGACAGCCAGGGCTGTTAGAAAAATCCTGTCAAAAAAACAAACAACAACAAAAGGAAGTTAGGATAAAATTTCCAATTTTGTAATTGCCTATTTTTGTATAGCAAAGTAATCATGGCCATAGATGAAATAATGCATATAATTTTCAGAGAACGTTAAGCATAGAGTATCTTGAACACATCGAGATTAAGCTGATAACAATTAAGGCATATCAATTTTATTTAAAATGCTTATAGAGCTCAAACATTTGAGAGAACTCATAGGTAAAAGTCATTATGAGCCTGGTGGTGGTGGCCAATGTCTTTAATCCCAGCATTTGGGAGGGAGAGGCAGATGGATCTGTGAGTTTGAGGCCAAACCTGGTCTACAGAGTAAGTTCCAGGACAGAGAAACCCTGTCTCAAGAAACAAACAAACAAAAAGGCAGATGGCGAGACGACCCCTGAGTTCGAGGCTAGCCTGGATTACAAACTAATCCTGGTTCAGTGGTTGAGAACACTGGCTGCTCTTTCAGGGGACCCGGGTTTGATTCCTGGCATGCACACAGTGACTCACAACCATCTGTAACACCAGTTCCAGGAGATCTGACACCCTCTTCTGGCTTCCTCAGGCACTAACTTCATGTGGTACACAAAAATACACACAGGCAAAACACCTACACAAATAAAAATAGAGCTGGATGTGGTGGCACACATCTTTGGTCCCAGCACTCCGGAGGCTGAGGCAGGAAGGCCTCTATGAGTTCAGGGCCAGCCTGGTCTATATAGCAAGCTACAGGCCAGCCAAAGCTACACAGCAAGACCCTGTCTCAAAAGCAAATAAACAAACCAATAAATAGATCTAAAAAAGAAAAGCAAAGTGAGTTCAGGCAGCATGGGCTACATAATGTGGTGTCGTTTCAAAAACATAATGAAACAAAATCCCCTATCTAATAATATGTTTTTGATTATTTAAGGCTAAGTTTCTTCTCCCTTGTTCTCCTGCCTGACTACCTTCCTGCCTGCAAGGATTGAAAACCCATGACCTAAACAGAGCTATGTAAGTGTCCTAACGCTATGCTACATGTCCAGCTCTCTCTCGATTTATATCTCATTTTTGCCACTATTCCCTGAGAAAGAAGTAAGAAAATTGTTATTATTACAATCAGTTTAACCATGAAGTAATTTTGACAATGATTTTAATTGATTAAATGAATAAATGATAGATAGATAGATAGATAGATAGATAGATAGATAGATAGATAGATAACAAAGCTTGAGAGACCATGGAAGGCAGATCTCTCTGAGTTCGAGATCAGTCTGGTCTACATAGTAAGTTTCAGATCAGCCAGGGTTTCGTGTTTAGACCTCCAAAACCCAATAATAGTAACAATAACAACACAATTAGTGAAGAAGCATCTCTTTCCCACACTACAGAATTAAACAAGATGTTTTAGGTGAAATTTGAAGCTAGGTGTGGTGGCACTCAACCTTAATTTCAACACTTAGACCTCAAATTCATCCTTGGCTACAAAGCAAGGCCAGCCTGGGCTAAATAAGACTCTGTCTCAAATTTTTATTTTTATTTTTATTTTATTTTTTATTTTTCGGTTGAGCCAGGGGACTGGCTCTGTAGAGCAGGCTGGCCTGAAACTCACAGAGATCTACCTGCCTTTGCTTTCCAGACTGCTGGAATTGCAAGAGTGTGTTAACATGCTCAGCTTCAAAAATATTTTTTAAAGTGAGTTATTATGCATAAACTTGGGTAGGCAAGATGACTCATTAGGTAAAGGACCTTCCCTGCAAGCTTAACCTCTTGAGTTCAACTTTGGTTTAATTGATTTTTTAAAAATTTTATGTGCATTGGTGTTTCACATGCATGTGAGTCTGTGTGAAGGTGTCAGATCCCCTAGAACTGGAGTCACAGACAGTTGTGAGCTGCCATGTGGGTGGTGCTGGGAAATGAACCCAGGTCCTCTGGAAGAACAGCAGTGGTTAACCACTGAGCCATCTCTCCAGCCCAAAAGTGTTTTCTTGTTTGTTTGTTTTTTTGAGACAGTGTTTTTCTGTGTAGCCCTGGCTGTCCTACAACGCACTCTATAAACCAGGCTGGCCTCAAACTTGGAGATCCAACTGCCCCCACCTCCTGTATGCTGGGATGAAAGGTGTGTGCCACCACTGCCCTGAATTCAATCTTTGGAACTCTTATAAAGACAGAGAAACTAGTCTGGTCTACATAGAGAGTTCCAGGCCAGCCAAGACTACATCGTGAGACACTGTTTTTAAAAATGTGTGTGTGTGTGTTTTTTTTGTCTGTGTGTGTGTGTGTGTGTATCCTACTTCACAAAGCTGTCCTGATAGCTACATACATGTCATACACTCGATAACAAACTGAACCTTTTGAAAATCCATAAAATGCAAACAGTCTTAGCTAAGGATTAAAGCATAAGCTGTGGAATAAAGTAGATCTGACTGAAACTTGATTGAGGTAGAACAGATTGTTTACTCTTTCAGGGGCTTCTCTGTCAGCATCTGGAGATAGGATAAGGTCTGCCCAAATGATCTGAGCATGGTGTATCCTACAGCTTTAATCCAAGTTCTCAGCAGGCAGAGACATCGGATCTCTGTGAACTGAGGTTTCCCTGGTCTATGTAGAGAGTTCCAGGCCACCCAAAGCTACACAGTGCGACCCTGTTTCAAAGCAAAAATCAAAACAACAACAATGATCTGTGTAAGATAGTTGCTGTTTGAGTTATGTAAGAAAACACATGTCAAGTGTTTACTGTGTTCTTGCTTCACACACAAAGCCCATAATAAAAGAGCCACAACCAGAACTCTACCAGTTATACAGCAGGCTGTTTTGAATATTCAGTGTGGCTAAATGTTTGCTTTCCTTCATTTCTTTTTTGTGTAGTATAATGAAAGAAAATTCACGTTTAAAATGAAGTAATTTATACTCTGCTACAATTAGGGAGGCAAAAATACTAATATCAGATTGAATCATTCTGGTTTCAATTTTCCCGAAGGAATGCAATAAACATATTCAGGTCTTGGGCAATCAGGCCACATAGTGCAGATTTTAGTCAGGTCATTGGTTCCAGGAGGAGCTGTTTTTCATGAAATTTCCATGCAAAGTCACCATTCTTTGACCCTCAATAACTGTCTTCTTTCTTCTCCCCGCCATCCCCCACCCCCACTCCCACTGGCAGGATATAACTCAGTCTTTGGCTGGCCTCAGGTTCATGTCAAACTTTTTGCCTCTGCCTCCCAAGTTTTGAGATTGTACACAGGAGCCACAGAATATTTTTGGTTTGGTTTGGTTTGGTTTCATTTTGTTTTGAAACAGGGTCTCAATGTAGCCTAGAATTTAGTTTGTAGACCAGGCTGGCCTCACAGAGATCCACCTGTCTCTTTACTCCCAAGTGCTGGTGTGTTAAAGGCGTGTGCTACCACTCCCAGCCCTAAAAGTACATACTGTAAACTAGGTACCAAGGTACAAATCTTTAGTTCCAGTACTAGGTAGACAGGCAGAGGCAAGTGGGTGTCTATGAGGTCTTGGCCACCCTGGACTACATATAGTTCCAGGCCAGTTAAATAGAGACACCCTATCTTAAAAACAATAATAAAAAAATGTGCGGAGATGTCTCAGTGGTTAAAGGCACTGACTGCTCTTCCAGAGGATAGAGGCTCAAATCCCAGCACCCACACGGCAGCTCACAACTGTCAAACTCCAAGATTTGACACTCACACAGATATACATGCAGGCAAAACACCAAATGCATATAAAATAAAAGTAAATTAAAAAGTAAAGAAAATACTTGGAATATACTTGGAAACTCTCACCCAATGTAACTCTTTTTAATGACTTTTTTTATGTTATCTTGTGATGTCTGTGGCCACATATGAACCAGCATATACCTATATAGGTCAGAGGACAAGGCACAAGTGTTGGGTCTGACTTCCTATCATGTGGCTTCTAGTGACAGAACCCAGGCTTAATAGAAAGTGCCTTTAACTACTAAGCCATCTCTTTGGCTTTTTGTTTTGTTTTGTTTTTGAATTCAGTGCTAGAAATTGAACGCAGGGACTCAGAAATGCTAGATAAATGCTGGTTAACATTATCTAGTGACTATCCTGAAAACAACTGAGTTGCCGCAGCTCCTGTTTTTGGAGGAGACTGGCTGTGCATATATGATTGCCTGTGCACATATGTGCTCATGGAAGCCCGAAGCTGATGCCAGTTTGCTCTGGGATCCTCTGTCCCCACCTGCCAAGCTCTGGCATTACAAGACAGCTCATCTTTCCTATGATCTGTGACACCCTGCTTTCCATACCACACAATTCTAACACAAAGCATTTAACTAAATTCTTGACTTAAACTAGATAGAGTGGCACAGGCCTATAATCCCAGCACTCCTCAATGCTGAGGCAGAATCACAAGTATGAGGCCAGTCTTGGCTACACAGCAAGACCTTGTCTCAAAAGTAAGAGCAGAGCAGGATGGAGAGGTGGCTCAGCTCAGCACTGGCTGCACTTTCAGAGGACACCAGTTGGTTCCCACCACTAACATGGCTCACAACTGTCAGTAATTCTTGTTCCAGGGAATCTGAGTTCCTCTGACCTTCACAGCACCAGGCACATGCACGACACACACAATGCATGCATGTAAAACACCCTTAAATGTAAAAAAAAAAAAAAAAAAAAATCCTAAAATAAATAAATAAATACACAAATTTAAACTTCAGCCCCTTAGATAGGAAAAAAAAATAACAGCCTGGGTTCTCTAGGCTGATTTACTTGGTATTTATGGATTATCTAATAAATTATGGTGATTTGAGTAACTTCTTAGGAATTTTCTGTAATTAGCGGTACCACCACACCACTCTTACGAAACAATGACCTATAATGACACAGCAGACCAATAAATACCTGTAAAACCTGCTTGGGCTGGGTCTGGTGGTGCAGGCTTGTAATCAAGCTGCTCACGAAGCTGAGAAAGAACTGAAAGTTGAGCCGGGTGCCATGGCTCGTGCCTATTATCCCAGCACTTGGGAGGTAGAGGCAGGCAGATCTCTGTGAGTTTGAGACCAACCTGGTCTACAAATCAAGTCCAGGAGAGCCAAGGCTACACAGAGGGGGAAGAAAGAAAAAAGTTAAAGGCCAGCCTAATCAGTTTGGTAAGACCTGGTGTCAAAAAAAAAAAAAAAAAAATTACTTTACATCCTTGTTGCAGCCCCATCCCTCCCTTCCCTTCCGGTCTTACCCTCCCTTGTGTCAAAAATTTAAAGATACAGACATATAAGTGACTGCTACCAGAGAATGCATATGCCTCTGTGTGTCATTTTCTTTACGCAGTGTAAATTTGGGGTACCCTGGCCTTTCTGTGCTGCCTGCCTTATTAGACTAGCATTAAGCAGTGAGGGCATAACTGATTCAGATTGTATGCATCATGGGCAAAGATCTAAATGTTCTGACACTCCCAGACTTAAGGACCGAAGGGACAAAAAGGAAAGGAAACAATAGACAAAGGATTTAAAAAATAAAAAAATAAAAAAGTCCTACACACTTCATTTAACTTCTGCAGGTCCGAAGGCTTTGCACTATAGGAAGAGAAATGGAAGTTTTGAGTGTTATGTACCCTTGCGATCACAAAACTCAGGAGGCTGAGGCAGGAGGATTGCTCTGAGTTTAAGACCACAATGGGCTACATGCTGAGTACCAAGCCAATATGGTAAGATCCTGAACAGAAAGAGAGGGAGGCTGAAATTATCTCTCCACACAAGGAAATGCCTGGAATTTAAATTCAGCTATAACTCCAAAGTCCACATTCTTACTGCTCCCCTACAATGCTCACCAACAAAAGATTGTGTGCTCCGTACTGATCCCAGAATATCTCAGGATTCTGAGACACCCTGAAAGCCACACAGTCCAAGCTTCATCTGAATGTGGTTTACTTCCCTTTTCTGTCAATGCTGGGATTTAGATACAGCAAAACACATGTTTTAAAAAGAACAATACTCCAGTCAGACTGAGTTTACATTCTGATTCCAAGCCAAGCCTGGTGGTGCACATCTTTAATCCCCACTTGGGAGGCAGAGGCAGGTGGATCTGTGAGTATGAGGCCAGCCTGGTCTACAAAATGAGTCCAGGATGGCCAGGGCTCCGTTACACAGAGAAAACCCTGACACGAAAAACAAACAGACAAACAAATTCCTGGTTGCAGGAAAGCATGCTTCTCACAGAGGACTTGAAGCAGAAACACAAGAAGAAATGTCTGGTGCCAAGCCCATTCCAGCCTCAAGAAAGTGAACTTCCAGGGATGCCGTGGTCTTCGCGTGGTCTTCGCGTGGTCTTCAGCCAGGCACAGACACTGACAGCAGTCCTGTGTGCTGCCTACTCTGCTGGCCTCAGCAGGCCTCAGGAGGAAGAGAATGCTTACGGAAGGAAGTTCCCTCTGGAGGAGGCAGAGCTAAAAGCACCAAGTCATGACCAGAGGGAAGCCATCCCAATAAACACTTTTTAGATTAAAGAAAGAAAAAAAAAAAAAAAAACAACACTGGATTCCACACTCTGACTTGTGGTTCACCTGTTTAATCATTTAACCTCTCCCCATCTACAAAATGAAAATCAGTGTAATTCCAGCTCCTTAAGCTTTGAGGTAAGTTTTTCACTGCTGTTCCTGAGACTGGGACTCACTATTGGCTCAGACTCAAACCCATCATCTTCTTGCCTCCGCATTTCCAGTGCAGTCATATGCCCCTATACCTGACCTTGTATTAAAAATTAAATGAGTATTATATGCCATACACTTAAAAACAATGCTTAGCCTGTGGCAGTCACACAACAGTATTAAACTATTATTCTATCTCAAGGCAGAGCCCCAGGCGCCAGCCTTCTCCATGACAAGTTTCAAGCACCCAAACCTCGATCTATTTTATTTTTTTTATGGGAAGATCGAGCCTACTGTGGGTAATACCACCTCTGGGCATGTGGTCCTGAGTTCTATGAAAAAAACAAACTGGGCAGCCAGGTGTGGTGATGCACCCTGTAATCCCAGCACTCAGGGAGGCGGGAGGCCGAGGCAGGTGGATCCTTGTGAGTTTGAGGCCAGCCTGGTTTACAAAGCAAGTCCAAGACAGCCAAGACTGCCAGGGGTACACAGAGAAACCCTGTCTCAAAAAACCAAACCCAAACAAACAAAATCAACTGAGCAAGCCGTGGAGAGCACCCAGTAAACAGTGTTCCTCTGCTCTCTGCTTCAGTCCCAACTCCAGGTTCCCGCCTTGAGTTTCTGCCCTGATTCCCCTTTCAATGGACAATAAGCTTTATGAGGGAATAAACTTTCTTCCCGTGCTGCTTCTGGTCGCAGTGTTTGTTTCAGTAAGAGAAAGCATACTAGGACAGAGGGCCTCACTGTATAGACTTGGTTGGCCTCAGACTCGCAATGGTCCTTAGGCTTCTGCCTCCTAAGTGCTGAGATTACAGGTGTGTACAAGCTCCCTGTTTGTTTGTTTGTTTGTTTGTTTGTTTGTTTTGAAAGTGTCAATGGCTAGCCCAAGTTGGCCTAGGACCTAGTGATTGATTTTCCTGTGTCCACTTCCTGAGTGCTGGGGTTATAGGCCTACATCAGTATGCTTGGTTAATACCAGATCTTGAATAATTTAATTTGCTGTTTGAAACCCTGAGCCACTAGAAGCAGAGAAACAACATTCATTTTATCTTCTGCTTTTATTTTGTCAATAATTTAACTTTTTATAGGAGAGGGAGCACTCTGTGAGTGCTCCATGGTGCACATTAGGAGGTCAGAATACAACTCTGTAGGATCAGTTTGATCTTTCTTCCTTTTCATGACTTCCAAGAATCAAATTCATGTCTTCAGGTTTGCAGTGCAAACCCTTACCCACTCAGCTATCTTGCTGGTCTTTTGTGCTTTTGATAGACAGTGAGAACACAGTTCAAATCCTAGAGCACATTTTGAGTGGCCAGAAACAAAAGTTAGTTGTTCTGCTGTTTAAAAACCATTTCTGTGCATGTGTGATGTGGCATGTGCATGCCCGTGAGCTTGCAGAGCTTGGAGTAAGGTGTCGAGCATCACGCTAGACCAGAGTTCCACTGTTAGCCCCCTTCAGACTGGAGTTTAGCAGGCAGTAATCTGATCAGAAGCCCCAGAAATTTATACCTCACCTCCACCTATAACTATAGTCTCAGGAGAGCTGACACCTTCTGGATTCCTTGAGCACCCACACACGGGTGACATTTATTCACACAGTAATAAAATAAATTTTAAAAAATATCCCCATTGTTAGTATTTATATAAAAATGTCATGCACACAACCAATCTTAAATCCAGTGAGGTTTATTGGATGAAGAGAGCGAGGGAAGGAGAGAAAGAGAGACATGGTGGGGGGATGGCCCGACAGAGAGAGGCATGGCGGACAGGTTACTATGTACCTGGCCCAGATGATGTCATGGGACACAGGTACAGACATAGGACGTCGTCAGGACCCTAAAGTTCCCTACGGGAAGGCCGGTTGAATTGCCTGCACAGTGTAACACCCATCCCATTTCCATGCCTTTCATTTTTACTTTGTGGCCCACAGAACTTCATCAAGGCTGCCTTTGTGGGCCCAAGTGTGGAGCTGGAGCAAGGCTTTCTCAGCAGTGGTAACCCAATGAAGACAGACTTCCTCTCTACCACAACCATCAAACCATGTGTTCCGTGGGTGAGGCAGGGCCCCTTGATGGCCTCCCCCATCTGGGACTGAACATTTAGAGGGTCAGTCTTGTTCAGCAACGGCAGCAGCTGACTTCATGAGTGCCACTGCCATGCCATGCCCAGCAACATTTCAAAATTCTTTGCCAATTTTCTTTCTACCCCTTCTTCCCTAGTGCTTCCTGAGTCTTAGAGGTGATATGACGTCCCTTAAAGAGTGAACAGTCAGGAGTGGATTGCTCTTAGCAGTTTGACCAGCCTTGAGTCTCTGTATTAACCACCCTTCTTTGCAGAGGGAAGCTTCTTTGATCAAGGCTGAGACAGCACTAACCTATAACCCCCTGGCCTGCAGATCCTGAAATATCCCCGCCCCCTCTTCCTGGATCTTGATAAGAGAGATTATAGGTTGGCTCCTGAGATGCTTTGGCTGGAATTTTCATCTGATAAAGTGAAGTCTGGAGCCACCAGGATTGCATAAGGGGCGTTAGTAAAGTTTTCCTTGTGAATGGGGTTTCTAGTGAGGTTCCTAGAAAATTGTAGGTTCATGCCTGGGAGAAAAGCATTAAGCAGTTGTTAATTTTGCTGGAATTCTTGTTCTTCCACTTGCAAGAGGCTTCAACGGGATTCCTAGGGGGAGGGGCTTTTTTCTCCTTCTCCCATCCTTAGATTTCCTGTCTTTCTAGCTTGCCTTGCTTTTACTTATTTTGAGACAAGGATGAGTTGCTCATGCTAGCCTTTTTGACTAGGGCAGGACAGGCAGGCTGTGAGCTTTCTTCCTGTTTCAGCCTCTGGAGTAGCAAGGGTCATAGGCCTGCAAAATCCGACCTCCCAAAAAGTACACTTATGAAACAGACTTGGGCCCTTTATTTTAAAATTTTTATTTACAGATTAACTGACAGTCTCATATATTCCAACCTGGATCTAGCAGAATTTTTGATCCTTCCTCTCCCGAGTGGTGACTAAAAGCTTGAACCACCACACCCAGTTACTTTGTAGCTTAAAAAAAAAAAAAAAAAGGAGAGGGTGAGCCTAAGATAAACTAGTTGTGTCTGTCCCTGCTGGTAATGTCTCTGTCTCACTTTTCCTCACGTTTCTAATATGGGGGTAATACATACCTCAGAAAAAAAATTTTCATGACCCAAAAACGTAACATTTTAATGAAAAGTACTGTATTCAAAGGATCTTAGTAAGAGTCAAGGACATCCCCCCCATGAACTCCAAGCCAACATTCCTCTCGAGATACAAATACGGAAAACAAAATTAAACAAAGAAAGCTCCTTTATGGCTTTGTTTCAGCGATTCCTGGTTTTGACAAAGGGTCCCCGGTCTTCTGCTAGCCTTCCTCACACGGTCTGGGGGTGGGGGGGCTTCCAGTTCAAACTAGAAGCTGCAACTAGAAGCTGTCACGGCATTCTTTTAAAAAACCACCTCTGTGTAAGGAGCAAGCGCCCTCCCGGCCATTCGGGAAGACACGTGGAGAGGGCCGGGAGACGGGCTCGGGGTGACAAGGCCCGGAACGCCCTGCCTCCGCGCACTGCAGTCTCTCGGCCCAAGCACCCGCTCCGGTATTGGCTCAGTCACGTTTTCAAGGACTCTGCGCGCTCAGGCGTTGGGTTTTTTGGTAAAAGTCAAGTCAGGAGAGACATTACCTCATGTTGCTGAAAATAAAAAAGGTCGAGATCACTCAAGGACACGGGGCCGCCGGAAACAAGGACTGCCAGTGCCTAGCTCACTCTCGGGGGGGTTGAAATGACCCTTTTGCACATTTATTTCCTAAGCTGAGAGGTTTCTGCTGCAGCGGGGGGGGGGGGGGGGGGGGACAGGGGCCACGCTGTCCCAGCCCCGAGGTGGGGAGGGGGTGCTCGGCCCCGGGGTCGGCCAGGGGGACGGGGACGTTTCCTTCACAGAGGCTGTGTGTGTGTGGGGTCACAGCAAGGATCCTGGGGACATGTGACAGGCCAGGCCCGCCGAGCCTCCGCCCGCACTGGGCTCTGCGGATGGATGTGTTCCATTTTGCGCGAGGACGGCCAAGGAGAACGCGCGGCGGCCCGGCCACCCCCAAGCCAGGCGCCACGGAACGGCGGGCCTAGCAGCGCTCCCCGGTCTCGGGATCGGAAAGCACGGCTGCGCGGAGGCTGAGGCCGGGGGACCGCGGGTCTGAGGGCGAGGGAGCCGGGGCCGCCTGGGGGAGGGGCGCGGCAACCTTCGCAGCCATTTTGTCCTCGCCCCACTTCCGTCTTCTCTTCCCGGACTCCCCCCTCCCTCAGGCTCTTCTCTCCGGCTGCCCCCGGTCCCCAGAGGCCCAGATCGTGGCGAACACGGCTGTGATTGGTCCGTTGCGGATGTACCCGCCCCCCTCCCCGGGCCCTCTTCCGCCCCCTCCCGCCCGCGCGGACGGGCCGCGCATGCGTGCTCGCTGCCGGCTCCTTCCCCTCCCCCGCCAGCCCTGAGTGACAGTGGACTCCCGCGCGCGGGCTCCCGGCGCCCCGCCCTCCCCCTTCCCCCGGGCCGTTCCGAGAGCGGGGGCGAGCGTGAAAGTTCCAGAACGTTGCGGTCGTGCGTCATCGCGAGGGAGGGCGGGACGGGGGCGGGGCCTAGGGGAGCGTTCTGGTCGTTCGTTGGTGGATTCGGAAGTGCCTTGTCTCCCATTGGCTGGGGAGCTATGATAGGCAGCGGGATGGGCGGGATCCTTCTGGAAGGTTCTAAGACAGGGTATAAGAGAGACTGAAGCGGGCGGAAACCGGTCTCATTGAACGCGGTGCCAGCTTTCGGGGTTTTGCGTGGTGTCTCCGCCAGCACAGCCGGGCCTAAACGGTGAGGTGAAGCCTGGGGCTTGGGTCGTTGCGGGGCGCCCTTGTGTGCTGCAGCGGCCGGTGGGGCGCTGGAGCGGCGGGCGCGCTCTAGGCCGCTGTCTCCGGGGACGGGGGATGCACCTGAACGGGAAGATGGGCTGAGGCAGGGCGGCGCCGCCATGGCTTTGAGGCTCCGCGTGGCGGGGGAGGGGAGCCGCAGCGGGCTGGCTGGGCCGCCGCCTTAATGCCGTGTGCGGCTTGGAGGAGCGGGCTTCTGGCAGGCGTCCAAGGGGCAGGCGTTTGAGCGTTTGGAGAAAGGGCGACCCGGCTCCCGCAGTGCGCCGTCCCGGAGGGTGGGGGGGCGCTCCGAGTCGGGGCCACGTGCTCAGCCATTGTCGCAGATCTTCAGCACAGATGGTTCCTTCCTTCAGGGAGGGTCGGCCTCTGCGGGGTTGGCGCTGCCACCCAGACGGCAGCGGTGCTGTCCCGAGCCCTCCGCGTGGCTTTGGGTGATAGGTGCGGCCCGCAGCCTCTAGCTATTGCGGTTTGGGAAAGCCGTCCTGTTTCTTTTTCTTCCAGCAAACATGTCTAAGGGACCTGCAGTTGGCATTGATCTTGGCACCACCTACTCCTGTGTGGGTGTCTTCCAGCATGGAAAGGTGGAAATTATTGCCAATGACCAGGGTAACCGAACCACTCCGAGCTATGTTGCTTTTACGGACACAGAACGTCTAATTGGGGATGCTGCGAAAAACCAGGTTGCAATGAACCCCACCAACACAGTTTTTGGTAAGCCGCCAGCTTTTCTGTCATGGTCGTGAAATTAAGGGGATTGGGCGGCGGGGAATTTGGAGTGGCAAAATGGCTTTTCTATACTACTGCAGTCTGAAAAAAATGTAGTGTGGGCCATTGCTTCCTGCACTGGAGCTTGCACTGGTCTATATTTGGGTCTTTTTTTTGCCATGATAGAGAACACTAAGGTACAATCTCTTTAGCTGGACTATTCATTTCTCTTTTACAGATGCCAAACGTCTGATCGGACGTAGGTTTGATGATGCTGTTGTTCAATCTGATATGAAGCACTGGCCCTTCATGGTGGTGAATGATGCAGGCAGGCCCAAGGTCCAAGTAGAATACAAAGGAGAGACAAAAAGTTTCTACCCAGAGGAAGTGTCCTCTATGGTTCTCACTAAGATGAAGGAAATTGCAGAAGCCTACCTTGGGAAGGTGAGTCTTACTGGTGCTAGCTATGGGATGGTCTTATTTTAGTTGCCTATGTATTCTAGCCAATGCTAGAATTTGCTAATTAAATAATTTGCAATTTATTTCCTAGACTGTTACCAATGCTGTGGTCACAGTGCCAGCTTACTTCAATGACTCTCAGCGACAGGCAACAAAAGATGCTGGAACTATTGCTGGCCTTAATGTACTTCGAATTATCAATGAACCAACTGCTGCTGCTATTGCTTATGGCTTAGATAAGAAGGTAGGTGTTTCAAGTACAATTTTTGGTTCAGGTTAATTTGCATGCCAGAAATCATACCTGCGTGAGCTAGAATATTGTTTCATTTGACAGGTTGGAGCTGAAAGGAACGTGCTGATTTTTGACTTGGGAGGTGGTACTTTTGATGTGTCAATCCTCACAATTGAGGATGGCATTTTTGAAGTGAAATCCACAGCTGGAGACACCCACTTGGGTGGAGAAGACTTTGATAACCGAATGGTCAACCATTTCATTGCTGAGTTTAAACGAAAGCACAAGAAGGACATCAGTGAGAACAAGAGAGCTGTCAGGCGTCTCCGTACTGCCTGTGAACGGGCTAAGCGCACCCTCTCCTCCAGCACCCAGGCCAGTATTGAGATTGATTCTCTCTATGAGGGAATTGACTTCTATACCTCTATTACCCGTGCTCGATTTGAGGAATTGAATGCTGACCTGTTCCGTGGCACACTGGATCCTGTAGAAAAGGCCCTTCGCGATGCCAAACTTGACAAGTCACAGATTCATGACATTGTTCTGGTTGGTGGTTCTACTAGAATCCCCAAGATTCAGAAGCTTCTGCAAGACTTCTTCAACGGGAAAGAACTGAACAAGAGCATTAACCCTGATGAAGCTGTTGCTTATGGTGCAGGTAAATATGGCCCTATGTACATTCTTTTACAGTCCCTGCAAAGTTTACACATCGCTGTGATGATGGATTCCAAAACCATTCGTAGTTTCCACCAGAAATGCTGTGTTGGCTAGTTCCTTCCTTGGATGTCTGAGCGAGTGAACTGTGTTGAAGTGCAATTCAAGTTAGGGTGGGTTTTTCTAACATTTCTTTTTCCCTTTTATAGCTGTCCAGGCAGCCATTTTATCGGGAGACAAGTCTGAGAACGTTCAGGATTTGTTGCTGTTGGATGTCACTCCTCTTTCCCTTGGTATTGAAACTGCTGGTGGAGTCATGACTGTCCTCATCAAGCGTAATACCACCATTCCCACCAAGCAGACTCAGACTTTCACCACCTACTCTGACAACCAGCCTGGTGTGCTCATTCAGGTATGTTCATATAATATTTCTTGGTTTGTATAGACACTGGGAAATCTCGCTGTGATGATGGATTCCAAAACCATTCGTAGTTTCCACCAGAAATACTGTGTTGGCTAGTTCCTTCCTTGGATGTCTGAGCGACTGATATTCCCCTATTTGAGCTTAGAGTGCAGGACTTTATAAAGTTCAGTGTCTCAGTTTTCTATGTCTTTCCTCAAGGTGTATGAAGGTGAAAGGGCCATGACCAAGGATAACAACCTGCTTGGAAAGTTTGAACTCACAGGCATACCTCCAGCACCTCGTGGTGTCCCTCAGATTGAAGTCACTTTTGACATTGATGCCAATGGCATCCTCAATGTTTCTGCTGTAGATAAGAGCACAGGAAAGGAGAACAAGATCACCATCACCAATGACAAGGGTAAGTTTGGGCATAATAGTCTTCTAAATAGAGCCCACTTAAGTCAGTGTGCTTGCTTACCTTTTAAGCTCACCATAATATTGTAATTTAACCAGGACGTTTGAGCAAGGAAGATATTGAGCGTATGGTCCAAGAAGCTGAGAAGTACAAAGCTGAGGATGAGAAGCAGAGAGATAAAGTTTCCTCTAAGAATTCACTGGAGTCCTATGCCTTCAACATGAAAGCTACAGTTGAAGATGAGAAACTTCAAGGCAAAATCAATGATGAGGATAAACAGAAGATTTTAGAAAAGTGTAACGAAATCATCAGTTGGCTGGATAAGAATCAGGTAGGTGTTTTCTGTTGTCAATAAGGGGAAATAGATGTTCAAAACTGTTAGAGGGTCACTATGATGAATGGTCCATAACATTCGCGGTTTCCACCAGAATGTAGAGTGTTGGCAGTTACCTTCCTTGGATGTCTGAGTGGCTCATAGCTAAGGGAGGGAGGGGATCGGGATCCTTTATAATATATGTGTAGGCTTAGTAGACATCCCACCACAGTAAGAGTAGCTGTTCATAGAAAGGTGTTTTGGTAATGGATAATTTTCTCTTGTAGACTGCTGAGAAGGAAGAATTTGAACACCAGCAGAAAGAACTGGAGAAAGTCTGCAACCCCATCATTACCAAGCTGTACCAGAGTGCTGGTGGCATGCCTGGAGGAATGCCTGGCGGCTTCCCTGGTGGAGGAGCACCTCCATCTGGTGGTGCTTCTTCTGGCCCCACCATTGAAGAGGTGGATTAAGTCAGTCCAAGTAGAGGTGTAGCATTGTTCCACAGGGAAACATTTGAAGGACCCAAATTTAGCAAGTTACATGGCAGTTTCAAATTTTAAGCTGCTACAATAAATAACTGGGCATTCTCAATACTTGAACATGGAGAGGAAACAATAACATTGCACTTTATAAGCACTGTATCCTAAATGAAAATGCAATGTCTCTAAAAACAGGTGGAAAATGCAATGTCTAATAAAATATTTAAATTGGCACCAGAGCAGTTGTCTTGACTTGGTTAACTAAGGTATGGGTAATTTTAGCAGGTGTGAGAAGCTTATGCCATCATACCTGGCACCACCTCACAGGTTTAGTGTTAAGCCTTGGGGTTGAGTGACAAGATTTGGTTTTGTATTTTAAGGTATAAAATTCAGAGGCAGGAATTGGGCCGTTCTCTGCCCACTAATCCCGGAAAATGGTCTGTTTCTTTGGTTGCCTCCCTGTCTTGGTTTTCATAGAGATTAGTTGCTGCCACCTAGTGGCCAGCCTTGTTAACAGGTGCATATAGGAAACCAGCCAAGTTTCTTGTTACGGTGCTAATTCCTGTTTCAGAAGCTCTGCAGGCCTGTCTTTGGCTCCTTTATTGGAGTCCAACTACATTTTAATTCCAGTTCCCTAGTGTTGTAATTAAAGGCAGGTACAGCCATTCTGTATTAAAAAGTTGAAGCTTAGGCCACAGCACTTTTCAGGATTTCAGGTGAAAGAACAACTGCTTTAGTTTTAAATACATAGGGTAATAAGGCACTTTTATAAAGATAGGAAAATTTCCTCCTGTGTCATTCAGTATCAGTATTTTGGAACACCACCAAATTAGAATATAGGAATCTTTCTAGCACCTGTGTTCATTTGAAGGCAGATTTGCTTGCAGACTTAGTCCTACAGTTAAAGCTGGTTTCAGTTTTGCCTGGAAAGTGCTAAGGTCACTACCGTCCCAGGTGCTAACTGAAATTTTATTGCTGGTTTTTCCAAAGTAAATGAGCCATAGCAATAACGTTCCCACTACCTTATTTAGTATTTAGTTCAGGCTTATAAAGGAAAAGTCTTGGTTCTGGAAGAGTGGAGCCACAGGCCTGACTTGATTGGAAAGATTGACAATGTTCCTCTGCATGTTATGTGAGCCTTTAGTCCCTGCAGGGGGAGGCATATCTGAGGCCATCCTGGTCTACGCCAGTCTGTCCAGGACAGTAAAAAAATTTGTCCAGCAGATGGCAGTAGCTGATTACAAAGCACTGCCAGGATCCTTGGGGAAGCTATTTGAATTTTTTTTTTTCCTTTTTGAACGGCAGAATCTGCACAACCCGGTGTGTATCCTGGAACTATAGACGCCCTCAGGCTCCTGCTTCTGCCTCCTAAGTATTAGGATTAACAGTGTGGACCACCATGCCCAGCTGAAACACTTATGGGGTTGGAGTGGTGCTTTTTTTCACACATGTGCCTTGTTGGCAGGATGGTAAAGGAGAGGGTAGTGATAGAGCCAGCCCCAAACATCCATGTTCAGGTCCGAGCATGGCATTTTAAGAGCAAGTGCCATGCCCCTGATGGTGGGTAGGGCATGAGTGGAGAGTTCAGTGTGTATGAGGGTAGAAAACGGACAGAAACAAGGGGGTAGGGAGAACAAAGGCTCAGTGATAATGCGCAAGTTCCTGTCTTGCATAACCTTTGAGCTTATACTTCTGAGCTGACCTTTGGAAAGTGCTGGGCACCGTGGTTCAGCTTGACCAGTAGGGTTCAGTCCTTGGACCACATGTGACATGACTACAGGGTAGCACTTACTTGGGAGGGGGAAAGGGGAATGAGAAGTTCAGGGTCAGCCTTGGCTATAACGACCATGTCTCTTAAGAACAGTTTTTATACTGGTTTACTTAAAATTTTTGTCAATATTTTATGTATCTCTACAGAATGATGCAAAACAATTTAGTCAACAAAATATACCATTGTCACTTTTTTAGCCCCACACTCCCTTAGCCTTTCATTTTGAACATTTTGCAGACATAGAAGCATAAAACAAATGGTCTTTTGTGACTGCCTTAACATTTTCCACCAGGTTACTGTAGGGGGAGAGGGGAGAACAAGTGGGAGAGAACTGTTAGAGGAATTGGGAAGACGGAGGAGGAATAGAAATGAAAGTATCTAAGATTAGGGGAGATGTTGAATTCCTGTAATCCAGGAGTTAGGAGGCATGCCCATGTGAACTATTATGGCTATTTAATAACTTTTATGTTTGCATTGGGGCTTAATTCAAACCAAATAGTCCACTCTCAGGAAATACTAGGTGAGACTTGAAGGTCAGCTGCAAGCAAGAAACCAATTGGAAGAACCTTGGGAAGTTCAACAGAAGCTTTTTATTGCTTTAGTATTTTTTGGATTTCTGTCTAGAGACCTGCTGTGCCCTCTAAAGGTGTGCAACACTGAACAAATTACTTCTCTGAAACTACCTGAGAAGTGGAGTTTACAATACCCGACCATAGAATCATCAGGAGAATGGAGTGACCCAGTATGTGCAAAACATTTAGCCCTGTAGCTGGCTCGGGAAGCCCTCAGTAAATGCACTATCATTAGCTGTAGAGTAAACACTATTTGCTAAGGGTGCCGTAAAACTTGTCAAACACACAGAGATAGTTTAAAACAACAAATTTATTGTCTCCAGTGTAGAAAGTGAAAGTCAACTGACGCCAACGTTTGGGCAAGAGCCACACTTGCCAGGGAGGGAATCTTTTGACTTCCCAGTCACCTGGCTGTGGGGCTGTGCTTGTCCATGATTGGTGTGTAAATTTAGCCCTTTGGAAGCACGACCTTAAACATTCACTTTCCAGTCACCTCTGTAAGGACCCTACTTTCAAATATGGAAAGTCGCTCTCTGAGGTTCTGGGATTACCATTCAATGACAGTTCAAGCCACAGCCATCACATTACTGGTTGTCACAGGGAAAGAATCGCCCCAGTTCTTGTGCAAAAGAACGGAAAAGGAACCATAGGACAAAAACCTAAATACCTGTTCTTCAGTGAGCCGGTGTGAAAGGCTTTTGATCGGAGTCTTTCTCTAGAGCTGCCCACCAGCTGTGGAGCTTTTTCTCTTCCTTCTTCCTCATCCCTCCATTGTCCCTCTGGATTCCCAAACAACGCCTAATTCTATTACTTCCAGTGATTTCCCCGTGGATGGCAGTTTATTTCTGTCATCAAGTCTCTGATGAAATCTATAGCCGTGAAATGTTTAGTCCAATCCCAACAAATCGTGTATAGTGTTAACATGTCACAAGCTGCCCGAGCCCTGCATTATGCGGTAATTTGGAAGCGAGAGAAGTGATAATATAAGGCCAGGCTTCCTTTGTGAGCTCGCATTAATGCTGTAGCTGGGGATGTCAATTGACAGCCCATCGATTTGGGCTAATAGTGCATGGAGGGGGCAGAATTGGGGCAAGGCAGGGAATAAAGGATATCGACGTCCAGCCGCCAGGATCCCGGCAGCTTTTAATGTATTATTGCCCTCTTTTAATGCAACTTTCACGTCAACTGCATTTCCTTCTACCAGCCCTGCCTGCTGAGCTGAACTGTGAAGCCAGTGGGGTGCCACCCCCAGAGTGGCTCAGAGTTCCCCAGTATTGATTCTTTGATGCTCTGGGGTGTGAATTATAATTATTTCATTAAGCCCTTTAATGGGTATCAACCATGAACCTTCCCCAGCCCAGGCTGAGGAGGCCAGGGCGAGGTCCACATCATTAATCTATGTTCATCTCATTGCCACCAATTGTCCAACTCTCAACCCTTATTTATTTTTTTTCTCCTATTATCGCGTCTAAGGTTTTAGCTAGAAGCAGGTCGATCTACTCCCAGAGAGGAACTGGAAAGAGGAGCTGGCCGATTTGGGGAGACTTGAGGGGAGGCCGCAGCTGAGCAGACTGCAGAGTTGGCTAGTCCCACTAAGGGATCAGCACTGCCCAGTTCTACTTGGCTTGTGCAGAGAAGTAACACAGGAGCTCTTGGGACAAACCCGGAGAGCTTGCAGCCTAAGTGTCTGTGTCCTGTGTCGTGACTTACTCCATCAGTTTGCTTAGGTCACTCATCACTTGCTAAGGTTTTATGTGTTCAAAGGAATGCCTTGTGCCTTCAAGCAGCTTAGACTCCAGGAAGGGGGAGAGGAATGAAGACACAGATAAATAACAGATATGGGAGAGAGTGTGGAGGGAGTCATGGAACCTAATGAAAGGAAGCCTGGATCCAGACTTGGATAAAGGCTTCCTGGAGAAGCCAGTGCCTGAGGCAGTCCTAAGGAATGAGCAGGGGAAGCTGGAAGAAAGAGGAAGGGCACTCTAGTCAGTGGAGCAGTAGTTGCTGAGATCTAAAAGTAAAGATGAGATTTGGGGTCCTTGAGTAACCTTGGCTTTCCCACCCCACCTTTTCAGAAGTATTGGGTTGAACCTAGGGCATCATACATGGGAAGCAAATGTTCTAACCCTGAGCCCCCAGCCATCCAACCAACTTCATCATCTCCTAATCCACCTCTCTGCTGGTGAGGTTTTTGTGGTTGTTGTTTGAGACAGGGTTTCTCTGTATAACCTTGGCTCTGTCCTGGACTCCCTTTGCCCTTTGTAGACCAGGCTGGGCTCAAACTCAAAGCAACCTGCCTGCCTCTGCCTCCCTGAGTGCTGGGATGACAGGTGTTCACCACCTGGCTTGCTGGTGAGTCTTATCAGAAGCTTCGGGAAAGTTCAGAAACCCTTCATTTGGCATTTCTATCCTTCCTTCAGATAGTTTTTCATGTCTGTCATCACATTTCCTCCTAAGCCAAAACTAAATTGCATTCTAGACCCTCCCTTTCTTTATTTTTGGGTAATTGTTCCTTTGCTTGTTTTTACATGATTGGGTGTTTTGCTTCCTATGTATGCCTATGTACCACATGCATGTCCTGGCACCTGCTGAGTTCAGAGGAGGGTGTTGGAGCTCCTGGTATTGGAGTCAAAGATGGCTGTGAGCCACCATATGGGTGGTGGTAATTGAACCCAGTTCCTCTGCAAAAACACCAAGTGCTCCTAACCACTGAGCCTGGGTAATAGTTTGAGAAGACATCTATAATCTCTCTTTTTTTACATTTCTTCAGTTATGCACAATTATCTCCTTTGGAATATGACCTGACCTTAGGGACAGTTTATAACAGATAGAATGTTGACAAAATGACTGTGAGGACCCCTCCCCCCAAGTCTGGATTATCAAAGCCACATCGGCTCCCACCTGGTTCACTGTAGGAGTCTTCAGTTGCCCCGCAGGAGTCTGCTTTCCCTCATTTGGACAGACCACCCAGCCTCTGGCACCAGACAAGCAAGTGAAGAGTAAACAGGACTCTGTCCCAGCCACTAGCAATCTCTGCTGAGAGACCCAGAGTATGGGCTGTTCAGATGAGCCTAGCCACCCCCGGCCCGGAATCAGAATAAATGATCCTGGAGACACAGGTTTCTGTGCTGTTTGAGGGTAGTTGGTCACACACTAACAGAACTAGGACAGTGTTTGCTAACTAAATTTGGTTCTTTCACATTGTCATTAAGTTCGATCACCAAGCTATTTATAGAAAGCCTTAAGTTAAAATCATGAGCTTCCCTTCCCCAATTTCTTTTCTTTTTCTTTTTGTTTTGTTTTTCAAGATAGAGTTGCTCTGTGTATCCTGGCTGTCCTAGAACTTTGTAGACCAAGCTGGCTTTGAAGTCTCAGAGATCCACCTGCCTCTGCCTCCTGACTTCTGGGATTAAAGGTGTGCACCACCAGGCCCAGCTCCCAATTTCTTTTCAAGTTTTTTTTTTCCAAAATCATTCCAATATGGTTTTTCATATAAATATTAAAAATCAACTTTTAAAATCATTATTATTTTTTTTAGGATTTATTTATTTTGACTTAATGTGTATTGGTGTTTTGCCTATTTGTGAGTCTGTGCATCCTGTACATGTAGTGCCAGCGGAGGCCAGAAGAGGGCGTCAGATCCCCTCGAACTGGAGTTACAGGTGGCTAGTCTCCCCATGTGGGTGCTAATTGAACTCAGGTTCTCTGGAAGAGTACAAAATGTTCCTAACTGCTAAGCCATCTCTCCATTCTCTCATCATGTTTTTTTTTGTTGTTGTTGTTTTTGTTTGTTTGTTTGTTTTTTTATTGGTATATAGTTTATTTTGTGGCTGTTTATGTTGTACATAAAGCCACACGGCCCCAGAAGGGCCTTGCATTCACTATGTACTCGAAGCTGGCCTTGAACTCCTGATTCCTCTGCCTCCACTCTTAAGTGCTGAGAATACAGATCTGTGCTGACAGGTCTGGCGATCGCTCAATTTTTGTTAAAACAGCAGGTTGACTTATGATGATAATGCTATTGATTCCATAGCTCAAAGTGAGTAAAGTGGATGGTTTAATAATATTGGGCCTGAAGACGGTACATCTTTCCACTTGGGCTTCAATAATCTATCAACTGTTAGTTAAACATGAAGAACTCTTGTGTTTCATTTCTTAAATGTGTTCCTAATTATATTGATTTGTTTTGTTTTTGATAACTAACTCATAGGCTGAGCTTGAACTAGTCAGCATCCTCCGATTTCAGCCTCCTGAGTGCTAGGATTACAGGTGTGAGTCACTGTACCTGGCTAATTATATTGTTGTTGGTGCTATCGTAAATGGAATTGCTCTCAACTTTCATTTTCTAGTTATTTATTCTCTTTATGTAAGGATAGCATAGAATTTAAATAGTCACTATATATTGAATGACCTTGCTAGATTCAGTAATCAATCCCAATAGTTGCTTAGAGGACTTTTCTCTCTGCTGTATGCTGTGACCTTCAGGTTTCCCATAGGTGCTGCTGCATGGGTGGGCAGTAAACTGATGCATCCTCAATTTAAAGCATATTTGTTGCACATGGCAGCCTACCCAAGACAGAACTGCAGCAGAGAACTACGAGGGAGGAAGGGGACTAATTCGAGTAAATGAGTAAATGTACGATGTCAGCATTGAAAGCAAATGCCTGGGGCTGGAGAGATGGCTCAGTAGTTAAAAGCGCTGACTGCTTTTGCAGAGGACTCAGGTTCGATTCCTAGTACCTGGGTGTTGGCTCACAAACATCTCTAACCCCAGTTCCAGGGGATCTGATGCTCAATCTGGCCTCTGAGAGGACCAGCCATACATGTGGTGCACAGGCATACATGCAGACCAAATGCCAATGAAACGCATAAAAGACAAGTAAACATATTTAAAGAAAATTTCTGAATTGGAAATAAATACTGAGAAATAAATCTTACAGGTGAGACTAGTTTTTGTTAATTTTCTAGAAGAGTCACCCGAGTTTGTTCAGGTTTTGTTTCGTGTAGCCCAGGCTGGCCTTCAGCTATGTAGACGAGGATGTCTTTGAACTTCTATTCCTTCTGCTTCTACCTCCTAATGTTCCAAGTGTTGGGATTACAAGCATGCACTGCCACACCTAGCTTCAGAAGTCTCTTGGGCTGTGGCTTTTTCTTTTACGTGAAGACTATTGCAAGTTGCAAGAGGTTAAGCATTCTTCTTCCCTATTTCCTACTGAAGTCCTGTGGTACCCTCAAATCATGGCAGCAATCAAAAATGCTCCCATAAATGCACTCATGCATGTCCTCCAGGGGAGTATAGCATTTGAGCTCTCGTTTTGGAGTTGGTGCTGGGCTAAATAAAGCCCTGACTCTGCATCTTTCTGTCTCTGTGGTCACATTACTTTCTCTTTATGGTGGAAATGGATGAGGGTGGACATACCCAGGTCACAAGATTAAATAACAATGTGGTAAGTTAGCTAGCACAGTTTCAAGCACTCACAACTAACTAATAGGTATCAAGCATTTGCTATTGTCTTGAGGGGTAAC
Source organism: Meriones unguiculatus (assembly GCF_030254825.1). Taxonomy (NCBI): domain Eukaryota; kingdom Metazoa; phylum Chordata; class Mammalia; order Rodentia; family Muridae; genus Meriones; species Meriones unguiculatus. The sequence goes on from NC_083349.1 coordinate 176,542,306, forward strand.
AGGCCTCTGACTTCAGTACCATCAATAACTCTAATATTCTGTTGTGTAGAATAAGGACGAAATGACTTACATTGAAAGCAATATGGCAGGGACTTGACCTTAGGCAGTCTGATTCCAAAGCCTGCTTGGTAAACCTCGGTGCTATTCTGTCCTAATCATAAAGAGTTTCAGGCAAGGCTCTGTCCTTGCACTACATCAAGATTTTTCCCCCCAAAAAATTTTCTACTGGTGACAAGGATCTTTACCAACCCACTCGTTAGGATGTTAACAATATCCAAGAGGGAGAGAACAGCAGAGGCAAAGTGAGAGACAGTGGGACAGGACTGTTGTATAATAGATGCCTGTGAGATTGAACCATTTCATCTTTCAGGGATGCTCCTTAAACAGGAAGATAAACAACTCATAACTTCAGGGGCCTGGAAGGATGGCTCAGAGGTTGAGAGCACTGGCTGTTCTTCCATAGGTCCTGAGTGCAATTCCCAGCAACCACATGGTGGCTCATAACAGTCTATAATGGGATCTGGTGCCCTCTTCTGGCCTGCAGGCACACATGCAGGCAGAATACTGTATAAATAAATAATTTTTTTTTTTTTTAAGTATCTTCAGGAAGTCCCTGAAATGGACCAGATTCACTAGGCCCCTCCCTGCCAGAAAAAGCAGTAAAGGCTGAGAGTCTCTTTAGGACAGATGAAGCTGAACTGCAAAGAAGACTCTGAGAACAGATCAGTTGCCTGGAAGAAGCAGAGACCAGCAGAGCTGCCCGGAAGGGGTTTAGACCAACTGAATGACTTGGAAAGGACATTCTCCAACCTGTCATGCTGACTGCAGGCTGTGCAGTTTCCCAGCTTTGTGAGCTGTCACCCATGCTGGGGTGGGCATTGGCGAAGCAGCTGCCCCTCAATCCCATTCCTGTAAGTAACCCCAATAAAACTCATTGGCTCACCATATTGCACTTTGGTGGTATCCATCATTTGATCTGCTGTGAGTTCCTTATCTGGGGCGAATAGTTGTATATGTTGTGTTGCCCCAGGAAAAGTTTTGTCACACAAGGATACCTACCCATTCAATACTGTTTGGATCCTTAACACCCTGGCTCTGCTTGCTTTCCCCTTTAGGGTATCCAGGCACTCACTGTTGAGCAGCTGGCTGGACTGGATGGCGTGCAGCTTAACCAGGGCAGGTGAGTACAGGCAGGATCTCAATAGGCATGAGCATGGGAGAAACAGCCTTTTCCAGAGAGAGTTTTCAGTGAAACAGCTCTCTTTATTGGGGGATGAGAAGTGGCAGCAAGGGCTTCTCATCCCTGCCACAGACTAAGCCCGTAGCTTCATGCTGGCTAAGCAAACCTGAATTGTGCTCCCCCAATGTAACCTTTTTCCCTCCTTTCTCCCTCCTCTTTCATTCTTTCCTGCCCTCTACCCTCCCGCTCTGCTCCCTTTTCAATAGATTATTTAGCTTCTAGTTCTACAAGTCAAAAAACATGTCAAACACTTTTGCTTGGCATCTGGTAATGGCGAAGAGCTCTGTGGTCAGGATAGTCCTGCCAAAACTCTTCCTTGTTCTCTCAACAAGGTCTCTTGAGTGTGGGATCACAACTGTCAGCATAAGAAAGAAAAGAACGCAAAGAGACTGAGGCTGGGAATGGGTGAGGTGTTGGTCCAGTTTCAGGTAGCTGAATTCAATAGGTCATTGACTGACTTTGGAAAGAAAGCTGTTTCGGGTTCAATACAAAGATTACCATTTGAAGCAACCGGAACGGGAATGTGTCCCATAAGACTCCTTGCCCTGAGGAGGGAAACCAATAAAGGGTTCTGAAAGGCTGGGGAAAGGAGAGGGCACATGGGGAGGCCAGAGAGGTATTTTCAAACAGGTGAAGAGTGACTATATTCAGCCAGAGTCTAGTTAGAACGGATATCCTCAGTGAGGAAGGGGGAGGGATAGCAAAATGTTGCTTTGGGGCTGTTAAGTCACTCATTGTCTCTAACCCCTTAAAGTCTCAGCTCTGCCCCACCCCAACCCCTGCCCCGGTGACTGATCTGTTCAGCTCCCCTGTTGGGGCATCGTCAGGGGGCTGGAAAGCTGAAGAACAAGAGGTCCCGCCTGCCTGTTAGCTACCACAAGGAGTACCTGAAGAACGGTACTTGGATTTGGTCTCCAGCTTTTTGGTTTGGTTAAGATTTTTTTTTTTTTTTTCAGACATGGCCTGATGTAGCTCTTGTGGCCTGCAACTCCCTATGTAGACCAGGCTGGCCTGTAACTTACTACACAGACTGTCTTGTCTGGAACTCATAGAGATCCTTCTGTCTCTGCCTCCTGAGTGCTGAGATTGAAGGCATGCACCACTATGTCCAGCTGCAATTATTATTATTATTATTATTATTATTATTATTATTATTTTGTTTTTCTGAGACAGGGGTTCTCTGTGTAGCCTTGACTGTCCTAGACTTGCTTTGTAGACAAGACTGGTCTTGAACTTACAGAGATCTACCTGCCTCTGCCTCCCTAAGTGCTGGGATTAGGGGCATGCTCCACCAGGAGCCAAAATAATTATTTATTTATTTATTGTTTCTCAAGTTACCAATACCCCAGTGACAAGTTTCCAAATTTTCGTTTCTTCAGCATCTACTTAACTAGGACGATTTTCCCACTAAAATCTGTGGCCTGGCTTCCAGTGTTGTTCGTTTTGGAGGCAGCGTTCTGGCCTGAAACTCTACATGGAGCACAGGCCAGTAGTATCACATTCTCAATCCTCCTGCCTCAGCCACCCAAGGGCTGAGTTTCTAGGTCTGTATCACCAATTCCCAGCTCTTTGTTTCCGGTTTTTATTTGTTTATTAAGTTTTATGTGCATGGATGTTTTGTTTATGTGCATGGTGCTCATGGAGACGGAAGAGGGTGACAGATCCCCTGGAGCTGGAACTGGGAGCCATCAGGTAGATGTTGGCTGGGTCCTCTGGAAGAGCATCTAGTGTTCTTAACCACTGAGCCATCCCTCCAGCCCATTTGTGTTTAGACATAGAAGCTCACTGTGTAATTCTACTGGCCTGGAACTTGCTATATTGCTTCCAGCTCACAGGGACCTGCCCTCCTCTATATGCTGAGTGCCAGGATTAAACATGTGTACTGCCATGCTTGGTAGTTTCTGGTTTTTAAAAACTGAACTCTGACATAATTACTATCAAGAAAGTTCAGCCGGGAAAAGTGGCTTACTCCTGTAATCCCAGAACTCAGGGACACAGAGGCAGGTAGATCTCTGTTAGTTCAAGGCCAGCCTGGTCTACAAAGTGAGTATAGGACAGCCAAGGCTACACAGAGAAATCCTGTCTTGCAAAACTAAAATCAAACTACCAAGGAAGTTTTTATTGCTGCCAATTTATACTGGCTAAAGATTTTTCTTTTCCAAATAATTTAACTCATGATTTAGAAGTATGGAAGATGGAATCATTGAATTTTCAAATCTGAAAGATCTTTAAAATATTTTATTGTTCTCCTGTTATTTTGCTGTGGTTCAGAGAGTTAACTGGTTTCCTGAAAGGTATTCTGCTTCATTTAACACTCTTTTCTTACCCTTTCCTCTCTTTCCCACTCTCACTCCCATCCCCGACCCCTGCCTCAAGACAAAATCTTATGTAGCCAAGGATGACTTTGAACTAGTAATCTTTCTGCTTTTAACTCCCAAGTGCTGGGATTATAGGCATGTGTCACCACACCTGCCCTTAAAGTATTTAATTATGGTATAATACATACAAATTTCAATTTTGATATTTTTCTTTTGAGACAGCCTCACTGTGTTGCCCAGGCTGGCCTCTCTCTCCCCTTCTGTGTGTGTGTTCACGTTTGTAGAGGCCAGAGAACAACACTGAGGCCACTGTCCACCTTTTTTTGGAGAGGAGACATGGTCCCTCATTGGCCTGGGACTTGCCAGGAGGCTAGACTGGCTGTCCAGTGAGCCACGGTGGTCTTTTTCTCCATCCCCAGGGTGCCGGGTCACAGTTGCATACCACCACACCTGGCTTCTTTTCACATGGATTTTATAGATTGAAATTAGGTCCTTATACTTGCAAGGCGAGCACCGACTGGGTTACCGCCTCAGGCTTGGTCTTGAACTCTTGATCCTCTTAAGTCGGCCCCCCAGGTGTGGGGACTGCCGGTGTGAGCTAGCATACGCAGACTCCACCTTCATAATTTTCAAGTGTCTGTCATTTAGGTTAAGTACACTCACACCCTGTGCAGCCCCATCTCTAGACTGTTTTTAGTTGGCAGGACTGAAATGCTGCCCTTAAACACCTGTCAAGTTTTCTTCCCTAGCCCTTGGCGATTACTATTCCCATTCCATTTCTATGAGTTTCACTACTTCAGATATCTCATTTTATATATAAAGTATACTTTAAAAATTACAAAAGCACATCTATTCTGATTTTATGTACATTGGTGTTTGACTGCATGTCTGTCTATGTGAGGGTGTCGGATCCCCTGGAACAGGAATTACAGACTGTTGTAAGCTGCCATGTGGGTGCTGGGAATTGAACATAGGTCCTCTGGAAGAGCAGTCAGTGCTCTTAACCGCTGAGCCATCTCTCCAGCTCCTGTAAAGCATACTTTTAGATTCTTTTATGGTACTAGAGTAATCAGGTACCATTGAACTAGGCCTCCAGTCCACTCTACCACTCTATCTATCTATCTATCTATCTATCTATCTATCTATCTATCTATCTATCTATCTATCATTGATATCTAGCTATCAATCATGTGTATTGTGTGTGTGTGTGTGTGTGTGTGTGTGCGCGCGCGCAGGTGCTCTGTTGCATTCATAGAGGTCAGAGGATAACTTTGTGGTGAAGTTGGTTCCCTCTTTCCACCTTTACATGAGGGGGATCAAACTCAGGTCATCAGATCTGCAACAAGAATTCCACCCACTGAACCATCTTGCTTTCTTCTGTTTTATTTTGAGACAGACTCTCGATAAGGTGCCCAGTTTGGCCTTGAGCTGTCATCCCCATACCTTAGCCTCTCTCCCTAGTAGATTAGTTCACTGGCCTGCCTCTCTGGGTGTAGATTGATTTTATATTTTTTGTTATTTTATTTTATATTCTTAATCTTATCAGAATGCAGTAACAATAGTAAATGTGGAAAGGAAGAACAGAGCCTTTAAGGAATCAGCCGGGGCTATTTATTTTCAGTTTAGGCTCTGAAGATATTAAGAAATGCCAAATCAAGATTATAACAATTATGGCTTTAGCTGGGTGGTGGTGGTGCATGCCTTTAATCCCAGCTCTTGGGGGCCAGAGGCAGAGCAAGTTTCAGGGCAGCCAAGGCTACACAGAGAAACCCTGTCAGGAAAACACCCTAAACAAACAAACAAACAAATAAATAAAGTAAAGCAAGGAAGCACGGCAGGTGTGGTGGCTCACTCTCAGGACCCTAGCATTCAGGCTAATGCCACCTGGTCTACACAGAGAGTCTTTCGGGCCAGCTGGGGCTATAGAGTCAGACTCTGACTCAAACAAACAAACCATAAAAAAATTTAAACTTAGGTTTTGACTACACTAATCACAACTGAGCAGGACTGTCTTTTCTGGGTGTCTGATTCAGAATACCCACCCCACCCCCAAGCCCCTGGCCTTAGCACACTTCTCACACAAGTAGTATGGCATTATGGCTGCAATGGAAGCTGCCCCTGAATCTCCTAAGCATGCTGATGGAGATAGGCTGCCTTGGAGATGGGCTGCCGCCAGCTCTGGCAATGGTCAAGAGATCCGATGACCAGGATTCAGAATCACGGCTCAAGAGAATGGGTGCAGAATGAGAAGAGAGCTGCATGCTATTATTTCCAGGGATCCTCCATGCTCCCCCCGCCCGCTCTCTGGGGGAGGCAGCACATTCATTTCCCACCTTTCATTTCCGGCAGGCTGCCTCTCGTTGTTGGGCATCCACACCGTAATTTACACAATCAGGCTCTGGGTTCCCGTGGAAAACAGTCCAGTCAGCCATCAGTATTCTCTTCAGTCCCCCGACAGCTGCTCACTCCGGGCTGGCTCAACCCGTGCTGACCTCATCTGCTGAGACAGAGCAGAGGCAGATCTGGGAAAAATTAGTTATATTAGTGACTCCCCGAAACACTCCGTTTACTTGTGATATGACAAATATTTCAGCCATTAGGATCTCTCCGTCTCTTATCATCTTAGATGCACTCACTTACATTCCAAATCACTACTTAATTTAAAAGCCTATCTGTGGAGATTGTGACAGGCCTAGAGGAAGGGAGGGACAGACACTCACTCTGCTCGGGCTGGAATAGAATGAGGCTGGGAAGTTTGATTGAATCTTTCTCCCCACGTCTTATGCTCGGTCAGGTACTGTGTAAACACTTAGGAAGCAAGAGTCTTAAAGGGCCACCTTCCACTGCAAAGATGGATACGCTCTGTTTGAAGTGGTCAAGCAGCGTGGTGACCTCGGGCAATGGTTTTATTGCTGGTGTTTCCATGTTCCCTGAACCTCATCATCATTCCCCCCCCCCCCCCCGCCATCAGTGACTCATTCAGGGAACGTTCTTTCAACCCTGAGAGATGCTAAGCAACATGTTAGATTCTGAGGGTGCAGGAATGAGGGAGCCGTGCGGCCATCCCTCAAGCTGTTCTCAGCCTGTTGCTAACGGCAAACACCGCAGCCCTCACCGTGTGCCAGGTATGCTACATACGACACTCAGTCAGGCACTCTTTCTATTGCTGCAGCTAATCACCACGACCAAAGGAAGCACGCCGGGGAAAGGGTTTATTCAGCCGACACTCCCACGTTGTGGTCCATCAGAAAAAGAAGCCAGGACAGGAACTCAAACGGGGCAGGATCCTGGCGGCAGGAGCTGATGCAGAAGCCATGGAGGGGTGCTGCTTGCTGGCTTGCTTCCCCTGGCTTGCCTCGTCTGCTGTCTACCTGCCGCACTCACAATAGGCTGGGCCCTCCCCCACTGATCCCTAATTGAAAAAATGCCTTACAGCTGGATCTCATGGACTCATTTCCTCAACTGAGGCTCCTTCCTCTCTGATGACTCTAGTTTGTGTCAAGTTGGCACAAAACAGCCAGTCCATAATGTTTTTTTTTCTTTTTTTACTTCATTGTATCATTACTACGATACCAAGCCATTCCACGTGTTAATCTCATTTCACAAATGAGGAGAGTAATCTCTCCTTCTTCCCATCTTCTTCCCCCTCCCTCATCTTACCATACAGCTCAAGCTGGTCTTGGAATCCTCCTGCTTCAGCCTCATGAATGGTGGGATGGCAACATGCCTGGCTCATTGGAGTCTGATCATCACATTACAGACTGTGTGGTGCTGTGGACACTGGAACCTGCATGTGAGAAACTCCTAGGACAAATACAGTCCTGTAGACATGTATGTTGTGTGGACAGACGTGGATGAGCAGCTGGGCTGTATCAGGGGTAAAGCTCCCTCAGGGATGAGAGTGAAAGATGGAGAGAACCCAAGCCATTTGCCATCATTGTCTAACCACTACACAGATGGAAATCTTGCTAATCAAATCATTTTACTTACTCCTTCTGTAATATCCGCCTTTGCTTAATTATTCCCTTGTGTGTGTGTGTTGTGTGTGGCTCCCTCCTCTGTGTGTTTGTGTGTGTGTAGGGGGTGCTTGTGCCACAGCATGTGTCTGGAGGGCAGAGGACACTTTTTGAAGTCAGTTTTCTCCTACCACTTCTGTGGGATCTGGCCGTTGAAATCAGGTCATGTGGCTTGGGTGGCAGGCATTTTTACCCACAGAGCATCACTCAGGCTTTGGTGGTGCTGGTGAGCCTGTGTGTTTTCAGGTGTATGTACACATGTGTGCAAGTGAGTTTGTATTAGTCATGGTTCTCTAGAGTAACAACTTATAGAATGAATCTATCTATCTATATCTAGACAGATATAGATATAGATAGATAGATAGATAGATAGATAGATAGATAGATAGATAGATAAGAAACAGGTCCAACAATTCTATCTGTGAATGGGAAGTCCAAGAATCCAGAAGTGGTTCAGCCCTTGAGGCTGGACGTCTCAACTGGTCTTCAGTATACACTGGAATCTCGAAGAAATAGGCGCTAATGTCAGTGCAGGGACAAGAGCCAGAGCAAGCAGGCAGAGACAAAAGGTCTTTTTCTTCCACGTTCTTTCTATAGGCTGCCAGCAGAAGGCATGGCCCAGATTAGAGGTGTGTCTTCCCACCTCAAAGATCCAGATTAGACGCTGATCTTCCCACTTCAAATGACTCAGTTAAGCAAAAACCCCTCACAGGTGTGCCCAGACATTTTTGGGGTTTTAGTTAATTCCAGACGTAGTCAAGTTGACAATCCCAAATAGCCATTGCAAGCGAGGTTGACTATACCCTTCGCTTGCTCTTCACCTCAAATGTGAAGGCGGGGTCCCTTGATGAATCTGGGGCTTCGGTTAGCCAGCTTGCTCTGGGTGATCTGGTCTGTGCCACCGCCCTCGGGGATCCCAGGTAGGCCAGACACCCTCCTGCCATTTACCTTGTCCTGAGGATTTGAACCCTGAACTCATGCTTCCTTGCCTCCCCTACTTTTGTTTTGTCTGGTACTCTTCCCTTTTGAGATTCTGGTCAACTTCTGTCCCTGTGCTTTAGCGTAGTTCAGCTGCATTAATGGGAAGCAAGCAAGGAGATTCGTCTTCCCTGCTTGTTTTTAAATATTAAGCCATTAGTTAGCTAATTTGTGATGAACTGTAGTCGCATATAATGAAGACAGACACCGTGGCACATCTATCAGTGGGATGGTGACATTGGTCAACTTATGTATTTGTGACCTTAAATACTTATGATTTATTCTTCCTGGATCTTGGTGCCTTTTGTCCAGCACCCCTCCCTGCTGCCCCCTCTCCATGCTGCTCTGTTTACTCTCCATTTTAAATTACTTTCATCTTTGCAGTGGCAGGGATTACACTTGCGATGCAAGTGTTTTATCATGGAGGGATCTTCCCAAGCTCCTTGTCTACATTTTATTCCAAGATGCAGCCTCACCGAGATGCCAGAACTAGCAAGGAACTCCTCATGTATCCGCGGCTGCCTTAGACCTTGTGATTGGCTCTTTGTCTCATCTACGTCGAGAATGAAGACCATTCTCAGCATCCCAGAAAATGTCGGCATCACTCTGAAGGGGCGCACAGTCAATGAGGCCCCAGGGGAACCCTGTGGAGGGACTTCAGTCACATCAGTGTAGAGCTGAGTCTTCTTGGGAAGAAAAAGAAGAGGCTCCGGGCTGACAAATGGTGGGGTAGCAGAAAGGAACTGGCCACCGTCAGAACCACCTGCAGTCATGTTCAGAACACGATCAAGGGCGGTTCGCTGGGCTTCCGCTACAAGATGAGGTCTGTGTATGCGCACTTCCCCATCAACATCGTTATCCAGGAGAATGGGTCTTCCGTTAAAACCCGAAATTTCTTGGGTGAAAAATATATCTACAGGGTTCAGATGAGGACAGGTGTTGCTTGTTCTGTCTCTCAAGCCCAGATGGATGAATTAATCCTTGACAGAAATGATATTGAACTTGTCTCAATTTCAGCGGCTCTGATTCAGCAAGCCACAACAGTTAAAAACAAGGATAGCAGAAAGTTTTGGATGGTATCTATGTGTCTGAAAAGGGAACTGTGCAGCAGGCTGATGAAGAAGACCTCAGTTACCCACCTCCAGAAACAAGATCCTGAATTATAAGTTTGATTTGGGATGTCTTTGGGAACAATAAAAGACTCATATTGAAAAAAAAAAAAAAAAAAAAAAAGAACTTGTGATTCTCCTGCCTCAACCTCCAGAGTAACTAGGATTAAAGAACTGGGCCATCAGGCAGGTGTAGTCTTAATTTTTAAGGAGGTGGGATCTTGAGGCTACCTGTAGCTAATATGTAGTATTTAAGGGCTCTCCAAACCCTCAAGGAACACTCAAAGTGCATTGGACCCCCTTGGTCCAGCACCTCCTGTGGTCCAGCCCCTCCCCAGGTGCAGGGTGCCTTTCCAAAGAGACAATGGGAAGTTAGGGCTAACACTGCCAAGATCTGAACTCTGTTTTTTTGTTTTCGGTTTTTTTGTTTTGAGACTGGAGCTAGCTGGGGAGCCCAAATGGAATGACTATCCCACCCTCTCTCCTCAGCTTTCTGACTATTGTGATGAACATTTAAGTGGCTATTTAATTTCTTTTTTAAAAAAGATTTTTATTTATTTATTTTATGCATATGAATGCTCTGTTTTTAGAAAGACCAGTAGAGGGCACCAGATCTCATTATAGATGATTGTGAGCCACCATGTGGTTTCTGGGACTTGAACTCAGGACCTGTGGAAGAGCAGCCAGTGCTCTTAACCGCTGAGCCATCTCTCCAGCCCCGCTATTTAATTTTCTTTCCTTACATAGAAAACACTAGTTTCTGATACCAGAACTTTGTAGACTTACTCTAAAAACCATGAAATAATTTAAAATATCCCATAATTAACAACTGGACTACTGATTTGTCCACCTAATGAGAATTAAGCTTTTTTTTTCTTTGCAGCTTTGTCGTTAGCATGTATTTTGCCAGCAGGATGTGGCTGTGCCACCTGTAAGTCCAGCACTCAGGAAGCCAAGACCGGAGAACGCCCCAGCTGGAGGCTACCTGTAGCTAATATGTAGTATTTAAGGGCTCTCCAAACCCTCAAGGAACGCTCAAAATGCATTGGACCCCCTTGGTCCAGCACAGCTGGAGGTCAGCCTGTGCAGCAGGGCAGAATATTCTACTCTTGTAGTCTGAAGTCACTTGAAATTGTTAGGGACAAAGCAAAAGAAATTTCTTGAGTACTGCCATTTCATTTTCAGACTCCATTTAATCATAGAGAGAAACTAAGTTCAAGGTCCCAGGCCATAGGGGAGGTGGGGACTCCCCAGTAGCTGAACAGATGAGTCCAGGCATCTCAGGGACAACTTGTAAGGAGACAGTTGTCTGGGTCCAGTCATCACAAGGACAACTTTTCCATCTTTCTGGCAGGGTCAAACAAATTCATGTTCCCAGGCCCAGGAATGTATACTCCTGTCCTGACTGGTGGAAAAATGCTACAGTAACAGAAGACACAGATGTTTGAGTTTTGCAGGCTTAAATATTATGTGATATACTTGCTCAGGCTTCCAGTCCGTTCTGCTCCCCTGATTGATCAGTAGTGGCTTGATTACAAATACATTTTTGTCATTTTGCGTTGACCTGATGTTTGAGTTATGTTGGATTAAGCAGACCCCCCCCATAACAAAATAATCGTCTTCTCAGCAGAATACATATCAAGTTGATGTTTTGGCTCTTTTCTTTAATATTTCACAGTAAAGAAATATACATATATACATATTGGCCAGTCCATTAGATGAAGAGCAGCACCTCAGTATGATTTCCCTTGTTTTCAACATTTTTGTAGTACTGGGAATTTTTGCTTGTTTGTTTCTTTTGTTTTGTTTCTTGAGACAGGGTGTCTCTGTATAGCCCTGGCTGTCCCAGAACTCACTCTGTAGACCAGGCTGGCCTTGAACTCAGAGATCTGCCTGCCTCTACCTCCAGAGTGCTGGGATCAAAGGTGTGTGCCACCACCATCCAGCTGGTACTGGGGATTTTGAAAAAAGGCTTTTTATGCATGTTAAGCAAGTACTTTACCAACGAATTACACACATAACACTTTAAAATTTCATCCTGAAATAGGTTCTTAGTAAGTCATCCAGCTGACCTCCAGCCTGTGCCCTTCCTCTCTCGGCCTTTGAGTAGCTGGGATCGCATCAGGCACCACCGTACTCAGCTCTGTGTTGCTCTCGTCAGTAACACACATGGCACTCCTCCCTTGTGCTGTTCCAACCTTTGCACGGACCTTTTAATATACTGACAAATAAAAGTACCTAATTTCACACTAACCAATGAAGCGTGAGAATATAGCAGATTAGAAAGGTTAAGTCATCTGCCCAACACAAACTAATATAAGGCTGATGTTAAACTGCCTGACCCTTGGGCCCTGTGACTCCTCCAGGGCTCTATTGTCAGGGGTGCAACTTGGGCCACCTCTGTTTTGTGTTTAGGGAACAGTTGGTGCACAGGTTCCCATCCCTGAGCTCTGATTGCTTCAGAAGGTACTGTCATGACCGAGGCCAGACTAAAGGTAGGGCTGTAAATTGCAAAGAACAGTATAAGACCAAATATGTCACCTAGCAGCCCCCAGCCCACTGGGGCATTTTGAATCTCAGCGTCGGGACATTGGCCGATGAGAGAGCTGCAACCTATTTAATTCTGTTAGAGAATCAGTGAGGTGCTTGATGAAGCCATTAACTGGGGTTCGTGTCTCCATTCTATTTATGAGACTCCAGGAGGGCGGATGCTGATGGAAATGTATTGATTTCTTTCCCTGCCTTTACCGAATGGGTCAAAAACATGGTGTAACGCTGCCGGTTCCAATTAAAATCACCTGTTAGCTTACAAAGGTTGGCCCTCTCCTCCCTCCCCTTCCTCCCCCATTTAAAAAGGGTTTAAAAGATTTTCATTTAATTGATTTGCTGTAAAATGCCCTTTACAATTACCCAGATAAACTAGGCGTCACCTGTGGAGTAAGAGCCAATTTGAGCTGTTTATCAAGACTTCGCCTCTGGCCACTTCTCACCCTGGGATCTTGAGTCTCTGTATTGATAGCCTGCATCTGTCAACATTGGGTATTTTTAGTGGGCTGCAGAAAGCTTTTAGGGAGATGGGGACGGTGGGGCTGCATCTTTGAGCAGGTGAAGAAAGCATGATGGTTGCCCCCACCCCCACCCCAATCCCCTTTTCTTTTTGGTCGTTGTTATTTGAATTAAGAACAGTTTATTGTTCAGAGGACAAGCTAAGAAATTCAGCTCTGGGCCCATATGCCAGAAAGTAATCAGAGTTGGCCATCTAACAACCTGAGTGTGGGCTTCAAGAAACAGCAACTTGGGTGATAGATAAAACCAAGTAAATAATATATGCCATTCTCTCTGGGTGTTGGTTTCATGTTCGCAGCTAGGGGAGTCTTGTAAGGGCTGCCCCAGAAGGGACACTGGTGGGTTTTTTGCTGGTGGGACCTGGGAGATAGTTATTCTAGTTATTTCTGATATAAATGCTTAAATCCACTGCCAGCCCTGGTTAGAGCCATGCTTTTGCTGGAGGAGGAAGATAGGTGAGTCTTGGTTGAAGAATTCTGAACAAAATCAGAGTCAGACCCAAACTATAAGCAAACATGGAAAGGTAATTCTGTAAATCATATATCTGTCATGTGGAAGCTGACAATTAAAAAGCTCTCAAATTATGAAGTGTTTTGTGAGCCTTTGAGAAACCTGGAGCTGACTAAGCTTTTTGCTTTTTGACTGTTATTTTGTTTGATAAGAAGTATTTCTCTTCCTTCGTGTGAGAGGGGCTTGGTTTCCAGCTTGTGGTGCTGTTTTGGGAGGCTCTGGGAACTTTAGAATGTAGGACCTAGGTAGAGGGGGCAGGCCTCTGCTGGCATCTTGTCCTTAGCTTCTCCCCATCCCCCCAGCCTTCCTGTGCCCCATGAGATGAAGAAGCCCCTCCACCACATACTTCCAGCAAGATGTTTTGTTCAAGCACACGGGTCAAGTGTCTCTGTATTGAATACTGTGAAAACCTGGGCTAAAAGAAATCTCTTAAACCCTCTGAGTTATTTCAGTCAGGCATTCAGTCACAGTAATGCAGAAGTAACCATGATTGTAAACACAGGACGATGAAGAGAAAGTAAGTTACAAGCTGTTGGGGAGTACATGCCTGTAATCCTAGCATTTGGGAGATGAGGGCAGGAGCATGAGGAGTTCAAGACCAGCTTCAGCTGGAAAGTTTGAGTCAAGCCGAGGCTACAATAAACTCAGTCTTACACAAAACAACAACAACAACAAAAACAAAAGGAAAGAAAGAAAAAAAGGTAATTTTTGGAAGTCACATAACCAATAAAGACCTACCCTATATCAAGTATATATATAAATCAATCTTACAACCCAATAATAGCAGACAACCCTTTTGGATAGAATTTTCTTTAAAAGAAAATAGGAAGATATAAGAATAGCCAATTGGTTCAGTATTGTTAGACATGACAGAGTTGCAAGTTGGAAGCTCAATGAGATATCACTTCACAGCAACTAAGATGGCTACAACATTAAACAACGCATAGTAACTGTTAGCAAGGATGTTAAAGAAACTGAGACTCTAGGCAGTGGTGGCGCATGCCTTTAATCCCAGCACTTGGGTGGCAGATGCAGACTGATCTTTGTGAGTTCAAGGCCAGCATAATCTACAAAGTGAGTTCAGGACAGCCAGGGCTACACAGAGAAACCCTGGCTCAAAAAAACCAACCAACCAACAAAACAAAAACCTTGTAACCCTTACATACTGCGTGGTAGAATTGTGAAATAGTACAGCCACTTTGGAAAGCAGACTGTGGCGCTTCAGAAATTACATATGGAAAGATGGCTCAGCAGCTAAGAGCGCTCGTTCTTGCTGAGGACCTGGGTTCAGTTCCCAGCACCTGCATGACAGTTCATGACACCATCAGTAGGCACGAACAGGATGAACACACATACATTGCAGGCAAAGCACCCATATACATAAAATAAAATAAAAATGTTTAGAAAAGCAGACACACTCTTCCTGGGCTGTCTATGGCTCCACATAGAAAAGGTGCTTGCCACCTAAGTACCTGAGTCTGGTTCCCCAGTCCCCATGTGGAGGGAGGAAAGACCTAACTCCTGAAAGTTGTCCTCCGACCTCCAGATTCACACTGTGGCAGGGGAGTGTCCCTTGTATTGTCACCTGTTTGTATACAAATACACTGGTCTGCGTGCATACCCACGTGCGTATACACACGCATGTACAGGAAATAAATAAGAGGAAAAAAATCCGATGTGACCTAGAAGTTGCACAGGTAGGCATATTGTCAAGAGAAACGAGAGCGTCCATCCACACAAAGTATTAGTCATAACACCTGACCACCTAAACGTCAGTCAGGAAATGAACGGGTTAGAATTGTGATATTTCCTCACGATGACCAGTCAGCCATTAAAATGAATGACATCCTGGACTCCATACAGATACCCTGCAACGCAGAAAAACCTTAGAACCTTATGCTAACTGAAAGAAGCCAGCCAGATGGCACCGTATGATTCCTTACATATCCAATGTCCACAATAGGCATAACCAAACTGACAGATTGATGGTCCCTTAGGTCTGGGATGATTGCAGTGACTATGGCATTTTATATCGGGGTGACAGAGTGTTCGGAAAACAGCAGGGTGAGGGGTACACAAATCTGTGTAATCGAAAGGGTACTGAATTGAGCAGTTCAATGGTATGTATGTCTGAAAGCAGTTCCAAATATTTCCCCTCGCACAGCTTAACTCAGTGAAAAGCAAGTATATTCGATTTTCTAAACAGCTTTCAAATCTGTCCACATCTCTTTGTGTAGCTGGCCACTGTCTCCTGTTTTGGTCACTGCAAAAACCTCAAGCTGATCATCTTGGCCACCATGGGGTCCTCTGTTAGTGTCTACTCTACTGACTTGGAATCTCATCTTCCTTTCTCTCCTTCCCTTTCCTTTTATCTTTTGGATTTTTTTTATGTGTATGAATGTTTTGTCTGTGCGTACATCTGTGTACCATGTCTGTACCTTGTGTCTGCAGGTGCTGGAAGAGGACATCTGTCCCCTGGAATTGGAGTTATGGATGGTTGAGAGACACCGTGTGGGTGCTGGGAACTGAACTCAGATTCTCTTCAAGAGAAGCCAGTGCTCTTAGCCACTGAGCCATCTCTTCAGTCCTATTTGTTTCCTCTACTCTGTGTTGGCATTATAGGTGTGTTCTACTATGCACAACAATTTTTTTATTATCTAATAAAATAATTTTATGTACATGAGTGTTTTGCCTGAGCATATGTATATGCATTTTGAATGTGACTTGTGCCCTCCAAAGACAGAATGCCCTCCAAAGACAGAACAGGTTGTAGGATCCCCTGGAAATGGAATTACAGATGGTTGTGAACCACCATGTGGGTGCAGGGAATCAAACTCAGGTTTTCTGAAGGAGCAGCCAGTGTTCTTAATTATTGTGCCAATTCCCCAGCCCTTTTCAGCTCAGGCTGGCCTCAAACTGACTAAGTCGCTAAGGAATAACACTCTCCCCACCCCCTTCTTTTGACAGGGTCTCACATTGAAGCCCTGGCGAACCTGGATCTTTCTATGGAGATCAAGCTGATCTCCAATTCACAGAGATCCACTTTCCTCTGAGTCCTATATGCTACTTGATTGGGTTATTTTTCCTACTTCCTGTTACCACCCCTATCCATCTCAATCCCCCAACACTAGGTAGGAGAGAAAGAAGGCTAGAGGGGAAAGGAGGAGTCGACATTGTTAGACTAGTTCCTGCTGATGAGAGGTGTTGAGTTCTTTGGGACGAGTTTGATCTTCAACATGAGGAAATCTCCAACCAGCAATTAGCAGCAGGAGCAAGGAGCAACAGGGAGAGCAGTAGCAGGAGGAGCGGCAGCCCACTCCAGGCCCTGCCAGGGCTCTAGCACTTACACCCACTCTGGAGTACCCATAATTCCAAATGTAAACTGTCTTCAGCTGGCAAAATCATGTCCTCACTAGAGCACAAGACAAATCGTAGCTAGCTGCTGTGGTCAATCTAATGTAGCCCAACATCCCACACCAGGGACTGAAACAAAAACATAACATTTCATAACATGTGTTTTTAAAGAAAGCAAAAATTCTCACTACAATAAACATCAAAACCATTAAGTAGAAGAGGCTACAGAGCCCCACTCTTGGTTGAGGAGCTATTTGTAGAAGGTAGCTTGAGGAGGGAGGGCCAGTTTTTGGTTTGTTTGTTTGTTTTTCCCTAGCCCTCTACCCGTCTATACACTGGCAACATTAATTGGATGTAGTAGGTTAAAAATAGGACATGAGGGGGCTGGAGACTTGGCTCAGCAGTTAAGAGCATTGGCTGCTCTTCCAGAGGACCCTGGTTTAATTCCCAGCACCCACACGGCAGCTCACAACTGTCTGGTCTGTAACTCAAATTCTAGTGGATCCGACTCCCTCACACAAACACCAAATGTACATAAAAATAAATTTAAAAAATATAGTGCGTGAAACTAAGAGGGAGGTGTGTTGGGGTCAGTCTGGGCGGAGTTGCAGAGGAGAGGAGAAATAGATAGGTTTAAAATCCATGGTGTAAGTGTATGACATTCTCAAAGAATTAGTAAAAACTAGAGGAGAAAGAAAACCACCATACATAAGTAAATGTTTCTATTTGTTCAACACTCAACAGCTCTGAAGAAATAACACCAGACTAAGGGCCATGAGCCTGGGAGTGGGGGGCTCATCTCACTCTGACCTTCCCCGCTAAACATGTGTTCTGTTTCTCCATCACCGATTTCTTTAGTGAGCTGCAAAGATATTTTGCACACATTCTTGGAAGTCCTGAACTTCAGTCTAGCCCAACCTCACTGAACGCCCCTCTGCTTTGGCCAAAATCCAAATGAGATTTTTTTTTTTCGTCTTTGGGGCTGGGGTAGGGTGTTTAGAGGGATGGGGGTTTCAACTGGGAACCATACCTCAATCAAACGCATTCCCCCTTTTAGTTTCCATTTGCAGGAGAAGGCCACCAGGTGGCGCTGCAGAGTCTACTGGAGCCTCGTTTGAAAAGACAGCCACTTTGAGGTAGCTTGACTTTAAGGAGCATCATATCCCGAGAAGACAAGAAGAGTGTTCTGCCTTCCTGTTTAATTTCCTTAAAAAGTTTCCTACTCTTTAGGTTATCAAGCAGCAAAATCAAAACGGAAGCATTTAGCCTCTGACCTCTGTCTAGAAACTTTAGGATGCTTCCGTTTTCCTTTCCGTAAATTCCCCTCTCAGAAAAATAGACGCGCGAGCTTGCTGACCGTGTGGTGGGGATACCAAGTTCTGCCGCGCTGTGTACACCCAGGTTTCTTGTTCTCTTACAGCCTCTGCAAAGGAAGCTTCCACAAGACAGCGAGAGGCTGGGGTTAGGCAGAAACTGCACTCCCTCCTTGGCTCCAGGGCTGTGAGCCAGAAAGAACTCCTCTTATGAAATTGCATTTAGACTATTTTACCACAGCAACAGAGAAAGTAGCTGAGACACCTGTCTTAGATTGCTCTCTGCTGCCGCCATAAACATCATGACCAAATGCAACCTGGGGAGGAAAGGGTTTGCCTTCCCTGACAGACAGGCCCACCATGAAAGGTAGTCAGGGCAGAAACTCAACACTCAAACGCAAAACGTGAGGCAGCGATAGAAGGAGGAACGCTGCTTGCTGGCTTGCCACAGCTTGCTCAGAACAGGACCACCTGCCTAGGGGTGCCATTGGCCACAGTGGGCTGAACTGTGGGCATTCCTGGCATTAGGGCTCATGGCCTAGGGCAGCTTCTGAGGACGTGACTACGGAAGTAGTCTGGAAGAAAGTACATGACCTGACATTGGAGAGTCTGCCCAGACACGAATATCCATTGGCTGGTTCAGAGATGGTGTGGAGGAACCTGATCGGTTGCCCCAAAGCCACATAACCTGCCCTCTTCCCCTCAGTTTTGCTTTTACCTGACTCTTACCTGACTCCCAGTGTCTGTGTGGTGACTCCGAGCTGCTGACTCCCTGGGCTTGTACCCCGGCCTTCACTCACGGGCTGTACCCTTGGGAGGAGTAGCAATACTGAATCCTCCCTCACTCATTTATCAAGAAAATGCCTCCTAGACTTGCCTACAGGCCAATCTGTTGGAGGCATTTCCCCAATTGACATCCTTTCTTCTTAGTTGGCTCTAGTTTGTGTCAAATTGACAAACCTAACTAGTCAGATGATCCTAATTCCTGATCCCCCTGTCCACTTCCCAAGTGCTGGGATTTCAGATGTGCCATCATGCCTGGCTGCAAGATGAATTTTAAAGGTGTAGTTAAAGTTATACATCAGTTTTGTTTGTTTTTCAAGACAGAGTTTCTCTGTGTAGCCTTGGCTGTCTGGGACTTGCTTTGTAGATTAGGCTGGCCTGCCTCTGCCTTCATGAGTGCTGGGACTACTGGTGTGGGTAAAAAGGACCTGAGAGTGGTCTGGACTTGCTAAGAGCAGATCTGAACTAACTGGGAGCAGGAAGGCAGGGACCTAGTCTCAACAAAAGTAAGAAATGGTCCTTCAGCCATCAGAATGAACGTGGAAGTGAGATCTTTCTCAGAGCCTCCAGGTGGGAACCGAAAATGCCCAACAACTCTTAGACCCTAAACACATAGTCGGATGAGTCTGAGTCAACTCCCTAGTTAGAGACAGGGGGATAAGAAATGGACACTGTGAGAAGCTGCATGATCGCACACACCTATAATCCTAGCACTCAAGAGACTTGCCATGAGTTTGAGGCCAGCCTATGATATATAATGAGTTGAAGGCCTGATTGAGACCGCGCCTCAAAGATAGAGGAAAGATGGAGAGATGGCCCCTACCGCTCTTGCAGAAGACCCAGGTCCAGTTCCCAGCACCCTCGTGGCCAACTCACAACGACCTGTAACTCTCTTTCCAGGGGATCCACGGTCCCCTTCTGACCTCTGCAGTCTCTTACAATCATGAGGTGCACATACGTACACTTAGGCACATAGGCTCATAAGCATAAAATAAAGCATAACAGAAGAGAAAGGGAGAGCACTGTACTACATGTTGGTAGCCTGGGGTGGGGAGGATCAGAATTCAAAACTCAAAGTGGTTTTTGCTGAACACTGTCCCTTTTGCACTATCATAAAGTAAAAATAATCATGGAGTTGACCCATTGTAAGTGAAAGTCCAACTGTTGGCCACAAGGGGGCGTGCAGGGTAGCCAGGCACAGCTCTGCCTTAGCGTGTCTGGAGTCTGGTGGGGAAAGTCCAGCTGATCAAAGGTGCCTGGAACCCTGCTGTCTGTTATATATGCAGAACCCCAGGGTTCTGACTTGCTCTAAGCATGCTTAAGATTATACTCAGCTTCCTTTGAATGAGGGGGGAGGTTATTTTCATGAGAAAGGGTCTTGCTGTATGTGGTGTTGCTCTGGCTGACCTCAAACTCGGAGGTCCTCGCCTACCGTGGCCTCCCGAGCATTGAGCTTGTGAACATACACCACCATGCCTGGTTTTGAAGTGTATTTTGTGTCTTGTTTTCTGAGACAGGGTTTGTGCTGGCTAGGTTATTATTATTATTATTATTATTTATTTTTATTTTTAAGTTGTCACAGGGGAAGGTCGTCTGGGAAAAGGGAACCTCAGTTAAGAAAATGCCTCCATCGGATGGGCCTATAGGCAAGTATGCTGTATTTTCTTGATCAGTGGTTGGTGTGGAAGGACCACTTTGGGCAGGAGGTTCTGGATTGTCTACAAAAGGAGGCTGAACGAGCCATAGAGAGCAAGCCAGTGAGCAACTCTCTTGTTTGGTCTCTGCTTCCGTTCCTGCCTCTGGGTTCCAGCCCTGCTTTAGTGTCTGCTCTGACTTGAGGCAGTGATGAACTGTGTAAACCCTTTGCTCCCCAGGTTGCTGTTATGGTGTTTATCAATAGAAACCAAACTAAATAGCCCTGGCTAGCTCTGAACTGGATATGTAGTTGACCATGACTTTGAATTTCTGATCTTCCTGCCTTCACTTTTGTAACGTTTTAGTTTGTATTTGAGACAGGATTTCTTTGTGTATCCTTGCCTGTCTGTCCTGGAGCTAGATATGAAGACCAGATTAGCCTAGAACTCATAGAGCTCTGTCTCCACAGCCCAGCTTTCCCTTACTTTTATGTGTATAGATGTCTTACCTGCATTTATATCTGTATACCATATGCATGCAGTTCCTGTGGAGGCCAGAAGAGGGAATCAGATCTTCTGGACTGGAGCTACTGATGGTTGTGAACTACCATGTGGGTGCTAGGAATAGAACTAGAGTCCTCTAGAGATGAGCCAGTGCTCTTAACCACAGAACGATTTCTTTAGCCTCATCCCCCCCTCCAAATATTTTTAAGTGAAAAACTAAGCACACTATTGGGCCAGAAATATGGCTCGGTGATGAGAAATGCTTGCCTGGCAAGTCTGGTGAGCTGAGCTTGATGTCCAGAACACATGGTGGAACAGGAGAACTAGTTCCCCAAAGTTGTCCTCCGACCTTACATGTGTGCTTACAAGTTCCCTATGAGAGGCAGAGTTCCTCAAACCCTAGTGGATGCCTGAATATGGATAGTTCTGAAGTTCCTGTCAACTATGCTTTCCGCAAATATGCATGGCTACAGATTAAAACTATAAGGTAAAATATAACAATTATAACAACATACTGCAATAAAACTGTCAGTATCCCCACGGGGGGGCTGTTATTAAGTTAAATAGGAGACACTTGAACACAGCACCATGGCACTGTAAAAGCTGATCCGATGACCAATGTGATTGTCAAGTAATGAATGGACAGGCAACATCAACAGCGTAACTACCTTGGATACAGGAACGTCATATTCCTTGTGGGGTGGAGCAACCAGGCGTGAAATTTCATCAGCTGACAATTTGAAACTTACGAATTGCTTATTTTCGAAACTTCAATTTAGCTGTCTTTTTGACTCCGGATAACTGCAGCCATGGATAAGGGAAGACTGTTGTGCTTTTGAACATACATCCAGCCAAATGCTTACCTTACAACCATGTAATGTACATATAAAGGCAAGGTGCTTTAATTGGGCTTGCAGGCGCTCTGGGCCTGGACCCCTAGAATGTGTAGTGCCATGTGTAAATGTGTGCACTCACATACGAGTGTATATACACCTGTGTGCATGCTTGCCTTTGATTCATTCTTACCCTTTCCCTCACCTATGCCTGCCTCCTGCGTGTGCACCTGAAGGCAGTTCTATGTGTGACTATATATGTATATGTATGTTTGTATATATGTATGTGTGTGTATATCTATGTGTGTGTGCCTGTGTGTGTGCACATACACCAGTGCCTTTGACCTGCCCTTCCCCTCTGTCCTGTTTCCTGTGCCAGTTTCCTGTGTGTGTGCACCTGGGCAGAAGCCCCTAATGACAAGAAGAGGCGGAAATGGGTTAAAAGTATCCTATTGAAAAGCACTAAATAGGCCTAATTATAGGTGACTGTAAAACTCTAATCAGCCAAGGACT
Organism: Meriones unguiculatus; assembly: GCF_030254825.1. Taxonomy (NCBI): domain Eukaryota; kingdom Metazoa; phylum Chordata; class Mammalia; order Rodentia; family Muridae; genus Meriones; species Meriones unguiculatus. Next base: position 176,564,477 of record NC_083349.1, read on the forward strand.
CATTAGCTATTAAAAAGAAGAGGAGAATGTAGACCTGAAATTAAAGGACCCCCGTGACAAATGCACTCAGACACTTGAGAGAAAAGAACTTAGGGGCTTGGGAAGTGGCTTAAGGAATAAAGTGCTTGCTGTGCAAGCCTGAGGACGCCCATGTGAAAGCTGGGCAGCCTGTCTGTGCTCCCGGTGCTCAGGAAGCAGAGGCAGGTGATGCCAGGAACAAACTGCCTTGCAGAGTCAGCAAGCTCCAGGTTCAGCAGAGATCCTGCCTTGGTAAATAAAGTGCAGAGCGATCAAGGAAGACACCTGGAGTCACCTTCTGGCCTCCTGAGTGAACAAACACAAATGGACAAACACTACACACATACACATGCCCACAAAAGGGAAGAAACAAGTTAACTTCCCTCAGCTAAACAATGGTTGGCAAGGGGGCTGGAGAGATGGCTCAGAGGTTAAGAGCACTGACTGCTCTTCCTGGGATCCTGTGTTCAATTCCCAGCAACCACATGGTGGCATACAACCATCTATAATGAAATCTGGTGCTCTCTTCTGGTGTGCAGGTGTACATGCTGACAGAATAATATATACATAATAAATAAATCTTTAACAACGACAACAACAAAACAACGGTTGGCAAGATGAGGTGAGGAGCCAATAACCAAAGGAGGGGAGTCCTGTAGACTTGGCCTCTCTCTCTGGGGAGCTCCTGCTTCCTCTTCCAGGCTCTTTCTATATATAAGGATGCCGGGGGCAGTAGGAGGGACTTGTTCCTGTTACTCTGCTCCTGTCCATCTCTCAGATGCTTTAATGCTTCCTGTTTCTATTAAAATGCTTTCTGTTTCTTTCTCTGGGGACCATAAGCCTCACCCCAGGGAGAGGACCCCTCTTCTTATCCATTGCCCACTAGCAAGTAGGATGATCTCTGGGAGTCACTTGTGCTAAGCAAACAGGACTGGAAACATCTGTCTCCCAGACCCGTGAGCACACAGGATGTCCAGCAAGAAAGGACTCTGGAACCATCATGCTCCTACAGTGATTAGATTCTGGGAACCAGGTCGCATGTTCCTGAGGACAGAAGTCGCGTCTAGTCCCCTGAGATTTCAGAGTGCTGCCACACTTTACTTACGTGGCGGGACCAGAGAACTATTCTCATCATGGGGCACACAGATTCTGTCTACACTGGCTACCAAATGGACAAAAGCCTCAGCAGGGAGATAAAGCTAGGGTGGCCATGCCAGCAACCTTAATATTTATCGCCCATTTACCATGTAGCAGGCACCAGCAGAGGCATATATTGCGGTCTTATATGCAGAGACCCTACAATGCCCGCAGTGTGGAGTATCTGTATCAGGTCTCAGGTTAAAGAACTAACTCAGAGTGACACTGCCATGAGGAGGCCACTAGTGCCTGCCACACCTCCACTCTTCCAGCCGTAGTGGATAACAAATGGCATTTGTTTTTACGTGTTTTAAAACTTTCTTTTATGTGTGCACGCACGTGTAAAAAAGCATGACTCCTATGAGCGTGTGACTACTCATGGAGGCAGATAGGCTGGCAGAGAGCAAGCCTCAGCAATCCTCCTGTCTCTGCTGCCTCTAGCATTGGGATTGTGGATGAATGTGTCCACACCCAGATTTTTACATACGTGCTGGGGAATCAAACTCAAGTCCTCATGCTTGTGCAGTTAGCGCCACTGAGCCATCTTCTTACCTAACATTTGGGCCTTTGGAAACTTTTGATTCTATAGTTCTCCCTCCCTCCTTCCCCTCTACCTCCTTCCTTTTATTCTCTCTTTCTTTGAGACAGGATCTTACTATTAGCCCAAGCTGGCTTTGAACTTGTGTCAATCATCCTGCCTCAAGGTCCCAAGTGTAGCATATGCTACAAGACCAGGTTCTAAACTTTGGATTTTAAATGTTTCCCAGAGGCTGATACATGACAGGTATAGTCACCAGCCTATAAGAATATTGGGAGATTGAGGAACCTTAAGGAGGCAGAGTTCAGTGGGAGGAAGCAGGGTAACTGGGGATACGCTATTGGAAGGACATCAGGATCCTGACTGTCGTAGTCAACGTTCTATTGCTGTAAAAGAGATGCCATGACCACAGCAACTCTTATAAAGGAAAACATTTGATCAGGGCTTTCAGTCTCAGAGGTTTAGTCCATTGTCATCATGGCGGGAAGCATGGGCGTGCACAGGCAGACACGGTGCTGGAGAAGGAGCTGAGAGTTATACATCTGGATCTGCAGGCAGCAGGAAGAGAGAATGACCTGGGTCTGGCTTGGGCTTCTGAAGCTTCAAAGTCCTTGCCCTGTGACATAGTTCCTCCAACAAGACCACACCTACCCCAACAAGGCCACACCTTCAATAATGTCACCGTGTATGAGTCTATTGGGGGCCATTTTGATTCAACCACCACACTGACCCTACTACGTTTTTTTAATTTTTATTTATTTATTTTGTGACTCTGCACCAGGCATGGTGGTGCATGCTTCTAATCCCAGTACTCTGGAGGCAGAGGCAGGTGGGTCTCTCTGAGTCTGAGACCAGCATGGTTTATATAGCAAGTTCCAGGACACCCAGGACTATTCTAACAGAGAAGCCCGGCCTAAATAAATAAATAAATATTGACCCGAAAGCAAGATATTTCCATTGGTGTAATAGTAACGAGACTGTTTTTTTTGGGGGGAGAGGTGGAGTTGGGTGGGTAACCAGTCGCTTTCTGGCAGAATCCGAGGCCAGCTCCATAAGAGGGAATGCTTACACAGTGTTGTAATTTTGATTAAACAACAATGACAACAACAACACACCTTATGGCTAAAGAGGTCACATGTCCTGAGGTGGATTTGGTGTGATTTATTGCCAAACTGCCTTTTATGTCTATATAGACAGACTAGTGTTGCTCTCAGCCTGGGTCTGAGGGCAACAATTGATTCAGAGTCTTACAGTTGGTAAAGCACCGAAAGGGACTGTTGAGTGCATAACCCTAATTAGGACAAGCCAGATTGTGGGTTGGCCACTGCAGTCATGAACACACAGCAGCTGTGGCTACCCGCACAAGACCTAAATGCAAAACAAACAAAAAGGCATGAAAATAGGAGAGAGAGTATGTGGGAAGATATGGGAAGAAGTGGATTCGGGAGGGGATGAGGGGGGATGATGGGAGTGGATATGACTACAGTACATATGTAAGTGTGTGAAAGTGTCAAAAATAAAAAAATGAATATTGAGAGAGAGAGAAAGAGAGAGAGAGAGAGAGAGAGTCTTTGCTAATCTCTTCTAATACAGATGCCCAGAGCCTGGGACTACACGGTCACGAACTCTGAGATGAAGATGTGAGTATGCAAAGTTTTGTCTAAGATAGGCACACATTAGAGGAAGAAAGTCAAACAAGGCTGTGGGCTGTGAAGCATTCGGGAGGCTGTGGGGAGCAGCTAAGGACTTAGGAAGGCGCCTGGGGTGCAGGCTTTTGCTCAACTGAAATTGTTCCCTAGAAATATTAATCTAGCAATAACGGTAGGGGAGCCTGGAGTTCAGAGGGATGACACCAGTAGTAGTAATTCCTAAATTAAGAAGGAGGTGTGTCTGTGTATGAGGGCAATGCGGGGGGGGGGGGGCTGGAGAGATGGCTCAGCGGTTAAGAGCACTGGCTGCTTTTCCAGAGGTTCTTAGTTCAATTCCCAGCATCCACATGGTGGCTCACCACCATCTTTAATGGGTTTGGATTTCTTATTCTATCTTGCAAGCATAGATGCAAACACAGCACTCATATGCATCAATACCTGAATCTTTAGGGAGTTTGGATCCTCAGTTCCCACATAGGAGCTGGATGCAGTGGCAATGCACCTGTTTTCTCAGGGCAGAGGTAGGCGGGTCCCCAGGACTCAGTGGCCAGCCAGCCTAGTGAAAAGGGTGAATGGTGAAGCAAGTGAGGATGTCATCAGCCTCTGGCTTTCGCAGGTGCCCCGTAAGTACACCTGTGCACACAGGTGCACACGCTCATATGCCACACCCACACACTCAAAACCGCAAAAGGAAAAAAAAGAAAGAAAGGAAAGAAGGTATCAGTCTTTGAGTGTGTGTGACAAAGTGACAGTAAGAGTGGAAAGGAGTCACTGGGGATGTAGTTCAGTGTAGAACAGTTGTCCTGCGTGCACAAGGCCCTGTGTTCCTAAGTTGCCACAATGGCTTATGCTAGATCTTGTTTGAGTTGATTGGCAGGGCTAATGTGACATAGTCCTCAATAGTTTCCTCCCTCTCCCTGGTGTTACCTCCAGCTGAGTGACAGCTGCTGTGATAGAATCAGAGCTTCACTTAGTTCTTATTTTATTTACATGCCTGCAGAGGTCAGAGAATGTACCCAGGCACTCAGGTCTCTCCTTTCATCACGTGGTCCTGGGACTTGAACTCAGGTCCTCAGGTTTGGCGGCAGGCGCTTTTACCCACTAACCATCTGGCCAGCTCCAGGTCACAGCGTTAAAATCATCTTGTTGGCAGTCAGTTTTTTAGCTTGTGTTTATAAGAGCACTGACTCAGCATGATGCTCAAGGCCTCATTGTCCTTCATTCAAAGCAGAACATTCAGCTTACCTTGTGGTAAGGTTTGGGGGTGCAGGAAGAACAAAGTTGTGGGGCTCCGTCAGGCTTTTCAGTTCAGTCTACATGTGACCTCCGCCTTTCTGTCCCTTTGTAGCACTGGGATAGTAATTGCTCCTATCTGATAGAATGTCTGTGAAGATTAAATGTGTTAATGGGTGTAGTTCCTCATGCTGCTCCTTCCCTCGGGGTGTCTGGGAAGCACGGCACACCAGGAAGGATGGATGAAGCAGACTCGGAACAGGTGGGGTCTGCTGTCCAGCTAGTACTGTGTGGTGTGTGTGTGTGTGTGTGTGTGTGTGTGTGTGTGTGTGACCTTCTTCGAGGATGTTAATGTTACAGCCCTCTTAGCTCAGAACCATCCCACTGAAACAGCGCCTCTTAGACGATATTCAGTGGAACAGTTGTCTGTCTTTATTCCAGGGTGAACAAGCGCTAGATGAACCTTGGGAAGTGGGAAGGGATTTCCAGGGTGAGTTTACCTATTGGTTGGTGCTCAGTATTGGGGAACCTCATTTGCATGGAGAGGCATTCCAGGTTCTAGGATATACCATGACTACCTGGAGAATCCCGAGGTTGGAGGTCGCTGGCCTACGTGTCTCAGGGATTGCAGGCATGGCATAGGGAGGAAGGGGTCCTTTACTTCTGCCGGTCTCATGGTTTAGATTTTCGGGGTTTGGACACGTCTCTGACCTCATTCTAGCTTCATGCCTGTTTCACCCAGCCCACGTGCCCCACAAATGGGAAAATGCAAAGGGAACAGTGCCTGGCGTGTAGTTAAGTGTCTGATGTTATGCTCAAGAAAAAACTCTTCTCAAGGACAATCAGGTAACCAGATTGATACAGTCCAGCAAGGCATAGCAATGAGGCAAAGATACAGGAAACAGGAGTTTCCAGGTAGAGCGGTTCTTAGGGAGACCTCGTCTGTTGTTGCAGCTGATTCTTCACAGTGGGTCAAGCCCTCTCTGATTTCTCAGGCCTTTAGATCTCCCCAGAGTGTGCAAGAGGCAGTGCCCCCAGGCAATTTTGAGGGTAGCCTTTATCTACTCCTAGCTCTGAAGATCTCCCAGGGATTAAATCTTTGCCTGGGACAAATGAGACTATGTTTCTTATGGAGAGAAAAGAAAAGACAATCACGACCCCTCTCTGGACACAGAAATGCATTAGCCCATGAAGCACATGAGCTTCAAGGATACCCTCTTTCTTGTTCATTTAAGGGTAAAAAATTATCAGCAAGAAACCAATTAGCATCTTCTACAAGCAGGTCCCAAGCCTCGGGTACCAATTCTTTTATCCCCTCCTCTGCATACAAGCAGCATCTGTTCTGGGGATCTTGTCCTAATTGGGTCCAACCTGTTATCATTTGCTCACCAGAGCCCCACGAGAGTCCTTGCTTTGTGAGGAAGGCTGTAGGGGATGACTGGCCAAAGAAATTGGGGAGGGGGGAGGTCGGATGTAGAAACCACACTTATGCATCTGGGACACTGATTTGCATTCAACAAAAGTAGTTTTTACATGAGTGTCTATGGTAAAAGATTTATGTGGGCTAACCTATGTCACCACAGTGGCCCAAGCTAGAGGCTGTTAACTACTTCCATTAAAAAACAAGGGGACGGTGGCTCTAAAGGCTAAGGATGCCCAAGGTAACAAACAGAAGAGAAGCCAAGGCTTAAGCCCTGACCCTCCTGCTTCAGCCTCTGCACTCATAACCACTGTGTTGCACAGATGAATCCTGTGCCCACAGATTCAGCCCAGTGAAAACTGAAAATATTTAATTTTTTCCTGATTGTGCTTAAGATGGAACCTAGGGTCTTCTTTCTCCTCCGTGTGTGTGTGTGTGTGTGTGTGTGTGTGTGTGTGTGTGTGATGTGTGGTATCGGTATGTGAAGATCAGAGGAGCTGATTCTTTTCTTCCTCCATGGGATTCAGGGATTGAACTCGGGTCATTGGGCTGACACAGCAAGGGCCATTTTGTTGGCCCAGAACCCCAAGATCTTATGCATGCTAAGTGGGCATATTGCCACTGAGCTATATCCCAAAGACCAGATCGAAAAATACTTTAAAAAAAATGCACTTGTACCAAACACTAAATGTGCTTGATTTTGTCCCCCATACCACTATTTAATTTTGTATTTCTTCCTCCCTCTTTCCTTCTCTCCCTCGCCACCTCTCCGCTTGTGCGTGTACCTGTGCACACCTCTCCACTGTGGGGAGCGCCCATGCCCTGGCATACAAGCAGAGGTCTGATGACAACGTGTGGGAGTCAGCTCTCCTTGCGGGTCTCAGGGTCAAACTCAGGTGGTCAGGTTTGGCGGCAAGTACCTCTACTTGGAGCCCATCTTTCAAGCCCTGGCTTATCTAAAAATTAAAAAAAATCTAATTAACGTGTAAGATGTTAAGGATCATTATGGCATTTTTTAGCATAATTTGGCTTTCTTTCTTTCTTTCTTTCTTTCTTTCTTTCTTTCTTTCTTTCTTTCTTTCTTTCTGCCTTCCTTTCTTTCTTTTACATTTTATGTGCATCCATGTTTTTGTCTGCGTTCATGTCTACGTGAACTCTAACTGGAGTTACAGACAGTTGTGGGTTGCCATGGGGTACTGGTGGTTGAACCCAGATTTTCTGGAAGAGCAGCCAGTGCTCTTGACTGCTGAGCCAGTTTGGTTTTGTTGATTCTCATCCTTCTCTTCTCCCAACCCCCCCTTGTACCTTTCCGCTTCCAGTGGCTTCTTTTCTTTTTTCATTTCTCATGTTCCATTTCTGCCTTTATACCGCAACACCTTTCCCCCATCTTACGGTCCCCTTTCTGGTTTCACATTTTGTGACCATGCTTTCAGCGATATGATACAACATACCCACTTGCTTTTATATTATATTAGGCATTGTGAGCAAGCTAGAGAAGATTTAATGGTGGCACAGGCCTGCCATCCCAACACTTGGGAGGCTAATGTGGAAAGATTATAAGTTAGAGGCCAGCCTAGGTTATATAGTGCATTTCAGGTCTATAGAACGAAAACCTGCTTCAAAACAAGGAAGCAGCATGCTTATAGACCACACATTATTCTATGAACTGGACCTGAGCATCCTTAAATGTGTGTGCAGGGCATTCAGGAACCTATTTCTTAGGGAAAAAGCAGCGACTGACTGCATCTCACTTCTGCTGCCCCTTGGCCATACTTAGAAAGAGCTAAGTCAAGTTGCTGCACCGGAGGAAAGGTTTGATCCAGCTGCCAATGCTATGGAAAACCTCCTGAAAATACACCTCCAACCTTTCTTCTCTGCCATCTACCAGTTATCTGCTGGGAGCTTAGCCATGTCCCAGAGAAGGAGGGTCCTCATGATGCAGAGTGGGGCCTAGCTGCAGTGGAGAGGTGCCTAGTGACAAGAAGCTGCCTTCTGGGAGCTCAGCCTCAAAGACTCAGGATGGGTAAATGATGGAGATGCCAAAGGCAGATTAATATCTGCCATGAGAGGAAAAGGCCCGAGCCCAAGCCCAGAGTCCCAGGTAAGGCACACCAGACCTCCCACCCCAGAGCCTGGCAGGCCTTGCCAGCTTCGAGACCTCACCCTGAATGAGGGCTGACAAGGCATTCCTCTCATATTGGAGCATCCACTCATCTGAGCCCAACTATTAGTGCAAGACAGTTGCCCGAATGGGCGACCTGCAAACTGCTTAGGTTCAAGTCCAAATGCCTCACTAGATTCTTCCATTTCTTTCTTTTTTTTTTTTTTTTTTTGATTCTTCCATTTCTTACAGTCCACGGTTACTTATTTAAACGTCCATAGGAGCCAGACAAGTAAAATAAGCAATAAGGGAGGGAGATTCCAAGTGAGCAACCTACTGTAGTCCGAGGTACACCTTCTGCCTGTAGGCTCAGAAGAAATCCAGATCTGACAATGGATACTAACAACTAACTGATGATTTTTTTAAATAACAGCATCATTTCTAATATAATATCAGCACTGACATAAGATATAAAGTAATAATTGCAGTAACAAGTAACACATAGAGAGCTCTCTGAGAGTCAGGCAAATGTTTTATTTCCGTCATCTCAATCTTTATACTCACCCCCTGCTTTACAAAGCTTTTAGGTCTAAGGAAATGAAATCATCTGCTCAATTTTTCAAAAGCATGTAGAAAAGCTAGGTTTACATTTAATATAATTCTGTGAGTCCTGTAGACAAGACATAAAGGTTCATCTTTAGACATTCTTGTGGCAATTGTTTTCAGGGAACAACTTCTTTGGCTAGAGAGAGATTGCTTGGAGCAGAGAAAGTTAGGGCTGGAAATTGGCATTTTAGGTAAAATCACATAACATTTGATATATGTATATGCACATATGTATATATATATATTTGTTTTGTTTTTGTTTTTTTGAGGCAAGATTTCTCTGTGTAGCACTGGATGTCATGGAACTCTCTGTAGACCAGGCTGGCCTGGAACTCACAGAGATCTGCCTTCCTCTTTCTCCTGAGTGCTGGTTAAAATTAAAGGTGTGTGCCACCGCTGCCCAGCTTAGCATTTGCTATTTTATGAAGGGCTTTCTGGTTGCTCCACATTCTTTTGAAGCAAAGTGGCCTGTAACTAACACTGACTTTACCTTCTTCGTCCTAATGCTCTACAACAAAACTATGAGCCAGGTATCACAATCTCTGGATGATAGATGGGAAAATGGAGGTTCACAGGGTGCAGATGGCTTGCCCCCAGTTGCACAGCTCGGTGAAAGTTCAGAACTTAAGCCCATGTCCTCATCATATTCTGTCTAACAGCTGTGCCTTCACTGTGCTACCTTGCCGGTAGCTGCGGCATCTATAAGCCAACTCTTGTCGCAGCACGCTAACTGCCAAGGGGGAGGGGACTGGGGTGATTACTCCCTAGATCCTGGCTGTAAAGCATGAGGACCTGAGTTCAGATTCCTTGGAACATATGTAAAACAAGACATAGTACCACATACCTATACTCTCAACACGCATATGGTGAGATGGAAAGTGGAGGTAGCAAGATGGGAGGTGAAGACAGGAGAATCCGCAGGAGCTTGTGGGTCAGTAGGCCTGGTGTGCTCAGTGATAGACACCAAAGGGCCTTGTCTCAGACAAAGTGGAAGGAGAAGAGTGACAGATGAACTTGTCCTTTGACCTACGTGCATGCGCTAAAACACATACTCATACACATATTCTCATATATTCATACACTCTCACATACTCACTACTCACATAAACACACACACACACACACACACACACGCACACACACGCACACTGTGTGTTCTCTACGGGAGGTACAGAGAATGTCCTGACTAGACATCCCTTATACTTAAAGTGGAGAGACTCACGGGCTAGTGAGCTCACAGTGGAGGGAATGTGGGCACCGATTCAGTTGGCGAGAAAGAAGTGAGGTTTTGTGCACACAAGAAATGGAACACATCAGCCAAAGAAAGGACGAAAAGAGAAGACGCATCTGCCCTGCTCAGCCCAATCTCCATTCATTTGTCACCTGAACTCTCAGTCTTCACTGCCCCCAGGCTACAAACAGTTCCTGCTTTCACTCAACATGTGTGTTTCATTGAGGGCTGGGCTCTCCCCAGCATTCTTGCCACTTTAACTTGTTGAGTTTCCTAATTATCTAAATACTCCTGATCAGCAGGCTGAGCAGGGATGTTGGGGCTGGTGTACCCTCTTCCTCTTCATTCTCCGGCATTGCCTTCCCCATTTCAATTCAAGGGGCCCAGCAGCCTGCATCATTCTGTAGCAGCTCCATTTCCCTCCAAGATTAATAATTATGACATTAGAAGGGTGATCTGTTGCAATTCAGCCTTTCTATTTGCAGGCTGGTGGCTGCATATCAATGGCATGATTAGGCAAATGAAATCAGATTGGCACTGTTAGGAAATATTTACATGGCCAGAATGCATATGCTTCAATCTCATTGTTCCCATTATTAAGCCATTTTATAATCTCATAACATTTAGACTCACACTTTGCATTTCTAATTAACTTGAAGAGTGACTTCGCTGGGAATTAATTGCAACTTGTGCATTCTTATACACACAAACTCTATAAGGAACAAACTCTGGTTGGCAGTCATTTAACTCACCCCCAACATGGACTCTGAGCTGACTTCTGTTCTACCCTGGCCTCACTGTCAGTTGGGAAAAGTGACTGAGGACATTGGTTTTCATTAAATCCGGGCAGCAAATCGCATGCAGGAATAGTCTGAGTACAAGGGTCTCCTTGGAGGGACTAGTCTCCTCCTCACAGCCACTCACCAACAAGCTGTCTGATGTGGGGTAGTGGATTTCAGCCTTGGGGGATTAACGAATCAATAACACCACTAAAATAATAACAGCAGCACCGACATCTGGAATGCCTAAATTGTTGTCCTTCTAGCTATTGGTTGTCTTTCTTTTTCTTTCTCTTTCTCTATCTCTCTCTTTCTTTCATTTTAACCTTTTTTTATTTTTTTGAGTCGAGGCCTTATTGTTGCTCAAGCTAGCCTCAAACTGGCTGAAGACAACCTTGATCTCTTACCTAATTATCCTGTGTCTACCTCTTAAGTGCTGAGATTATGGCTGTACACCAGCATACACAAGTGTTTATTTCTAAAACAGGGTCTAACTGTTCAGCCCATGCTGACTTGCTACAAGCTGTGTGGCTCAGATTCAGATTGGCCAAGCTCCTGCTCAGCCTCATGAGCCCTAGGATTAAAAGCATGTACTACTATGCCTGCTTTGTGTGGTCTCTATTTAAAAATTGTCTTTTTTGAAAAGTATGCTATACATTTCACACCTCAAGGTTGAACAGTTAATATCTGAATATCTCTCATCAAAAGTGTATTACCCTTAAAGTGGCTGATGTCTGCACTTTAGTGATCTTTATTTCCTTTTATCACAGAGTTGTTATTAATATTCACAATTGATGTTAGAATTTTTTTCTGGCTAATAGAATGGTGTTCATGGTACACTGATTGAATAGACATATTGACAAGGCACTTTCTCTCATGAATGAACAGGAACTGCGCTTTGATTGTGCTCAGCATCCTAAACCTTCCACATCAGGGCCCTTAGTCTAAATTTTTCTGGTCCTTTTCAACAGGCCCGTAGATATGTGGCTTTCTGGTTCTGTGGAGATGGTATCTGAACACACAGGAAGTGAACCTGGCTTGCAAAGTGCTTATTGAAATGAGAAGCTCTCAACTGCAAAGAAGTGTAGACACACCCTCATTGCCCTTCCAGGGACTCTGGCCACATGGGTGAGGGTGCTAGGGCACCTAGTGATTAGCAGCCACAGATGTTGCCCAAACTTCTTACAACATTGAAGGCAGCCTCGCAAAAAAGAGTGGTCCAGGGCCTGGAGACATGGCTCAGTGGTTAAGAGCACTGGCTGATGCTCTTCCGGGGGACCAGAGCTTGGTTACCTGCATCCAGATGGCAGCTCACAGCCATCTGGAACTCCAGGTGGGTAAAGTCCCACTGATAAGTTTAAAAAGGAGTCTAAGCAGCCACCCCGGGGTGTGGTTGGGGCAAGGAAGAGGTTATCTAGAAAGACAGAAGCAGCTGTAGAACAAAAATCCCAGCTCTTCTACTTTTCATGCATAGATGTATTCACTGGGCAAACTAGAGTCATTGCTGTTCAGAACAAAAGAGGCCAGAAGCGTGCTCTCCAAAGCCCCTGAAGGAGTGACCTTCTTCATCTTTCCCCTAGCGGTTGGGGTCTTTAAAGTTATCCTTCCCCAAATCCTCAACATAAAGCAAGTACTTCTGTAAGCTTAACATAACAGGTTGGTATGGCTGATGTCTCATATGTTCAGAATTGTCTACCAGACTTGGGAAAGGACAGAGAATGTCTTAAACATGGAGAGATTCTATTGTGAGAGGGAGGGAGAGAGCAGGAGCCAGGTGGGAGAAGCAGCGGCTCTAGAGGTGGTTCCACGGTCTAAGGCGATGCCTTGGCACATACCCAGACTCTCCTTGCACATGCGTATTGATCGCCATTCTTTCCTCAGCACTAAGGAGACAGAATCAGTTTAGATGCCCATCAAGAGACGAACTGACAACAAAAATACAGTGCATAGACACAATGGGATTTTATTCAACCATAATAAAGTTGAATGGAATTGTGAAATTTGCAGGACAATGAGGGGAGCTAGAAAATACTGTATTAAGCAAGGTACCACAGACTCAGAAAGACAAATAGCGTATGTTCTCTCTCGCATGCCAATCTTAGCTTCTAATTGTTAAATATGTGTATCTTGGTGGGCGTGGATAAATGCAAAGGTCAGGAAAGTAGAAAGGGGTACAGGAGACTGCAAAAAGGAGTTTTCTTAAGGGCAGTGGTGGGTAAGATGATAAAGCAAAGTGGAAGAAGAGGAGAGTGGGGACAAAATGAGATAGCATGGAAGGGAAGACAGAGAGATGAGGACAGAGCCAAGCAGTGAGTGTGTGTGCTGGGAATTACCTAAAAATGTGTGAAGATTCCATATGAAAGTCTGTTATTTTATAAGCCAATTAAAAGAGAAAGAAGGACGGTGAAAAAGGACAAAATAAAGGGAGGAAGGAAGGAAGAAAAAAGGAAGAAAGAAAGAAGTTTGACGCCGGAACACTTCTGTTGGGTCCCTAAGGCCACCCCAAAGAGAAGAGCATCTGTGACTTGTCTTAGCTGTAAGGGGTGAGGGATAAATGCTCTGTGCTCTTCTGTGTGGATGGAATTAGTTTTGCCTTAGAGCAGTGGTTTCAACCTGTGGTACCGTGCCTGACCTTGAGTGGTTGACATTGGTTTTGATACTGGCAAAGCTTCTCTGTGATGAGTGTGGCATTCTAGGTAACAACAGAGGCCAGAATAAAGATCATTCATTGATGTTGAGTGAAAGTAAACTCCTAGGGGAAAGACATTTCAGCTGAGTTAGGTGTTTCAGATGGGTGGAGCTTGGACTAGACAGCCTTCAAGGCTCTGCTTTGCTATAAAATACTTGTTTGAGATCTGGCTCTCTCTCTTCTTCCCTCCTTCCCTCTCTGTATCTTTTTTAACTGGTAAGAATGTGGAAAAGACCATCTTCGGTGGGCTCATTCTTTGAGGAATTGAGAACAGGCAAAAATGTGTACACAGAGTGGGGTTATGATTTCTGTTCAACAATTTCCCCAAGCCATATGCTTCACTGTGTATTTCTGTGTACTGTCTCATTTCAAGTTCTCAACCACCCTTTGGGGGAGGGAAAGCCATTTATTTTTGTCTGTCACCATTTCACAAAGGAGACCGAGTTTCTGGGGAGATAACATACCACAAAACTCACAGCTAGGGGGAGCTAGAGTGTACATCCTAGCATGTTGGATGAACAGTCTCAAAAATTAGGGTGTGTCACTTGTGCTTACATACGGACAGGACACTCATTCTGAGACTGCACAGGCACCACGGAGGCCAGTGCCAGAAGGCAGAGCCTCATGCACACCTGCTGCTATTAAAAAATCAGTCATCTGGGCTGAGGAGATGGCTCAGGAAAAGGGTCTTGCTGTACCAGCTTGAGAACCTGAGCTTAAACCCCCCAGAACCTGCATAAAAGCCAGCAGCATAACACAGGTGCCTGCCATCCCAGCGCTTCTTGGAGGCAGAGACAGAATCTTAGACGTTCCAAGGCCAGCTAACTAGACTGCTGCACGGGGCAAAGCAAACAACATTACGTCAGGCAAAGCGGAAAGCGAGTACCAATACCTGAAGTTGTCCTCTGACCTCCATTTACGCACGCACTAGACATGAATGCGTGCACACACTCATGAGCACACACATACACACATGTATGCATACATGTGCACACCTTTCTCTCTCTCTCTCTCTCTCTCTCTCTCTCTCTCTCTCTCTCTCTCCTGCAGATGATCAGGCTAGATAAGGGAAGGTTAGCTTCTCCTCGGAGCCAGAGCCCGGGGTTTCTGGCCCAAGATCCACCAAGCAATATAAACAACCTTTGATTGTTCAGTTGCTTCATTCTACAAAGCTTTCTTTGGCTTACTTGATAAGCGAGTGTTTTGTGTCTGCACATGCACGCACGCTTGTGGGGTTTTTGGTTTTGTTTTGCTAATGGCTGCTATTGACAGCAGAGTGGCTGGACTCATTCCAGCAGGTGGAAGCTTCCAGATGAATGGGGGTGGCTAAATGAGAGGCTGTGCTTTCCTTAATTTGTCTCAAACAATCACTTAATGGGCACGGGAGATTTCTGAGAAATGGGTGAATAGCTTCCGCCCACTTCCCCAAGCCCTGGCTGAACTAAAGCCCACTGGCTTTTAAGACAACAAATAATAAATAAATAAATAAACAAGTAAATAAATAAATAAATAAATAAATACATAAGGGGGGTCTTTATCCTCACACACCAAATCTGTGCGGCAGTAAAGTGCAGGCCCTGACAGGAATTTCAATTATTTAATCAAAAAGAAAATGAAAGAGGTCTTAAGTGTTGCGATTCGGAGACAGCCTTTTCATAGACCAATCTAGCGAGCGTGCACATTGAATATGAAGCAAAATGGAAGGAAATTAAGGCAGCTCCGGCTTAAATCATGTGATTGCAAATAGTAAATTAGTTTCTCGATGTTTTCATTTAAGTGTTTAAGTGGAAGGTTTTATTCCTAATGTAGTGTAGTGACACAGAAGAGAACCCTCAGCCCACTGCAGCTTCCCCACCCTGGCAACAGAGATGCATTTGCCCTGGGGAGGGAGAGGGAGGAAGAGGGGCGAAGATGGAGAGGGCTCGGGACGCAGAGCCGCAGTCGCGTTAAGGCGCTTTTGTTTCGAATTGCTGCGGAAGTAGCTTTCACAGCAAACTCATTAATCCAGCAGATGAGCAACGTCTGTTGAAAATGTACTAAGCGAAACACATTTAATTTGGAAGGGAAATCAGGGGCCGCATTAGTCAGAGCATATAAATGGCCACATCAGCTATTCGGCTGTTTTTTTTTTTTTTTTTTTTTTTTTAATGTGGGCTTGCTGAATTGGCGCTGAAAGGTTAAGGGAAGCCAGTCCTCACTAAGCTTGAGATCAAACCAGGTCCTGTGCTGTCAAAGGCTTCTGGGTGGCTAAGCCCCTGCTAGAAGCAGAGCCCGCTGCTGGGCGTCTGGAGTCCTAGCGGAGGTCACAGCAACCTCTGGGGGAAGTACTAATTGGGTTGGACTCAGTTGACCTCCGGCTGGTGCAACAAGTAAGCAGGGTCATTTCTTTGTAAATGAGCATCCCTTTGTGTTTGTAATTAGCTTTGATTATTCGTCTAGGAGCTTACAGGCCCGCACAGCGAGGAGGTCAGGCACGGGTCTCTCACTAGACCGACAGCGAATGGACTTCCAATAGCAAATTAGGCGGTGTGGCCCAGAGTCTCTGAGGGTTAGGTTTGCCAGGGGCCCTCACAGTAGGGGTTGGGGAGGGGTGTGCTTTAGATTGACAACTACCAGGACTCTTCTTCAGTGACACCGCCCGCCCCCTGGCTAATGCATATTCATCCACCGCCACCACCTCCTCCAAGAAGTACTGCTTGCCTAGCCTGTCAAGAAATATTTGTGTGTGTGTGTGTGTGTGTGTGTGTGTGTGTGTGTGTGTGTGTTTAAAATTCATGTCGGGTGCGGTGGCACACTGTAATTCCAGCACTCGGGGAGGTAGAGGCAGGCAGAGTTCTGTGTGAGTTCGAGGCCAGCCTGGTCTACCAAGCAAGTCCAGGACAGCCCAGGCTACCCAGAAAAACTCTGTCTTGAAAACAAAACAAAAACAGACAAACAAAAAGAAAACAACCCCTCAAGACTCCTAGGAAGGTTTTGGTCTGTGGTGTTTTCTGAGCTCTACTTGCCTAACACATACTCACATCTGCCATTGTTTAACTTTTGTGATTGAATACTATTTTTCACATCAGAGTGTAAGAGCTATCAGTACTCTGATCTGGGGTTTATTCAAATTTAGATACCGTGAAGTTCCACTGTTTTTAAGACTCTGTCTGCCTTCTTACTCTCCTACTCTCCCTCCCCTCCTTTCTTCCCCCACTGCTGTGGATTGAACCCACGGTCTGGTCTAAACTAGGCACAATCTATACTATACTTCCTACTCGCTGGACCCACTAGCTGTGCTCCTCCATACTTTTGTTTGTTTGTTTGTTTATTGGATCTTGGCTGGCCTGAAACTCCTTAGGCCGACCAAGCTGGCCTCAAACTCACAGAGATCTTCCTGCCTTTGACTCCTGAGGGCAGGGATTAAGGCATACATGTGTGTGTCCAGATTTTATTCTGTGCCCAAAGTGGGCCATGAACCTATGACCCTGAAATGAAGAGTCTCATGCTCAGCGTGGCGGTGCACGTCTTTACTGCCAGCAGTAAAGCAGAGGCAGGTGGCAGGCACTCTGAGTTCAAGGCCAGCCTGGTCTACGAAGTGAGTTCCAGGACAGCCAGAGCGACACAGAGAGACCCAGTCTCACCTCCCCGACCCACCCTCCCAACAAGGTGAGTCTCCTGCTCTGCCAACTAAGTTAACTGGGGGCTGTGGCTAAGTCTGTTTGAAAACAGTATCTTTTTTCTGTATGAGGACCACGCTATCATCACATCTAACAAAACTCACTTCTTCAGTACCATTTTATACCTCATTTCTATTAGACATTTCCCATTATTGGGCTGGAGACATGGCTCAGTGGTTAAGAGCCTCTTTCAGAGGTCCTGAGTTCAATTCCCAGCAATCACGTGGTGGCTCACAGCCATCTATAATATAATCTGGTGCCTTCTTCTGGCATGCAGGTGTATATGCAGGTAGAGCACTTGTATATGAAAGTAAATAAACCTTAAAAAAAAAAAAGAAATATCTCATTCTTAAAAACATCCTTTGTTGTTTGATTGGTTCAAAGCAGGGTCCAATTTAAGGATCACAGGTGTCTTTGACTTATCTTTTGTTTGTTTGTTTGTTTGTTTGGTAAAGGTTTCTCTGTGTTGCCTTGGCTGTTCTGAACTCACTTGGAGTAGCTGTTATACCCAGTTCGCTAGCCCCCAAAAGATCTACAGGAATCGACTCCGTTGCAAAACACATGAGGGTCTTTTTATTGAAAATTACAAGTTGCAGCTTGGGCTACGCAGCCCCACTGCTTCGGAGCTGAGCGCGCCGCGCCCAGGTTAGTTGGGTGATATATAGATTCTGGTTCCTCCCAGCATGCCCAAGGCAGGGGCGATTCCTGCCTGGCAAGCATCTATTGGTCAAAATGCTACATTTTGAATTGATTGGCTATAGGAAGGTCCCCAGACCATAATGACCTGGTGTCCCTCCCTAGAGGGATGGGCCAGTTTCCTAGCAACTGTTATATCTAGTAGGTGGGGAAAGAATGCAGTAAGGCAGTCCTTCCCCTCAGGGCATCAACAGACTTCTCCACCCACATAGTTTAGCCCTTAATAATAGCTGCTAATTTTTAATCTTTTTTGGTCTCTCATAGCACTTTTAGGAGGTGTGGTTTTTTTGGAGTAGGTGTGGCCTTGTGGAAGAAATTGTGGTATGGGCTTTGGGGAAGCTCAAGCAAGGCCCAGTGTCACTCTTCTGCTGCCTGCCCATCCAGAGGTAGAACTCTCAGCTACCTCTCCAGCACCAAGTCTGCCTGCATGCTGCCATGCTTCGGGCCATGCCAATAGGGGACTAAAGCTCTGAGCCTCTAAGCCAGCCCCAACTGTATGTTTTTCTTTATGAGTTGCTGTGATCATGGCATCTAGTCACAGCAATAAAACCCTAGCAAGTGGCCAGGTGGGTGGTGGCACAGACCTTTAATCCCAGCATTCAGGAGACAGAGGCAGGCAGATCTTTGTGAGTTCGAGGCCAGCCTGGTCTACAAAGTGAGTTCCAGGACAGCCAGGGCAACACAGAGAAACCTTGTTTTGAACAAAAGCAAACCAAACCAAACCAAAACCAAAACCAAAACAAAAACAAAAAAACCCCTGAAACTCTAAACAAAGCCACCACCATTGACGTCAGCTCTTAAGTGCCTAGTCCTCGCTGCATTTCTGTTTCCCCAACCAAAGTAATAACTTCCAGGCTGACTGTTTCATTTATGTGTTCCTTTTTTCACTTACTAATTCAGTCAGTTACTCTGTATTCACCGAGCCCCGGTTATGAGCAAACATCACATTTGGTGCCTGGGATGTAATTGATCTCCCCTCCTTGGACTTTTCAGACTAGGGAGGGAGATAGTTACAAATAGGCAGAAGCGCGTGGTAGCCCAGACATAGGGCACCTAACTCAGCCAGTAGCATCAAGAGAAGGCTCTAAGATAAAATAGAAAGATAAATGCCCCTGGTGGAGGTGTTGTGTGTGGTAACACTTAAAGGGGAGGGACAGTGGGGCTGGGAGAGATGGCTCAGCAGTTGAGTGTTCACTGCTCCTTCAGAGGTCATGGGTTCAGCTCTCAGCATCCACATCAGGCAGCCCACAACTGCCCATAGCTCCAGTTCCAGGGGATCTGACTCCCTCTGGCTTTCGTGGGTGCTTGCAAGTGCATGACACACATAACCTCGTGAAGGTGCACGCGCGCACACACACAGATAAATATTCATCTTTAAAAAGTAAAAGAGATAATGAGGTGTCTCAGAGTTTAGAGCATGGGAATTACCAAATGTTATTGTTTTATTGACAAATATACACAACATGCTAAGAATACTTTCGGCGTGAACTGGTATAATTAGATTTACATACCGAATCAATCTTCATGCCTGTGAAGAAGAGATTGGAGAGAGAGAGAGACAAAAAATTTCCCAAACAGAGGCCAAGTTATATTTATATTTATAGCTGATCTACTTTGCCATAGCTGACATCCATACAAAATGACATGGATTTTTTTTTTTTTTTTCTGTACAAATGAGTGGCTGGTTGGCTATCAACCGAAGGAAACATCACTAATTAAATGTGTCTTTACAAGTTATTTCTCCAATTCTTTGCATGTATACAAATGGGATACAGTTAAATCATTGAAAATACTACTCCCCTTCTCTCTGTCTCTCTCTCCCTCTCTGTGTGTGCACATGTCCACAGAGGCCAGAAGTAGGATTGGCCCCTTTAGAGATGGTGTTGTAGGCACTTGTGAGTTGCTTGGTGTGTGTGTGTGCTAGGATCTGAAGCCCTGTCCTCTGATAGAGCAGTAGCACTATTAACTGTTGAGCCATTTCTCCAGCCTGAGTTATGATTTCTTAGAGCATGACTACATATGGGTACTGATTTGCTGAAAGCAACAAGAACAAAAAAATCCTTCATTGTCCCTATTTCTATCCCTTTCCCCTCATAATTAGATCTGCTTCTGGTGATCTTTCAAAGACACAGCCATACTTCAAATACTACCTGAAATATCTGCTGTGGTTCTGCTAATCTCAGCATTCTGCAAGCAATTTGTGTTCCAGTCCATCTATGTGTAGCATTCATATGGGCTGGAACCAAGCCCACACCACCATTCCAGAGCTTCCCAGTCCCTTCAGGACCACCTCCACTCCCCACACTCATTATAACTTAAATCAAATTTCAAAACATAAAGCAACAACAATAATTTAGTTCTTAATATAAACAAAAACATGATTCAGTGGAAAGAGCCTGGTCCCTGGACCCGTATAAGCCTGTCTTTGAATCTTTTTCTGCTCTTGATTAGCTGCAGGCCTTGTAAGGCTTCTCTCTGACTTTCAGTTTCTTGAAATGTGAAACTAAATGAATTGTGTTACTTTGCAGCCTGGATTAATGAGGAAGTATGAAGGCGCCAGATGCCTGGCAGAAGCTATTGTCCTTGGCATTTACTGGGTTCCATATTCTCTATTTTTTAAAAAAGTTTTTAAAGTTTTATTTACATAGTCACAAAACACTTCCTTTAATAAGCTGTACAGCAGTTTCCTCTGAGACATTCCACCATGCAGGGGAGCTCTTTAAACTCGACATTAAAAAAAAAAAAAAAAGGAAGTTCCTGAAACTGACCAGATACACTAGGCTCTTTCCTGCCCGAGCATATAGAAGCAGTGAAGACGCTCTCAGGCTAGCTGACCTGCCTAGAAGTGGCTCAGATAGCCGAAGCCTCCTAGAGGAAGCTGAGCCCACCAGAGGCTCAGAGCACCCAGGCTGCCAAAGAAAGAAGGTCCCCATCCCGGTAAGCTGCCTGCAGTTTGGGCAGTGTGCTCCCGGAATGGAACGCACACCGAGCTATTCTTTGATCTGTAACTGCCAAATAACCCAACAGCTAGTCGGGGGAGCATCTGTGTTGATTTTGGAAATGCACAGTACTGTGGACTGGAAAATGCTAAATTTACAGTGAATGCGGTTAGAACCCTCGTGTATTATTGGCGACAGGATATGTACTTGTAAGAAAAGGCGTCCCCACCCTTCTCTGAGGTGTATTCTTAGTAAACATTGGCAGATAGCTGCTGCAGAAATTACAGAGCTGTTCAGTTCACTAGTTCCCATTATTTTTTTTTCTCTATCTGAATCACAAAAATCAACTGGACTTGCATCACTTTATAAAGGGCACACAAAAGTCCTCGATTATTTTGATTATCACTCTTGCATGTTTCGGGTTCATGTGTGTGAATCTGAAGCAGAGCTAAGCCTAGTATTTGTCCTGGGTTTCTTTGTTCCGTGTGTTTTTCTACCTTGTGTCTCTAAACTGCTTCACATAGAGCGCAGTATTTGTGTTAGTCGACAAATGTTCTTTGCCTTACCGGTTTCCCTCCCCCCTACCCCAGAAAGAAGGAGACTTGATGCTGAGCTTATAGTTCTCCCTCCTTCCTTTCTTTTCCATGGAGATAGGCTGTTATTATATAGCCTGGTCTGGCCTTGAACTCACTATGCCCCCACCGCATGTCCCTAGTGTTAAGATTATAGGCATGTACTAGGCAATCTAATGAGCCTCACTGTTTTGTTAGCTGCAACCCTCACCATCACCGGAGTTGCCCCCACTACCCCTCCACCCTTCATAAAAGAGCATCCTATTATCCTATTGAAAAATACGTTTGCATCTCTATGCTTTGTACTTAAGAAGTCCAAAAGGAGCAGAGGGGAAACGTTTCTTCACCAAGTTCCCAACCCCGGAAGCAACAGCAGAAGTATGCCTCTTGCCTACTGGCTGAGCATTGAACAAAAAGCTTTATAGACATGATCTCAGTTGCTCCGCAAAACTATCTTTTGGTAATATTAGGTAATATTACCATCTTAATTCTGTAGAGGAAGGTAATAGGGCTTATAGAGGGCAAACAAAATTGCCAGGTTTGTCCTGGTACTGCATAATGATGAAAGAGCCAATCTCTAACCAGGTCTCACTCCAAATCTTGTTCTGTTGAGCACTGGCAATACTGTCTTTATTATCATGAAGGCAAGCAAAGTGTTTGCACACACACACACACACACACACACACACACACACACACTGTACTCTGAAGTCCACACACCCTCTCCACTGCTTTAGGCTCTAGCCACTACAGATTATGATATAAGTGTTTAAATCTAAAGAGAAGCAGAATGTGGAGACCAGCCTCTCAGATAAAGGTCTAAGTTCTCAGGCTCTGTCTGAGATGGGAAACAAGTAGACTCTGTTGTTGCTTTAGGTTTTTATTTTGTTTGGTTGGTTATTTTTGTTATTTTGGTTTGTTTGTTATTTGAGACAGGGTTTCTCTGAGTAGCCTTGGCTGCCCTAAACTCCCTTTGTAGACCAGGCTGGCCTTGAACTCACAGAGATCCACTTGCCTCTGCCTCTCTGAGTGCTGGGATTAAAGGTGTTCTTAGCGTTTAGGCATTTAGGCGTTTAGGTGTTTATTTTTAAAAGATGGCGTAATGGCAGAATCTGAGACTCTGAGGCCAAACTGAGTTCAAATTCTGGCCTACAAGCAGTGTGATCTGGGCTAGAGACATGGCTTAGCAAGTAAAAGTGCTTGTCCAGCCAGTCTGAAGACCTGAGTTCTGTCCGTGGGCCCCAGGAACCCATGTTAAATGTGAAAGGAAAGAGCCAATTCAATTAAATTGTTCTCTGACCCCAACATATTTCCTCTAGCTTGGGTGCCCTATCCCACACACATAATTTGTGCACAGTTGTGTGTGCTCACACACAATAATAATAATAATAATAATACATTTTAAAAATAAGCAAGCTATGTGATCTTGAGTGCACAACTATTTCTAAGAGACTCTTACGTTTCATTTTCTGTAAAATAATTAGTTGTGGAATTCAGATGAGAAGGTAGAACAGATAGATGTTGTATAATAAGAACTCATCCTATTATCCAAAAAGCTATTATTGGAATCGTAAAAAGATTTTTTTAAGACAGTGTTTCATGTAGTTCAGGTTGGCCTAGCACTTGCTATGTAGCTGAAGATGACCTTGAACTTCTGAGCTTCTTGCCTCTACCTCTCAAGGGCTGGGATTACACCGCCATGCTCATTATAAAAACATTTGTTAACAGCCTTCTTTAGGTAATATTGTTTCTAGTTTATTTGTGTTTGGGGGCAGGTGGTTGTTAGCCCTCTAAAATCACACCTAGTGAATATGAAAGCAAGAATTGTATGATCCTTACTAAGGAATATAAGTTTAGTTAAACATAATTATGTCCTAAATTGAGACCAATAATGTACATAGATGAAATAAAAATCATAATATAAAATGTAGTAAATTTTGATTTTGATGTTTACATTAAAGTAAAATAATTCCTTTTCTCTGTTTTTACTCTTGAAATCTTAATGCTTTTTGAAAAATACGTTTGCATCTCTATGCTTTGTACTTAAGAAGTCCAAAAGGAGCAGAGGGGAAACGTTTCTTCACCAAGTTCCCAGCACTTGGATTGGTCTCTAGAGGTCACTAATGTGAGTATATTAGGCATCTTTCCAAGTGATACAAACATAGGCAATCTCCTCCTCTCCTTAAAAAAACCAAAGTCAAATGGGGCTGGAGAGATGGCTCAGAGGTTAAGAGCACTGGCTGCTCTTCCAGAGGATCTGAGTGCAATTCCCACCACCCGCATGGCAGCTCACAACTGTCTGTAACTCCAAGATCTGACACCCTCACACAGACAAACATGCAGACAAAAATGCACATAAAATTTAGAAAGGAAGTTAATACTTGGTGCTTGTTTTTTTCACTCAACCATGCATCTTAATGTTCCTTTCTTTCTTTTTTTTTTATTTATGTGTTCCTGTATATGTATATGCACACATTTTTATGGAGGACAAAAGAGGGTATTGAATTACTTGGAGCTAGAGTTACAGACATTTGCCAATGGCCTGACATAGATGCCTGGATCTGAACTCCACTCCTTACAATAAGAGTAACAAGTGTTCTAAACCACTGAGCCATCTCTCCAGCCCCTTAATGTTCCTTTCATTCAAGTTTCTGTAATTTAACTATGGTTTGCAGTCCACAGGTAGTGAATACATTTCCATGGAAATTGATGGTTCTGACATTATCAAGTTCTTCATAAAAGAACTTATAATCCTTGCATGGATGCAAGAAGAGTGAGCGTTTCCCACAGATTCATCAACAGAATTCTTCAGTTGATTTCGAAATTTTGAAAACTTGCTAGATGTGGACCAGCAAGACAGCTCGGTACATAAAGGCACTTGCCGTCACTCCTGACTCTCAGCGTCCATCCCTGGAATTATCATGGTGAAAACAGAAACTGAATCTTGAAAGAAGTTGTTTGAGCACCACCAGAGAGCTGCATTGTTTGCCTCCTCCCCACAAAATAAATATATCTTTGTTTCTCAATGTCATCAAGCCGAACTTTCTTTCTTTCTTTCTACCTTTGGTAGAGTCTTGCTGAGTAGCCCCTAATTTGTAATCTACCCATCTCAGTCTTTTGAATGTTGGGGTTACAAGAGTGTGCCAGCATGACTGGCTAATATTATTCCTGTTTGCATCTTTTTGAATGTTTAGCGTGTGTGTGTGTGTGTGTGTGTGTGTGTGTGTGTGTGTGTGTTTGTGTGTGTGAGAGAGAGGGAGAGAGAGAGAGAGAGAGAGAGAGAGAGAAAGAGAGAAAGAGAGAGAGAGAACTGTTCCAGAGGACCTGTTCCCATGAGTTCTGGAACTCTGTTGCAGAGTTCAGTTCCCATGTCTAGAGATTCACAGCCACTGTAACTCCAGGGGATCTGATGCCAGATTCTAGTCCCCGAAATAACTGCACTCATATGTACATACATATACACATAATTAAAAATAAAAATTAAAAACATTGTACTCTTGATACAGGTGTGGTGGCACATACTGGTAATCTTAGCACTTAGGGAACTGAGGCAGGGGGCTGAGAGTTTGAGGCCAATCTTGACTACAGAGTGAGTCCAAGTCCAGCCTGGGATACACAAGGGACACCTGTTTCAAAACAAGACAAGACAACACACACACACACACACACACACACACACACATACACACACACCTGTATATTCCTAATGATTTATAGGAATTTTCACATAGTAAAGAACCCTGGTATCTGATGAATAATTAAAAAAAATACTGTCTTCCAGTTTGTGGCTCACCTTTCTTATGTTGTTTAAGATGTAGAATTTATGAAAAAATTAACACAACTTGCACTATTGTTTTTTAAAAATGGCTTCTAGATTTTTATGTTACACACAGAATGCAATTCCTTATTTTAATGTATTTATTTATGTATGGATTGATTGATTGATTGATTTGAAGACAGCTTCTCTCTAAGTAGCCCTAGCTACCTCGAAATTCACTATGTACACAAGGCTGTCCTCAAACCCCCAGAAATACACTTGTTTTTACCTCCAGAGTCCTGGGATTAAAGGTGTGTGCCACCAGTCCTGGCAAAGTTTTAGTTTTACTGGACAATGCTTTCTTTTTTTTTTTTTTTTAATATTTTCCCTTCTGCTCAGTATTTTAGGATTATATATCATTGTGATCATTAGAAAACAAATTCAGTATTATCCCTCAGAGTGACAAGACCTGTATTTCCTTTCTTCATCCAGTATCAACAAGGGTTAAAGGAAGAGAAACCAAGTTGGCTTTCTGAACAGTGTATAACAACTAAGCAATTTTTGAAAAAAATGTACTACAAATCTACCTTCAGGCATGAACCTCCTTTGGGGAATCTTCACAAGCTCATCTCTGTTCCTGATAACAGGATTTGAAAGGGTCTTCCAGTTTACAACAGCAGAAGCTTACAGTCTATGAAAAATAAACACACATACAAATATATATATATCATGTAAACCCAACTAAATAAGAAGTGAGATTCAACTCTGTTGTTTATTTTCAAAGACACGAGTAACTTAAGGCTGGAGAGATGGATTGGTGTTAAGAGCACACACTCTTCTTGCAGAGGGCCAGAATTCTGTTCCCAGCACCCACATGGCTTGCAACTAGCTGTACGTCTAGCCCAGGAGGATCCGATATCTCTGACCTCCATGGGTACTTACAGACATACCCACACACTGACACATGCATAATTAAAAAGAATGAAATCTTTTTTTATTTTTTAAAAAAAACAAGACATATATAACTTTGTAATATGGTTAGATGTTTGTCTTGTTGGCAGAACTCAGTTGTGTTTTTTGAGACAGGGTCTCATTCAATCCCAGGCTGGTTTCAAGTTCACTAGCTATCTGAGGCTGGCCTTAACAGTTCCTCATACTCCTGTCACTACCTCTCAAATGCACCACCATGCCTAGAATGATAGGATATATGTAAAGAGCTATTTGTTTACCACCCTCCACCCTGACCCCAAGACAGTTTCTCTGTGTAGCCCGGCTGTCCTGGGACTCACTAGGTCAACTAGCTGGCCTTGAACTCAAAGAGATCCGCCTACCTCTGCCTCCTGAGTTCTGGGATTTAGTTCATTAATGTCCGTCCACAGCCCCCAGTAGTATATCTGGTTCTTCTTTCAGGATATGATGGAGAAATGTAGAGATACTAGCAAGAGATTAAAGGCTATTCTCATTTCACTGTGTATCTTTCAGAGGGCTAAAAAAAAAAGACATATATTTGTGTACTGTATTTTATCCAATATACCCCAAATATTATTATTCAACATATGATCAATATAAATATTATTTGCATCCTTTTTCATTCCAAATTTTGGTTTATTGTTTTAGACCGGGTCTCATGTAGTCTATCTAGATTGATCTTGAACTCAATATGCAGCTCTCTCCCATTTGAACCTGAACACTCCTTTCCAAGCCTGCCTTTCTAGAGGATCATGAAGCCTTTCGCTTGAGCTCACCAAAGGCAGCACTTCAGGAGACAGAACTTCAGGAGACAGATAGAAGATTTGAGTCCTGCAGACTGCCTCGCCCCCCACCCCCACCCCGAGTGAGCAAAGCGGGTGGATTTAGTCCTTGTCACATTAGAAATGCCAGGTTTTCAATACCACATCTTTGAATGTGTTTCTCATGAGGGTTCACATCCTAATTTCCCGTGCAAAAGCATTTGTTTTGAAGATGCATTTGCTAGAAGCAGCCAGCGACTCCAGTTCTTTTTGTAGACATGTCATCCACTTTGGTAGTGCTTAAAATAAAGTACTCAGATAGCAGGGAGGCTGGAACAGACAAGCAATATAATACAAACTGTTATGAGTAAAGTGTGTTACTCAGATCCCTCGAAAATACATGTCTCCTTTATTTTGAGGGCAACTTGGCTAATGGAACCAGCCCTTCCTTTGATCGTCAATAGGGCCATCTTTTTGGGAAACTAAGTCCCATCTCAGATGGTAGTTTTAGCTGAGGCTGACATGAAAGAGAGAGGGGCTGTTTAATTATCCATTCCTTGAAAAGCATGCCTTCTCTCTCTTTAAATTAATGATTCTCCAGTGAAAACCCAAGCAGGAATGTCACTGAATCCTAGACGGGGAGAGAGAGAAGCTCATTTGATCTTTATTATTATTGTTGTCATTATTTTACTGCGGGCAGCATATAGCATCTGGGTTTATGAGTCAGTCTTACAGCTACAGCTTGCTGGTCCTCGGTGGCAAACTTTTTAACCAAGCGAGTGAGAATACAATAAAATAGAAATGTAATGTGGATGCATTTGTGGAACTTTCTAGGGCTGGGAGAAAGTAGACTTTTTATAGTAGATGTTCAGTGAAACCTCACAATAATTAACCATTGCAGTGAATGAAAGGCAAGCCTTGAGAATACTAGGTGTTGCCAGCACTTCTCTCCCCCCCCCCCACCCCCGTGTGTCTGTCTACATTTGAAAGAAGTGAAAGAGAGGGTGATGGCGAACCTCAGGAGGTGCTGTACAAAACAATAGTCTTGACTTTAGTGTGGCTCCAAGGCACTCGAAACAGAGCCACTGTGAGTTGAGATGCGCAGTAAATGCAAATTGCACACTTCTGTTTGAATATTTAGTGTGAAGCCGTGTGTACCTGTAATCCCAGCAATTGGCAAGATCAAGAATCCAAGGTAATATTTGGCTGCATACTGAGTTCAAGATCAATCTAGATAGACTACATGAGACCCCGTCTAAAAAATGAAACAAAAAATTTAGAGTGAAAAAGGATGCAAATAATATTCATATTGATCATATGTTGAATAATAATATTTGAGATATATCGGGATAAAATACAGCACAGAAATATTTCCATGTTTTAATTTTTTTTTTTTTTTGAGATGGGGTTTCTCTGTGTATCTGTGGCTGTCCTGAAAACAGCTATGTAAACTAGACAGGGTCTTAAACTCACTGATCTCCACCTTCGCTTCCTTAGCGCTTGAATTAAAGTCAGTTTCCACTAGGCTGGGTCTTGTTTGAAAATTGGACGAGTGCAATTTAAAATGATCTCTGTGGGTCACACACCATTTTACTGTTCTAGGCTTCAGGGTTAGGCCAGACAAGGACACATCTGTTTTTTTGTTTTGTTTTGTTTTAAAGGAAAATTATTTCCGTTCAGGCCATAATCTTTACCTCTTACTTAAAATCTAACACTCACTTGCTTACCCGGGCGAGAGGTGGAGTTGATGATGAGGCTGTAACTGAGCTTCCTGCTCTGCTTATTGTTGCTTACTGTTGCTTATCTCTTCAATACGCGCGCCTTACCTTAGAAGAAGCCAGGACTGAGCCCCAGATGGGGCCGCACACCTGGTACCCTGCATTCCTCAGAGACCCGGTAGGGCTGGGCCAGAGCTGGTTTTGGTCACTCTAGCGTTTTCCCGGGGTTCAGCTCAAGGAACCCGGCCAATTGGAGAAACTTCCCTGCCTCCGGATTTCGTCAAGAGTCTGGGACATAGCCCAGCCTGGAATCTGAGGCCAGGGTTGGGTCAGAAACCTTTTGAGAACCTAACATCTGCACACCGTCCGCATCCGGACTCCCCTCCCTTCTCCGCCCTGGGCTCAGGCCCCACAGGGTCCTCGGTTACAGTGTGTCTGGGACCGGAGGCGAAAGGGTCTCTCTTCTGTCACCGAGAAGGCATCTAGAATGCCTAAGAGTCCCCGGGGCTCTGCTTTGGTCCTGGCGGCGCTGTTCCTCCGGCCTGCTAGCCCGGTTCGCTAGCGGCGCTCCCAGGAAAGGGAAAGACGCCAGCGCCCCAGGTCCGGCTCCTTCCCCAGCTACCGGCTTTCCTTCCTCAGCTCTCTCCAACTTCTCAGGCTCCTGCAGCGACCTAAAGAAGAGAAGGCGGGACGGCCGGATTTCCGAGAGAAACCGCCTTCCAGCCTCTCTCCCTGGACAGCTCTGCTGGAGGCTGAGCCTCCCCCCGCCGACACCCTTTCCCCCGTCGCCCGTGCTTTCTCTAGGGTGAGTGGAGAACGCAGCGTCCGTTTCAGGGTGCAAAGGCTGTCAGAGACCAAACGATCAAGAGGTCCGTCTCTTCCCCCCTGCCATTCCTCAAGCCCACTGAGAGGCGTGTGAGGAGAGTTCGCCTTGTCACCGCACAGAAACTGTCCCCCAAGTGCCATTCGGTCACTTGTTAGTCCCTTACTCAAGGAAGCTGAAAGCCCGCCCCCCGGAGGCCGGGCGAGGATGCGAACCCTGGTTGGGAGCCTAGGTCAGGGGCTGAGACTGACATCCACTAGCGGCAAGGGGCCCTCCCCTCAAGAGCCTGCCAGCCCTGCGTTTGGACATAGAATAGGTTGATATCCATTTGCTGAGTGGGGATGATTGATATCCATTTGCTACATCCACAATGCGAGCAGAGGTGGGCGGACTTCCATTGTGTGGACCATCACCCCAGCGCCCCTTCAACGTTTTCCTCCCTCTCCCTTCCGTCCCATAAACGGTGACTTGGACAAGGGGGAAGGATTTGGGAACTTCTGCAAAGTCTACTTTCGGTGGTTTATCTCCTCTGACGCCTTCTCTTCCTACTGTTATAAACTTTAAAACACAAGTCACCTCGCAGGCAAAGAGAAACAGTTCTGCCTTCGTTTGCACGCCTGCGTACCGAGCTCTCTCTTCACTGTCTCCCCGCCATGCTTCCTTCCTCTGCTCCCTGACCTATGTGCTCTCTCACCAGTGTGGAACAGGACTCTTCCACTTCCTGGAGCACTGAAGTTTGGGGCCTAATTGATTCTGGTAATGAATTTGTTCTACCTGCCAGATCAGATGGAAATCCGGCGGCAGCGCCTGAGGATTAACACTTGACTTTGCAGCGCCTCCTCTAATTATCTAATAGCATGGGTTGTGAGGACTCAGTCTCTGTTAAAACACTTTTGCTATTAGCAGTAGTGATTGGAATTGTGATGACGACTAGATATCAACAAATTAGAGCTTAAAAATGGGGAGATGGAAGAGAAGTGGCTTCTTTTAATTTCCCCGAGTTTAACATCAATAATTAGAGCAATTTTCAGAGATGCGAGCCCAAATTACTCCTGCTGTGCTGTAGATGATCACCTTAATTTTAGCAAATTGACTCCAGGGAAATAAATGTGACAGATTAGAAAAAGACAAACGGGGGTGGGGGGAAACAGATTGGAAGGAAGAGTAAGGAAAGAGGCATAGGAAAAAGATAGGGAAAGGGGGAGACTAAGATTTGAACTGGCAGTGTAGTAGAAATAGCAAAAACAAAACAAAACAAAAAACAAACAAAAAACCCCGTATGACTGAAGTGAAGAGCAGCATGGATGATGACAAGCAAAGGTGGCTGTAGACATTTAAAATGACCAGCCGTTTGGGTGAATAGAGGCAGACCCTTTCTGCCCACCCCCCAAACTCCAGGTAAAGAATCTTCCACCATCATCTTTATCTCCCTCAATAGCCCAATCATCCCTGCTGCCAATTTAATCTGACTCTAGCAATGTGAGGTTAGCGGCCACTCTGCATCATCATTTCCTCACTTCTCTTCTTTTGTTTTCGATTACTGAAACTCTTTAAAAGACAATAAACTGGCTCAAATGCTTGAGTATGTGGTTTATTCCTATGCTGCTGGGGCTCTTTTGGTGTTCTCTCTAAAAGGCAGGTTGTTAAACAACAGCGAAAATTCATTTTTCAGACTTTTAAGAAGACGGAACACAGCAAGCAGCTTTTGCAGGGGAGAGGTATAAATGGGGGCCCAGAAACCTGCTAGGAACCGAACCCAGTGGACTCAGCGCTCCCTGTTTGG
Organism: Meriones unguiculatus; assembly: GCF_030254825.1. NCBI lineage: Eukaryota > Metazoa > Chordata > Mammalia > Rodentia > Muridae > Meriones > Meriones unguiculatus. The sequence goes on from NC_083349.1 coordinate 176,595,555, forward strand.
CCAGGAGCATTCAGCACCGCGGACAGATCCCCGCCCCGCCCCGAGCCCACCCCACCCTCCCCTCTGCCTCCGCAGCTTTGCTATTGGTTCTCCCGGCTCCCCTCTCCAAGCTGCCAATTCAACACACAGAACCAACCTCCCCCCTGTGCTGGAGAGGCAGGAAGACAAGCACCGGGGATAGCCCAGGTCCGCAGAGCAGCCGAGCTTTGAGCCCGGGCTGCAGGTGCATCCTTTTGACTAGGCCCACCGCGAAGCTGTCTGCTTCCTCCACTTTGTCCCGGCCGGCCGTCGCCCTGTGACAGGCGCTCCGCAAGATGAATCTCAACTTCACCTCCCCTCTCCATCCGGCATCTTCTCAAAGGCCCACGTCGTTTTTCATTGAGGACATTCTGCTACACAAGCCCAAGCCGCTGAGGGAGGTGGCCCCTGACCACTTCGCCAGTTCTCTGGCCTCCAGGGTGCCTTTGCTAGACTATGGCTACCCCCTAATGCCCACACCCACCCTCCTCACCCCTCATGCCCATCACCCTCTGCATAAGGGGGATCACCACCATCCTTATTTCCTGACCACCTCAGGTAAGTAAAACAGGCCTCTAAGAGTAGGGAAAGGGGGAGTGGGCCTTCCCCCCCCCCAGCCTCCAGAGCAGAGACCAGATTTGACAGGGTGGATTTCCTTCTTCTGTAGCAGTAGAAGGATGGGGACGTGTCTGAGAGCTCCCTTGAGGCACGCCAGCTGAGGAGAACAATTTGTGATTACTTCACAGTTTTGTTTTTATAACGGGATGGGGATTGTGTCTGGCCCGAGCAGCGGGAGTGAAGAGACGAGATCTTATTCCTGACGTGATTTTATTCCTGATGTCTTATTCCCGCTCTTCCCAGCCACTATGGTTCATCTCTCAACCCCGCTTCTTAACTTCCTCCATCTCAGAAGGAGATCCTCAATGATCTTGTCCCAGGGAAATCGCTCTGAACTTTCCAGTGCGGAAAATGGGAAGGCTTCACTGGCCAGCTCTCTTTCCGCTAGGTTGGGACAGGAACTCTTGCAGGAGACCTAGAATTGAGGGGGATTTGGGGGGTAGTCTGATGAAAGACCACGTAGGGTTTGGACAGGGACAGACTTCCAGCGGTCAACATTTAATTCATAGTTCGTCTGCTTGTCTTCCTTCTTCCGGCCCAATTGCTGGAGTCTCTGGAACTAGGTGATGAAGCATTTCAAATTTATTGTTTGGCAAGGAGTGGGGATTAGTAAAGTAAGACCGGGCCTGGAAATGCTGCGGAAATAATCTGGATTTTGTTGGGCTGTTTGCGTTTCTCTCAGGCAGCACCCACACTTTCTTCCCTAGCATTTTCGTTCCAGCGACTTAGGAAAATTCTTCTAGTCCGGTTGCTGAGTACAATAGTAAACCTGTTCCGGTGTGAGCGGAGGAAAGGAGCAGGCAGTGTGTGAAATACAGGCGCTGGAATCCAGGGGGTGGGGTGGGGGATGCTGAAAGTCAATAGCGGGAGAAGCCACTCTCAAGCGTTAGGTTAGAGAGGAGATTTTAGGGCTTCCGTGGAGGTCAGCACTGTTCCCTGGCTTCGCCACACGGCCGAGGAAGGACTCTTCCCCGGAGACTGGTGTTGGCTAGAATCGGTGGCGCTGGAAAGAGCTCGATTTTCATTTTTCTTTCCCGGGGACTGGCAGTTACGGGTGTCTGAGGCCTGCATGCTTGGGGCGCCTAAAGCACCAAGTAAAGCCGGGAGGGTCGCCAAATGGAAGCATTCCTCCCCTGCATGCCAGGACCCTGCTACTAACAAGGAAACGTCAGAGGCGAGCGCCGAGCGCCGCAGGTTCTCCGGAAGAGCGGTTTTTTTTTTTTTTTTTTTTTTTTTTTTTTTTTTTTTTCAACATTTAGTTTGGTTGCTGGAAGGGTGAGGGAGCGCCGGGGAATGGGCTTTGCAGAGCAGGGAAGGCAAAGGCGAATCTACCCCATGGCACTCGTTGTTGGTAGGGGTCTGGAGGGCTGAGGGTGGACAGCTCTGGCACCTTCGGACTTTTTACAAGAAAACTTTTCAAGACCCAACCGATCCCTGGAAGTGGGCGCAGGCTGGAGGAAATCTTCCCAGGAAGATGATTTTTCTAAAAAAAAAAGCCATCTGGATCACTGCTCTATTTTTCTTTTCTGTTTTACTCGCCGTTTATTATTTGTCTTTCTGGATGGCCTTCGAGGATAAAGATCTCCAAGCGCTATTTTGCCGTCCCCTTTCCCGCTGTCCTAGGGTTATGGGGAGATGGGCTCCAGGAGCTTTGGGGCAGGCAGGGGCCGGGTGTTCCTGACCGCTGGGCACGCGGGCGGAGTGGAGCGGGGAGGCTGGAGGTTGCTCGGACCGGGTTCTGTGCGTCTTCAGGCTGCTCTCGTCTCTGCAGGGGTGCCGGTCCCGGCGCTGTTCCCGCACCCGCAGCACGCCGAGCTGCCGGGCAAGCATTGCCGCCGCCGCAAGGCCCGCACGGTCTTTTCTGACTCGCAGCTCTCCGGCCTGGAGAAGAGGTTCGAAATCCAGCGTTACCTGTCGACCCCAGAGCGCGTGGAGCTGGCCACGGCCCTCAGCCTCTCCGAGACTCAGGTAGGCAGCAGGTCCCGGGTTCTGCGTCTCGCCCACCTCCCTTCTCAACTCCGAGCAGCTAGCTTCAGGTCCACCGAGTAAAAATGATCCTCCCTCCTCGCTTCCCGGGCTCCCCGCTCCCTCCAGCTCCTAAAGAATTTATACCCAATTTTCACATTAGACTTATCTACTGGGGATGGGGGGTGGGGAGGGTCACTTGGAATGATTCGGCTGTCCCCTCCAAGTTCACCATTCTTTCTGTTCCTCCTCTGCCCTTCCACCGAAGGGTGTGACAAGCCGGGTGGGAGGGGAAATTCTCTCTTGGGGAGAAGCTTAAACCGTTTTGGTTTGGTTGGTTTTGTTTGAGAGAGGCTTTCACTGTGTAGCCCAGGCTGGCCCAGAACCCAATCTTCCTCCTCAACCTCCGGGTGCGGATAGACAGCCAGTTTAGACCGTGGCTCTGTGCTCCTCTCACCCCTCCCCACCGTCCTCTGGGTCACTCACAGCAGCAAGCCTTCACAGGCACCCCAGGGCTCGCCCTCACTGCAGTTTAAGCCTCCCTTACATTTTTACTCTCTTGCCCTCGACCCCTTCCTTTATCCCCTCTCAGGCTCGTGCTGTGAAATCATTAGCCATCCCGAGCGGAGACTAACAGGCCCTCCAAAGAAAACCCCACTCACTCCATTCCAGGCTTGTTTCCCAACAGGACTCGCGAGGTAGGGGCCTCTATCACAGGGTCATAAACGGAGTGTAAAGGGGACCCTGCGCGTACGGCGCTCACCCTTATTAATTACCACCCACGCCACTGATCTTCGTTACTATTCGGAGGAAATCGCTCTTAGAATCCAGCCTAAAAGGATAACGCGTGAGGCGACCTTGGCAGTGCGACCCAGTTCAATTCAGCAGACAGGGATTTTTTTTCCCCCCTTCTCCTCCCTACGCTCCAACAATCGCCCAGACCTTGGTTCCGTCACCATTCGGGAACGACAATGATTTTGTCTGTCTCCCCCGAAACCAGGTGAAAACGTGGTTCCAGAACCGGCGGATGAAGCACAAAAAACAGCTGAGAAAAAGCCAGGACGAACCCAAAGCCGCCGATGGGCCCGAGAGCCCCGAGGGCAGCCCGCGCGTCCCGGAGGCCTCCGCCGCCGCCGATGCTCGGCTGAGCCTGCCCGCCGGCGCCTTCGTGCTCGCCGAACCCGAGGACGAGGTGGACATTGGGGAGGAAGGCGAGCTCAGCTCGGGGCCGCACGTGCTCTGAGTGGCCAGGCTGGGGCCGGGGTTGGGGTGGGGGACCCGGGGGGAGGAGGCCGCGGAGCCAGGCGCCGTCCCTCCCGGGCGGGGAGGCTCTCCGAGAGACTGTAGACTCGGTGCCAGCGGCCCGGGCCGGCAGAAAGACAGACGGACGCTGGGACTCGCCTCCAGGCCTCTTCCCCGTTCCCGCCGCGTCCCCGTCGCGTCCCCGTCGTCGGGGACCGTCAGGGCGGTCGCTGAACCCCGCGCCCTGCGTCCTCAGCGTTCGGGACCCGTCCCGCGCCTCTGCCCAAACGTGCGCCCGGGCCGGCAGCTGCACAATCCGACGGGGCGGCCCACCCCGCCCCCGGGGTTGCCAAGGCAGAACCCTTCCGTTCTCATCCCTCGGCGCCTTGTCCCCCCCGCCAGCTCTGCCGCTCTGTCCCCGCGGCCTCTCCACTCCGACGGTCGCTGTCCCTCAAGCAGCTCGGCGGCTCGCAGAGAAAGGGACCAGGTTGCCTGGGGCCACGCGGGGGATCCAGGCGGAGCCACCCCGGACTCTTGAAACCTCCAGGGTCCCGACAGGGCCGTCGGCCTTGAGAGTCACTGCGCCTGCTCGCCCCTCTCCCCGGACCCCACATCTCTCCTTAGGCGAACCCCTTCTACGGACTGCGCTTCCATCCTCTGGGGTCCCAGTGGTCCTGGGTGTGCTGGGCGCCCCCCTCCCCCTCTCCCGGCGCTACCAGCGCTGGTGGCCCGGGGGACTCCCACGACCCTCCTCCCCACAGAATCGTGGGCGGAGAGTAATCCACAGCACAGTTTCTGCTTCTCGAACATGCACTGTCGTCCCGCTGTGTCGACCCTTCCACGTCCCAGAGGCTACAGGGATTTTAAAAAGCGATGGTTCTCGGGTTCGCGGACGCACGCACTCACTCACTCCGTGCAGCGTTTTAGCAAGGCTTAGGCTCGCCACAGTCGCCTCCCGAGTTAAGGCAAAAAAAAAAAAAAAAAAAAAAAAAAAAAAAAAAAAAGGTTGTGAGAGAGCACCTGTTGGGGGTGGGGGGCTTTGAAGCTGTCACTCTCCTCCTTTGCCCCTGGGAGGCCTTCTCTTCTCCTCCCAGGTCTGCAGTCTCGTTAGGTAATAAAGGACTTGTGGGGCAAAAATGGGAAGGAGCGTGGCTTCCCGGGAATCGTTTGTTGTCGCGTCCCGCTGCTAGTACGTCGCCTCCCTCGGCCCAGACAGTTTCTTATCCAATGAACTTGGCTAATGACCTTAACAGATTCTCCCTGACCTCGACTCTTCTGTTTTCAATCGCTTGATTAACGAAGATGAATGAGTCTCACGCACGAGAAAAAGGTCACCGCAAACTGTACTTTGTCCCTGCAAAACGCCGAAGGGAACCGGGCCTTTGGTATTTGGAATGTGAAACTATGCTAATGAACTATGTGAGGACAGTTAGTGGACGTAGAAGAGGTGGGGTGTGGGGTGGGGAGGAGGCTTCGGCTTCCAATCTGCCTTGGAGTCTGGCTGTCTTTAGATCAGTGAGCCCGGGAAGAGTGAAATGAAGTGACCTTAGCGGGAGCATCTCCTTCCCCCGCCCCCCACACCCCATCCTCCGGCAGAGATAAATAATTACAAAGACTGCAATGAAGTGAGTTTGGGTTGCTTAATCTTTTCTTTTTTTTTCCCAAACGAGGGCATGAATCTCAAGATTCCTTTGGGTGAAAGTTCTGAGACTCTGAATGTAGGAAATGATGCAGAAGGCAAGCTTTACCCAGTCTGCATCGTTTAGGAGGCAAAACCACCACTTTCAAAACAGAAGCACTGTGTAGCCTTTGGACTTAATAGTCAAAGAGGCTGTGAGCCGCAGATCAGGAAATCGAGGCTTGACAAAGGTGACAAACTTATCCATGAAATCCGGGCTAGTTAACAGCCGAAGATGGATACAGAGAGACCTCTTTTACCTCTGCTCCCTTCTTTTTGTTTGCTCTTCCCCTTTGTTTGTTTACTGGCTTTATTAGAACAATACCCTTATTTTTTTAGTTTGTGTATTATGGCCAATGATGCAAATCCAGGCTGAGGTTTCTCTTCTTCTGTTCAGATAATGACAGTATTTTTTTTTTTTTTTCAAATCCAGAGTCTTTCCATCAAGTCTTCTACTTCCAAACCATACCTCCAGCCTCACATAACCTTTTTTAGGGAAGTAGTTTATAGAAAATGCTTAACAATAACACACACCAGAACAAACAAAAAATAAACAAAAAAACCCATGCGTTAAAAGTGTGTGATTTATTAATAAGAGAAAGATATCCCTCATAACAACATGGAGCCAAGAGCCAAGGGGAAAAACTCAAATTGTTCTAGTCCTAGGACTACAGAGAGAGAGAGAGAGAGAGAGAGAGAGAGAGAGAGAGTTTAAATTAGAAAGTGAACACAAAGTCAAAAGCACTGGGCATTTATCTCTTGTGCCTTCAGAAGATGCTAGGGACTTACTCTACAGAGATTGGAGTGGGGGTATTTTATGAGCTTTTGTCTTGAAGAAGCAGGTAAACAGAGAAGCTTCTAGCTTCCTAATGGCTCTTTTTGGCTGGGACACAGCCAGTCTGGAGCACCAGAAACTGGGGTCTGAAGTAGGAGCAGAGCCTGCTTGGGAAGATGTCCCTCCCACTCACCCTGGACTTTACTAGGAAGACTGAGAGGGGGAAACTCTGAATGCAGAACCAGACATATGACCAAGGCACAGTTTTCTCACCAAACCTAACCTAGCCCTGGAATTGTGCTAAATAAAATAATAGCAAAGTCCTCTCCTCTCCCCTCCCCTCCCCTCCCCTCCCCTCCCCTCCCTTCCCCTCCCCTCCCCTCCCCTCCCCTCCCCTCCCTTCTCCTCTCCTCTCTTCTCCTCCTCTCCTCTCTTCTCCTCCTCTCTTCTCTCCTCTCTTTCTTCCTAGTCTCCCTTTCTTCCAGATCAGTGATGATATTAAAAAACAGCCACAATTTAGTCTCAATTGAATGTAACATGACAGCAATTTTTGCTTTTGACCTTTGAAATTGATCAAATCCTCAATAGGGCTGAAAAGGTATTTTTGTCGGAATGATCTAGGTTTTTGTCTCAACTCAGTTCCACTTCTTAGTAAAGATCCTACGAAACTATGCCCATTATATTATAGAAAGACACACACACCTGATTTTGAAGAAACAAACATCTTTGAGTAGCCAAGGAAGGCAAATAATTTTTCATCTAATCTCATATGGGGTCTTCCACCTGTTTCTGTCCCCAAGACTCTACATTTGAAGAACTTGATTTCAAAGCTTCTAAGAAACACTTTTGGCAATATTTCTCAGCTTAGTGTTATCTGACTGTCACACTAAGAAATACTAAACTCGAATGTATGATACCAGTTAGAGAGGACTGGTTCTCTGAAAGGCAGCAACGTAGAGAGGCACACGAAACAGGGCTTCCTGGAGCAGAGAGAGTCATGCAATAAACATGTTCAGTTGAAGCAATAACTCCCCGGGGTCTCCCTCCCTGAAATTGGCTCAATCTACAAAATAATGAATTAATTGAGATACTTGTGTGTTTATTTTATGTGTTCCTGCCAACACACTTCAAAGAGAATATTGACAAGCTAACATTTAGTGAGCATGCCGAAGCCCAGAAACTATTGCTATGTGGCTTTGGGGAGGAGGTGAGGAGGAGGCAGTGAGGAGGGGGCTAGCTGTGGTAGCCACACATGGACCTATTTTGCCATGCTGAAGATGAGGGTGGCTCTAGGAACAAAGGTTTTAGATCAACAGAATAAGTCCACAAGCCACTAAGCCCCTTCTCATTAGGAAGACTTAAGCAAGGGCAAGTCCAGAGCATTTCTAGTGTGGACTTATCTTTTCTCTCTCTTTTTAAAATCAATTAATCTATTTTTTTTTTATTTTATGAGCATTGCTGTTTTGACTTCATGCATGTTTATGTAAGCGTGTCTGATCCCCTGGAGGAGTTACAGACAGTTGTGAGCTGCCATGTGGGTGCTGGGAATTAAAACTGGGTCCTCTGAAAGAGCTGTCAGTGCTCTTAACTACTGAGCCATCTCCTCAGCCCCCTGGGCTTCTTTATCTATGCAAAGCTGGGCTAGATTCCTCCTCCTGGGAATTGAGCCCAGAGCTTTCTGCATTTTAGGCAGTGCACCACCAGCGAACTCCATCTCCAGCCTTCATGTGGTTCTTAAACACTAAGCTCCGCCATCATATTTTCTTTCTGTAGGAAAGGAACTGCAGGTTTCGTGTTATTCAGACAGTCTGCTGGTTTGTGAAGACTTCAGTTTGTGTGCCCTAATTTAAATAAATAGATCCACAACAATTAGAAGACTTAAGAGAAATGGAAGAGGAGGAGAGTACAGGTTTTAATTAATTAAGTTCCAACACTTAATTCTAGAAAGTACATAAAAACAAAGTAGCATTTTTACCAATTGAAGAACAAAGCTTTCAGGGAAAAGTCGTTGGTGTTGGCAGACACATCTAGTGAGTTCTAAGCCCTTCACTTTATACTTAATATGTGGAAGAAACCAAGTCTCAAGACCACAGGATTAAGACTAGAAACTGGTTTCAATAATATCTCACAGGCCACTCAAGCTCTGATGGTAAGTGACACCAGGTCTACGGGTATTGCAGCATTCGGAGGAGAGATTTTTTTTTTTTTTGGAGCAAAACTGGATCTAAGAATTAAAAAAGAATATGTTGTAGTTGGCAGTTGTCTATTAAAATCTTAGGTCAACTTTTGGAAAGTTGTCTGGCCATTAGCAATCTGAACCTGGAATGAGTTTTCCTGGGGGGTTCTGATCCCTTCACATTGTTTTCATTCAAGCCAAGGTGGGGAAACCACTTACAGAGGTGTTTCAGAAGATAGTCACTCCTGCATCTGATAGGACGGGACAGATCCTCCTTCTCTTCCAAAAACCTCAGCTAATCTAGTTACAGAGGAGTCAGTCATCACAGACACACAGAGGGAGACATGCTCAGTGTCCTATAGCTTGTTTGGGGAGTAAAGTTAATGTGTCTTGTTGGTCAGAGAAAATTCTAGTAAATGTTTATGAGTGAGAGGAAAATTCAAAATGGCTGTCAGAGTTTTTTCTAGTCAAGTCTCACTGTGTAGCCCAGGCCGGCCTGGAGCTCATGATCTTCCTATGTCAACCTCTCAAGTGCCAGGATTACAAGCTTGCATCCCATGCCCAGGGCTCTTATAGTTTCAGTTGTCATTTTCCCTCCCCTCCTACCTCTCTGAGCTTCTAGAGAATGCACCAGACAAACCTCCCTGATTTCGTTTGTACGTACCCCTGTCTCTATCCTGCGCTCTTTGTGGGGTATTGGAGAATCACAGCTGGAGCTGGCAGCATAGACATTGGTTGGATAATGCCCCATAAATGAGTCAAGAGTGGTGGACAGAGTGAGAGAAGAGATGTGCAAGGACCTGCGGTGAGGTCTCAGGAAGAGGAACATAGCAGACTCCCGCGTGGGCCAGAAAATCCGACCACATGGGATCTCACTCATTTGTATGATTCCCATGGTTGAGTAGACACCTGGGCTTCACCTCTTCTTTACAAAGGGGTTAGAATATCTCAAAGGAGCCTGCGTGGGGTTTCTTCACACTTTGCCTTACCTTTTGTTCACAGAGAGGATTTGTGTGCCCTGAGAGAAACATGGCCCAGAAGGCTTCATGGAGAATGGCCTGCAGACATCACGCCTTTTCCCCTTTACCTATGCCTGCTCCATTCTGCCCAAGGGCTTCTGCTCTCTGGTTTGGCGACAATAAGGCATATGGAGAGGGAGGTTCAAATTCACAGGGACCTTTTTAAGCGACAAGGAATTGCCTGCAGTCTTCACCTACTCAGGGAAAGCCAGAATTTAGGTTCTAGCTGAATCTTTAAGGTGTCCTCTAGCAGCACAAAGCCACAAACAAATGTCTCCAAAGGCAGAAACAAAAACGGGCATGATGGGTCATATCTGTATTCCTTTCACTTGAGAGGTGGAGGCAAGAAGATCAGAAAGAAATTCAAGTTCTTTTGGCTTGATGTAGTGAGAAAAAGGTCAGATTGGGAGACAAAAACTATGTCTCAAAAAAAAATGTGGATGGAGGAAGTGATAAGACCAATTTGTTGGGGCTAAAGAGGTGGTTCTACGGGAAAAGAATGTACCATGTAAGCCTGAACACCTGAGTTCCATCCCGGGAACCCATGTAAACATGGAAGGAGAGAAACAGTTCCATAAAGCTATCCTCTGACCTCCACATAACCACCATGGCTTGTGTTACCTACCCCCCACCCGAGACAAAAATAATACATTTTAAATTAAAAGAACACAAACACACACACTGAATTTTTAAAGAAGAATCAGTTTTTAAAAAAATTAGTTAAAATAATGATGAAGTGAAGGAGTGTCCTTGCCAATAATTTCCTCCAGTTCAGGCCATTCCTTGGCTTGCACTGATTTATTTTTGTTCTTTTAAAATTGTGTACACTCGTGGGGTCATGTGCACATGTAAGGGCAGGTGCTCCCAGAGTCCAGGAAAGGGCATGGGGTCTTGTGGAGCTAGAATTACAGGTGGTTATGACCCTCCTCCTTCTCCACACATGCCCCTCCCCAAGTCCACTGGTAGGGGAGGGCTGCTTTTCTTTCCTTCTGATCCTAGTCTGTTAGGTCTCATCAGGAGTGGCTGCATTGTCTTCCTCTGTGGCCTCATAAAGCTGCTCCCCCCTCAGGGGAGGTGATCAAAGAGCAGGCCAATCAGTTTATGTCAGAAACAGTCCCTGTTCCCATTACTATGGAACCCACTTGGACACTGAACTGCCATGGGCTACATCTGTGCAGGGGTATCTCCATGCATGCTACTTGGTTGGAGTATCAGTCTCAGGGAAGACCCCTGTGCTCAGATTTTTTGGTTCTGTTGCTGTCCTTGTGGAGCTCCTGTCCTCTCCAGATCTTACTATTTCCCACTTCTTTCATAAGATTCCCTGCACTCTGCCCAAAGTTTGGCCATAAGTCTCAGCGTCTGCTTTGATAGTCTGCAGGGCAGAGCCTGTCAGAGGCCCTCTGTGGCAGGCTCCTAACTTGTTCCCTGTTTTCTCCTTCTTCTGATGTCCTTCCTCTTTGCCTTTCTGGATGGGGATTGAGCATTTTAGCCAGAGTCCTCCCTCTTGATTGAACTTGTGATCCTTTTACCTCACCTTCTCAGGGCTGGGGTTACTGGAATGCACAGCCACACTCAGTTCACCCAGTGCTGGAGACTGAACCCGAGGCCTCATGCACACTAGACAAGCACTCCACTAACTGAGTTACGTTCCTGGCTGCTCAGCTAGTCTTTATTTTGCCACCTCAGTGCTTGACTTGGGACTTCAAATGGGAATTTATCAGCTAAGAGCAAAAGCAAATGAATGTAGTTGTATGTATGGATGCATGTTCATATGTTTGTGTTGTGTGTGTGTATACCATGGCATGTGTGTGGATGTCAAAGGACAACTGTGGGGGTTGGCTCTCTCTCTTTATCATGTGGGTTCTTAGGGTTGAACATAGGTCATTAGGCTTGACAGCAAGCTCCTTTACCAGAGAGCCATCTCACTGAGCAGCTTTCTTTCTCTCTTCCTTCCCCTTCTTTCTTTCTTTCAACTACAGAGACAACTAACCATCTCCAATCTTGGGCTGATGATTTTACTGTGTCTCAGTGTTTCTAGAAGATTTCATTAAATTGTTGCTTTTTAGTATTTCTGGTTTAAGAACTTCCCAGAGCTTTAGGCCTGAAAAGATGGAAATATTTTTCCCCCTGTTTCTGTTACGCATGTGTACTCTCTGCATTTCTCTTCTCAAGAGTGTAGTGTCAGTTACATCATTTTGATGGCATACACATGCAATATCCAGCTATGCCAGCTAGCCAATGACTTTTCTGTAGGGCTCATTTTCCTTTGACTGGATTATCTCATTGTGTTAAAATGTTCAACGTACTTTTAAACTTACTTTTTCTTAATGTACTTTTTCTAATCTCTTCTGTCTGTCCCCCAATCTTGAGTTACTCACATACATCAGTTGTAGGAAATGATTACTATTTACTATTGGTTTATCTTTTATTAAAGCTGCTGTTAATCCTAAACAGCTGTATAACCAAATCACCACACAGAGACTATGATTTATTTAATTAACCTAGAACACAATGCTGGGCAATAGTTACTCCATCCTAAACCTCCACGCCCTCATAGTTTCCTAACATTTAGATTTTGCACATTATACTTGCTTTTAGTGAAATCTTAGGTCCAGTTCATTCTCCACATCGTTCCAAGACCTCTTCTCCAGCCTTGCTCTCTGCTCTCTCCTGCCCTTCTCTCCTCCTCTGCCTCTGACACCTTCCTCTCCTCTGGCTCCTCCCTTTCTTCCTGCTTCCTTTCCGTTGCTCAACATTGTGGCTGGTTGCTTTATTTTGGCATGTTTACACAAGGTTGAGACAGGTGATGCTTAGAATAAGTATCATAATGCAATGTCCGGATTGAAACCAGAGAGTGGGGGAGAGAAATCAGCATTTGAATGAACAAGGGTAAAGTGTATACATTCCAAAAGAACATTATACCAACATACATCTAACATTTCATTTCTCCTAAAAATCTGTCCCACAGAACCTTCTGATGGAGTCTGCTCTATTTTCAGACTTCATCATCCCTTCTCTATCATCCTGGGAATTCCTTTCATTTCGTTCTATTTTTCTCATACTATCTTCTTTCTTGTGTTACTCTCTCTTGTTTGGATTTTTGTTTTGTACTTGGAACTAAGAATCAATCAGTCAAGAGCTCTACCACAGAGCTACTTCCCTTGTTTTGGGAAAGAAATCTATTGTGTTTTCTGAGAACTGGTGCCTGATGGGTAAAAGTATTGAAATCATCCTTGTCTAAAGCACATCTTTATTCCAATAGCATTGCTATTAGCATTTCTAAGCAGGAATAATTTATGAGTACTTCTGAATGTTAAACTCCACTGGTTTAGCTGCCAATTGCAATTGCTAATCGAAACCACTTTCATTCTTGACTGTGGCTATGCTGTTTCTCTGTATCCTTTACTGAAGCCAGAAGGATCTTCTCTTTGCAGCCAGTATACTGAAAATTCCGTTATGCATCTTGCTTTGGCTCTGTTTCCATCTATTCTTCAGTCTTCAAAAGGCACTGTCAGTCTGAAAATTCATTTGGTCTTTCAGTTAAAAGCAGTTTTCTTGCTTTACCATGTTTTGTTTGTTTGCTTTTAAAGGAGTGGTGGCGCACAGCTCTAATCCCAGCACTCAGGGAGGCAAAGGCAGGCAGATCTTTGAGAGTTCGAGGCCAGCTTGGTCTACAAAGTGAGTCCAGAACAGCCAAGGCTACACAGGGATACCCTGTCTCAAACAACAAACAAACAAACAAACAAACAGCAGTTTACTTGAGTAGTTTCTTTGATGAGCCTCACCCTTTTTTTCCTGTTTGTTCCGTTCCTTATATGACAGCTATGCTTTAGACTTTTACCCACTACATTCAGTCCCTACATTTCTTAATCTCTTTGCTTTATTCCTGTCCCTTCATATATTTACTCTGAGTTCTGGGGAAATTGCTTTCTGTTATTTTTCTAACTTTATGTTTGAGTTGATTTCTGCTGTAATGTCTCTGACTCATATGGTCTCTCTTAAAGTTCCTGGTTCTCCTGGTTCAGATGTTTGGGAATTTCAATATTCTTTCACCCTATGTAAATGAAAGATGAACAGGTTGATGAGAACCTAAGAGTACTGGAGGGGTTGGGCTGAGAGCTTTATCATGAGCAACTGATAAACTTCTAGAGCTTGTCAGGTTTTCTGAAGTGTAGCACTCACTTGTTTGCAGTTTCAAAATTTCATTACTACTGTCACTTCTCCTTGGGCTTTTTTAGACTTATTGTTGTGGAGCGGTTTTCTTTCAGATTAAAACCTTCCTCCTTGGAGGAAAGCTCATCAAGATACATGATGTTTCCAGGGAGGTGAAACAACCCCATAGTCTCATGAAGCGGTGAAACTTTCCATCCTGCAGAGAAACTCCTGAAAAAAGACATTAAAAACCTAAAAGGAGCTTTAGGAAGTCCCTGAAACTGACCAGATTCACTAGGTTCCTTACTTTCCCAGCATGTACCTAGGCTGTAAAGACAGCCGAGAATCACTCTCGGACAAGCTGTGTTTAGGTGAGGCTCAGACTGAGCAGCCTGGAGGAAGCAAAGCCAAGTCAAGCCGATGAACTGCCTGTGAAAGAGAAACAAAGACCAGCTGAGCTACCTGGAAAAGGCTCAGCCCAACTGTGCTCCTGGGAAAGGACACCCCCAAGCGTGCTGAGCTACCTGTAAAAGCTGGGCAGTGTGCTCCAGGGTCCCAGCTTTGTGAGCTGCCATTTATCCAGGAGTGGGCTTTGGTGATGTAGCTGTGTTTGGGTCATTTCTGCTTCTGTAAGTAAACCTTCAGCCACATTTCTGTGAATAACCCCCATAAAATTCATTGGCTCACCACGTTTGGTGGTATCTGTACTTTGATCTGGCCCAGGAAGACTGTCACACAACTGTTTCCTATGATTCATCTCAAAAATGAAGCGAGATTGTGTGGATTATGAGTGTGTGTGGGGGGGTGGTTTCAGTGTATCTTTTTTATCCAAAAGTTTTACCATCTGAAATTGATGGGTTTTTTTTATTTTGTTTTTTTTTTTTGCCTTTATTTGTCTTGCTGTTGGAATTGAATTGATCCTTTATCTGTATTTCCCAAGGACGAAATGAATTTGTTGAGATATTGGGGAAGTCACATTATCACTAGAACAGATTTTAAGCTGGGGATGTGGGAAAAGACCTCACAGCCAGATAACAGGGTGGGGACAGGCTAGCCAGGCTCATCAAGGTGACTTTTGACTGCCCTTTAGATGGTTAAGATGAAGCACAAAATTAAGATGGGGCATAAATTTGTCACCAAGAACAAGTGTATACAGGGCCCAAAGTATTGTAACCCAAAATCTTGTTCAGTGTGTTCCCTCTTTTGTGGAGGGGGAAGAAAATACAGACTAGCTCTTCTGACACCAAAGGAAGACACGTGCACCCATGACTTGGGAATTGTGAGGATGAGAGCACAGAGCTCGCGCATTGTGTCTGTGGAAGGCTCTGAATAGCTCCAGGTGTTTGTAGAAATTACAAGGAGTGGGTCTGTGACGTAACTCAGTGGGTAAGTGCTCTTGTGGCCAGTCCTGATGAACTAAGTTCCAAATCCAGGACTCACAGGGTAGAAGCAGAGAACACACACACACACACACACACCACACACACACACACACACACACACACACACATACGTACACAGAGAACAAGGGAGGGCATTTCACTGAAGTTGGTTCTGTGCATTTGGATGACAGTGTCTGCAGCTGTGGATCCAATCAGCTACTGAAAATATCTGGAAAGATATGTTTTCTGCGGGAACACGTTCTGCTTCTATTTTCTTGTCACCGTTCCCTGAACAGTGCAGTCTAACAGCCATTTCCATAGTGTTTGCAGTGTGCTGTACTAGCTGTCACGAATAACCTAGAGCTTATGTAGAGGACTTGGGAGGACATGCCCAAGTTAGACACAAACACCATGTCATTTTAATCAAGGGGCTTGGGCAGTCACAGAGTTGTCATATCCGTAGGGTGTCCTGGATCAGATACCCCTTGGATACTGAGGGGTGGCTGTACAGTCTTTTTCTTGAATCGAGGTTAATTTAAAATCTAGGTAAGCAGCCTAGAAAAGAGAGGATGAAACAGGAGAAAAGAGAAGAGCAGACAGAGATATGGACAGACAGACACACTTGCATATGCAGGCTCTCAGGAGAATAAGATGAACGAGACGGGCAGAATTGGAAGGTGACCAATTAAGACATTAAGTGTTTTGTGACACATGGACGCATCTGTATTTGGCTCTGATAACAAGGCCATCAGCTCATTTTCAGGGGGCTGCTGCCTTCTTCAGCTCAATCCTCAGATCAAAGCAGAACTGTCCGCCTGCATTTTTCAGCCAGAATGGGGATGCTAATTTATACTCCTTAATGTGTGATGGTGAGAGACCCCTTCAATTAACTGAATTCTATAGCCAGCAAAATAAAAGGTACATAAAAAGAGGTGCAGACTGGAAGAGCCGAAATCCTCATTAAATCAAAAGGTCCAGTATTCATTACCTCGTGCATCTGAGGCTAAACACTAAATATGGGGATCATCAAAGGAGATTTAATGGGTTAAATTGAGACTATAATCTAATTAAAATATTAGACATGGCTAAATAGTTCTTTGATATTCATCTAAAGCTTTCATTAAAAATGGGTGCTTGAGGTTTGTAACATAGGAGATTATCAATTTTAAGCAGGGACAACAAATTTAGGGACCTCATCTGCACCACTTCAAAGTATCACCATTGTGTGGGTACAGGGAAAACAGGGTTGGACCTCACTGCCAGGTGACAGAATGGGAATAGGAGGCAGGGCCAGCCGGGCTTTATTATACTCATTCTGACCACTGCCTGGATGTAAAAGACCATAGTGAAATATTAAATGGGGAGAGAATTTGCCATGAAGGAAAAAAATGGGGCCCAAATTATTCATATAAACCTCTTCATCGAGTTTGTTCAATGTATTCTCTGCTTTTCTCTCTGTAGACATTTTTCGAAAGATTAATATTTTTGACAGGGTTTCTTCTTCTTCTTCTTCTTCTTCTTCTTCTTCTTCTTCTTCTTCTTCTTCTTCTTCTTTCCTTCTCTTCTACTTTCACATTCAGAGTGTGGGTGCAAACTTGGGATCCAGAGCTGGGGAGATGGCTTGGTGGACAAGAGCAGTTGTTCTGCAAGCATGAGGACTTGAGTTCAAATCTCCAGTACCCACATAAAGAGCCAGGCATGGCTGCCTGTGCCTGTGACCTCAGCATTAGGGAGTGGAAACAGGCAGCTCCCCTAGAGATCTTACTGGCTAAGCAAAACATTAGCCAAAACATTTATGAGCTTCTGGTTCGGTGAGATACAATGCCTCAAGGCAACAAAGTGAAAAGCAACTGAAAAAGACACTCATTGTCTTGTTCTAGCATCTTGCACGTGAGCATGGATGTGGATACACAAATTCACACAGAGTTTGGGACTATAACAACAAAAGATCAACTAAAAGTCAGGTCAGCAGTCCCACGACCAAGGTTGATCTCTACACACTAGCATTCCAATAAAAGATGGTATATAAGGTCTTAGGAGAAATGCCAAGACCTTACTAAATAAATCTGCCTAGAAGTCTCACATTGCTGTAACCCTCTCTGTAACCTGTTAGAGCGATGTGATAGCAAAGATCATTTATCCAGCTTATTGAAAATTAATTACTTATGTGACCCAGGTTTCCAAGGGGGAAATAAAAAGGTAATAGAGAGGCAACAAGAGACACAAGCCTATCCACCAAATTCTCTTTTTCCCTCTCTTCAGATTTTCTAAAGAGCACTCTATTGCTAGATAGAGAACCGAAATTAAAAAAAAATATATTTATTTCACATCTTACTGAGTTTTACAAGGTAATTTTTTATAATATTTTGGGAAGCTCCGGCTTTCCAGTTATTTTACTGAGTGAAATTAAGTCATCAACAGTGAAGTTTGTGGGTGTTTCAAACTGGTACAATTTAGGGAGTGAGGTGAAGAGATGAAAAATCTGGCAACAAAAGCCATTCGCTTGAGAAATTGGTATTTGTGTTTTCTCAGGCCCTCTGTGAGAAGCATATATGCTCTAACTTAAGGAAGCCACCGAGCAGAAATGGACATTATGTTCAACATGGAAGCAGTGGGTAAGGGGACAGTTCTGAATACCACTGGCTTTCAACCATGTTGAGTGACTCTCAGTATTTTAAAAGTGGAATAAACTAACTATAACTTTGAGTGTGCTGGCAGGTGTGTGTGTGTGTATGTGTGTGTGTGTGTGTGTGTGTGTGTGTGTGTGTGTGTATGTGTGTGTGTTTGGTGAAGGTCAAGGGTGGATGTTGGGTATCTTCTTCAGTTGCTCTGGTTTCTCATTGACCATGGAGCTCTTTGACTCTGCTGGACTGGCTGTCTGTTGACCTCCAGGGCTCTGTCACATGACAGTGCCAGGCTCACTGATGTGTGGGTCCTGGGGATCCAAACTCAGACCTCAATTTAGGAACTGAGCCATCTTCCCTGGCCCTAAATGTAACTCTTTTTTTTCTCTTTAAACGTAACTTTACAAAGAGTGCATGTTTCCCCTTAATTTTCCCTTTATAGTATAGAAATAGTTTTGTTTTCTTTGATGTTATAGACAACTTCTTATAATCACTGGTGTAGAGTGAGCACCATGGACCAACAAAATCTGCCCCAAAGCAGAGACTTCATTTTGTTTCTACAGTTTTCAATCCTTTCCTTCCTGGGAAAATAACAGGAGAGGCAGACGGAGCACTTGGGTTTCTCTGTGTGTTTCCGCACACTGGAAACAGAAACTATGAAACCATACCGTGCCCTAGAGACGAGATGCCCCGTGCCTGTGAACACCTGTGTGTTGGCTGAAGTGCATATATCTATGGTTTCACCACATTAGGTAACAGTTATACTAAAAAGACCATACCGGGGATAGCAATTGTAATTTGTTTCTTTAAAAAGTTCTTGTTTTCAAAGGCTACTTCTAATGTCATAATTATATATATATAATGATTATGTACATGATACGTATGTATATACAAATAACAACTCAGGGAGATTTAGCTAAACTTGGTATCTGCAGACTGACACCCAAATGCAATTTCCTTCCCTGCTATTTTTCAGTAAGTAATTAGAAAAGAAACCCCGCCTGAGTTGACCGAGTCTGCGGTTGTAGGCTGTTTGCTGTCAACTCAAAGTTCTCAATTAGCTCCAGTGTTGTTGTAATTACTGAACGTGTTTTCAGACAACTCCCAGTTAATAACTGTTGGGATGAAGAGACACTTTCTCACTGTAGATGAGACTGTGCACGCTCGTGCTTGCTGTGATGTTTTGACAATGATTCATTAACCAATAATAAGCCCCAATTGGACCCATTAGGCATCATTGCCTTTGCAAGGCTTACCTTTCATTTTGCTCCTCAATATTGTCTTTTCTTGACTTGGTTCCTGGATAAGACCCAAGAGACTCCTTACTACACAAAACAATATCAAGAAGACAGCTGTCATTAAATTCAGCTACTTGTAAAAAAAAAAAAAAAAAAAGACTCCATGTAAGAGGATGCTCTTGTTGAAACTTAAGATGGAAAAAACACTGTAAAAAGGAGGCTGTAATGGGGAGAATGCATGACTTAAAGGGCCTTTATCTGAACCAGCTCACAGAGACCAGGCAAAATTATCCTATGCCTTTCATATGCTCATATAACATCTGGTCAAATGCATCCTCCTTCCCAGACCCCTTGCCGTCTTCCTCATGATGTTACTCAAGTCTGAACTTCTTCCTTGCTTCCCTCCTTCCTTCCTTCCTTCCTTGTTTTCTTGCCTGCTTCCTTTCTTCCTTCCTGGCTTGATTCTGTTCTTTCATTCTAGTAACCAACTGCCTTGTTTTGTCAAAACTCAAGGATTTCCTAGGTCATGGTATTTTCAGTTTGTTTGTTTATTTATTTACTCAGTGTGTGTGTGTGTACACTCACGTCCCAAAGTACATGTGGTCAGAGGGCAACATTCAGGAGTCAGTTTCCTTCCACTTTGCGCTTCAGGGGTTGAGCTCAGGCTGCCAGGCGTGTGCATCAGGTACCTTTACCTGCCGAGCTCTTGCCAGCCCTCCAGGTTTTCTAATAAAAGATTCTGATGCCATTTTTGTATTGTGGTGCACATGGCTGCCTTCCAATGGGCAGGTCTTTTTTTTTTTAAGTTCCTGAAACAAATGTTATAAAAATAATCACTTAGGTTTATGAAATTAATATTGTGCAATGTAAAGGATATAAAAGCATTTGTCCTTCACTGTACTGACTCCTCTTTGTGTCTGGACCATGGTAGCTTAGAGACATCCCACTGGATGTTAGCACTGTGGGATGGTTTGAGGACACAGGAAGGCCCATAGGATTCATTCTTTGACTTCAACCTCAAACTTGGAGCAACTCTTTTATTTCTGTAGGCTCTGAGTAAGGAATTCTGATGTCCTAGGACAGTGGTTCTCAACCTTCCTATTGCTTAGACCCTTTAATTCAGTTCCTCATGTTGGGGTGACCCCAACCATAAAACTATTTTGTTGCTACTTCATAACTGTAATTTTGCTACTGTTATGAATCATAATGTAAGTATCTGATATGAAGGATATCAGATGCACAACCCCAGGGGGTCAGGATCCACAGCTTGTGAACCTCTGTCCTAGGGTCTTGTGTGCTGGGTGGTAAAGCCTGGTCTTGGGGGAATCCTGTCAGGTGGCATTCGCAGTCTGCCAATTCACTTCACCTGCTCCAGCCGAGCCCTGGCTTTTGAAGGTAAATGTGGAGGTGCTAGATTTGGCATCCATAATAACATGGCTTGTCCACAAACAAATGGATTTCTTGACCATCAGCTCTGGTTCCGCTTTAAGAGGAGGCGTCATGCAGGCAGCGTTGTACCTATCATGACACATGTAGCACACATACAACTTCAAGGTCAATTTCTTTTTTGTTGTTTTGTTTTTTTTTTTTTTTTTTTGAGACAGGGTTTCTCTGTGTAGCCTTGGCTGTCCTGGAACTAAGAGACTGGCCTGCCTCTACCTCCCAAGTGCTGGGATTAAAAGCGTGTGCCGCCACTGCCTGGCATTAAAGTGAGTTTCCAAAGCTAATCCACATGTCACATGCATAGATTTGCTCCAGGTTGTTAAAATGACCCATTTCTGGACATACTCATCAAAGGATGCAATGTCCAGCAGGGAGGTAAAATGTGAGTCCTTTAGTAGACCTGCTGTTGTTGTTTTTTGAGGCAGACCATCATTATTTATCGCTAGCCTCCACCTTGAAGTATACCCCCACCCTCTCTGCCTCAACTTCCCAGGTGCTGAGATTACAAACACATGCCACCACTCCTGGCTCTTTCATACTTTTAACACTGAGAATCTCAGTAATGCTTCAAAAGAGAACAATAAAAATTGAGTATGAATATTTACATTCATAAACTCTGAAGCACATGGATTTGATAACATTTGAAGATAACCACAATCATGGAAAGATGCCCAGTAAATTGACAGATGTGAGGTGAGTAGCTTTGACCATAGAGTGATCTGAGGTGGGTTTCCCTACACTCGTGGGATGTGTGATTAATGCCTTAGTCTTAAGTGTCCTGTTGGAATGGAATTAGGATTATTTTTTCCTATTTCAAAATGCACATCTAGCTGTATCTTCAGCTTTTCAGCTTTCCAAGTAAGGCATTTTTGAAACTTGAAAGCGAAAGTATTATTTTGGATATGTTACCTCAGTGACGAGGTCAGCCAAACTCATTTTAGGAAAAACTGAAGCACGTATACTCTGTCTCAGGGGAGTTGGAGAAAGACAAGGAGACAAATTTATTCGGCGGTACTTGTAAATTTCCATCATGTGTAAAGAAGGGCCAGAGGTGGTTTAAACAAATCAGAGGATCCAATATAAAACTGAAGGCTTTATTGTCTAGCCTTTTACCGGCCCAAATTCTAACAGATTTGAAACATAAATAATTATATGCCTTTTTCTTTCCAGAAGGTTAAACCTGCCACCAGTGCCGACTGGGCCCCACTTTAACTTTTGCGTAGGGCAGGCAAGGTGGCAGGCAGGCAGTTGACTGTGCCAGGTCACCGCTCAGTGTAGACAGAATTGTTAGGTTTTTTTTTTTTCCCTCTGTGTCCCTTTGATCACATTTTTGATCTCCCCCTGAACGCTGTCTAGACAATGTGAAGGACTTTGAAAGCAGCCACGGCCTGCTTTTCTCGCTCGTGCCTGCTCTGCAGGATCTCCAGCAGGGAAATGTCTGGTAGGAGTCCTTCTTTTTTACTGTTCCTCGTGTTCTTATTCTTCTTTGCTGCTTGGTCAACCAGATTTGGCGGTTTGGGTTTGGGGATGGTCTTAGCATATTCCAAAGCCTAAGGGGGAGAAAAAAAGAGAAAAACTTCATTTAAAGTGAGAAGTTAGTCTTATGTTATAGACTGATATAGATGAAGACAGTGCCTATAATGTGGGCAGAAATGGCAATCAAATGGAAAATGCAGATAACATATTATTAACACATAATTTAAATGAAATAAGTCAGTCACTAAAGAACATGCCATGGAGCGAAATGTAGCTGGAGAGGGATATGGACAGCTGTTGTGTTATTTGGATGTTTTTACCATGACAAAGATTCTTTTAAATGTCTGTGAACAGATTTCTCATGTGCTTAATCTGGCAGCTTTCTGAGAGTCTTGTTGGAAACCAAACTTATAAAAGAATTCTACCCAGAGAGAACTTGTAATTGGAGACTGGAGACATTACTTTTAGTTGATGAAAACTGAACTTTGCTCATTACATCCATTTGTTCTTTGAAGGAAAAGAATAGATACTAAAAAGTGTATGTTTTTTTAAATGATGCCAAGCTTTAAAGGTTCAGTTATGATAAAAATGAGACCAGTCAGACGAGGGATGCTGTTCAATGATAGAGTCAGTCTTTGCCTACATGCACACGACTCTGGGTTCTGTTTGGGTTGGGGAGGGAATGGGGAAGAGGAAGGGAAGAGGGGAAGAGAGAGAGAGAATTAAGGATGATTTATATTAGTTCTGCATGTTAAGCTTTTATTGTTAGATTTATTTATGTATATGACTGCTTTGCCTGCATGCATGTCTGTGTACCACTTAGATGCCTGGTGCCCTCAGATGTCAAAAGAGAGCATTGGAACTGCTCAGTTCCTCTGGAACTGAAGTTACAGATGGTTGACAACCACTCCATGGGTTCTCTGTGAAAACAGTGAGTGATTTTATCTTGAGCCCCCCTCCAGCTTTTTTTTTTTTTTTTTTTTTTTTTGTTTCTCTATGTAGCTCTGGCTGCCTTGAAACTCAAAATGTAGACCAGGCTGGCCCTAAATTCACAGAGATCTACCTGCCTCAGCCTCCTGACTGCTGGGATTAAAGGTGTGCAGTGCACCACACCGCCCAGCTTAAACTTTGTATTTTAATAAGAATTTATTGTCATAGGAAATGGGAATGGATGGTATTTTTAAGCATCAGAAAGGAAAAAAGAAACCCCAAACTGAAAACACAAAACAGGTTCACGTTCTGAATGCATGTAAGAGAAGGCTATGAGAATTCCCAGTATCTCTGTCATCGTAGACATCTTCATGAAAATATAATTGGCTGGGGGGAGAAAGAAATGGACACTCAGTGAGGAGGATGAAGTCGTCAAGGTCTGAGGAAGAGTTAACATGATGGCCAGCGAAAAACAGCACGCAGCGCACGCTCCCAAAGGCGCCAGGGCATCGCGTTTTCCTCCTGCCAGGAGTCCCAATGGCTGTTCAGCAACGAACAAATCAGCGGAGGCAGCAAGCGGCGGAGTGTCTCCACGGCACACATTCCATTCACATCCTGACTCTTTCTTTGTGACATGGCATCTGAGAGTAGGGCATTCTGAAATTTTAAATCTTGTTTTTTCTTTTTTTTTTTTTTTAAACCAGAGGAACCCACACGATCTCTCTGGAAAAGTATAGAGAAATGAACTTAAAATAAACAATGAGAAATTGATTTGTTTGTTTGACGTGAACAGTAAGAGGATGCTGATTCCCTTTAAGGTTGTTTAATGATCGAGAATGAAACCTATCGTTGATTCAGGCTGCAGGTGCCTACTGAGAAACCACTTTGTTATTTCTATACCTGACAAAATTAAGACAGCATACTGACCCATGTGTGTGCTTACACCCGTATTTGTGGATAACATCTAAGTGCAGGAATGGCTGTTGCTAAATGTCTCCTATGTTCCAAACACATCTTCTGAGGCGAGGAGGTGACCAAAGTGGCCCTTTGATTCTGACTGAAGCGATAAATGCCCGATGCGAACTTCTTACCTTCTGCCGAGAAATCGCTGATTTACTTTCAGGTTTTTCTGACTGTACTTTGGACAGAGCAGACAGGGTCTTCATGTTGTTTTCCTTGACTTGCTTTGCATATTCTTTTTGCTGCATTAATTTTTGCATCTGCTCAAAGAAGAGGGGCGAAGTGAGCTGACCGCTGCTAATTCTTTCAGTGACATTGGTTTTTTTGGAGGTGGGTGGGCGGCTAGCTCAGGAGGAGGGTGACCTGTGTGAGGTGGCAGCAGTGAACTGGTTAACATTTCCCCAGAGAAGCTGCTGTGAGTGTAGCAGCACTCCCAGCGTTCTCTTAACAGTGGCTAAATCCTATTCAGCCTCTTCTTTGTTGCATTTACCCAATTTATTTTCATTTTTGCTTCCAACTTTGAACTATACTCTTTTTATTCCTGAGTGCAACTGCAGTTCAAACACATTAAATGAAGATCTCCTTTCACTAGAGGAAAGAGAGTAAAGTGGATGCACTTCCTAGGGGTTGG
Source organism: Meriones unguiculatus (assembly GCF_030254825.1). Classification (NCBI taxonomy): domain Eukaryota; kingdom Metazoa; phylum Chordata; class Mammalia; order Rodentia; family Muridae; genus Meriones; species Meriones unguiculatus. The sequence continues at coordinate 176,619,882 of NC_083349.1, forward strand.
AGAACTGGAGGCCTAAGTGTCTTCTCTGTAGCCACTTCAAAGTTATCAAGACAACTCTATCAGGGAGACCAACAACCACACGGCACACGCATCCCTTTGCACACTCATGTGCCCCACTCTTCTGGGGGAGGCTTTCAAACCTAACTGAAAGGCAGGGCATAAAATAACACAGGCTATGAATGTTTTTTTTTTTTTTTTTTTATTTTGCAGCAGGCGTACCCGGGATTCTATTATGTCAGCCCGGCTGTTTCTGAGGGGTGGCTGTCTACTCGGTGCCAGAGGTCTGCACTGGCATGTGATGCTGGGGGCATCTTTTCCCCACATTGCTAAGGACATGGCAGAGAATACCAAGGCTGAGAATGCCACGTGCCACTTACTTTGTCTCTGACAGACTCAAAGTCGGGTCCCAGGCCTCCAAGCTTCACGTCTCTTTTCTGATAACCTTTCAGCTTGGAACTCTGAAAACACAACCACAGAAATGGGTCCTTTGAAGGATCGCTGTCCCTTCCAAGTCATAGGGGCTTAGGAAGGAAGATCAGTGAGGGGCCAGAAGCCCTGGTGGGAGGCGGGAGGGCGAGGACATTTCTTGGCAATGGTGCTGTTTTCATGGTAGTGACTGATCGGAGTCTATTGGGTATGTGTTGTTGGTTAGCTAATGTGTTTTGACTTTTTCACTTCTGAGATTAAAAAAAATTTTGAAATTCTGAAATAATAAGCAATTTCAAGGTAATAATTTGCTCTTTGGTTAACATTTTTAACCGAAGCATGTACAATGCAACTCTCCCCCTGCAACTGTTACCATGATGTCCAGTCTTGAGCAGTTTGCATAAGCAAATGACTCCTCACAAATAGCAGTTAATACAGAGATTCAGAAAGTCCCTGTCCAGTGAGGTGAATCCTGCTTTTCACAGACACCTCAGAAGACAATGAGATTGCAACTTGAAATTTTTATAGTTCATTATTGGAATAACGGATCATTTTAAGGATGAAAAACAACTGTCATTCATTGATAATACTAAAAAAACAAAACAAAACAAAACAAAAAAAACATTTGAGTCTTGGCAGGACCCACTGAGAAATTCGCTTTGTTCTGTGAGTGTGGTTTTGGAAGAAGTCAGAAAAGGGCGTCAGATCTCCCAGGGCTGGAGTTGCGGATGGCTGTGAGCTACTCTGCGGGTGCTGGGACTGAACCGGGTCCTCTGTAAGAGCAGCCAGTGCTCTAACCACTGAGCACCATGCCATCCTGATGGGCTGTGTATGTGCTGAGCCTTTTCTGAGAGAGTTTGGCAGTGGTTACCAGATGAATGGAACCGCTTTATCAAATCAGATCGAATTACCTTGTGTAACTCGATCTAGGAATGGACTGGGCACACATTGTGTCAGCCATCATGATGTGCTTTCTGCTTACAGTGCTGCACTGGCTTTTTCCTTGACCCCTCCCACTGTAGAAGCCCCCAAGGCCACTGCAGCTAGTTGTCCGTTATCACCTGCGGGCATCCACGTTGTGGATGTCACAGCCTAAGGTGCCCATACTCCTTATATAAAGAGTAGTATCAGCTTGTAACCTGTGCCCACTGCCTGCAGGCTTTCCTCTTGGATTACTAATACCTGACATGACGTAAGCAGTACTTGGAGAGTCGTTCTGATGTTACAATGACTTAGAAAAGTCTGTTCCATTTAGAACAGGTGCACTGTTTCCAGGACCCAATCTCCCCAGCACAGAGCTCTGGCCCGTGAGCTATGATTGAGTTTGGTGGGTAGCACTCACATTTGGAGGCTTTTATTCAGGTTGGCACGGCCCCTCCCATCTCATTTTTATTTTTATCCCCACCCCCAGAGTAGATGGTATTCCTGGAGCTGGAGTGGCACTCTTCAGGCAGGGGAGAAACAGGAGAATCACACAATTCTTGGCTCTGATGTTTTGAGCTGTGGAAACCTCAGTGTCAGCAACTGCCTACCTCTGGGTTAGTTGTATGAAAGAAAAATGAAGCCATGGTTTTGAAATTGCTGGTCAGCCTGCCACCGTTAGGGAAAGCAATATTCCCAGCACACCAGGGCTCCAGGGTCAGTATTCAGAGGAGCAAAATAATGTGCCACACAGGTGCAACCCTTCTGCACTCCAAGGATTAAGGCTCTGTAAACAGAACTGGCTCCGTTACGATGTTAAACGTTTATGGTCAAAAACTCTCAGTGCATCTGAGTCTAAAATGCAAGGGAAGATAAGACTCTATTTTAAGGAAGCTTTGCTCTGAAATCATTAAAACTTCTCTCGCTTTTTACACTTAGACAGGGGAGTTACTGCCTATGGAGGGGCATTCCAAAATTATAACTCTTTAGGAAAACAGTCATTGACAAGATAACAAGTACCGCATCTGCTCATCGGCTTCCAGTCTGGTCTGTGTTTGTTTGCAGCTTTCTTTTTTTCAGAGGGAGGATGGGGCTGGCTCTGGCTCTGTAACCTTGCAGTGATAAGATGACTCTTTTTTTTTTTTTTTTTCAAAGCTTGGTTACAGGTGGGGTATTATCACACTTCTAACTCTTCAGTTATTTTTTTAATAAGTGAGTGAACTGAAGACAACCTATGCTCGTGACTACAAACCCCGTCTTTTCACATGTGCCATGTGTGTCACTGTTTCAAAAATCAATAAATTGTGATCTATTTGCCAAACTAGAAAAAAAAAAACCCAAAAAGACAGAAAAGTTTTTTTTTTTTTAAATCCAAATAAACCACCACTCATATTCAAGCCATAAATCCAATTTGTCCAAAGATGATGAGAAAGAAATGATCAGTGGGCAGAAATCTCATCCTTAGCCTGGTGCAGCTTAACTTTTAATCATGCTGCCACAAAGGGTGTGCCAGGAAGCATGGATAATTGCGTGTTGATCTTTAGCCATGCTTCTCACCAGCAACTTTAGTAAGCACCAAGGTTAGTGTAAAAAAATAACAACAAAACCCAGAGCCAAGGGTCTAGCACTCCATACAGACACGAAGGGAGAGTAAGTGGTCCAAATGGGCCACCCCCATGGCTGCTGGTCCCTTTACAGGATGAGCTGCCCACAGCACAGTGACATTTCTCAGGGGACAGGGGTGGCTCCTGGGGGAGTTTGTTCCGGGTGACTGGCAGTGAGAATCTTGGATCTGCTTGAATTTGGAACAAGTAATCAGGAAGAGCTCAGTGCTGTAATTCTGTTTGATCTCTCTTCATCTAAAGTCTTAACAGCATTGTTGAGAGGTAATTCTCACGCCACAGAAGTCACTCACTTAGAGCTGTCTAATTCAGTGGTTTTTAGGACAGTCAACAAATGTGTAAGCATTGCCTAATCTAATTGTACAACATTTTCATCATTCTGAAAAAAACCAAAACCAAAACAACAACAAAAAACTTCCAATCCCCGTCTACCCTTCCTTGCCTTGCCCAGTCCCCAGAAGTCTAGCTCTAGTAGCTAAGCTACTTTATGCTTCTTCAATATTCTTTTACAATCCTTAGATGTTATCTTCATTTACTTATTTTTTTTTTTTTTTGGTTACTAAAAGACTAAAAAGCAGCACAATGCCAAAACCATGATGCTGGGGACAGCGATGATAATGATGGTGATGACAATGACACTTATAAGAAATCAGCACCGCCAATCCCGTTGAGTCTCCGAACACAGGGATCAAACATTAGACTATAGAGGCGTGTTCTCGACAGATTGTAAGCCCATTCGCCACCCGTCTTTGTGTAAAGTTCACACAAACTCAAGGTTCGGTGGCTTTCAGCTGTACTGCTAGCACATGGTAGGTTGAGGCAGGAGGACCACCATGAGTTAACTTGGGCTAGAAAGTGAGTGAGACCCTGTCTCAAAAAAATTTCCCAAACCAACCAAGCAACCAAGCAAACAGAAAACAAAAACAAAAGCAAAAACAAGCAAACAAACAAACAAAGCCACATACTCCATGACATTTACTAGCCTTGCCCAGTCAGACAGAGGCTGCATAGGGCTTTCCTGGGGGTGAGGTTTCTCCTAGTCATTCATGATCCTCTCATGCACCGTGTGTGACCCTCACTGTGCCCGAACTGAGATGACACTGGTCTGTGAGGACTTGTTTCCCTTCGGAACTGTTGCCATCTGCCGGGGGCGGGGAGACAGACTGCACGCCTATTCTCAGATGCGTGACTGAAAGTTACTGAAAACGAGATAGAGACAAGGCCTTGGGTGTGGGGGAGCGGCGAGCCAAGGATATGTGCTCTGTGGTCACTAAACTTAATCCGAATAAAGCTCTTCTCAGGGGCAGCCAGGCAGCAAGCTCCAGATTGTCTGTGGCAACAAACACCAGTTAATTACAGAGGCTCAACCCTCGTCTGCCAGGGAACTCTATGCAGTGGTGGCCAGAGACAGCAGAAGTATGTTTTGATAATTTGGAATCCCGTGTGCTGTGTTAATTTCTTAGTCTTGAGCCTGGATTTAATGACGTGGACAAGGCCTTGTATTCTGAAATCACTCTCAGTGGCACTGCCAGAAAAGGAAGGGGGCCCCGGGCCTATTATCTTTACAAATCCTCAAAATTTTTACCGTGATCCAGGGCGATTCCCTTGGAAACCAGGAGATTTGACGTGGCCAGCAAATGGGCGTGACGTGGATAATGACTCCCTCTGTCTGGTGCCCAGACTACCTGCTGTCCTATACAAATCACTCAGTTCTAAGTCACTTCAGCTTCTGGAAGGGCTTAAGGGACAAAGAGGGCTCCTGTGTGTTCGTCACATGTAGACGGAAGGCACTGGGCTGAGAAAATGGATGTGTATGGATTGCAGCCTCCCTCGAAGAAATAGGGGAGGGGTGGTCAGGAGCAGAAAATCGTCTCTGCTCTTCCCACCTTTCCATGGCCTTTAGAGTCCTGGTGCTACATCCTTTCACCAGAACATTTTCCTCCGTCCTTTCTCAGCTCAACATGAATTCAATTTGTGAAGAGGAAGGAAAAGGAAATGGCATCTAACTGGTGTATAATGTTTGCTAGGGAATAAGCTGAGGTTATCTTATATTATTTTGTTTACCACATCTGAAAAAAAAAAAAAAAGAATGAATGATTCTGATTGTTCCTATGAGGAATCAGGGACTGGGGCAAGCCAGTAACTCCTCAGTTGAAAAAATGCCCCATAAGATAGGGATGTAGGCAAGACAGTGGGGCACTTTCTTAATTAGCGATTGATGAGAGAGGGCTCAGCCCATGTGGGTGAGGCCAGCCCTAGGCAGGGGGTCCTGGGTTCTATAAGAAAGCAGGTTGAGCAAGCAGTGAGGAGCAAGCCAGTGAACAGCACCCCTCCGGAGTCACAGAGACACTAGGAGATGGGTCGGACCAAGGACTTTGCAATCTCTGAATCTACCCACTTCCTCCCAACCCTGCTGCTGAGAACCCAGCTCAAAAGCTCTTGTTTTCAGCAACAGGAAAGTTCTCTGCCAAGAGGCTGTGTTTCTCTAATTCTCAGCCCTCTGTGATATCTAAGCTCTGGAGTGAGCGGGCAGTCTCCACACTGACAGAAAGTGGTGGGTGCAAAGGCTGACCGCATATCTCCATGGAAATAATGCATATGATGTCTGCTTCCCAGTCTGCTGTGAGCCCAGCGGCCATGTAATGATGCTTCTCTGGGAAAAGAAGAGACCGGTGATTCCTGAAACTCAGTGGAAGTGGGGCCTTTCAGTGCAGAGCGAATGGGCACATTTTCCATGCCTCAGAACCGTGAACTAAATCAACTTCTTCATAAAATGACCTGCCTCTCGTAGTTTATTATAGTAACGAAAAACGAGAACAGTATTCCACCCTGAAGCAAGTGATCTTCCTGAGAATTTAAAATAAATAAGTAAATAAAGAGATTGAATTGCACAAAAGTGCCGACCACTTTTTGACCCAAACCTTAGATAAAGAATTCAGTAAAAACCAGCTGCCACACGGTAGAGAGCAGCTCAGACCGCTGACCGGCCTGGATGTTTTGCTGTGGAGCTGAGACAGGATATGTACCAAGAGGACTCTGGTGCTGAGGAACTAGGAGTGGACAGTGACAAAATTTTAGACAAACACAGCCTCTCAGAAGAAAACATTCCTGCTGTTCAAAACAAGAGCTTTTGAACTGGGTTCCTAGCGGCTGGGTTGGGAGGAAGTGGGTAGATTCAGACATTCCAAAGTCCTTGGTCCAGCCCCATCTCCTAGTGTCTCTGTGACTCCGGAGGGGGCTGCTCACTGGCTTGCTCCTCGTTGCTCACTGCTTGTTCAGCCTGCCCTCTTACAGAACCTCTGGCAATGTGGCTTTCACTCACTCAGCCTTACTTTTTCTTTTCAGATAGGAAGAATATGAGACTCAGCTTAGGAGAGGGGTTTGGGTGAGGAAAAGTGATGTAGGTTAAACTGAGGATAAAGATAGGATTATTACTGCCTGAGATAACTGGAAAAGGAAGTGGAAGTGGGCATCCTTGGCAACATAAACTTCTGGAAAGGCAGGGAGGGAAAATCAAGGATTAGCAAGGGCTGGATGGGGGGGGGAATGAGGGGTTGGTTGCTAGACCACCTCTCTTTTTGAGAAGCTATGTAATGGCCAGCCCTATTCTGGGCCAATCTATGTCATCAAAATTAAAAAAAGTTTCGTGGCTAAACAACCAAGCTGTATCACCTTTGTGCTGCTTCGCTTCCTGTGTTTTTTCCGTCTTTCCAGCTGAAGCAGGTAGCCTTCGGAATTACTGCGAGCCATCTTCGTCTGGTAGCTGTGGCTTCTCTCTGAATTGAGCTGGGATTCGCTTTCTACCCTGGACAGGATGGGCGGGAGTGTGGTGCTGGCCAAGGAACCCTCGCTGGGCTGCACCTCTGCCAGCTGCACCAAGGCTTGCTGGTGCTGCTCCATGATCTGGGCAAGCCGGGAGTCTGGAGAGGCTCTAGCAGGCTCCATATCTGAGAAAGAGTGCAATTTCCTTTGGAGAGAACACAAGTGTTTTTAAATAAAACTTGAATTCACAGCACTGCTTTCTATGTAGAAGTCTTTAGGAACAATTCATCTTTTCATGGATTTCTTGTCCTCAAATTTTCCTTTTTTTTTCCTCTGGGACATTCCAACACCTTTTTGAAAACATTTCATTTATTTCTGTGTCTCTCTATGTGTGTGTGTGCAGGTGTGTGCAGGTGTGTGCAGGTGCCTTTGGAGTCCAGAGGAGTGTCAGATCCCCACACCTGGAGTCACAGGCATCTCACATGAGTGCTAGGAACCAAACTCAGGTCCTCTGAAATAGTATTCTACTCTTAGCTGCTGAGCCATCTCTCCAGCCCCTAACAGGAAAGTCTCATTAAGAACTTTCAGTTAATATGTGAAGCATAGTATAACGAGCAAGCAAGCAAACAAAACACAGCAAAAACCAAAACACCATTTTGGAAACCAAAGACCTTCCCATTGCACAACAGCCAGAAATGATTTATTAAATTAAACAAATGTTCTTTAAATACATAGTTGAATGTCAGAGATTTTGGGAATCTCCAGGGATGGAAAAAAAAAAAATGGAATGAAAGCCAAAGTAGGTTCTGGACTAGCTAGAGATATGGCTTTTTTTGTGTTTGTGTGTGACTTTTGAGTAAAGGAATTGAGTTTTAAGAGTTAATACAGGCAGGCTGGGATGTAGCTCACTTGGTGAACTGCATGCCAGGCACAAACAAACCACCAAGCGAATCTTGGGATTTGCTTCATGTTAGGAAGCAGCTGTCCTTTCTGAAGCTCTGTACCTTTGAGAGTGTGTTTCTGAAGAAAGAAAAATAATCTTATACTTATTAAGTATTAGGGACAGAAATTAATCAGGCCACCTGAAAAAAGACTCAGAACTGGCATGAGGAGCCTTCCATCAAGTGGTCAAGACTGACCACCCCACAGAAATCCAGTGTCCACAGGCCTGTCACTCAGCTCCCAATAAGATTTTTCAGATTGTCAGACAAGTGAGACTAGGCATAATGTAGATGCAAAACATCTGATGAGAGAGAAAAACAAAACAAAACAAAGAAACAAAACCCCACTAGCACCAACCAAAACTGAAAGGCCATTTCCTTTGTTGAGAATGTAGGATGCTGCTTCCCCAGTAAGAGGCTAAGAGGCGTGTCAGAGGACAGTAGAGAGGCAAAGGTAAGGTACACCTCAAAAAGCATGAGAGCAGTGGGGAGGGTGGACACCAGCTGACATAGTGCTCTAGAGAGTCTAAGAACAATCCCAGAAGGCTGTGCCTAAGTAAAGCATGCTACTAGGAAGCACAGATAGACAAGGTGGAGGTAATGGGAAGAGGTGATCCATGAGATCCTTCTCTGTTTTTCCCAGAATGGCAAGTCTCCAGGTTTAAAGGAGTTGGGGCAAATCTACAAAAACAGTGATTTTACAGCTTCTGAAGAAAAAAAAATGAACAGCCCTGTGAAACGGATCTGGAATCAGGTGGCTTCATATTTTGCAAACGTCACAGTGGAAGGAAGAAGATGATTCTGAGGTTAAGTGATGTCTCACCTAGAATTCTGCAATACTTTGCCAGCTATCTTAGTTCAGAGAGAGGGGAAGAAGAAAAGGAAGAAAGACAAGCCAGGCCCCAGAATGTTCCGCTTCCAGGCAGTGAGCAGAGTTCTTTCCTAGAATGAGAAGGGAAAGCACAAAGGAGAAGGAGGGATGGGGAAAGGCAAAGGGAAGCTGTGGTGAGGTAAGGGGCATCCTCATGGTAGGTCTTGCCATAGAGACACTACAGGCTGAGAAACACCTGCCTCTGCCATTGCACCATGCTTCTTGTTCCAAGAAAAAACACCAGAGGATGAGTTCAACAAAACAAGGAAAGGTGAGATGTCATAAGGAAAATCCAGTCCAGAGAAAGGCCAAGGAGTTTTCAGGCCGGCTATGCATCAGTCTTTCCTGCCAGCAAAAAACTGTTAAGCCATGTTAGCCAGGTATGGCTGGTGCATGCCCGCAACCCCAGCACTTGGGAAGCTGAGCCAGGAGGTTGCCATGAGTTTAGAGGCGGCCTGGGCAACACACTGACTACTAGGCCCTAGCTGTGGCTGCATAGCAAAACTCTATCCTCCTAACCACCCAAAAGGAGGAAACAGTAAGAGCCGAAGAGAAAATCAGCACCTGCCTACACATATACAAGATCTCAAATAATATGAACAAATGATATGAAAACTTTCCACGGGAAAAGTGTTAAATATTTTTAGAAAATGCAATTCATCAGACTGACTGAAGGTAAGATAGAAAAACTGTAAAAACTAAATGTCATTATAACAACAAGCCGGGGGTTCAAGTCACAGACAACAAAAACAAAAACAAGGCCAGACGAAACAACCTTGATCCAAACAGTTTCACAGGAGAATTCTACCGAACCTTTACGGAACACCTGTCCCGGGAATATAAAAGAGAGTGCAGTCTTCCACTTATCTATAAATCTGCCATTCTCCCAAAAAGTTCAGGTCCCCCTTCCTCCTACAGCCCAGTCTGACCAGTCACAACTCAAATGTAACTTATCTCCTGATGCTTCTGCTTCTATCTCCCAGTACTAGGATGCAGACCTGGGCCACCACCCATGGTTTGGTAGCAGATTGATAACACATCTGGATGCGGCCAGCAGGAGATAGGAAAGATATAGGCCTATTTTCCTTCATACAAATGAAAGTCATTAAATCTTAAACAAATAAATTGAACAATCTATTAAAAATCCAGTATGATGGGCTGGGAGATAAAGCATGCGGTAGGAGAGTCCCTGTCTAAATGTACAAGGCTCTGGGTTTCATCATCAGCATCACGAAACAACAAACAGAAGACTAATACCACAAGCTGGGTTAATCTTAGGGACCAAAGGACGGCATCACGGTAAGTAGCATGTTCATTACATGATAGGATTAATGTCGCATATCTGATTAGGCTTCAAGCACATTTATTACAAAAGTTCTTTGCAAAGGAAAATAGGAACAGGAAGGATTTTTTTTTAATATATTTATCTACTAAAAACTAAAATTTATTTATTTGCTTATATTTTGGTTTTTTGATTTTTCAAGACAGGGTTTCTCTGTGTAGTCTTGGCTGTCCTGGACTCACTTTTTAGGCTAGGCTGGCCTCAAGCTCACAGCAATCTTCCTGCCTCTGCCTCCCTAAGTGCCGGGGTTAAAGGTGTACAGCACCACACCTGGCTAAAATAATTTATTTTTATTATTGTGTATACGCACGTGGTTGTGCGCCTGTGTGTGCGCGTGCGCACGCGCACATGCACAAATGCATGCACCAGAGTATGCATGATGTATGAATATATGTTCTTGTGAATGATGACGTTCACACATGTGTTACAGTGCGTGTGCGGAGGTCCAGTCACTAGGCTTGCGTGACGCACCTGTTTTCAGTCAGGTTCTCGCTATGCAGCCTAGGCTGTCCTTGAACTCAGTATCTTTCATCCTCAACCTCCTGCGGGGGGGGAGATTTTACAGGGGTACACACAACCACACCCAACTTAAATATTATTTATAATAACAAAAGGGTTAAAAGTCGTTCCCCTGACCCCAGAGAAAAGACTACAAAAGTGCTTACCAGCCGTCGCCATCTCTCTGGGAAGCGGACAAAGAATCTTAGCAAATGTGTATCCCAGACTATCTGATGTAGCTCTCTTCTGACTTAATATGGAAAGTTGCTTCCCCATTCTGTTTTGAAAACAAGCCCCTCAAAGGCACCCCATGTACCAGACTGCATATTAGCAACAATGTCATGACAGGTCAAGTGTTCAGAAAACATGTTTGGTTAAGGAGCACCAGGAACAGTCTCCTGAAATGACTTAAAAATGACTCTTCCCCCTTGTTTATACAAGTAATAGAAACTTGAACAATTCTAACTCTAAAGAAAGAATTAAAAAATAACCTTGATTTTTATCTTGCCAGAGATAGCCACTATTTCTGTTAAAGATTTTTAAAATTTAAGCTTCTTTCATTTGTTCATCCATCCATCCATTCATTCATTCATTTATGGCAGGATCTTACTACATAGCCTTGGCTGGCCTGGAACCTGCTATGTAAACCAGACTGGCCTTGAACTCCTAGAGACGTGTCTACCTCTGCTTCTTGAGTTTAGAATTAAAGTCTTGCACCACCATCCCCAGCAATTTTTATGTGTCTGGATGTTTTGCTTACATGTATGTTTGTTCACCACATGTATGCTTGGTGCCTTCACAACAGAGCATCACACCTTCTGGAACTGGAGCTGCAGATGGCTGGGAGCCAGTGTGTGGGTGCTGGGTCATGTGGAGGAGCGGCCAGTGCTCTTAACTGCTAAGCCAGAGATAACCATCACTCCTCAATTAGGTGGACTTTCTTCCCATGTTCACATTAGGTCAGTAGAGTTTATAGTCCTTGGGGGTAGCCCTGTACCTCATTACCTTCTTTTTACAGGAGCATTTCCTCAGAGACATACCTATTAATGGTCACAAGGGACTAAATACCACAGTTTCCCTACCATTGGATTTTTAGGCCATTTCTATAAGTGATGGTATTTCTGTGCCTACATAGCTCTCTAGGCTAGGCCACTCCAGGCTGAAGATAACTCTCCCCCCCCCATCATTACTCAAATCTGCATGGTAATTTACTTTGGCTGGGTCCCTGTGCCCTCCCCTTGCTCCAACTTCTAGTTTCACTACCGTAAAGGAGACCAGGAAGTGAAGAAGGAAGACACAGAAATCAGGCAGGAATTGGAGGCAGGGGAGGAGTTAGTCGGCTTTTTCTTCTAGCCCCACCCACCCAGTGACCCCCCTGTGGTGACTTCCCCTTCTCTTTTCTTTCTCTACAAGCCTCCTGTTTCTACTCAGGAGACACCACTCAAGATCAGGAAATTCCAGGCATCTGTGATGGCTCTGTGGTAAAAGTGCTTATGCAAGCCCTAACTACCCTTAGGCAACCCCCAGTTCCACCCATTGTCCTCTGACCTCCATACATGCTCGACAAAGCTAGAGCTCTCTCTCTTTCTCACCCCCTCTTTCCCGTGTGTGTGTGTGTGTGTGTGTGTGTGTGTGTGTGTGTGTATTCACATGCACATTTGCACACACACAAACACATGCACATTAAAAAAATGAATAAAAAATTTAAAGAGAGTTCTCACCAGAGCATCTCTATGTTCTTATATTTTGTCTCTGCCTGTGGCTTTTTGGATGGCTTCTTGGTCTTCGTTGTCCTGTGTGTGTTCTTGTCATAATCAGACTGAGGGCCTCTCACGTGTCTGGAAGAAAGTTCATTAAAATCATGCAGATCCATATCAGAAAGCATGTAGATGGGTTCCTGCTGATACAAAAATCTTTTCTTTTCTTTCTGTCTGTGTTTGCTTTTTTTATTTGTGTTCATCCCTGAGACAGAGTTTTTATACAATGTTTTGTCAAAAGCCTTCTTGGGTGGAACAAATGTGTCCAGGGTGACCTTAGGACTGTGGGTGAGCGTTCTGGAGTCCTGTAAATTGGTGTTAAAAGCGTTCATATGTGCAGCCGGCTCATACTTTGCTGAAGCACCCATAGTCTGCCTTTGGTCTTGTGGTTGCTGGAGAGGGTTATTCTGATTTTTTGGACTAATGACAAGCTCTTTGGTCCCAAGAGATTTCAGGCCATGCTGGTGTTTCCTCTGTTTCCGACCCCTGTCTTTGGCTGTTCTTTTGGAAGGTTGCTGGCCATTGGCTGTATCAGAAGACTGACCTCTTGGGACATTGCCTGATCTTGTATCTTCATACTGAGACAAATTTTCTTGGTAATTCTAAAAAAGATATTATAGTTAAGGCAATATCACCATATGAGTACTCTTCACAAATTTTCAATTATTTATTTTTTTTAAACAGGGTTTGAAAAACCAGAAACGAAAAGAGGGACATAACAACAGACACTGAGGAAATCCAAGCAAAAGCCTATATGCCACAAAAATTTGAAAATCTAAATGAAATGAACAATTTTCTTGGTCAATTCCACTTACCAAAGACTAGGTAAATAAATTAAATAGTTCCATATCCCCTAAGGAAATAGAAGCTGTCATCAAAAGTCTCCCATCCAAAAAAACCCAGGACCAGATGGTTTCAGCACAGAATTCTACCAGACCATCAAAGAACAGCTAACACCAATACTCTTGAAACTATTCCACAAAATAGAAACAGAAGGAACTTTACCAAATTATTTCTATGAAGCCACAGTCACCTTGATACCTAAACTTCACAAAGACCCAACAAAGAAAGAATTTCAGGCCAATCTCCTTTATGAACATTGATGCAAAAATACCCAATAAAATACTCGCAAACCAAATCCAAGAACACATCAAAGATATAATCCAACATGACCAAGTAGACTTTATCCCAGGCATGCAGGGTGGTTCAATATACGGAAATCCATCAATGTAATCCACCATATAAACAAACTGAAAGAAAAAAAAAAACACAAATGATCATCTCTTTAGATGCTGAAAAAGCATTTGATAAAATCCGACAATGGAGAGATCAGGGATATAAAACACTTACCTAAACATAGTAAAGGCAATATACAGCAAGCCTATAGCCAACATCAAACTAGACAGAGAGAAATGTAAATCAATCCCACTGAAATCAGGGACAAGGCAAGCCCACTCTCTCCATTTCTCTTCAATATAGTTCTTGAAGTCCTTGCTAGAGCAATAAACAATTAAAGAAGATCAAGGGGATTCAAATCAGAAAGGTGAAGTCAAAGTATTACTATTTGCAGATGATATAATAGTATACATGAGTGACCCCAAAAATTCTACTAGGGAACTCCTACAGCTGATAAACACCTTCAGCAAAGTGGCTAGATACAAAATTAACACAAAAAAATCAGTAGACGAATGGGCTAAGAAAGAAACTAGGGAAACAACACCGGTCACAATAGACACAAAAGACATAAAGTACCTTGGTGTAACTCTAACCAAGTAAATCAAAGACTTGTATAAAAAAACCTGTAGGTCTCTGAAGAAAGAAATAGAAGAAGATATCAGATGATAGAAAGATCTCCCATGCTCATGGCTCGGCAGGATTAACATAGTAAAAATGGCCATCTTACTAAAAGCAATCTACAGATTCAATGCAATTCTCATCAAATTACCAACACAATTCTTTATAGATCTTGAAAGAAAAATTCTCAGCTTCATATGGAATAACAAGAAACCCAGAATAGCTAAAACAATCCTCTACACTAAAAGATTTTCTGGAGGTATCACCACCCCTGATCTCAAGCTGTACTATAGAGCAACAGTAATAAAAACTGCATGGTACTGGCATAGAAACAGATTGGTAGATCAATGGAATTGAATAGAGACCCAGAAATAAACCTACACACCTATGGATACCTGATTTTGGACAAAGATGCCAAAACCATACAATGGAAAAAAGATAGCATCTTCAATAAATGGTGCTGGTCTAATTGGGTATCTACATGTAGAAAAATGCAAATAGATCCATACTTATCACCCTGCACAAAACTAAAGTCCAAGTGGATCAAAGTCCTCAACATAAAACCAGACAAACAAAACCTGTTAGACGAAAAAGTGGGGAAGAGCCTTGAACTCAATGGTGCAGGAGATAACTTCCCGAACAGAACACCAACAGCACAGACTCTAAGATCAACAATCAATAAATGGGACCTTATGAAACTGAAACACTTCTGTAAAGCAAAGGACATTGTCATTAGAACAAAACGACAGCCTACAGACTGGGAAAGGATCTTCACCAAGCCTATATCTGACAGAGGGCTAATATCCGGAATATATAAAGAACTCAAGAAGTTAAACAGCAACAAATCAAGTAATCTAATTAAAAAATGGGGTACAGAGCTAAACAGAGAATTCTCAATAGAGGATATGGAATGGCAGAGAAACAATTAAAGAAATGCTCAACATCATTAACCATCAGGGAAATGAAAACCAAAACGACTCTGTGATTTCACCTCACACCCATCAGAATGGCTAAAATAAAAAACTCAAATGACAACACATGCTGGAGAGAATGTGGATAAAGAGGAACCTGCTTTCATTGCTGGTGGGAATGTAAACTTGTACACCATTTTGTAAATCAATCTGGCACTTTCTCAGAAAATTAGAAATAGTGCTACCTCAAGATCCAGCTATACCACTCCTAGGCATATATCCAAAAGATGCTCAAGTATAAAACAAGGACATTTGCTCAACAATGTTTGTAGCAGCTTTATTCATAATAGCCAGAATCTGGAAACAATTCAGATGTCCCTCAACTGAAGAATGGATATTGTGGTACATTTACACAATGGAATACTACTCAGCAATTAAAAACAAGAAAATCATGAAATTTGCAGGCAAATGGTGGGAACTAGAAAAGATCAACCTGAGTGAGGTAACCCAGAAGCAGAAAGACACATATGATATATACTCACTTATAAGTGGATATTAGCCATATATTATAGGATAAACATACTAAAATCTATAGTCCTAAAGAAGCTAAACAACAAGGAGGACCCTAGGAAAGATGCTTAATCCTCATTCAGAAGGGCAAACAGGATAGACATCAGAAGTAGGAGAAGACAAGGAACAGGACTGAAGCCTTCAACAAAGGATCTCTGAAAGACTCTACCCACCAGGATATCAAAGGAGGTACTGAGACTCATAGCCAAACTTTGGGCAGAGTGCAGGAAACCTTATGGAAGAAGAGGGAGATAGAAAGACCTAGAGGGGACAGGAACTCCATAAGGAGAACAACAGAGCCGAAATACCTGGGCCTAAGGGGGTCCTGCAGAGACTAATACCCCAACTAAGGACCATGGATGGAGAGAACCTAGACCTCCTGTTCAAAGGAAGCCCATTGGCTGCTCAGTATCCAAGTGGGTTCTCCAGTAAGGGGTACAGGGGCTGTCTCTGACATGAACTCAGTGGCCAGCTCTTTGATCACTTCCCCCTGGGGTGTGTGTGTGTGTGTGTGTGTGTGTGTGTGTGCAGCTTTGCTAGGCCACAAAGGAAGATGATGCAGCCAGCCTTGATGAGATCTGATAAGCTAGGGTCAGAGGGAAGGGGAGGAGGTCCTCCCCTATCCGGGGACTAGTGAAAGGGCATAGAAGGAGAAGAGGGAGGGTAGGTGGGACAGAGAAGAGGGAAGGGGCTACAGCGGGGATATAAAGTTAATAAATTGTAATAAATAAATATATAAATAAAATTAGATAAAAACTAAAACAGGGGTTGAAACTTGTAGGAAAGTGACCATGGAGGGAGTAGAGAGAGTCCTCTCCTAACTGCAGGCAACTGGAGGGAGAGTGGTCAAGGAAATGATAGATTGTGAGCCCAGAAAGATCTTGAGAGCTTAAAACAGCCTCTGAGTTAGCTCTCTGACTGGCCAGCTAAGTGGGGGAGGTGTCACCAAACGGAGAGCTGTATGGAGAGAAGCTTTACCTCCAAAGAGATGCACAGAGAAAGAACAGAGTATTTCCAAAATCCCACCCAGAAGACATCAGCGGTTTGTTGGAGCCAAACAAGTCCAAGTTCAATACGAGACACAGTTCAGATCATCAGCTGTGCGTACACACACAGGTCAGCAGCTAGAAATGACCTCTTCACCAGATGAAACAAATTAGATTTTATTCAGAGGGCTATGAAAGAGGCAGAGCTGTGATAGGGCCTCCGTGAAACCACAAGAGTTGTTTTGCTTTCTGTTGCTTAATATAGCCTGCACTTAGGCAATCAAACATCTGGGGGAAGGGACTTCAATCCCAGAACGGACTTGATGCTTTTCTAAGTCCACTAACAACAAAATGTACTCCCAGTACAACAGATACACTGTGTAAGTGTATTGTGTGTGCAGCCATTTAAGAGTATTTCCCCAGGAATAGAGCACTCATTACTTTGTGGAAAATGAGCAGAGTAA
This sequence comes from Meriones unguiculatus, assembly GCF_030254825.1. Taxonomy (NCBI): domain Eukaryota; kingdom Metazoa; phylum Chordata; class Mammalia; order Rodentia; family Muridae; genus Meriones; species Meriones unguiculatus. Next base: position 176,636,747 of record NC_083349.1, read on the forward strand.
AGAGGCCTTTGGATGGAATGATTAACTGCTTATTGAAACAGTAAGATGACCATGTGCACCGATGTGTTATATAACTGCAACCTCTTTGTCCCTTTCAGGACTCCCCTGTAAAAAAAGAAGTCATCACGACCCGCATCTATGTGACGTTAATTAAAAAGAAAATGCAACCATTAGGTGGCTCACTGGAGGCCAATGAAAATACTCAAACTTGGCAAAGCATGCTTTTTTCTTGTTCAGATTTGATTTGTTTATGATCTCTTTGGGAAGAAAGATCCTATCACGAGGATGCGGTTTTCGGTTTTATCTCGCTTCCCCGATACAATCAGCAAGGCTGACAACACGAGCCGCTGCATGTTACCAAATGATAGTCATGCTCCCTATTTCTCATGAAACCCCATCAGGACGCTAAGGACAAGACTTAAATTTACAATAGTAATATGCAGTATCGCCTGTAACGTCAGATTTTTAAGTATGTGTTTGTAAAGAATGACTCCTATTCGAAATGTAGCACATTTTCTTTGGAATCTGAGCCATTTGAGGATTGAACAGGCTCTCACTGGCTCTTCTAAATTTTTATTTTTCATCTGCAGTGCTCCCCCGCCTTAGAAAACTGACAACAAACAACAAACAAAACCCCTCCCTTATGCATCCAGGTAAGAAAAATGTTTTCTTCCACACGGTTTATCAAGCTGCAAGGGGAAGCATGGGTAAAAAGACTGTCCCGATACTTGGCCCCAACCACATTCTCCCTTGTCCCGAGATTGTTACCTGAATTTTTAATCACATTCACTTATTTGTGTGCACAACAGTTCTCACCTTCTGCCATGTGGCTCGCCAGGATAGAAGTCGTATGGTCAGGCTTGGTGGCGAGCACCTCTGCTTGCTGAGCCATCGTGCTGGCCCAGAAATTGCTGTTTTCTTACCCGACAGGAGTGTTTCGGAAGCCCAGTGGCTCTTTTCATGCTGTCATGTTAGGAAAGGTCAAACGAGCCTCTTTTTGCTATCATCTATAAACTCTTATTACTACTGACCAATCATGGTGTTCTTTTCAACATTTGCCCAGCTCTTTAGGGGGATAGAGGACTAACTAGATAGTCTTTCTGTCGTCACCTGACCTACATTTCCCTAGTTTTCTCTCTTTATTCCAACAACAACAAAAAGAGAAGAACCCCAGGAGAGATTCGTTTTCTGGGAAGCTGCTTGATTCTGGCCATCCTGTCACCTCTGGAGCTGACGATTCAGATCACAGCAGCCCTCCTCATAGGGTGCTATGTCAATAAAGGCCAAAGACTCATCATTTTACAAAACTTGAATTGTCTCAAGTGTTAAATCCTCTATTCACATAGACATAAGTGCCTAGAGATGGCATTTCAGTCCTCAGAAAGGAAGACATTTGCGGACTTGATATGATTTCTCTCGCCTTCCAAGTAGCCTACTCGAGATCTGCTGCTGGCTGGATATTTATTACCCTACAATTGAGGCATCAGGTGTCACTCTTTAGGTGGTGAGACCTGAGTTCCCTGAAGTTAATATACAAAGCCATTCTCAGCCTATTTAATCTCCATCAGCGAGGAAATCCGAGATTTCATTCTGTTCTCACTAGGATTCTTTTGTTACGCTCGCTGGCAATTGGTATACCCTCCGTGCACTCAAACTAACGGCTTAATGGCAGTAGGTTTTCATGTCACATGTGGAGTGTCAGCGCTGGGAAATCTCCATGCCTAAAGCTGAGATGAGAGTGTTACAGGGAGACTCATCCTTAGTCACGGTGTCCACCCATACTGTGCCATCACTCTAGCCCTGAAGAGCACTGGCTGGCTGCTTCTGACTTGTGGCTCGCCTGCTCATGTGTCGTAAGCAGAAAGCAGAAGGCACACCCTTACCCCATCTCCTCTAACATCAAGGCCACTGTTGCCCTTAGCTGCCCTGACTGGGCCCTGGGGTCCTGACAGTTCTTCCCTGGGCTCTAAGATAACCTCTGGCCCAGGGAACTTTCTATTGTGTTCCGTTTATCTTCTGTGTGCATTCAGGATAAAAGGTGAGCTTAGGTTCTAAAATTTCTCTAATAGTATTTTATGTATATGTGAGTTTTGTCTGTGTGTATGTCTGTGCACCAAGTATGTGTGTGTGCTGTCTGTGGAGGCCAGAAGAGGATTTTGGATCCCTGGGACTGGAATTACAAATGATTGTGAGCCACCATGTGGGTTCTGGGAATTGAACCCAGGTCCTCTGGAAGAGCAGCCAGGGAGGGTTCTTTACCACTGAGCCATCTCTCCAGCACCTATCTAATATTATTAAGAAACATCCATTGAAAATTATTAAGGAAGTCCCTCATTGTCAGCAAAGAAAGACTCAGGCTGGATAAACAGAAGCAATGCAGATCTACTGCTGGTGTTGACCAGACCAAAAACAAGGCTCTTTGGAAAGATGGGTTTGACCATAGGCACTTGATGGTGACTAGTGATGGGAGCCATGTGCTGCTTCATGCTGCCATCACTGCTGGTCTTGTTCTAGGTCTGGGAAGACCTTATTTAACCCTTAGGGCACCTGGAAGGTCTTCTGGCCAGGGCCATATTGCATTACCTCTAGGAAACCAATGTCTTCAGTCTGGGCACAACAATGAAATGGGACCTCAGAAACCTGTGAGGACCCACAGGTGAGCACAGGACGCTGCAGGCCAATACGGTCTGAGGAAAGGTCCATGAATAAGGCCTAAGCAGAAAGCAAAGATCCTAAGAAGGCATGGGGATCTGACATAAAAATCATTGTGACCCAAAGCTCTCCATCAGGTGGACTAGTGGATCCTGTCCACCATGCCCCACTGCCAGCAGATGCATCTGTCCCCAGCTTTTCAGCTTTTTGTTGTGGTCTCCTGATGTCAGCTTTCAGGAAGCTCTGGGTGAGTGACTGTTGATTTGTTCACTTATTTCCTATTGGCAGCCTGGAGACCCAGTGAAGACAAGAGAGGGTTCAGAGTTCAGGTCTGTCTTTTCTAACTTCTCCGATGCCTGGAGGAACTTTAATGTTCTTAACTTTACAGTTGCTTCATGTATGAATTTAACTGGTGATGTTAACAGGCTCCTTAGGCTCGGCAATTTCAAAAGGCTCACCACCCCACCCAACTCCCTTGAGGCAAGGTCTCACTGACTGGACTGGAACTTGCTATGTAGACCAGTTTGACCTCAGACTAACAGATGTTCCTGCCTCTGAATGCTGGAATGCTCGAATTAAAGGTATATCTCCATGCTCATCCTTTCTTAAACAGGGATGCAACCTGTTCCAAGAACGACTCCATATAATTCCATGCACTGACTCAGGAAAAGATCAGCTGCTAATTACTTTTCTATTTCTTCTAGAAATAGTGGGATAATTACCCATCCCACGACTACACTCATGAGTGCTAATGGACAAGAAAGATGCCATCATACTAAGATACCAGTTGGTTAGTTTGCACATTCTCTCTGAGGGATCCCATCTAGCTTCAGGAACACTTTTACCTGGGTTGACTGGGTAGCCATTAGCTCTCAATGAAAGCAATATTTTCCCTCTGCACCCCCCACCCCTGCCTTCTGTGAGAGGTCTTGTCTCTGTTTGGAGTGTAAAATGATGGTGTTCTGGAAAGGGGACCTTTCAAAAGCAGTTAGAGTTGCTGGTGGAGCAAGCATGGAGCTATGGCTCTCCTGGACAGAAGGCAATCTTCAGCACAGGTAGGTAAGTATTCAAGGCATCATATAACCCTTAAATGACAAGAACTCGGTGACAAACATTACTTATACCCAGCAGTATCACTTGAAGCACACTTAGCACACAATCTAGCAGGTGACCTTAAGCTGTTTTGCTCTCTGATGCCATTTGTCTTCAAGCTCCACGGATGTGTTTTCAACTTCTTTATCATTTTGGACAGTCGTCGTCGTGCCAGTACGTTTGATGGTGTAGGAAATCTAAGAGGGCAAAACACATAGGACAGTAAGTGGCATGTACTGCACCCTACGTGGGTTCGTTTCAGTCCTGCAGTCATGGGGCTCCTGTCTGTGTACTCTAGAGAGAGGTCCTGCAAAGACAGGCTTTATGTTTGGCTTAGTGCAAGGGCACATTGTTATAGTTCTCAGGCTCTTACGTCAGTCAATTTTTCATCACTGTGATATTCCAAGTACTCCTTGTTTCAATGTCCCAACCCTTGTCAGTGAACTCAACTATAGGGCAGTTATTAGAGAAGAATACTGCAAACGCCCCATCAAACAGAAACATGATACCATTCCCTTCATTTACAATGGAGACTATGTCCTGATAAACCCATCACAAATTTAAAAACGCACTTAATACACTATGCTGACCAGTTTTTGTCGAATTGACATGAGCTAGAGTCTTTCGGAAAGAGGGAACCCCAACTGAGAAAATGCCCCCACCAGATTGGCCTGTGGGTCATTTTCTTGATTGGTGATTGATGTGGGAGGAGCCAGCTCACTGTGGGCAGTGTCACCACTGTGGTGATGGTGTTGGGTTGTAGAAGAAAGCAAGCTGAGCAAGCCAGTAAGCAGGATTATGCTGTGGCCTCTGCTTCAGTGCCTGTCTCTAGGTTCCTACCTTGAATTCCTGTCCCGACTTTCCCTCAGAGATGGAATGTGACCCAAGAGTTGTAAGATGAACTAAACTCTTCTCTCCCCAGGTTGGTCATGCTGTTTTATCACAGAAACAAAAACCCCAATGAAGACATATTCCCAGCCAACTGAGCACCACAGCTTAGCCTAGCCTGTTCCAATTGTGCCCACACAGTTGAGCAAGGTCATCTGACAAGGCCCATTTAAAGAGGCAGGTGCAGTGGTGCACAGCTGTCATTCCCTGGTTGGAAACCTAAGGCAGAGGGATGGCCAGACGGCGAGAAGGGGTGGGGGCTCTCGGAGGTGGGGTACTAGTTAGAGAACACAAGCCACTGGAGGGTGCCTTTGAAGGCCATACTGGGTCTGCTTCCCAATTACCCAATGTAAACAGCATTTTCCTCCATCTGCTGAAACCATGGTGTTCCAGCTCACCAACAGCCCAGGACCAATAGAACCAAATTAACTACAGAATGAACCTCTGAAACCATAAGACAAAACAGATCTTTCCTTTTCAATCTGTTTTCTTAAGTATTTTGATCACAGCTATGCAAGAATAACAGCCCTCCACTCACCACTGGTTTTATATCAAAAACTGGCCATCTTCTATAATCAGGCAAGTCTCCAAGCAGTGAGAACTGGGACACCCACCCAGCCATAAAAACTTCAACCTACAACCTGTCCTGCCTGCAGGAAGTGCTGGGGTAAGGGTGGTGCAGAACTTGTAGGAGTAGCCAACCAAAGACTGGTGTGACTTGAGGCCCACACCAAGAGAGGGAGCCCACCCCGGATACTGCGGAGATGGCCAAGAACCAGAAGCTGGCCAGCCCAGGGACTCGGGATAGAAGTAGATACGACCGGAAATAAGAAGGCACTGAACTGATTCCTAATGCATTCTGCTGTATTCACAGATTGGCACCTAGCCCAATTGTCATCAGAGGGACATCGTACAGCCACTGATAGGAGCAGATGCAGAGACCCACAGCCAAACACTAGGTGATGCCAGGGGAGCCTGGAAGAAGAGGTGGAGGAAGGATTCAAGGAGCCAGAGGTTGAAGATACCAGGAGAATAATGGCTCACAGAATCAACTAAGCAAGGCTTATACACAGGAGCTCAAAGACTGAAGTGGCAGCCATGGGTTTCACCTAGGTCCTCTGCATATACATTGTTTGTGTAACTTGGGGTTTTCCTGGGACTCCTAGTAGTCAGTGGGAGTGGGAGGTCTCTGACTCTTTTGCCTGTGTGTGGGACCTTTTACTTCCTACTGGGTTGCCTCATCCGATTTTGATAACAGGGTTTGTGCCTAGTCTTATTGTTATGCCATGTTCAATTGATAAGCTAACCCTGGATGGCCTTTTTACAAAAAAAATATTTTAAAGGGAAACAGAAGAGGAGTGGATCTGGGGATGGAGGTGGGGAGAGGTAGGAAGGGGAGAAGTGGAGGGAGGGGAAACTGTGGTCGGGATGTAATGTATATAATTTTACAAAGATTTAAAAAAAGAAAAGAAAAGAAAAGAAAAGAAAAGAAAAGAAAAATCCCATGTGTTTAAGCTCTACAGAACCTGTTAGGGCATCCGGCAGAAAGCAGACCTAAAGCTCTCTATCTCAGTGTAGGCAGAGAACCTGGAAAGAAGACATTTCAAGCTCCAGGACATCCACGCCGACTCTAACAGACATTCATCTAGTCAGCCTGCATCTCCTGGCAGTTGGTGTCCTCTGGTCCGTAGGAGGCTACGTTTAGAGGCCTTCCATGAATTAAGAAGAAGAAAAAGGAATTCCTTCATGGATGGGCAGAGCAACCATCACTGAGTAGCCTTAATGTCAGAAATCTCTTACAGACACTTTTTTTTTTCTCATTTGTCTTTCTCCTCTGCTTTTTGGAGTAACAGATTAGAGGACTCCCTGCTTTTCAGACAGCAGATCTTGTATCAACCGATTCAGAAATCTCTCCTACACATTTTTCTTAAAGGTTTCTGTCTCAAGATTCCTCACATATTCCCACTGTGACCTGGAGCTCCGGCTAGGCTCTGGTGGCTACTGTCTGCTTCTCCACCTACAAATGCCAAGTCTCCTCCCTTCTGAATAGATGAAATTCAGTTTTTAGATGTAGTTTAGGGCTTTGCACTTATCTTGTTAGATTCCATGTGGTGGCTTGTGGAGTGTGGGGTGGCTGTGTGCAAGAGTGTAGGATCTGATAGGCTTGAGTTCAAGTTCTCCCTCTGCTGCTTATGTTTACCAGTGGAGTGTAGTGTTCATTCAGGACTAAGAGGGGAACATATTTGTTGATTATTATGTGCTAAGTAAATAATTGGTAATCTCAGCCCTTTCAGGATGACATCTGTGGCTCTAGAGAGATAATATTGTGTTTCCTTGTCTTTGAGTGTCCCTGGTGAGTCCATGAAATAACTAGCACATTTACACACAAACACACACACACACACACACACACACACACACACACCCCAGGAAAGGAAGGCAGACAACATGGAAGCTTAAAGTGAAAGTTGATCTAGGGCTGGTGAGATGGCTTAGACACAGTGGTTCTCACAGTGCTGTGACCCTTTAATACAGTTCCTCATGTTGTGGTGACCCCAACCATAACATTTTTGTCACTACTTCATAACTGTAACTTTGCCACTGTTATGAATATTTATGTATACTGTTATGTACGTTTTTTTGGACACAGAGGTTCGCCGCAGGGGTCACAGCCCACAGGCTGAGAACGGCTGGCTTACAGGGCGAGGTGACTGCTGTGCACTCCCAGTAGCTTCTATGGAAAGGCTGAAGGTGAGCCCTGGCCCTGCAAAGTTCCCTGATCTCCACACGTGCGCTGTGGCCTGCACGTGGCCGTACTCCCTCATCATACTCATGCACAATAATGATGATACACTTTAAAAAACTTGATCTGAGAGTGGAAACTAAGAAACAATTGCTTGATTTTTTATTCCTAAAACAGGGAAGAAAAATATACCCTCTCCAGTATGGCCGATTTCCAAGTGAAAAGGATCGATCTGCTTTTGAATGAATGACCTCCCCTGCAAGTGGAAGACCTCTCCCATCATGAAATACTCCAAAGTTTAGAGGGATCAACGAAGGCAGAGAACCACTTCTCAAAGTTACATGAGGGCTCCCTCACACAGCTGCTCCCTGAAACACCCTGAACCACAGAATAGTAGGTTTCACAATAGTTACTGGCATTATTGCAAAGGTTTCTGGTTTTGCTTTTTGAATTTTTGAGACGGGGTCTTGCTATTTATATTTAGTAGCCCAGGCTGGCCTCCCTCCTGCTGCCTCAGCCCCCTGAGCTCCGGGATTCCAGGCACAGGTGTCCATGCCTGGCTAGCATCTATCTCTCATTATCATAAGTCAAACAGAAGCACAACGTGTTTCAAACAAATAAAGAAACAAACAAACAAAAAACCCAAGTCTGTCCAGGATGAGAAACGATGGTCAGGAGAGGGAAAAATTCCAACTCTAGTGTCTGAGCAGGCAACGATGATACTCTTAATCTCAAAGAGGCTTAACATGACTTCTGGGGGGAACAGGAGAGGACCAGAGGGATATAGATTCTCCTCTGTTTGCAAGCTCGAAGAGTAATACAGGATGTGCTTCAGGTAATGGGGTTCACCATCGGCGACATTAATTTTCTGCTGCCAGCCATGCTTACCTACGTAGATCTGTCAAAAACTTTACATATTGCTAACAGAGCGTGGCTGCTTCCTTTGCCAGGGAGCGAGGGATACACAGTGTCTCTGTGCACACTGTTTTGGTGAAGCTTGGCTGCATCACCCCTGTGAGCTTGCCAGGCAGGTAAAACATACTTCTACATTAGCTCTTTGAAAGTGGAGTGGGACACAACCTCTGCCAGCTATTTTTTTTCTCTTCCTTTCTTTTTCTTTTTTTTTTTTTGTGAACCATTCTATTAATACCAATCAAATCGAGAAAATGATCAAATGAAATTGCATTTTGAGCATCGTAAGCTGTGTAATGTCTATTCTGTTAAATTGGGGCCTATAATTGCTTCTGTACTGAAAAGATACAACAAAGACAGCAATCATGGCATGTCATTATCCCAGACTAGAAAACCGGCCTTTGCAGGGACGACTTCAAAGGCTCGTGGTTCTCAAATTGCATTTGGCTGCTATTGTTGAAGCGCAGGCAATCTTGATTAGGTGTTTACACTGAGGTAAGGCGCAGAGCAGAGAGTCTGAGTGCTTGGGTCTAGAGCCATTAAAAAATTGTACATTATGTTCCTTGCTTTGAAGTGAAGGTTTGTAGGGAGGAAAGCAACTCAGATTGAGGACAGCTGAGCTAGACTGGGCTGCAGCTTCTCTCTCAAAGAAACTCATCCGCGGTTCATAGAGAATTAAGACAGTGCTGCAGAGAGCAGAGCTGAGGCTTCGCCCAGAGCTGTGTGACAGCAGATCTGCATAACACACAACGACACGTGCCTCATGAACACACTAATATTAGACTGCAATCACCGCGGGCTGTCCCCATGTTTCGCCTTACATACTGCCTTTTCTACTGTCTTAGTGTTATTGGCCGTGGGGGGCTTCACATTAGTTGAGAAGGCTTTGTTATGCCGGTTCCTGATGGTAATGCACTGGCAACTAGCCACATGGCAAAATTTAATGAGCCAAAGTGTCAGATTAAAGAAGTATTATGTTTGTTGTATATATACGTATGTGTGTGTTCATGCATGCATACACGAGCGATGTGCATGCCATGGTGCACAGGTGGAGACCGGAGAGCAACTGGAGGACTTTCTTCTTCCCTCCACCACGTAGGCCCTGAGCATCAGACTCAGGTGGTCAGGTTGGCTGCAGGCACCTTAACCTGCTGAGCTATCTGGAGAGCCCAGAGTCAGGTTCTTTGCTGTCTCACCATTGTTCTGCTATATCAGCTATTTACGCTCTCCTTTGGGCCTAGTCACTGGGTCTATCAAGGTTTTCATTATTCATCTGACTAATGAGTGCTCGGAAGCGCTTGCCCTGGGTTGTTTTACACCTGCCTACGTTTCCACGGCCAGCAAAAGAGACGGACTCAGGTTTTGTTGCCGTGGGGTGGCTTCGTTGACACTCAGCATGGCTGCTTAAATTATCAAGGGGGTTTGCGTTTTTCAGCTGTTGAGAGACAATGCATGTGAAATATCTGTATTCTGTTGCCAGCCAGCCTCCATTCTATAGAACACCTGAGAACATGTGTGCTCAATATGAACCTGATACTGAGTTCCATGAATATGTATGTATGTATGTATGTATGGTTTCTCTGTGTAGGCCTGGCTGTCCTGGAACTCTCTCTATAGGCCAGGCTGGCCTCTAACTCAGAGATCAACCTCTCTCTGCCTCCCAACTGCTGGGATCAAAGGCGTGCACCACCAACACCCAGCCATATATATATATGGTCTGTGTGAAGCTCATTCTCTGCTTGGAAACTACCCTTCACTTTGTTACCCATATTTATTTATTTTATTGAGGATTGAACCTAGGGCTTTGTGTATGCTAGGAAAGCTAGAATCTTATCCTTTAAATTTTTTTCCTTCTGAGACAGCATCTCATGAAAGTTACCCAGGCTGGCTTCTAATTCATCATCCTCTTGCCTTAGCTTCTGGAGTAGCTGGGATAATAGACCTGTACCATGTCCTATTTTATACTATTGGCCTTGGTGCAAATGTAACTTCCTCCATGAAGTCTTCCCTGATTCCCAAAGGAAGCGGCGATAGACCCACTGTGTATTTTCTTTTTTTCTAACACACTGTGGCTTCAGTTATCATTGCTGTGAGGAAACACAATGACCAAAAGCAACCTGGGGAGGGAAGTCTTTATTCTGCTTACACTTCCACAACACTGTTCATCATTGAGTCAGGACAGGAACTCAAACAAGGCAGGAATTTGGAGGCAGGATCTGATGCAGAGGCCATGGAGGGGTGCTGCTTACTGGCTTGTTTCTCATGGCTTGCTCAGCCTGCTTTCTCATAGAACCCAGGACCACCAGCCCATGGCCCCACCCGTAATGGGATGAGCCTTTCCCCATCTATCATTAAGAAATTCCTTACAGCTGGATCTTATAGAGGCATTGTTCTCTCTCTCTCTCTCTCTGAATCTCTCTCTCTCTTTACAATTTATTTATTATATATTCTGATTGAAGCCTCCTCTCTTGTCTTCTCCCAGTCCCTCCCTCTTCTACCTTATCTCCCTCCCCTAGTCCACTGAAAGGGGGAGTTCTCCTCCTCTGCCATCTGCCCATAGCTTTCATCAGGACTGCCTTAGATCCTCTTTCTCTGTGGCCTGGTAAGATCACACCACCAGGGGCAAGTGATCAGAGAACAGGCAACCGAATTCATGACATAGGCAGCCCCTGATCCCCTTAATCAAGAACCCACATGGAGACTGGGCTTCACACATGGTATACACTCACTTATAAGTGGATATTAGCAGTATAATGTAGGATAGTCATACTAAAATCTACAGAGCTAAAGAAGCTAAACACTAAGGAGGACCCTAGGGAGGATGCTTAAATCTCATTCAGAATGGCAAGCAGGACAGATACCAGAAGCAGCAGAAGAGAGGAAACAGGATGGGAACCTACTATAGAGTCCTCTGAAAGGTTCCACCAACAGAAGATTGAAGCAGATGCTGAGACTCACAGTCAAACTTTAGGCAGAGTGCAGGGAGTCTTATACAAGAAAGGGGGTACAGAAGGACACAAAGGGGGCAGGAGCCTCACACGGAGACCAACAAAGCTAAAAATTCTGAGCCAGGTGGTCCTCACAGAGACTAATGCACCAACCAAAGACCATGCATGGAGAGGAGCTAGATGTAGCCAAAGCATTGTTTCCTCAGTTAGGATTCCTTCCTGTCAGATGGCTCCAGCTTGTGTCCAGTTGACATATCTTGTCATCACATCCTTCTCTACTGAAGTTTCATGATGGTGGAAGGGAGGGGCTGTGGCAGGGCTGCCGTGTGGTACAGGTCAGGGCACAGTGCATTTATACTTCCTCATGGCACTGAATGTGCCTGGCATACAGATGGCCAACAAAGAGAGACTACATGATGAGTTTGACCATGCTGTTTCCTGAGCTCTCCCACCGTTCTCAGAGTGGATAGAATCTGCTCTCTGTTTAAACACATTCCATATCCACGGGTTCAACCAGGGCCTGGCGCATGGCTTGTTGTGGAGCACTTTCCTGGTATGCATGAAGCATTGAATTCACTCCCCAATACCACAAACAAAACAACAACAACAACAACAAACCAAACAAGTATCCAACTGACCATGTGTTTTGTTTGGTTAAAAATCATTTTCCCCAAATATTTGTGTGGCGTGTTTTCTCATGGCCCCCACATTCTCAGAGAGATGCAGCCACACAACCTAGTTTAAATTGTGATTTCCAGCAACCTCCTGGCAAAGCTTTTGATAACTGCTCGGCTTTAGCTTTCCCTCAGTGCTAAAGTATTATGTCTATTGTCCAACACCCTCTTATGCAATGTCTCTGTATCTGTTCAACCCTCCCTTTTTTTTTTTTTTTTCTTACCCTCTTCTTCTTACCATAGAGATCAGGTGTAGAACTTTCTGGTGGCTCAAATTTTGGATTTGGGAGCTTTTCAGATTTGGGGTTTAGGATTAGTGATTCTCAGTCTGCAGAGCAGTTTCTAGTAAGTTCTGATTGTTTGTGCGTCTCCTTCCCTCTCTTCCATAACATCTTGGTAGGATGCTCACAGACAGTGGCATGACTTGGCCACAGATTCACAGCAGCCTGGGTCATTTAATGCAAGTGTGGCAAAAGTGGCATGCACTGACTTTGATTCAAATCGATGCAATGTGCCCTGTGTAAGACATCACAGAATTATCTAAAGTACATCTTTGAAAGCTCAGAAGTGACTAATCCTTAAAAAATGATTAATTGTGCTAAGTTTCCGGTTTTCAAAAGGGCACGCGAAAGCTACGCGAGAAGTTTTCTTCTGTGTGGATCCCTCTTCAGTCACGTGGACTTAATGAAGTGTCACTCCATAGTGCCGAGCACTGCCACCAGAAGGAGGCCTCAGAAATGCCTCATATCGGAAAAACCATAAAGTTCAATTGGAATTACATAGTCATAAGTAAGTGCTCTTATGTCAGTATAGGACAAAATAAGAAAATCTATCAATCAATGAACAGCCCCCACGGTGCCTACTGGGCAGAAGAATAATTTCTGTAAGTGCCGTGGAGCCGGATCTCAAAACCAGCACTAAACTGAACCATTCCATAAGAGCAGAGTCCAAATATAGTTATAAAAAGATGCCCATAACTTAGATGAGATAAAGCTAAATATTACAGACAACTCACAGCTTCTCTTAATTCAAAGCCATGGAAAAGGAGAGCAATTTAGTAGTGGGAGGGTGGTCTTATCTATAGGAAACTGTAAATACATCGAAGCATTCATAATAAACATTGTATAGGGCCTATGTGACATTAGAAGCATCCCCATATAGAATGTCATTTGAATATCCCAACAATCCTGATTCTGCCGTAGAAAGTAAACATTTGAGTTTGAGTTTTTTGAGACAGTATCGTGTAGTCCCAGGCTGGACAGGAGATCTCAGGGTATCCAAGGATGGCTTCGAGCTCCTGACTGCTTCTGCCTAAGTGTGAGGGTGACAAGCATGTACCACTATGCTGCGTTCATGCAGCCCTGGGAGATCAGAACCAGAGCTTTGTGTATTGTAGTATGCAATCTGCTAACTGAGCTATGTCCCCAATCCCAGGGAGCAAACGTCTGTAACCTCACTTTAACCAGGAAAATAGGGTTCTGCATGCTTTTGTGATTTTCCAGGGGCAACAAGTGGCTCTAAAAGTAAAGGGCGCAGGCCAGCAGGATGGCTCAGCAGAGACAGGTGCTTACCACCAAGCCGGAGGACCTGAGCTCTATCCCCAGAACCCACATGGAAAAAGGGGACATTGACTCTGGAAAGTTGTCCTTTGACCTCTGCATGTATGTGCTCTATGGCACGCATGTACCTATACACGTACACAAAACTATACAGAATAGAAAAACAAATGTGGCAGAAATAAAAAGAGCCCCAGATCATACTTTTTTTTAAAACTTCAAATTACATTGTTTAACTCAATAATCACCTACCTTCTCTCTTTCCCTCTCCACCTTTCTCCCAAATTTTGGATGAAGAGAAATTATTTTAAAATTGCATTTATTTGCTAATATTTAGTTGTTCTGTGTGCCAGGGCTGACCTCATGAAAATGCGCGTGCGCGCGCGAGCACACGCGCGCACACACACACACACACACACACAGTGTGAGGTAGCACTCTGGGTTCCGTGACTGATTCGGGTGTGAGGGAGGGAGAGGGAGGGAGCATGTTCAGGTGTCTTCACAGGGCAGAGACTACCCCCCCGTCCCCACCACATGGTCTTGTTCCTCCACCAAGGCAGGGCAAGTCAACACTTTTTGCTGATCTTTGCTTGTCTTTTGGATTCATCCCTTCGGGGCTCAGCTCGAAAGACGCCGCCACGCCAAACTACTTCAGTATGTGCAGCTTGTTTGGTTTTCTGTGAGATGTTACCTGTTTCTTGTCTGTGTCATATGGTTAAAAAGCGGGCTCCTGGAGAGATGGGCGGTCTGCACGCCTTAGTGAATGCGGCATCCTTTAGCACAGAGAAGAGAACCTAGCGCATAGCTGGTGTTCAGTCAGCACTCGCTGACTGACTGGCCTGCTGCTGGCCCACAGATCTGGACACTGGCTTCTGTTTATGGCTTTACATGGTCCTGAGGATTACAGGCAATCGTAACCTTTCTGTATTTACAGTTGTAAAATACTTGTAATTTCTTTTCACGGTATTAGTAGGAAAGGGCCAAATCACACAGAGCACTTCTGACCTCAGTCGAGACTCACCTTCATCTTCAAAGTCTATTGAAATCAAGACAGAAGGGCAGTTCATTTCAAAACAACTTCTGTTAATGGTAGGTCATAGATCTGACTCAGATGCTAATGAGTTTCAAACACTCCCGGGCTCCTAAATAAGTCCCAGTGCTCACCAGAGCAGAAGCCGCATGGCGATGCTCAGGTGCCCTCTAGTGTGTGCTGCCTTTCACATCAGTTCCTGGCATCCTGCTCTGAAGTCCTTGTCAAAAATGTGTGTGTGTGTGTGTGTGTGTGTGTGTGTGTGTGTGTGTGTGTGTTACCTCTAAGCACTGGGGAGGCAGAGGCAGATGGATCTCCGAGTTCAAGGCCAGCCAGCTCTACAGAGTGAGTTTCTGGACAGCCAGGAATGCATAATAGAGAACCCTGCTCCCCACCCCCACCCCACCCTCAAAAAAGGAAGAAAGAATGTGTGGGACTGTGTACCAACAATTAGAAAAAGAAAAAGAAAAAGAAAAAGAAAAAAAAAAAGAAAAAAGCAAGAAAGACCATGGGAAAACTGAAGTTAAGGCCGGGGGTTTCTTTCTGAATCATGTGCAGGCAGGAGGACAAACAAAGCAACGTAGGTGACTTACTGCAGCTATAGGGTGAGAACTTAACATCAGCTTTACGAAGTTGCTATCGGAAATGACCCTTGCCTTGCCCTCCCCCCACCCCACCCAACAGGATCCCACATATCCCACATTGGCCTCCAGTTGCTACGTAGCTAACAAAGGCCTTGACCTTCTGACACTTCCGCCTCCACCATCCATGTGCTAGCATGACAATCACGAGGTACCATGCCTGGTCCATAGGGTGTCAGGGAGCAAACCCAGGGTTTCATGCACACCAGCAAACACTTTACCCACTGGCCCCCAGCCCTCAGATATGCTGACCTTCATCTGATGCTATTTTTCGATTTAGCTTTTAAAAAGCTATAGTCATAGTATGTAAGTGTGGTTAAAGACAATAGGCACAGCTGGCTTTTAACCCCAGCACTGCGAAGGCAGAGACAGGCAGATCTATGTGCATTCCGGGACGGCTAGGGCTATGTGGTGAGACCCTGCCTCAAAACAAGCCAATCGAGAAGAGAAAGAAAAAGAAAAACCAACAGGCATAAAAAGGCACAAGGTAGAAAGCTCTGCCAATTTCCTCCTGCGCCTCTCTCTTGATCACCTTTGCAGTGTTTTTCCACAGTGTCTCACTGTACAGTTGAGTCTAGACATAAAATTTATAATCTTCCTGCATCATCTACAGCTGTGTGGGACATGTCAACTTGACATATATTTTTACTCCGTCTGTTTTTTTTTTTTTCTTTTCTTTTTTCTCTTTTATATCTGCCTGTTTCATTCCTTGTATTTCTCTTACTGATAAATCCTGGTAAATTGACCAAAGCATTTCAGAGTGAGTCTTCATTTCTTAACCGGCCATAGTGTCTCTCTCCTGCGGACCTACTGTAACTTCCTTAACTACTCCCTCCAAAACGAAGGCTATTTGGGTGGCTTCTGATCATTTGATATCACAAACAAGGGAGAAATGAATCATCTTGTAGAGGTGTTTCTTTTCAAGACTGCACACATCTAGCTAGGACAAATCCCTAGGAGTGGAGTATGTTGGGCCAAATAAAAATACTAATTACAAAATCATTTGCAGCACTTACTCTGAGTCAGGCTCTAATGTAAGCCCTCTCTGTACATCAGCCTACTCATTTGATATTCTTAACCACCCTATGAGGAAAATACTATTATTATCTCCTTTATAGGCAAGAAAGCTGTGGCACAAAGAGGCTTAATAGCCCGCATAAGGTCACACAGCTAGTACAGGGCAGAGCCAAGCAATGTGGCTGCTTTTAGACATTATGTTGTGGTTTCTCTGGGCATGTAACTGTATTTTCCATAGCCATAAATCATCCTTTATTCTGCTTATGCCGATTTCTTCTCTCCGTGGCATTACTGAGCATTTTTATCAACAGGTCCACTGCTGATTAATTATAGGTGGAAATGAATTTCTATGTAGGATTAATTTGTTCTTATCTTGTAGTGACAGATGCTGAATATGTTCAGAAAGCGCTAAATAGCCGCCTGTTTTAACTTCTCTGTGACAATCTGAGCTTTTCTGTATGTTTCTATGGGGACTTCAGTCTCCCTCTAATTGACACGGAGAAGGATAGCTTTATGCATTAGAAATAGAGTTTTACCTATGGTATAAATTAGGAAAAAATTTTCCTGGTTTGTTTCTCCTATTTTATGTTGTTTATAGTTTTCTCTCGTAGTTGTTTTTGTTATACACAAAGCCAAATTAGTAATCGCTTAAGGTTTCTAGATTTTTAAAAAATATTTCAGGGTTTAGATAGAATCCTCCTATGTTTTTTCTAGTGTTTTGACAGTTGAAGTTTACCTAGTTGGAAGTTATTTTGTATGATGAGCATTTGGATTCAGTTCACTCTTTTCACTGGAGGCTACCCAGATTGCTCTTTGGAAAACGGAAGTGTTTCTTATTTTGCCACACAATTCAAAATTTGTGCCTATATATATATTAAATATTCTGATTTGACTTGTAATATATTATAATATCCAGTAGGATTCCACCATTCATTGCTCACCTGTGTGTTGTGTTGTGTTGTGTTATGGGTAGATGGGAGCGTAACAGTTTATGCACAGGCAGAGATGAGCACATGACTTAGAATGTTTTCTACATTATTCCCTTCCTTATAGCCTTGAGACAGGGTCTCTCATTGAACTTAGGGTTTGCTGTCTTGTCTGGGCTGGTGGGCCTGCAGTGAGCTCTTGGGGTCTGTCTCTTCTTACTGCTTCACATGCGGAGGTCACAGGAACACATTAGCCACGCTTGGCTTTTTATGCGGGTCCTAGGGATTTGAACTCAGGCCCTGAAACTTGCAAAGCAAGTTGTCTTACCCACTGAGCCATCACCCTCTCCCCAGACCTAGCATTACTCTTAATTTCCACAGCTTTCTTTATTGTACTTGCTTATTATGAACTTAATAACATTTTTTTAAAAACTTTAATTAAAAATACAACCAACCAAACAAACCAGATCAGAAGTTTTAGGCCATCTTCAGGTATATAAAGAGTTCAGGACAGCCTGGGCTACATGAAACTGTCTCAAAACCAAAATAAGAAACACACACACACACACACACACACATACACACACAAAACAAAGACAAACGAGCAAGCAAACTGAAACTCAGCAAGACTTCAATGGGAAGCTGTCACATGTTCATATATAACACACATTTTTGTATTACTGTGTTCAATAAAACAAGTGGACACATATATCCTTATGGCACTGTTAGGCCAAATACATTTGTACCCTTTAAAAAAGAACAAGAAGAGTAAGGAAAAACAGTCCATCTTGAAGAAATGATGAAGAAATGGTTTCAAATGCTATAAGCAACCAGAATTAAGACAGAACTTGCTGGGTGCAGTAGCGCACACCTGTAATCCCAGCAACTTGGGGAGGTAGAGACAGGCAGATCTCTGTGAGTTTGAGGCCAGCCTGCTCTACAAAGTGAGCCCAGAACAGCCAAGACAAACAAAAAACAAACAAAAAAAACATTTGAACCCAGGGCAAAGTGAACATCTCCTTCAAACATCAAGTCAAGAGCTCAAGGACAGAAAATCTAATGTGAATTTATAGTTTCTTCTGTGACAAAACAAAAAGAAAAACCAGTCTGTGAGAACACTGACAACCAACACACCCCAAGACTGACTGCCAAGAGGACCTGTAACTATTATGCAAATTAGCAGTTAAGGGGTTAGCCACAAAGCTCATGGTAAATCTTTTCTCCCTTATCCTGGAAATAGAATTCCTTCTTTTGGCCTCACCATTGCCTCTCTTTCACGAGCAGCTTGTCTAGGGACACCTCTGAAAGCAGTGACAATTGGCTGTAATCCCAGCACTCAAGGGGCTGAAGCAGGATGATTGCTGTTTGAGGCTAGCCTGGGGCAGCCTGAACTACAAAGCAAGACACTGATTCAAAGCAGAATGAAAAGTATTATTCTAGGCTGGGAGAGATGACCAGCAACAGACATTTTCACTGTTGGATTTATTTATATTTTAAGTAATGAATCAAGTGAAAATTGAAAATTCACAACAGTATTTTTGCTTGTTTGTGTTTTTCAAGACAGGGTTTCTCTGTGAAGCTCTGGATAACTCGGAACTCACTTGGTACACCTGCCTCTGCTATCCGAGTGCTGGCATTAAAGGCGTGCTCCACCACTGCCTGGCTGAAATTTCACATAAGTTTTATGAAACAAAACAATAAAAAAATGTTGAGAACTAATGACATTTAGCTGTTTTGATAATTGAGTTAATATTCTGTACCCATTCCTATGGGTTTTTTGTTTGTTCGTTTTGTTTTTTCTAAGACAGGGTTTCTCTGTGTAGCCCTGGCTGTACTGGATTCTCTTTGTAGACCAGGCTGGCCTCGAACTCACAGACATCCACCTGCTCCTGCCTTCTTGAGTGCTGGGATTATAGGCGTGCGCCACCGCACCCAGCTCATTCCTATGTTTTATTGTTAGTTACAAAGGCAAAAATGTCACATTTCTAATCCTTAAAAGGGACTCCACCCTTGCAGGTGATGAATTCCAAGGTGTTCTCGAGTAGGGGTGTAAAACTGCCAATCATCCAAGCTCTTGACTCAAGTGTATAGTATATATGGCATATTCATCAGGAGGTGAGCTGATGGGGTCCTTATTTGCGTGAATGAAATAAAGCTAGATTTACTTGTTATAATAGCATTTCTTTTTGTTGTTGTTGTATATGTGAAGTGTGTGTGTATATGTGTGTGTGTAAATTGTGTATATATGTGTGTGAATGTGTTTGTGTGTTCCTGTTTCAGACAAGGCCTTGCTACATAGTCCAGATTAGCTTCATATTTGCCATCCTTCAGTCTCAGTGTCTCAAGTGATGAGACTACAAGCGTGCACCACCGTGCCTGGTGTCCAGCCAACAGGTCCAGCATTTGGGAAATAACTTATCCTCAAGATGATCAGATGAGGGAAAGAGCGCATTTATTATGTTTCTAATTTTATGTAATGGAGAGTCTAAGCTGTAATCATGTCACACCACTTGCCCAGGGCAAGGAGGGACAGTGCAGTGGTTATCGATGGAACTGGTAGGAGAGAGAGTCATTTGAAGAACTAAAGAGAAAAATCTTCCCTGCTGTGCTCTGCTTCACAACGCCCCTTCACGGCACCCCGGTTCAGCACCCGGCACCCACACAGAATCTGGGTGTAGAACCACTTCCGAGGCAAGCTGTGGTTCTAGGGGCGAATGTGTCACGTCACCTCCAATGTGCTGGGGTGCTTAGTGAGGTGGCAACCAACAGTAAGGTGAGAACAGAGACAATCAACACAGGGAATTAAACGCTCAGCCCTGCACTTCCTCTATTAGAACACACAGCAGAAATAAATTCCAAGGCACATAGGCGGCATGCAGACACACAAGCAGGCAAAATACTTGTGCGCATAAACATTTAAAATATTCCATGGGTCTTTGAATGGGGACGTTAGGGATAGCCATTGAGTTGTAGCGGTTACAGCACGGTGGACCTCAGGTGGGCTTTATTTAGCAGGTGGGCTAGCAAGGCGGTGCAGCCGCTAAAGCCACTTACCACCAAGCCTTGAGGTAGATCCTCAGGATCCACAAGGCACGAGAAAAGAAGCGACTCTTGTGAGCTGACCTCACACACGACCAAATACATACATATGTACCCCCTCCTTCCCCCGACTAAATGAAACGAAAGCAGGAGGGAGAAAAAGGACAGGAGGAAGGAGGAGGAGGAAAGAGGTGACGGTGATGCTTTACCCAGTTGAAGCTTTACTATGGCATCATCGCCCAGAAAGGAGAGCCACCCAGGGCAGCTTCAGCAGAGATGTTGAAGCTGCCGCTACGCACCTGTTCGAGGCGAGTGTCTCCTCTCTTTTTGTTGTGAAGCTGAAGGTAAGAGTCTGTTTTAGGAGTAGGTAATCCCAAAGTCAGCTTGTTTTTTTCTACAAAATATTGCTTGGACTTCCTTCTGCGCCGTCCGAGGGACCCTGGCAGGAAAACTTCGTTGTGTGAGCTTGAACTCTTTGGGTACTGAGACAGGTCACTGGATTTTTCTTCCTTGTCACTGTCGCTTAGTTCGGAAAAGGACTCATTTTGGCGGGGGTCACTCTCATAGTCCGGGCTTAGAAATTCGCTTCCAAGTAGGGAAGTTTCGCTTGGAGCGCTCCTCTTCTCGCTTCCTTTCTCGGATGGCTGTCTGAGGGATGGCTCCCTGGAAGGGTAGAGTGGAGCCAAAGGCAGGTTTTCCGAAGAGCTATCTGCAGACCCTGGCAATGCTTCCACAGTCAATGGCTGCTCTTCCTCTTTCTTATTCTTCCAGTTGGGATCATATCGGAGGTCTGAATATTTGTCTTCTACCTGAGGTTGGCTGTCCGAAGCAAAAATGAAACGAGAGGTCTTTAATGAAAGTAAATTCCGAGTGGGTTTCACCGAAAGTAACAGTCCCCAACTGTGACAGACCCAATAAAATGGTCACACACAAAAAAAAATTAACTCCCTCATTCGGTTTCATTTCACCATTTTATTCAAATTCAATCTCAGACCCGGTACTCTTAATTTCCCTTTCATTCTCTAGATGGTGAGGGTGCATCTAAGACTCAAATTAGAACCACAGCAAAGAACTAATTACCCAAGCTCACTGAAATCTGTAGTAAAAATGGTTGCCAACTAAATCCTAAAAGCAAGAAAACAAAACAAAAACAGATGTCTGCAATGTTAAACCAGCGTGCCTTTCTGGTTCGTAGAGTCCTATTGCTTCTGCATACCAATGGCGATCTGTTATTTCTCCTGCTGAAGAGAAAAGTACGATTCACATTGGACGGCTTAGGCTTGTAGTTCAGTTGATAGAGTGTCCGCCTGCCATCTATGGAGCCCCATATTTTATCCCTAGCATTAGGCAGGACTAGGGAGGTGGAGGTGGCTGAAGGATCAGAAGTTCAAGGTCAACCTTGACTACAAGGTGTGTGGAGTTCAGCCTGGACTACATGAAACCCTGTCTCAAAAAAAACAAAACAAAACAAAAAAACAGAAAGAAGGGAGAGAGAGAGGTGGGCTGTGGGAAGGAAAAGAAAGGAAAAGCTTAACAATTTACGCCTTAGTTAGTTCTATGCATATTCGAGTTCTTATCTCTAGGGAGGAAGTACAAAATGTCAAGATGAATTTCTCCTCTTGGGAGGAAAGTCAGGTTTTTATCCGACTGAATATCTGCATACAGAGGCTCTTCTTTCTTTTCAGGGATTTTGGGTTCCAGTCCTCTTATCTGTGGATGTTTATCAAGCATTCTGCAGAAAACCCCACAAGGCTTAGAACAGACTGTGGCTCAGGGCCCTGGCTGTCACAGCCATGCACGTGAACCTCAGTAGACAGGTCGTTGTGGGTCTTGGGTTCTAGGACAGTCTCATGAAATTAAGGTTAAGGACGTGATCCTGTCTGAGGAAAGTAAACTGGACCTCAAATAAAGTCCTCCCATCTGCCATAACAGCCTCAATTTGTAAAGTAGCCCCCAGTCTTAACCGAAAAAGAAAGGAAAAAAAAAAGCTGGTAATATGGCATATTTAATGGCCTCTTTGATCTTCAAAAGCTAAATGGGAGAGATTTTTCCTTGCTGAGGACAGTGGATGCAATCCTCTAATCAAAAAGAAAATGTAAATCACTCAGCTTTTTATGCTATTTGATATTCCTGTTTACAGAGGGCATAATTCTATGCTGGGTAAACAAACTAATGGTCCCCATGATGGCAATTTACCCTTCTTAATGTGAACCTAGATATCTTTGATTCAATGTAAAGCAAAGAACTCATATGCTTTTCTAAATTGTCATTGTGAGTTTTTCAGCTCTCCTAAGAGGGTGGAAAACTTTCAGACAGAGGCAACAGTTCCCTTTCCTGGATGGGATTTTTCCCTAACAAAACTCTGGAGAGAGAGTGGTCCATCTGTCAGGAAATGGGACATCGCTGTGTCTCCCACACAGATACCACAAGACGGCCTGTCTTCAAGGCCATAATGGGCAGGTCTCTCCTGTGGGTTGTCTGTCCTACAAAAGTCAGTATTTGGACACTGGGCCTTTGACCTTTCATTTTTGAGGCAGTTTGTCTCAAGTGGGGATGCTGTCTTTCTTTCATTTCTCATGGCTGACTAAAGACTGGCAGGAAGCCATGTATCCTAAAGGGCTGTGCTCATGTGCTCACTGACTTTTCACCTCAGTGATGCTGTCACCTAAAGTCAGGTATGCCTTCCTTCCCTAATCTCTGTGTAATACAAGGTGGTGTTCTATGGGCAGACAAGTTATATGTTTCTAGAGTAAGTACCTGCATCTCCATAAATACTCTGACATAAGTATAGCAGTTGATACTTATTTAAAAAAAAAGTAGCAACATAATTAAAATCTCAATATGAAGACACTTCTTGAACTGGGGCAAATTAGTGAATGATTTTAGAGTTTATCATATACTAAGTGACCTAGGGTTTAACTGCAGCTATTTACATGGAGAAGAAAGCTCAGTTATTTTCTTTAAGCAAATACAACTTTCTAAAACAAACAAAGGCTCTATTCCCATATCCACAGTTTACTGAAAGGGAAAACGGAATTTAACTTTACTCATTAGCTCACAGTTGTTTTGACAAGTGTTTACTGAGCACTTACTGAACTGGGGGATACGTGTTAAGTGGCCCAGCATTGGGTTCACAGCTTGGTGGAGAAACAAAGAAAACAAACAATTAACACTGTGGAGCCATGCCTGCTCTGGCAAGGACCACAAGGCCACCTGGGGTCAGGAGTGACCTTGCTTGTGTCTCAGGAGGTTGGGGAGAGTTTTCTACAGGAAGTCGTGCCCATGACCCAAGGCTAAGGAAACACCAGGCTGAGAGAATAGAGGTGAGGGGAACAGCAGGAGTGGAGGGGACAGAACAACTTTGCCTCCGGAGAACAAATGCTCTGCAGGCTGGGAAAAGCTGAGGCTCAGAGCTCAAGGTTAACCATAGGCCAGATATGCAAGGGCCTCATAAACTCTGCAAGGGTTTGGGCTTAGGTAAATTATATAAGTGCTAAGTTTCAGAGAGAAGACTGGTCACCGATCAAGAACAGCTGAAGGGATGAGTTTTGGGGTGGCCTTACACTCACATTCTTTTGAAGACGTTTAGAACAGTCTTCTTGATGACCAAACTTGGCATCACTGTGCTGGAAGGATGACTCAGTGGTTAAGAGCTCTTGCTGCTTGTACAGAGGACCAGAGAGGACCAGGGTTTGGTTCCCAGGACTCACATGGGTGCTACATAACCACCTGTATCTCCAGTTCCAAGGGATCCATATTTAATTGCTCGATAATATCCCAAAATCCACCTGGACCCTGTCATCCTGTTACCCTAAGATAACCCAGTTACTGGTGTAACCAAGCAACATCTGGTATTTATGAAAAACAGGAATTTGCTATGGTGTGAGTTTTAAATGCCTCAGGGAGGCCCACGTGTTGAAGGTTTGGTCCCCAGCTTGTGACAGTATGAGAGGTGGTGGAACATTGAGGAGCTGGGGCCTCAGAGAAGGAAGCTAAGTAACTAAGGAAACTAAGTAGCTAAGGAAGCCATGCTCTTTGGGCCACTGGAGCTTTGCTCTCTCTCTGTGTTTCTTGGCCTTCATGGGGTAAACAGGGCTCCTCTCACAGATGTGTCTGCCCTGAGATTGCCACAGGCCTAATGAGACAGGGCTAAGCGCCTGTGGAAGTGTGAGCCCAGAGGGACTGCTCCTCCTGCTAAGGTGTTGATTTCAGGCACTTCATCACAATCACGGAAAGAGGCCTTCGATGTTCGATGTTTGGAGCGAACGTAGTTACCTATTCTTACTCCTGTGATTGCATTAGAGAAACGGGGCGCTCTGACTGGTCCCTGCGCTTAACCAGCCTCACACGGCGATGGCCAGTAGTCATCCATACGGTCATGATGCTTTGTTTGTCTGCATAATGACGTGAAGTTCTGTGGTTCTGGAAGAGACTACAGCCAAGTGTGGGAGGACAACAAACAGCTCTAGAATAGAATTGCCTGCCCTTCGTTCCTGGTGCCACTGATTACTTTGTGAACAATGGGCAGATTATTTAATTTCTGTGCCTGACAGAGTAAGGATGGAGTAAACAGCAGCCAGGAGAGCGTGTCAGCAGGTTCAGTTCACTGCCTACTGCACCCAGTCTCCGGGACACAACAGTTGTTGTTATGCTCCCTGCTGACGAAGCTCAAGGGCTTCTTCTCTCCCCCGGGGCTTAAGATATTTCCATGGTATGAGGTGCTAAGTGGTACCCTAGTGGCCTGAAAGATATAACACTCATTAAAAAAACAAAATCCAGTTTTTACACATGACTTAGGTTCTGTGGGGAATGTATGAACCATAATTTAAGAAATGGGATTAAGAAAAATCAGTGAATCCACATGATGTAATATTTTTAACAACCACTAAACAGTGATAAGGAAGATACAAGTAAGAGAGTTAAATTATGTTTCACCTTCCCGAAAACTCATAATGTCAAGGTCCTCATAATGGATTCCCCTTCTTAAAGAAATGGCAGCATGCTTTGAATCCCAGCACTTGGGAGGCAGAGGTGGGGGATCTCTGAGCTTGAGGCCAGCCTGGTCTACAGAGTGAGTTCTAGGACAGCCAGGAACTCACTTTTTTTCTTTCTTGCAAAATAAATAAAGGGAGGGAGGGAAGGAGAGAGAGGGGGATGAAAAAGGGGAGAGAGGGAGAGAGAGAGCAGCTTGAAAGATCATCATGCAGTTTTAAGCAGAAACTAGATACTATGAAAGGGGCTAGGGACAAACAAGAGGAGATGAGCTGCCGAGAAACATGTTTCTGAAGCAGTTGTCAGAAGGAAGCACCAAAGAAGTTGTATTATACAAAAATAAACAAACAAACACCACCACCACCCCCCAAATGAAACAACCATGGTTCCCGTGAAGGCTTTATGGTCGTGGGCCCATCTATTTTGGCAATGGCTGTCTCCAAACATCCCCTTCACCATTCCAAATGGAAGACATGTTGCAACTAATGGGAGGCTTTTTCCTTTTTTTTTTTCAAAATCATGTGCATGGAAAATTGTAATGCCTCCCAGAGATGAATCGAGTTGTTGAAACAGAACATGACACTAAAGGACCCCATTGTACCGAGCTCATGTGCTAAGAAGCCCAATTGTGCTTTGCAGTCTGGGTCAACACACGGGGATAAAATGAGCGTGAAGTGCTCTTTCACAGCACTCTTCTGCACGCGGAACATGCACCTCTTCTCCTCCTCATCCGCTGGGAAGGTCACGCAGACAATGAGAACACAACTCCTTTGTTACCCTTCAGACAACAGATGTCGGGGCTCCTCTTCAGAGGCCCCGGGCTAGAAATGGATGCAGAGGGGAGAGGGAGTGGTGGTGGGGGGGGAGTCTCACATGCGTTCAGTGGGGCATTTGCTGCCTTTAATGGACCATGTTTGAGTCCGTGCTGTGATAACTTCAAACAAAATAAAATCAAATCTCCATTTAATGAAGAGCCTCATACTCAGTTTGTATTCAATCAAAAAAATTACTAAAATTAGAGCATGTTTCTAGTTCAATTAACATCCTCCGCGCTCACAATAAAATATTCAATAACTGGCCATTTTGCCTGTTGAGGAGGGGAATAGAAGCAAAGCCCCACTGTTAGTTAGCTGTTATTTATTTGCCACTTTATGTTAAGCAGGCAGTTAGATTGAAACTGCACATATTATTACTGATTTAGTTTTCATTTAATCCTTTGAAACAGAATAATTATTCCCAATTTATATGCCATTAAATCTTTTATGCACACGAGCAACAAATTCAATTTTTGTTTAAGTGTAGAGTTTGTGATGCTCTTTAAAAGAGCCTCAAAACTGACAATTGTTTCTGAGGGTTCCTAAATCCTATCTCATCCTGCTCTTCTTATCAATGGCTTTTAAGGAAATAAAATGCAACAAACCCAAAAGATTAAAAATTCACTTTTATAGGTATGAAAGAAAATGTTTCCACAGGCACATTTTGTGGTGATTATTTATAACCCATAAATATTAATTTAATGGAGGCATTTATTTTACTTAAATAATTAAACATTTTAATAGAAAAACAATAGCTTAATGAACTGAAGGTAAAACCTGTCTATAGAAAAACACTAAAGTGAAGGGGTTAATTGTTACTGTGAACTTTGCTTACAGCAATTACATCATTTGGTAATTTTGACTCAGATTCCCCTCCCTTTTTTTTTCAACAATAGACTTATGTTCTTGTGTTGTTGTTGTTGTTTTAAGACAGTGTCTCTCCACATAATCCTGTCACCCTAGTTCTTGTTATGTAGACCAGGCTGGTCTCAAACTCACAGAGATCCAGCTGCCTCTGCCTCCCAGATGCTGGAACTAAAGAAATGAGCCTATAATACAATGGGCTTCAAGAACAGATCTGTGACTGTTATAACCAGGTGTTTGTCCCAAGTAATTGCCAGGATCAAGCTCAATTTAAGGACAACCTGTGAATAAAGAGAAATAAACTACTGAAGAGCTCATGTTAGTGATCACAATGTCAAATTTTAGCATCTCACTTCTGCTGAGTGACAGTTACGCAGGACAAAGACTACATCATCATAAGAAATGTCGTGCTGTTATAGTAGCCTTGATCAGGGTTCTGCTGAATCCCATTAAGGGAAGGCTTTCTCTTTCTGGTTAAAAGAATGGTGTCAACTACTGGTCTGGGTAAGACCCTAACATTCCAAGCTACTCAAAACATAAGAGTCGATCCAGTTGATTGACTGGATAAGGAACCACACCCCAGAAAGGTGGATTCCCTTAATGCCATGATAAAAAGAATTAATTATCGCCTTAATGAGATAATGTTCCTTTCCTTCCCAGAAATCTGGATGTACATGTGGTAACTACAAGCTTGCCATGAGGGTTTCTTAAGTCTGTTCATACTTCTGAGCCCTGACTCAGAAAGGTGCAATCCATCTCTCCTGCTTTCCCCCTCCCTATCTCTTTCATATGTTGACCAGAGGGTATTTATTTTTTGCTCTGGAGCTTTGGGCTTTTTTTTTTCTACCTCTCTGAAGCTCTCTCCCTTTTCTTCTATAGCTGCTCTCTGAACCTCTATGCTTAACTTAAAAAGGGAAGTCTTTAATATTTATTTATTTTTATTTCATGTGTGCTGTTTTGCCTGTATGTGTGTGCACCACTTGAATGCAGTGCCTGAGGAGTCCAGAAGAGGGCATCAGATCCCTTGGAACTGGAGGTACAGAGGATTATGAGACATGTCCATTCTGGGACTCAAACCCCAGGTCCTCTGCAACAGCAGCACGTGCTCTTAATTGCTGGGCTATCTCTCCAGGCCCTCTCTTCATATTAATTTGTAAGATGGGGCTCTCCCAAATTTCCAGTAATTATGACATAGCACTTGGAGCCACAGTTTCTCTTTCTTAGTGAGTTTATGATATGACTTGCAGACATTTTCTATGGAAGGTTTGGATGTCCAAAAGAATTCACCAAAAGAATTGTGAAGACTACAGAATGTCTTGTTTTGAACTTCTTATGTATCTAAGAGTGAACTTTGTATTCCCCGAGTCACACTCCTTAAGTGCTGGGATTACAAGTATGTACCACCATGCCCAGTTTATGAAGTGCTGAGATGGAACCAGGGCTTTCTGCATGCTAGGCAAGCACTCTACCAACTGAGCCACATTCCTAGCCAAGACCTCAATTTCTAAGATTTTGGGGGTACTTATACCTCCTTGAGACAGTGTACACTTCACATGTTAAATGTGAGATTAATGATATTGGAATGTATAGTTGACATCCTGTGAAAAAAAAATGGACAGGTCTTACCCCTGTGGGGTGGTTTTAGTAAACGTGGCCACTGTAGGCTCACGTTTGCATGCTTGGTTCCTAGTTGGTGGAACTGCTTTGGGAAGGATTGGGAAGTATGTTGTCTTGTTGTAGAGGTAGGTCATTGGGGGTGATGGTGGTGGTAAGGTTTGAAAATCTCATGCCAGGCTCAGTCTCTGTGTCCCTGTGTCTCTCTGCCATGAACTTGTGGATCAGATGTAAGCTCTCGGATACTGCTCCAGTGCCATGCCTCCTTGCTCCCATGATTCCCACCATGATGATCATGGACTCAGCCTCTGACACTGTAAGGAAATCCCCAATCAGATGGTTTCTCTTTTAAGTTCCCTCCGTCACAGTGTCTCTTCACAGCAATAGAAAAGTAACTAAGACACCAGGTTCTGATCAATGGTGTAAGCCTGAGCAATTCTCTTCATTTTTCATGGCTCCTCCTTTCATGTAAGAGGAAACTGGCTGACCTTTATGAGTTAGGTTGGCTTACCAGGTAAAACTTCTCAGTGTTAGTAAGTATTGGGAAAATCACTTAATTTAAATGTAATACACTAAAATTTACACTAACTAAAATGCATTGTAATCCTAACACTAAAAATGCATTAAACTGGGCTTGATGACTCACGGTGGGAATGTCAGCACTTAGGAAGGACTTCCATGAGTTCAAGGTCATCCTAAGTTACGCAGTGAGACCCTGCGTCACATGACCAGATGGCTCCGCAAATAAAGACATTCTATTTTCCTGACCCGTGTGGTAGAAGGAGAGAACCAATCCCCAAAAGTTGTCCTTTGATTTCCATGACTGCACCATGACGTGTGTGCTCCCCCACACAGATTAGCTGATTTTCTTAAAGAAAGGAGACTGAAAAAATATAGTTATCAAAGTTTTCTGTATTTCCCAACAAGCCAGGAAGTGGAAACAAAAGAGGTATGGGCAATAATTAAACTATTCCTTTAGTTTCCGTCTCCTTGATAACCTCACAGGATTGTGGGTAAATAATTGTGCTTTCTATATATATATATATTTTAAACTGGCTGTGTACTTACTTGAACACAAAAACATACCCCAGTTTTTAAAGTAACCAAGGAAGGAACTAGTTTCTGGGGCCACAGTGGAGAGCCCCTATGAGCGTTCATGACTAGCATTTCTGGCAGGAGGTTGGCCTTTAATAGACACAGTCCATGCTCCCACACACTCCTTATTTCCTCCTTGACAGCCCACCTATCATGACAGCACCACGCCTGCTCCGAGGAGTGCACCAGGGTTTAACTGAGATATAGTGAGCAAACGAATGACTGTAAAGAAACAGCTGATCCCTACAACAAAAAGCACCACTTTGATATAACCGTTCCCACGAAGAAGATTTTAGCTGCTATTCTCCCAGATAGGTTAGGACTCCTAAAGCCTGTGGTATACAGGGTAACGTATTTAAAGAAGTTGGCCAACCGATGATCTTAAGTTTAACAGACGATAGAAACCAGCATAGGTGAATGCCGCTAGAAATGAGCAAGAATGAAAGTTAATTCCCAGAACCTTTTGGAATGGTCTTCGTAGCCCTAGAACATGATTACCAGTCTTGAATGTCTTTCTTATTTTTCCAACTGCTGGGAAAAAACAACAACAACAACAACAAAACAAACACAACCCTCATAAGGAACGGTAGTGTAGTCTCAGCTTAAATATTTTTCAAGTGGTCTAGAAAACAGCTGTAAGGAAAGGAAAGGAAAACAGCTGGAGAAATGCAGGGCGGTGAGGGAAGGAAACTCCTGATATTTGATCATCACTAAGACTTTCTTTACCCACTGTGTTTGTTTAGACTCTTCAATACTCCTCTTCAAGCCCTATAATTAAGTATTCAATACTTTTCCTGATTCTTGAATCATTACTAGAAGCAACATATTTTAATGTACTGAATGGAGGATTATATCATATAACACAGTAAAAAATAAAAATGTTTACCATTACCAAGTCAGTCCCCTACCCCTTTCCAACAGTTTTTGAGTGCTTAATCAGGCTTTGAAGCCTTTACCTGCTGAGCCATCTCAACAGCCCTATCTTTAACTCTTTGTTAGTAAACTGAAATCCTTTATCAGATTATCCCACAATTGCATATTTCATTTTATGGCATTCATTTATTCATTTTATGTGTGTGTGGGTGCACTTATGGAGGTCAGAGAATGGCTTGTAGGAGTCTGTTCTCTCCTTCTTTTTGGGTGTTGGGGATCAGGCTCAGGTCATCAGGCTTGGTGTTAAGTACTTGATGGTAAGCTATTTTAGACCCGTGGGTACATGTTCAGGTATTCACAGTTAGAGACTCGGGCTGGTCACCTAGTGACTTCTGCATAGGTCCTAAAGCCTCAGTTTCTTATCTGCGAAATAATGGTAATGCCTCAAGGCATGGCTCCCATGTGAGTGTCATATGTGTGAAGTCCTGGGATCACTCTCTAGGACTCTAATAAGAACTAAATTTTTAAATTAAATTAAGCCTATCTAGAGGCTCCAACCAAGATAAAGAAAATGTATGAAGCAGATACCTCTACAAATGGAAAGAATTATATAAATATTCTTATAAGTAAGACCTTGTTAAGCACACATGCTAGGTACCAGATGGCTGCTTTCTGATTTTCTTCTTCTTCTTCTTCTTTTTAATGCACAAGACTTCAGAAGGCTTCAGGACTAAAGACATTATTTCTGATGCTCTGGGCATTACATTGATCTGCTTCTTTGTGAGTGCTGAGTGTCACAAGGCTCGTTCTGGAGTGGGGCTTAAGGATTATCACATGATGATCCTCTCTCCACTCTTGATTCGTTCACCACTGTCATTGCTGCTCCAATTTCCATTAAGTAAAGGGTTTTCTCTAATCCATAGACACTGAACTGTGGCTTTGACTTCTGGAGGTTCTAGTAACATCAAAACACAAGTGTGGGGCTAAGTGACTTGTCAGTCAGCTTTTAAGACTATTGTTTATAAAAGCAAGAAGAAAGGTTTGTCTTGGTTTAAGGCCAGGCTTGAACTAATTTCTTTCTCTCTCTCTCTCTCTCTCTTTCTTTCTTTCTTTCTTTCTTTCTTTCTTTCTTTCTTTCTTTCTTTCTTCCTCTTTCTTTTTCTCTCTCTCTTTTTCTTTTTTTGAACTAAAATCCCCAGAATGCCATTTACTTTGCAGAAATGAAAGTGTGCTTCAATTTAATGTTGAGAACCAGAGATCAATTTATTTGTAACATGGCTCATAACTCTTTAGATTTGAGCGACAGAACATCTAAGAAAGGACTGTGAATGAATACACAGAGCCAGAGAAAAGATCAATACCGGCCATACTTGAATCACATTTTTGAGACATTATTTGGACAAATCCTTCAGTTTGGTTTTCCTTTATAGTGTGAAACTGGTCCTTTTGCACCCAGTAAAGGGGCCACTACATTCTAACAAGTACTAAGGTTGCCATCCATCCTAACCCCACCCTGCACTTTACAGTCTATCATTACACATTACCACAGCAGGGCAACTGGAGGGAAGCAGAATTATTTAAGGGCTTCTGAGCCAGATGATGAAGAACCTAGCGATAATTTTGACTCTCCGAAATACAATCCTTTATTTTGAGACATATTATGTAGCAATTGAATGGTCCCTAGACAGTTTGAATAATGCTCAAGACACATGACTGCTAAGCATGGTACAGGGGAACAGTGAATGACTGGGATAATGAGGTGGAGTCTTGTCTTGGTTTCCTCATCCTAAAAGTCAGACAAGAAAACTTTGCGCAATGCAGAAGATTTGGGGGAGGGGCAGTGCAGAGATGACTCAGTTGGTTAAGAGCACTGGCTGCTCTTGCAGAGGACCCAAGTTAGATTCCCAGCCCCCACATGGTAGTTCACAACTATCTCTGACTCCAGTTCCAGGGGATCTGAAGTCCTCTTCTGGCCTCTGTAGGCACTGCACACATTGAGGAAGGTACATACATGCAGGCAAAGCACTCATACACATAAAAAACATGAAAAACAATAAAAAGATTTCCTTTATGATGTCCTCATTTCTATAAGTAAAACTATTACTATTTACTATCAGAGTACACAGCTCTTCTTGCATGAAGTAAGAACTGGAGCAATCTAGATATATTCATCAGTAGACATGATGGTTGACAGGAGCTCAGATCAAGTAGGAGGCACACCTCTGGACATGGCTGTGAGGCGAGAAGACCCACCCTGACCACTGGACAAAGAAGAAGGTGAGTGAGCTGAGCAGTAGACAACCCTTCCCAGCTTCCTGACCACGATGCTATGAGACTAGAGGCTCATGCACCTGCTGCCATGACCTTCCTGCCATGACACACTGCATCCCCAGAACTGTGAGCCAGAGCAAACCCTTCCTCCTCCCGTAAGGTATTTCTCGTCACATATTTGATCACAGTGATGAGAGAAGCTACGCATGGGAGGAAGAGGATAAGCTCTCCTTCCACACAATGCTACTTCTTTAGGAGAGGAGCAAAAAATGTAACAGGAAAACGTCCAAAACGTAACGCTGACTGAACAAGATAGAGATGCTGTATACGTATCACCACCAAATTATAGGCACCCATGAAAGAAATGAACGAGTCATAGGGTGGTAGAAGGGATATGCGCCCACATCAGTATGTTTTGATCAGTCCTGAGGAGGAAGATGGGGAAAGGATATGAAAAGGGCACAAGGAAACTAGGTTTTTTTTTTTTTTCCTTTTTCCTTTATAAACATGTGTATCTCTGTGTATCTGTGTATAGGCATGTGCAGTCGAGTGCATGCACCTGTGGAGGCCAGAGGTGTCAGATGCCCTGGAGACAGAGGTACAGGCAGCTGTGAGCTTTCCAGTGTGGTTGCTGGGAAGTGAAATTGGGTCCTCTGAAAGAGGAGGGCAGACTCTTAATCACTGAATCATCTCTCTAGCCCCAACAAGGAAATGGTTAAGTGATATTTATGACTGTAACTTTAAAATGATCAAATATAAATACAGCATCAACGGTTATGTCATTTTTCCCCTTCTATTTTTTTTTTATAGGATAGACATTTTTCATAGTTTAAAAGCTTACAGGTATGTGTGTGGCTCAATGGCAGAGTGCTTGCCTGGTATGCCCAAGGTTCTGACTTTGATCCATAGTACCAGAAAACAAACAAAAACAATGAAACATGGCAGTAATAACGAAAGAAAAACATGCCTTCAAACCACTAGGACCTTTAGACAAATTATTTCTTCTCTGCTAGCCTCATTTCTCCCAACTTTAATGTAGGAACCAGGACACTGTCCCTGAGGAACTACAATGACAAACTGAGAAAAAAGAAAAAAAGAAAAGGGCCTTTAAAAATGTCCGAAGTACTGATGTTATAATCGCCGCTAGCCAGCTGCTTCTTGGTCCATAGTTGGTAATATCCGCTCTCTGATATAAAGGCACCAGCTTCCAGAAATATTGCTTCATCATGCTGTCCACTCTGCCCTCCAGTTGACTCAACCATCTGCTTAGGTAAAGCCATCCTAAACCCTCTATGCCTTCATCCTTTCAGTGACAGCATTTATCATTTTTACTGAATTTTTGAGACTCCCTAACTTGAAGACAGGTTTCTTTCAGCTTCATTTCTCTAGTGAAATGAAGGAGAGAAAGAAGGAAAAGACTCAGGACTGGGTGCTAATATTGGCTCCCAGAGACCTCCCCATGACTCCCTCGAGGAATTATTGGAGGTATGAAATGTGCTTGTGGTCCACAGCAGTAGCTCTGTGTTTGGAGGTGGTGGAACCTTGGCAAAGGTGGCCTAGCTGGGAAAAGCAGGTCTTTACAATCTGAACCCCGCCAGGGTCCATTGGACTCTGCTTCCTGCTGGAGCTGAGCATGAAGCTGCAGCTTGATCTTCCTCCACCACAGGCCGAGTCTCTTCAGCCTCCATATCTTCTGCACACGACAGACTGTTCCGTCTGAACTATGAGGATAAGTATCTTTTTTCCCCCTCTGTCAGGTATTTTGCCATAGCACAAGAAGAGTTACTAAGATGGGTGCTTATACCTGATGACCTACTGAAGTGTCTCCTGATCCGCAGACATGTTCTTGCGGCTCCTATATCCAGTCAATAATGACTGCATTGCTTAATGAAAGAGGAGGAGGAGGCTGGGCATGATGGCCCACGCCTTTAATCTCAGCATTCAGGAGGCAGAGGCAGGCAGATCTCTGTGAGTTCGAGGCCAACCTGATGTACAACTCGAGTCCAGGACAGCCAGGGCTACACAGAGAAACCCTGTCTTGATTCTCCCCCCCCCAAAAAAAAAACCCCACAAGAAAACATACAAAAACAAAACAAAACAAAGAAAAAAGAAGCAGCAGGAGGAGGAAAACAGGAAGAGGGGGACAGGGCGGGGAGGAGAGGGATGAGAAGGAGGGAGAAGAGAGGAGGAGAAGAAGAGGGGAATGTAGCAAAATCAAGGAGCCATACTGTCTTTAGCTGCTCAGAGACCTGCTTTTGCACATTGTTATTCAACAACACATCCTTTCTCCCCTGGTAAGGTACTGGAAATTATTCAACATTCACTGCCTTTCGCAGGCCAGTTCCTCACCTGTGATTCACACCACCACCTTCAGCCAGGTGTTCTCTGTTGGGCCTCTGGGCTGCTTTTCCACTTCCTGCCTCCCCTATCTCACTGAGGTTGTCAGGGCTGTCCTCCTCCAAGCTGTCAGGCTCCATATCTTCGTTCTGGATGTGGTCCTCAGTTTCAGATTGAAATTTAATCGCTTGAGGGAGGCTTTCTGAATCCGAGTCTAAGGAATCTTTTGAAATCAGGTTAAAGGGTCTGTCTGAAGGCTGGGTACTCAGGTTGGTACGATAGACAGGAGACTGACTGGAGAGCTTGGGAATTTGTTTATATTTCCTCATCCTGAAAAATAGAAACACGAACAGGGAGGCTCTTGTTAACAGAAGCAGTTAGCTGATATTTATAATTGTGGCTCTCAAAAGCATTGCTTAAAAATTATATTTATGTTATTCTGCGACTACTGAGATCATAATGGTGGTGTTTGTCAAAAAATGTCAATGAGCAGGAGAACCTTGTTGTATTATCTGCAGGCTTTTGAATGCACCCTTTTGAGCATATGAGCAAGGAAGGCCTATTGGAAAAAATGATTGTTTTTTTCTCTCTGCAGAAACACATCTGATTTAGGGCTCATAAGCAGCCTGAGTAATTGAATGAGGTTTTATTGAGGAAATCAAATGGCTGCTTGAAAGCGGATTCTGTTTCCAGCTTCCAAGGGCTTCTTACAAACAAGCCGGAACAAAGCCAAATGGCTAATTGTGAGCAGTGCTTTTGGTGGCTTTATTTCAAATGTCCAGGGCAAGTGTGTGTGTGTGTGTGTGTGTGTGTGTGTGTGTGTGTGTGTGTGTGTGCATAGCTTGTTCAGTAGCAGACTCACTCAAACAGGTTCAGGGTTTATCATTTAGATAGTAAAAGAGAGAAAAATCATTATTTCCCCAATGGGAACTATAACACACAGACTGTTTTATTCCTAGGCCAGTGTCAGCTGGCTCCATCATTTAGAAAAAGCTTTTGCTATCCAGGATGTTGCTAGAAATGAATGTGTAGTTTGGTGGCCATTATATGGAGATCAATCTCAGCTCAGTATTATACAATAACAATGTAAGAATAATGGTTAAAATGTTCAATAAACAAGGTATGTTAGTGCATGCTGGTAAGCCAAGCACTTTGAAGGAGGAAGGAGAAAGATCAGGTATCGAAGCGAGGCCAGTTTGGGCTGCATGAGACCCTATCTAAAATAATAATAATAATTCCAAACTGTTCAACAAAAGGTTTGTGTCCCTGAGTGGCTCAAAGCAGAGGCCGGTGTCCACCTACCTGGGATAGACGCTGCTCTTGAGTAGGTGGGAGACTAGCCTGCTTTACGGCTGGGAATTAGTGGGGTCCTGTGTAACTTATATGGTTCCAAGTGATCCTTACTGTCTCCAAGGGTTGCTCTCGTGACCCATGAGACAGTTTACAGAAAAGTGCCTTGAGTCAGCACAGGATTGGAGGACGATAGTTGGAATGGGATTTCCTCTCATCTACCCAGTGTTTCTCTTTTGGTTTACCTTCTCTCTCACTGACTTTGTGTTTTGTGAGAGAGAGAGAGAGAGAGAGAGAGAGAGAGAGAGAGAGAGAGAGAGAGAGAGAGAAACCTTTACCATTGGAGGATATGCTCAAATTTTGACTGGCTTGCTCATGTTCTTTTGGAAAATCCAGTTTTTAATCAAAAATACCTTGACCTGATGCCTGTTCCTTGAATTATTATATTGACTTTGTTGCTAGGGTTTCCAAGGACACGGTCTGCTCCTTGGATGAAAGCACCTTTACAAACACGACAGACAAAAGGTGGTGTTCATACTTAAACAAACATGGAGCATTACTGCTTAACTCCAAGTTCCCTCCTGGTGGACCTAGGGTCTGCCACTCACTGTCTAATTTTAGATCAGTTTGCCTGCAGTAAGTCTCCTGTGTAGTGGACACATTGCATTCTGCCACATTTTAATACTGATTTACCTTTCCAGGATTGTTTTTTAGAAAGCAGCAAGCATGAAAACACTCGACATCTAAGTCTCTATACACACCCATTTTTATTATTTCAAAGCTCACTGCATTTGAAATCTTGAAAAACAAGCTGGAAAAAAAAATCTTGAAAAACAGGGCTAGGGAGTGTAGCTCACTGATAGAATATGCATGACACCTGGGGTTTAATCTACAACTCCACCAAGAAAAAAACCATCATAGTTCATCTCAGAACTGTTTTTCATACAATAATTCAGCTCCTTCGTTCTGTCTTTTCTTAAATGAGAACCCAGGCCTTTTGGTAGCAATGAGTAATGGGCACATATGATCAGAATTTAGTTGTTGACAGAATGATAGGAATTTGGGAAGAATGTGAAAGCCAAAGTTGTATTTTCAGTGTAAGCCTGATCTTAAGGGGGTGGGGTGGGTGGGGAGTGGGGGGGCACAGAGACAGAAGGATTATAGAAAAAGGGCTGACCCCTCGAGTTAATTTACTAAGTGGGCTCCGTTTCACAAGTAACTCCCTAGTGATACTCCATAGAAAAGAAAATCCAAAACCACGACAAAACAAAACATAACAACGGCTGTCCTCTCTCCTGACCAATCCACTTCTTAGTAAACAAGGAATTCTCTGGGATCCTGTTAAGGCCTTCTGTCTGCCATTACTTGGGGACAAATCCGCTAGGGCAGGGGACAAGGAGGCCAGTTTAGGATCAACAGCGGACCT
Source organism: Meriones unguiculatus (assembly GCF_030254825.1). Taxonomy (NCBI): domain Eukaryota; kingdom Metazoa; phylum Chordata; class Mammalia; order Rodentia; family Muridae; genus Meriones; species Meriones unguiculatus. The sequence goes on from NC_083349.1 coordinate 176,674,442, forward strand.
CAACAGGATCCTGCCTGTTCTGAACAGACAGGCTGTTGCCCCCGTGGGGAATCGCAGGGTTTTCGCCATTGTCTCTTTCTAAGGGCCAGGACTGACTGCAGGGGCTTGAAGGTCCAGAAGTGGCGGGTTGGAGGCTGGGGACAGGGCTGTCCGGCCTGGGGGTCGCGGTCCCTCTTGGGCACGGTCCTTCCTGCCGGACCGCAGACTCTATCGCTCCCTCGCGCCCGCCCGGGAGTTCTCGGTACACCCCGCCCCGCGCGGCCCCTTCCCACCCGCCGGGAACCGCCCGTCACCTGCCGGCGCTGTTGGGCGGCCGCGCCCCTGGCCCCGCAACCTCCGCAGCCCGGGCTCCCGCTGCGGCTCCCGCCCCGCCCGCCGCTGCCTGGAGACCGTGGCCAACATCCTGCCGCTCGCTCGGGGCCGCGGGGCCTGCGCTCCCGCTGCTCGGCGGCGCGGGGGACCCCGGCTCTGGATGCTCAGGTCCGGCCGCTCCGACCCTGCGGGGGAGGAGGAAAAGCAGGGAGGGGAGAGCCCCGTTTCTGGTGTAGGCGGACACCTACCCACCCAGGAGAAGGAGTCCATTTAGTGAGTGGGAGGGAGGCAAGGAAGAGAAGAAGCAGGAGGGGGGAGGGAGGAGGAAAACAGGTAGCCAAGAAGCACTTGCCCTTTATTGGAAAGGAACTTAATTCATCAATATCAGAGGAGGGAAAATCAAAGCATCTGAAGGTGGAAAGTCGGCCACGTGTTGGTGATGCCACCAAGTAGTCTCAGCACTCAGAGGAGTGGCTAGAGGGCCGGACAGGGAGATCCTGTCTCAAAGAGCCCAAACACCCAAAGGAACAGCAAGCAGATAAACACACCGGTTCCAAGGGCCACCTGTGAAGGGCTGGAAACGGGTTGGCCTTCTCTGGGATATGCAGGCACACCTTAGTTCCCAGCAACCTCGCCTTCAGACAGTCACTGGAGGAAGCACGTGTTTTCATGCATCTTGATGGTTTAGGTCTAAAAGGTTCCGCTCGGGCTCGTGGATTTGAAAACCTGGTTCCCAGCTGGTGGGGTGACGTTTTGTGTAGCTGACTGGGACCGGCCTTGGAGGGATAGAGCCCGTTGCTGAATTCTCTGCTTTCCGGTCACCCATGATGTCAAGAGCATGTGCCACGCTAGTCCCTTATATTTTGTCATCCCTTCCCCACCCGGATGGACTGAAGCCATAGCTGAAATAATCGTCCCTTGCTATCAGGGGACAACTGACACAACTATGAGGATACCTCACAGGGCATCCAAACTGAAGACTATGGGAACATAAATATTAAAGACGAGGTAAATCCAACTCAGATGGTTTGTAGGTGCACACAGAGCAAAGCCAATGACTTAGAAGAAAAAAAAAAAAAAAAAAGCTGAGTACAAATTTTTGCAAGGTTAGGACTCTGACCGGCTCCAGAGAGTGTGAGGAGAGTGTTTTTGAGATTGTATTTCTTGACTTCAGTGGTTGATGTTCATTTAAAATACTCTTATACATGTGTAGGATGGCTTGCTGTCTAAAGTTTTCAAAGACGAAGAAAGGAAATGCTGGAAATTACATTCACATTAAAGAGACAAGTAGGCCTCAATAACTGCTTTCAATGGGCCAATAAAGTCTACAGACCAGTTGCTTCACTAATAATAGAAAACAGAGAATGGGAAAATAACCTTATACCCAGTTTTACCACTTTTCAGTCTGGTTCTTGTTATAGCTGATTATTTTTCCACTTTGTTTTGACAATAGGGACCTCTCCTATACATGCACAGCCGGACCCCAGTGTTCACTGACAAATAAAAGTAAGTTATCTGAAGCATTTGTATTATTCTGCCCAGTCCATTGCACAAATTATCATTACAACAACGTCAACCATGCGGCGGAAGCCCATGCTGAAGTCTTCAATCTTCAACGCAGTTGCCAGGTGTGTTGTTCTGAGGACTCAAGAGAGAAGCGTTTACACACGTGCCTGCCTTTTCAGCCACTCGTCCGTGCGACTCGTGACTGTGGGTCTTCAGGTCCTTCGAATGCTTTCTGCAGCATCTGAAGAACATTTCTTCTGGCTTTCCACAAAACAGGGACCTCGTGTGATCCCCAAGAGTCAAGATCCAGACGTCACTGGTGAAGAACCCCAGGAGTTTGGCCCACCGCCCTCCCACTCTGTAACAACCATCCTGCTTACGCTTTGGTGTAACTGAGAGTTGGAATGACAAGCACAAATGGTGGGGCCTGTCAGGGGTCAGAAATGATGTCAGTTGTTTTAATGGAGTTAATTGGATACAAAGTGGGAAGGGGACACACTTCTCACTGATAGAGTGACCATGGGAAGCAGCTCTGGCTCTTATCCTGGAATGCTCCTAGAGGAACCCAGGTATAAACCTGAAATCATTAAACCTGAGAAGCCTGGAACAGGGCTGCTTGGAGCAAGGATCCAGGCCTTCGAGGGGGAGTAAGATGGGACTAACAGAGCTGGCTTTGGGAACAGCAAAATGGGAATGCTACTAATGCACACTGAGCCCTAGGAGTATGGAAAGACTCTGTCAAGAGGACTTGGAAAAAATGGTAAGAAAGTGAGGAATCAGTCCCTTTGCCTCCTTCACCCAGGCCACCTCCCTCTCCTGCCCATCACCAGGGGAGCCAGCAAGAAGTCTGCTGGGAAAGGAGAAACATGGTTTGCAGGAGTTCTGTCTGCCTGCTAATCAGTGTGTGGTTTGAGTGTGTGTTAGTGTGTGGTGTTTGTGTATGATTGTGTCTGTGACTGCAAGTACCTGAGGTGGGAAGAGGCAACAGATCCTCCCAGAGCCAGAGTCACAGGTGGTTGTGAGTTCCTGCTGAGCCACCATCTCTCTAGCCCTGAGCTTTCCTGCCTTCATAAAAACAAACAAACAAATAAATAAGATCTATTGTTTTGTGAAGCCAAAAACACCCTGGCAGATTATTTTTGTTTTTGTTTTTAAATCTTAATACAGTTGTTTCCATGAATTTAGACTTTTCTAGAAATTAAGTGGGAAGGCTTTAAAAAACAAAACCATAAACTGTATAGTGCATTTGGAGAGAATACTAGACTCTTTTGATTCCCGTGACTAGGTTTATTTGTATCTGAAAACAAGGAGCAGAGAAGACAAGATGGGGGAAATTAACATATTTCAACCCCAATGACAGACCTGCTCGTGAGTGCATTACAGGAAGGAACAGGGCTTCTTCTCTCTCAGAAGGTTCAGGATGTTAAAAAAAAATCCATTCGCGTTTCATCTAGATCAAACCCCTTTATGAATATAGCAAATTACCATGACTTCAGCCAGAGGAAGGGATGGGAGATTATGTTGTTGGGTTAAATTAGCGGGCTCATTAACGGTCAGCAGTTCAAACCACCTTCTTCATCTGCAGGGAGCCTCGTGACTTCAGGGTGCTCAGCCTGTTGGGCGGTTGTCATTTTCTCTGTTATTTTCACCTAATGACAGATGGTATGGGTGATACTTGCAGCCACATATATAAATATATAAATATAAATATATAAATATACATATACTTGAAATGAGGCAGTATGATAAGCGTTCTTTGACTTACTTCCTGGAAGGCAGCATTGAGAAGGGTCTGTTCGTTCTTCTGTGGCTTCATCTTGCAGTGAGAAGAGGACAAGAGCATGAAGCCACCTCTTAAGTAGGAAAAGGGCGGGATGTCGCCTCAGGCTAAAGGTCCTAATCCCAGCTGTTTTACTCACTGGTTACACCTTTGCTTGACTGGGTCACTGTACCTCCATCAACAAAGCAAATGACTCCGGGTCAGTGTTTTCCGGGATAATAACTGTGCACAAAACAACCCACTCTAGGATTTAAAGCTGCTCCATTTGGGAGGTGAAGGTAACTGCAGATCGAATTCATCGTGGTCTCCAGTCTATGATAATTCTGACACAGCAACTCAAGAGCAGTAAGGACACAGGATTTCCCTTTCTTGTCCCTTCTGTGTCCTTGGCACAATAGCCTGGCCATGGCAGAGGTAATGGTGGCTCCAGGCATCATTTGCAGTTACATTTTCCAAGAAGGATGCTTTGATTCCAAAGGCCTCTCTTTTTATCACTAAGAAAGGTATTTTCTGTGCCAGGAAGTTTGTACATTTGAGACCGTCTTGGGCTACAACATAGTAAGATCCTGTCTCAAATACGTAAATAAGCAAAAATACTTTCTAGAAACCTACCAAGAACTCACTCCTGTCTCAAGGGCCAGCGTTGTTTTATGTTATTACATTTATTGTACTATTTTTCTGCATCCATGGATGTAACAAATCTTAGATATAAAAACAGGTTGCCTTTGCACTGAACATGTACAACCCTTGTCATTATTCCCAAAACAGTAGGCTGCAAATTGATATCTATATCATTTATATTGCATTAAGTACCATTTATAACCTGAAGGTGATTTGCATTTTCAGAAGGATTATGTGGTTTATAAGTTAATATCACAGTTTTATATCAGGGACTTGAAAATCTTCAGATTTTGGTGGTCTGAGGGATGGTTTTCAGGGAGATCTTATTGAAGTGGTAATGTTTGATAGTTCTCAAATTTATATGACCCCAGGGAACTTTTAAAAAATAATTACATTTATTTATTCATTCTTTTTGTGTTTGTGTGAGTATAGATGAGTGTGGGGGTCAGAAGACAACTTTCAAGGGTCCATTCTCTCCATCCACCGTGTGGGTGTCCGATACTGAATCCAAATCTTCAGGTCTGTGGCAGGGGCCTTTACCCGCCGACTCATCTTGCCAGCCCAGGAAATGTTTCCTTCCCCCACAAAATGTCTACTAGTATTTCTAGGACATTAGTTTTCCTCAAAATACATTTTAATGCTTGACATATATTCCATGATTCTACCTAATTTGGATATTTGATCTGTAAAGCTAGATCAAGAACTGGGATGTGAGAAATCTATAAACATACCTGTTTTATTGGTCAGTGTCTCTGTACACACAGATGGCACCCTCAGATTGGATAATGTAAGGGATTTAATAAACTAGATTCAAAGCTTTGGAGGAAATTAAAAGGTTGCACAGGATTCCGCAATGTCCACTTAGATAGTGTAAAGAAAGGAGGTAGATTTCAGAACCAGAGAGACAGAGATAGAGATAGATAGATAGATAGATAGATAGATAGATAGATAGATAAACACCTGACCAGGATTACAACATCTAGCTGCAGCATGTAGTCAGTTCTGCTAATCCTGGGTACCCCGTGCTCTCTGCTCACCTGTTGCTTCTTCACATTCTCTCAGAGAGATGGTATAACCCAAATCATCAGTCTCCTAGGGCAAATGAAAGATACATAGCTCCCAACATCTCATTTCATTTTAAATATCCCCTGAAGTCATCTTAGTATTGCAATAGAGGGGGCATAGTCTTGAGTCCAGGCTGTCTTGGACCCAACTTCTACCCTCAGTTTACTTAATCTTGGCAGAAATGTTTTAAAGTGATGACCAGGAGATTGTGATCACCTCACCCAAAGCAATGACAGACAGTTCAGCTCCACTTTGAAAATGTTTGGTTTGTGCTCCACCAGGGTTCCCCTACCAGGCTGCAGTAGAATCTTTCAGAAAATACTGATTGTAAAACTCTACCCCAAGTCTCCTGACACCGGTCACTGGCAATAAACTGGGATCCCCATCTTAGGAAATCCTCTCAGGGGGGTTCTGACAGTTCAATAAGAGCGTTCCTCCACTCTGCACATTGCTGAATTGTTAGCACATTGATTCAGTTCTTAGTAAAGGATCTGGAGAAATGGGGGCAGCCTGTGGGAGGACTCGCTGCAAACATAGACTCAAAGTTGGCCAACATACGTTTAATCGGCCATGACAAGCACCACCTCTGAGGGGAGAGCGCTTCCCTCCAGACTAGTTTCAAACTGCTGGTGGCTTGATGAATGACTGGCACAGAGATTCTACAAAGCGATGAATGACATGACAGGTCTAGGTGTCTTTTCACATCGAGAGCCCTGTGAAAAACAAGGTACCCGCTCACTCCCATTCTCTCAGCCTCCTACCCCTGTGCTTTCCCCAAACAGTTCCACCCTGAAGACAAAGCAGGTTGCCACAGGAGTATGAGTTAGGAACGTGGCGGTCCAGAGAGGGTGTGCAAGCCCCGGCCTAGGAAGGAGGCAGTGCCTACACTGTCAGATTGAACGGGTGAGAAGAATGCTACACAGCAGTGTGTGTGTGTGTGTGTGTGTGTGTGTGTGTGTGTGTGTGTACCCGGGTGCACATCAAAGCCTTCCATACAGAGGGGCCACATGATCTGAGGTGTCAGAGTGCTAGGTTAGTGGGCAGAGACTCTGTATGGAGGAAGTGAGGACGGAAGCACAGAAGTTAAGAAATGGAACCGTGGGTAGTGGTGGCACAAGCCTTTAATTACAGCACTTAGGAGGCAGAGGCAAGCAGATGTCTGTGAGTTTGAGGCCATTCTGGTCTACAGTGCAAATCTAGAACAGCCAGGGCTTTCTTATACAGAGAAACCCTGTCTCGAACACATACACACAAACAAACAAAAAGAAAACAAAAGAAAAAAGTTGAAGCCTTTGCAGGAAAAGGACATTCTAAGGACAACAGGCCACTAGTGGCAGAACTGGGAGATGACAAATCAATCAAGTTGGCAAATACATTAGGGATTAAAAAACTCATCTCTCCGAGGAAGAAATCATGAATACAAAAAGGGAGACTCTAGAATAAGTGTATGGTTTCAAGAGACATACTGAAATATATACAAACACACACACACACACACATTTACATACAGGTGTAAAAATAGTTCAAAGTTTTGTACGTTGAGAGGTCATGACAATGATGATACTCCAAAAACAATGGTGACAGCTATCACAAATCTTGGTTTCTAAACGCCCGTGTCCACTGTTAGATTGCAGACCCCTTCGAAACTTCTCTCCATCTCCCCCAAATCAGCCCATCCCTCTCTGGGATGGAGTTATAAGGCTGTGCCATGCTGAGGCCTTGAAGCCCACTCCCCCCCCCCCCCGAAAGATGCAAGGTAAATGCATAGTCCTATCCAGTACCCGGCTCCTTGCCATGTTTGCTGTGTCAGACCAAATCATATAGTGTAGAATTTGCGGCCAGGCCCTCCAAAGCATAAAATTTGGTATCCCTGTTGTTCAAGTGATTTCTCCAAAGGCACGCTCCATCCTTCCTTGAGGTTCCCCTGTAGTGTTGTCCACAGTGGCTCTCTTTTTTTCTCTGTAAGCTGTCCCTTTTCATTTTTCCCCACCCCAAAGCCCATTCCTGGTCCCAATGTTTGCAAGGCTCTCTCTCCTAACAAAGCTCATTTCTGAGAAGCGGCCGGTCTCAGCTTCCTTTCTTGCTGTTTCCGGTGCTTCTGTAATTTACAACATCCACCGCACAGGACTAGAAATCCTTAGAGAACTGCCTACAGGACTGGCACAGTGGAAGCTTGAATGTCTAGGGTCAGAAAGCAAACGGCATTCCTGAAAATGGACGCATGCCTACCAAGAGGACACAGAAGCCTGTGTCCACAGTTTGACCGTGAACTTAGCAATGGATCAGTTTGGTAGTCAGAGCATCAAAAGTCAAGTGGGATAAAATAATACACAAGAATATAAGACTCAGTGAGCTTCCTTGAGAGTCCAGTACAAGTGTAATTTGAACCTGATCCCAAAGAAACACTGAACAAACCCCACTTGAGAGCTGCTCTATAAAATAATTACCCTGTATTGCAAACATCCAGGTCATGAAAAGAGAAAGAAGACAGATGAATAATTCCCAACAGACAGAGGTGAAGATGAAGTGAGACTCTAACTGGGACCTTCAGGACACTTGGGACAACCTGGAAAGCTTGATTGGTGTCTGCCTTAGTCACTGTTCTATTCCTGTGAAGAGACATCATGGCCAAGGCAACATTCAGAAAAGAAAGGCTTTACTTGGGGGCTTGCTTACAGTTTTAGAGGATTAGTCCATTAGCATCATGGTGGGAAGCAGGCAGTCATGGTTCTAAAGCAGTAGCTCAGAGCTTTCCATCCTGATCTGCAGGCAGCAGGCACAGAGAGTGAGATTGGGTCTGGTATGGGGTTTTGAAACTTCAAAATCCATCCCCAGTAACATACCTCCTCCAACAAGGCCACGCCTCCTAATCCTTCCCAAACAGTCCCACTAATGGGTGACCAAACATTCAAACAAATGACTCGATAGTGGCCATTTTCACTCAAACTACCACAGCAACTGTGGACCATGAGTGGGAAGACAGCGGTGTTGCCTTCCTGACTTAGATGGCTGCTTTGTGGTGATATGTGTCTTTGTTGGGGCTCCCAGGGGAATTAAGGGGTATTAAACATCACATCGATTCACTCTCAAATAGGTGAGGAAGGTCCTCTGTGCTGCCTTTACAGTTTGCTGTAATTTTGTGATTTGTTAAATGAAAAAAATGTCACAGAATGTATAGAACCAGGAGGAGCTAGTATCTACAATAACACATTCATGATATGGGTGTGAGTCTGTATGTGTTTGTATGTATGAGTGTGTGCAAGTATGTAGAGGTGTGTGCATGGGTGTGTACAAACATGCATAGGTGTGTGCATGAAATACTTTCAAACTGGTGTTCTCAGATCGAAATAATAAAGAACTTTTCTTAGAGCATCAGGGTCTGCTACATCCTCTAAATTGATTTTTTTTTTTATAACAGGGAGTTATCATTTTCACCCAGATAGTCAAGAAGCACGACAACCTCTAAAGAGACACATTCTAGTCTTTATAAAAAGTTCCAAAAACCATTCATGAGTTCAACAGTTTGTCAAACTCATGGTTCTGCTCTCTACATGATTTTGCCATGGTGTAATTAGGTTAAAAATTGTCTGTCAGGAAGCCTTTCGGCAGCTGAATGCAGGTCTTTGTTGAGAGCTGTGAATCTCTGGGGAGTCGTGTCTGTTACATGCTGTGATGTCCCACTTTTCCCTCTTGTCCATGTGAAATTTCCTGAGAGCCTGTCATGAAAGCAGGCTTCTGGTATCTCAGGTCTTTGGATGCTTCTCAGGCTTATGTTCTTTTTGACCAGAAGGAAAGATTTTCAATCAATTCAAACAGTTCCACTGCAGCCCCACATCTAAAAACTCGAGGTCAGATGTTCACTGGTCATAGTGACCCTAATCCAAAAGACTTAGCGGAGTTCTCCAGCTCTGAGGTAGTGTCAGTCATAATAGGTTCTTTCTATGTTTTTCTTTCAATGAGGAGCTTTCTGTCCATGGCTTGGTCATCATGTTGCTGCCTTGGCCCAACAGACACGGTCTTGAATTGTACTCAATGGACATTTTTTTTCCATGTCACAGTACTTACACCCCTTCCCAGAGCCCGATTCGGCTGCCCCGAAATCCTATCTTCTATTGCAGGGAACACTACACAATGCTCTCTGGGACACGACTGTGCTTGTCCTCTGGTTTGCAATGCTTTGCTTTGGCTCCCGAGTATAACCGCGTGATGTAGTTCATGCAACGCTTAGACTGGGAAGCTGAAAGAAAAACATATTAACGATGAGTTTTGAACAGCATTGTACTCACTTATTTGAAGCTTCTTGGAGGTCATGTTTTAGTTATAGAGCCTGACCCACAACAGTCTAGCATACGCAAATGTTCTAAATGCATTGTTGTGCCTTAATTAAAAGAAACAATTTGTTTCATAAATAATATGCTGATCAACTTGAAATAAAACACATAGATATTTTGCTGTCTACTGATTGCAGAAAATGACACATTGCCTTCAGCCAAGCCACATACTAGAAAATAACGAGGCCTGTGGGAAAATTTAGGTTTGGGCTGAACTCACAAAGCCTTGAAATGGAGATGGCCCCAGACACCGATCTTTGAAAGCATAAGACAAAGTGGCTATGGCCTTGGGTTTGAGGCATGGAGACAGTGAGGATTGCACTACTTGTCTTGACATGGCTGGATTGATGAACATCTAGAAGATCAGTAAAGCATGGTTTTATCTGTTGTTTCTAGGTGAGGTAGGAGGAAAGCACCCATCCTGAATGTGGGAAGCACCAACTGACGGGCCAAGGCCCAGGGGGAAGCAAAGGATCAAAGAACAAGGAAGCCAGTGAGCAAATGGGTTTTCTTTCTCTGCCCACTTCCTGGCTGCCACGATGTAAACCATTATATTTTACCACACTTTCCCCACCACAGTGAGCTAATGTAAGTCCTTCTTCCCTTTGTCTGGCAGGTATTGGCCATAGTAATGAAAAACCAAACCATAGGCCTGACAAATACAGGAAGGAAATGGAAATCTGAGCCCAGGAGAAAAATCCTTCTGCTTATGAAAATGAATGGCTCCTGTCTGTGCAGGGAGTCCTGAGCACAGGCCTCTATTCTGTTTTCTTAAAACCAAAACAGGGAGGCCGTTGGCTTGCTCGGCACCTGGGGTGAGGGCCTTCCTTTCTCTGCTGAATACTGTGATTCTCCTCCCACTGTTTTACCTTCCCCTTGTCCAGGAAAAACACCACAGGCATCTACACAAGTCACAATCCATCCCAGTGCTGGTCACCTCTGCTTTACACCCCCAACAGACAGTAGGTAGTTTCCACACATTTCCCCATCATCTGGTCACAGGGTCTCTTTCCCCACTACAAGCCTATTTTCTCTATTTCATGCTTTGGAAAGGTCAAAAGGAAACAAAAAGTTTTGCACAGGTGTTTTTTTGTTTTTTTTTTTTTAGAGACTAACCCATCTTACAAAAACTCTCAATCAGACAGACAGAACCAAACCATAAACTCAATACATTTCTTGATACACCTGGAAGAGTAAGGCAATTTGCACAGAGAACTTATGGCAGGTGGAGCTATAAAATTCTTGCCTTGCTATTGACCTGCTATTTGCCTACTAAAAATAATTTTTATTGAGAAATACATGTGTCCTGTGCACACCCACACTCCCACCCACCAGCCACACCCATATCCTTTCCTTCCCCTTTAGAGCATTCTTCGCCACTATTTTGCTTGAAGTATTGCAATGAAGTCATCTGAAGGTCCCAAATATTTCCCTTTGGATTAATTAAGCCTTGAATGTATTTATTCAATGAAAATCATGCAGAATGAGTGGCTGTTTACTGCCTGACAGACAAAAGTGAAGGGCGGCATGGGAAGCGCTTCATTGGCTGAGGTTTTCAGTAGAATGCTGGACACCTCAAGCCAAACAGTGATCCTGATTGTGACAACAGAGCCAGAGCTGGCCTTCCTGAAAGTGGAAGGCCTTCCACCGCCACAACACGAATTTAACTGCCATTTAATCTTTGAAGGCAAACTTTCTTAAATAACTGTAAAACAAATGAAAATCTATAAAATCAAATCAAGCTTTGAATCTGTCCCCTCCCTACTTCTCTTAAGGCAGCCCACAAATGAGCCTCATTGTTTTTAAGTCTCAGGCCACAGGTTTGACTTACTCTGACTGTTATTCTCTTGGGAAGATGTTTCTTCATTGTTGGATCTTGATCTGTAGCTTTCTAGAGTATGCTCTGAAATTTCACTTTCTGCAAGAGAAGGAAACTAAGTTACTGATTTCTGACATTGCAGACATCATTAGAAATGGATGTTTGAATAAGATGACATCATGGCCACTTTTGGACCGTCAATGCCCCCCTGTGCCTCATGTATTTATTAGCTCAATATGCCATCTTACAGTGTTTTCAGGGTTCCCAGGGCCACTGTAAGAGATAAAGCCAAATGACAGCAGAATAGGAGCAAGCACTGTCCTTCAGAAAGGAACAATTGCAGCAGCCCTAACAGAATGATGGTGACCAATCATCAATGAAAGACTGAAATAATACTATGCCTTTTGCCTTTTGCACAAATGAAACATCAGATCTAATAGGGTTCTTCTCTGCTAGCTATTTTTATTTTGATTTAGTTATCACCATGTTATTATTATAGTTGCTATTGTTTTGCTTTTAATGGTAACTCTTTCATTAGAAAGGGTGTCTTAGGGATGAGTGAAACTGAGCACATTCTCGGAAAATATGAAAGGCACAAAACATGTATCCATAGCCACAACATAAGGAGAGCAGGGGTCTCCTGTCTGGCAGACTCACTTAGCCCAAGAAACTGGAATGCTGGCTGCCATGCAGTGAGCACTCATTGAGGCTCGGCGAGTGAATGGATGAACTGCCTCAGGGCTTTGTCAATGAGAGTATAGTTTCCCACCAACTCTCACAGCTACTCTAGTTTCTGTCTATCTGACACTTTTTGAGCAAGTTCCCTGGAGGTCCACAGCCCGCCTTTGTTAGGAAATAAATAATTGCTTATTGGAGTGACCACCCTTACTGGCCAGCTTGCACAGCAGCTAAGAGAGGAGCTTTGACTGACAGTCTCTTACAGACCTCTTGGGGGTTCCCTGCCACTCACCCTTCTTCCATATCACGTGTGCTTTACGCAGCTTCATGATGAAGAGCTGAACAATGATGAATAGGATGAAAATGAGGAAGGACACCAGTGTGAGCAGCAGAATGCCACTCTTCCTCCTCGTCAGTCCTGTGTATAGAGCACTGGCTTCTGAAAGGAGAATGAGACAGTGTTAGGCTGTTTGGCTTTTGTGGCTTTTCCCTCTGGTTTTGGTCACTGTGGAATGTCATGGTTAGTTTTCATCTTTATTTCTCTATGTTAAAAAAAAATATATATATATATACATAAATATATATATATATATTTTTTTTTTTTTAAAGATAAGATCTCATTATGCAGCCCTGGCCAGCCTGGAACTTCCTATGAAATCCAGGCTGGCCTTAAATTCACAGGAACCATCTTGTCTCTACCTCCCTAGTGCTGGGTCTAAAAGCATGTGACACCACCTGGCTGTGATGCTTAATGTTAATTGTCAGCTTGATACAATGTAGAATCACCTGCAAATAGATAATCTCAGCGAGGGAGTGACTAGGTCACAGTGGCCTGCGGGAATGTCTGTGGGAGACTGTCTTGGTTACATTAGTTGGATGGGAAGATGCAGCCCATTGTGGGTGGCACCATTCCCTGGGCTTGGGTTCTGGACTGTATAAAAGTGAAGGAAGCGAGCTGAGGGATAGGCATGCAGGTATCCATTCTCATTCTGCTCCTAGCTGTGAATGGTGCGAGCTGCTCCAAGTTACGGCCTCGACTTTCCCACATTTACAGACTGTAACCTGGAACTGTAAGCTGAATAAGTCCTTTCCCCCTTCACGATGCCCGTGTAAGGGTGTCTTATCATAGCAGTGGGGTTTACAGCCAGGACAAAGAACATATACTGTGCTTCTCTAGAGCAGTATGGACCAAAAGACAGCTCAGCTCAGGAGATAAGCCAAATTTACCCCAGAAGTCATGAATTGCATATTCTGAAAGAAGCAAATGGGCAACAGAGACAAAGCAATCCCATATATGACTTAAAAAGCTTTTTTTTTTTTTAAATGACATATTTAGTTCTTTTTTCATGTCTAGAGAAAGCACACAAGGATGGTGACTTAAATGACAGCCTAGGAATTTAAAGTAGCTTTGAGAAATGCTTGTTCAGCACAGTGTAGCTCCGTAGCACAGGGGATTACTAAGGAGTCTGGAAAAAACTATCCAAATAAAACAAAAGGCCATGTACCTTGACTAGGTTAAATGCAGTCCTTGTAAGGCATTAGCAGATACACTTGATGAGCTCTTGAAAGTCCTTCTAAACTAGTCTTTAATTTTGCTAAATGCCCTTTACCTTGGCCATCAGGCTCCAAATTAAGGAATGGTGGTCACGTGGAGAAGATAGTGCTTGACTCTGTTTAGGACATAATCCATATGCTTTAGAGAATCATTTTCTGTTCATAAGGATAAGTACATTTAAAATGGCGAACGAAGGTAATATATGCTAACCTCTAGAATCACGTGCATTTATAGACTATCGTGTTTAGGAATTCAGAGACAAGTGGAGGACCCTGAGGCTGCATACATCAGGAAAGCTTTCAATAGACATCAGCTATTGAAGCAAGACCATTAAGGTGAAGGCTCTCCTGCCATGGGGTAATAAGGATAGACAGGGCAAGGCTGTTGAGACCGGATGGTGCCTTCAGAGCAGAGCGGGACTTATGTGGCTTATATTGTGTGTTGGTATATGGGAGGCCAGAAAGGCCCTCAGTACACAAGTGTGCAGGCTACGAGGGTATGTTTTGATAGTGCTAAAACCAGAAGAGAAAGAGCTGACGTCACAGGATGATGAGGGCCTATTTTAAGGAGCAACTATTATCATCGACAAAACACCTAAAAGAGAAAACTCAGGAGCCATTGGTGACTACATGTCTTTGCATGTGTATGCATCCATATCTGCATTTGCCCACAGAAACGAAGGGTTGGGAGTATACAATACCTGGAACAAACTTTTTTTGTGGAAAAGAACGCTACTTGAATTTTTAGAAACGTTGAACTTCGGAGAGAGGACGTTTGACTAAAGACATGGGAAACATAGAATGAAAGGGCTGGTGAGATGGCTCAGCAGGTCAGGGTGCTTGCTGCTAAGCCTGATGATCTGAGTTTGATTCCTGGGACATATATAATAAAAGGGGAAAACCAACTCCCAAAAGTTGTCCTCTGGCCTCAACATGCCTGGCATGTCCCCTGCCACAAACAATTAACCGACTAAGCAAATAACTAAGTTAACAAATAAGCAATCGTGTCGTGAACTTTTAGAAAAAGGAACGTGGACTGGAGTTGAGACTGGTCATCAGAAGAACATTTTAGTATGGACCTCATCCAAATATAGGCAGCAAGAGACAAGTCAGGAATGAGCGAGCTTCCTATGAACTAAACGATGCAGGGAGGGCACTGCAGCTCAGTGGTCAGTGCTTGCATACCATGTGTGAAATCTTGGGTTTAATTCCCAAATGGCCAATTTTAAACAAAGACAAGGTGAAGCAGTGAGGTCAAGGACATCTATATTTAAGAACTTGGAGGAGGGGCTGAAGGGATGGCTCAGCAGTCAAGAGCACTGGCTGCTCTCCCAGAGGACCCATGTTTGATCCTCGGTGCCTACATGGTGGCCCACAATGATCTGTAACTCCAGATTCAGGGGATCCATTGTCCCTTTCTAGCCTCGACAGGCACTTGGCACATACGTGGTACACACAGCAAACATTCAAGCAAACACTCATGTTCATTAAAAAGAAATCCTTTTAAAACAAAGAAGCCAGGGGAAGAAATAGAACTCGTTGACTGATGGAGAAATGCCGCGGTCAGCAAAAATAACAGGACCAGGCCGCCGGTTAAGGAAGTCGAGAGACAACCAAGTCCAATGGGACAAGGGAGTGGTTAACCTGTCATCGGGATAGACGGTCAAGGAAAACAAGGACTGAAGAGGCCATTGGACACACAGCTAAGAAGTCATCTGTTCTAAATGCAGTGGGTGGCACTCACCAGTGTTCAAGTCAGGGTCCTGAGAGTTGTGTTCTTTCTCTTCCTTGTCAGTCTCGGGTAGACTGGAATTTTCCATCATTGAGACTAAGGTGAGAGGAAGACACATATATACATATCACACATCTGTGACTCGTCCTATAGCTGCTCCGGCTTGACCGTCCCTCTGACCTCATGTTGGCGTTTACTTGCGATGTGATGGTGTGGACATGTGGGCCTTTAAGAGGTGTTTAGGTCCAGAAGGCCCCATCCGCATGGGAGGACTAATGCTATCACAGGAGAACAAGCTCCTTTTGACATTTTGTCTATTTCATGTGAATGGGTATTTTGTATGTATGTCCATCTGTGCATCACAGTGAGTGCCAAGTACCCCAGGAGGCCAGGAGATGGTATCAGACCTCCTGGAGTTACATGTGGTTGTGAGCCACTGTGTGAGTGCTGGGAATTGAACCAGAGTCCTCCAGAAAAGCAGCCAGTGCTTTTCACTGAGTCATTTCTCCAGCCTAGACCAGGTTCATTTTAAGGAAGTGACTTTGCCCCTCTTGCTCTCTCTTTACTACAGCAGGCAGGCCCTTGCTGGCTGTGGCCCCTTAATGGACTGACCTTGATTTTGGGGTCACCTTCTCCATCATTCCCTTCTTTCTTTCTTTCTTTCTTTCTTTCTTTCTTTCTTTCTTTCTTTCTCTCTCTCTCTCTCTCTCTCTCTCTCTCTCTCTCTCTCTCTCTGACAGGATCTTACTACATAACCCAGGCTGGCCTGCAATCCCCTACGTAGAACAGGCTGGCCTTGAACTCACAGAAATCTTCCTGCCTCTTCCTCTTGAGTACTGGATTTAAAGGCCTGTGCCACCATGCCCAGCTTCCATCTTTTTGAGACAGGGTCTCTCTCACAGAACCTGCTAGACTGGGCTGGTCAGTGAAGAAACGCCCATCTCTGCTTCCCGAGTGCTGAGGTTAGTGAATGCTGCAGGCTCTTACGTGGGTGCTGGGGATCTGAACTTAGGTCCTCAGGCTTGTGCAGGGAGCACTTTGCCCACTGGGCCGTTCCCCTAGCCCCTGCGAGAGGTTGCTCTAAACTGTGTTCACCCCACCATGCTGCAGAACCCCAGAACTCAATCCCCATCTCCAACTGCCTGTTGGCACTCACTATCCAACCCCCTTCCTCCCTCTCCCCTTCTGAGTTTCTATTAATAACAATTACAGTTCTGTTTGCTTTTTCTTTTAGGTCAACATTTTTAGCTCTCACAAATGAGGAAGAACACGCAGCCTTGAACTACCAGTTTCTCACAAAAGCAGTCCTGAATGGCCAGACTCCCTTTGTTTTACTGATAAGGGCAAGCCTTTATTGACCGTTTAGTGTGCGCTTGTTGTGCTGGTATCTCACTTCCGTTCTGAGAGAACAGGTTTTGAGCGTTTAGCAACGGGCCTAGTCCTGAAGCGACTGAGTAGCAGAGTCAACAAGAAAATTCCCACTTTTCTAATTTAGGAACGTAAATCAAGGCCTTTATTTCATGCTGCCTTCTTTCGTGAAGACAATTAGGGGGAGGGACCATCCACAGAATGCATCAAGAGAACCACACCGGGGGACAGGGACAGCAGCCAGGCTCTCTGGGGAAAAACTCCAGAGATGCACACGGCAAGGCTCTTTGTGTTGTGCTAGAGTCTCAGCTGCCGGTCTAAAGCCCGGATGCCCCTCTTTTAGAAACAGGATGAACTGTGAGGCCTTTGTAGATGGACTGGAACAACAAGATAGCTTTTCCGGAGTTCTGTTTACGCCTGCAGGTCCCTCTCCCTCAGCGGTGGGGTTTTATCAGCCCACTGTACAGCGCCACTATGTGGCCCCGAGGGGAATGAAGCCTCCGTTCTCAAAAACAGGTATTATTAACAGTAATACAATCGCAGAAATTGAAAGCTGGAAAGAATTTCACAGACCACGTCTCGTAAATCCTACATCGTATATGAAAATGCGGAGCAGAAAATTGAGTTGTGCAGGGGTGGTGCCAGGCAATTTAAAAACAGCCAGATTCTAAACACGTTTAAAAATACCAGATTATTAAAGCAAGGATGTGGTTGCCCCACTTCGTAATGCTCTCAATTTCCACTGCTCCTCAAAATAACCTGTACGGTGCATATTGCATTTTTCAGTGTTTACCCCAAACATTTACTTTTCAATAGTGTTCAGGACACAGGTTTTTTTTTTTTTTTTTAATGCTCAAAACTATGAACATGGTAATGACCCAAAGACATCTGCCCTACCAGATGGAATTATTATAGAGAACATTCAGGAATGCATATCTTCTTGGGGGAGATAACCCTCTTACTTAAAACACCGATAAACTCACTCACTCATTCATTCATTCATTCATTCATTCACACACCACCTGCTCTGCCTTTTCTGAGTACCCACTGTTACCTCACACAAGGCGGCGGAGAGTAAAATGAGCTACATGGTAACCCCCCTCCCCCCTCCCCCCTCCCCCTCCCCCTCCCCCCCCCGTTAACTAGTGAATTCATTATCTAAAATACAAGACTTTCTAAATTCTTCTTATGGCTCAACCCTGCCAAAAGTGACTCATGGCTGGGGAGATGGCTCAGCGGTTAAGAACGGCAGCTCACAACTGTCTGTCACTCCAGTCCCAGGGGATCTGGCACCCTCACACAGACATGCAGGAAAAACACCGATGTACATAATAAATAATCTTAGGAAGTGACCACGTTCTTGACAATCAGGTGCCTGCAAAGGTGAGAGGGCTCATTGGGCTCATTGTTATTGCCGATACTTCCGGCTCCAGCCCCTTCTTTCGCTGTAGGGGGGAAATCTTTACATTAGGAATGAGGTACACAGAAAACCAAGAGTAAGTCCCCTAAGTGACTTCAGCTACATGCTCACTTCACATACCACAGTCATATCTGCAGGTGTGTGTACGTGTGTGTGTGTTTACTTAAACACCTCCAGCTAAAGATCTCTTGACCTCATAAGGCCCTATGACACCAAGCTCGTGAAATAAAGAATTCTTGACCTGACTCTATCCCAGGACACCACAAAACTGGGAGCAGCTGGAGAGAGGTCTACGCAGTCTTACGAAAAATAAGTATAAAGGCTGGGGACATGTAGTGGGCAAAGTGTTCCACGTGCAGGCATGAAGGCTTGAATTCTGCTACCCACAACTCACACAATAGTCAGACACGGCGACACATGCCTGTGACCCCAGCACGGGGAAACAGAGACGAGACAATTCTGACAGGCTTGCTGACCATCCAGTCTAAACTGAAATGGTGAGCTACAGCTTCAATAAGAGACCGTGTCTCAAATATCAATCAATCATCAATCAATCAGAAACAGGCAGAACGAGTGATTGGGGAAAGAAATTCTTACATCAGCCTCTGGTTTCCACATGGGCATATGAGTGAGTACGCTCATGTGTATACACACAAACGTGAGTTTTAAAAATATTTAAATGTAGGATTGAAAATGTGCATTCACCCTGGTCATGGTAGTGCATGCCTTTGATCCCAGCACTTGGGAGGCAGAGGCAGGCAGATCTCTCTGAGTTCAAGGCCAGCCTGGTCTACAGAGTGAGTCCAGGACAGCCAGGGCCACACAAAGAAGACCTGTCTCAAAAAAACAAAACAAAACAACAACAACAACAAAAAAGTATTCACAACCAGGCATTTCTTTTTGAGGTTTCAGTGATTTTTGAGACTTACCCGTACTCTCGGGCTGCTGGAGGCCTTGAGAGGAGAGAGAGCTCTGCTCAGGGGCATCTGAAGCTGTTTCTTGATCTGCAACTAAAAAGGGGGAAAAACAAAATTCCGCAACCACTGAGATCAGCTTTAGCCACATTGCGCTCCGTGTCTCCCTGCACAGAGCCTGCCTGCCACCCACTCCTGGGGGCTGTGCTGAAACCTGGAGCCCAAACTTCCTGTTTTGACACCCCCCCACCCGCCCTCCCACCCCCACTGCTTGCCCATCTGCTAGGTGACCTGGCTGAGAGTACAGCATGCTGGGACCCCTGTGTGCAAGGACATTTGGCAGTAGCAGGCAAAGGGCATTTGCTGTGTCCTTCTGTACGCACCTATCAGTTCCTCTGTCTGTCCATCTGCTTATGGATATTTTCCTATTTCCAGAGGAAATGCACTTCCATGCCATTGACCCATTTCTTAGTCTCAGGCAGAGCTGAATCTCAGTGCTACTGTCTGCATGATCCTCTGTGATGTGAGCCAAATGCTTAATTTATCCAGCACTTTTTCCCTTATGTGTGAAATACAGGTGCTAGCTGTTACCTCGTGTGTGTGTGTGTGTGTGTGTGTGTGTGTGTGTGTGTGTGTGTGCAGTAATAACTCCATTCATACAAGGTGTTTGGTACAATACCTGTTTACTAAGAGAGATGCTCACTAAATGTTATTCAGTAACATAAAGAAATGTCAGTGGGTACTTCCAGAGAGTCCACTTGGATCATTTTCATCAGTCAATGAAAAGGCCAGCATCCAGAAAGCATGAACTGTTTAGGCATCTAACTGTGCCTACCAAAATACAATATGTGACAGGTGGGAATCATTTCCTACAACTTATGGATGCTTCTCAGTGCTCATTCAATTGAAGAGTTTTTTTGTGGTTCAAAATTGTGATCTTAGGAATTAAGCATATGTAATTTTTAAACCGTTGCAAAAAAAAAAAACCCTCTGAATTGTGGGTAAAAACTTTGAGTAATTTCAGAAAAAAACATTAAAGGAAATATTTCAGGCGTTCCCTTTACCTGCGATTATATAGTGTATAGTATAGTATATAGTAGCTTTGGTTGGCCTGGAACTTGCCATGTAGACCAGGCTGGCTTGAATGTCTGGTGATTCACCTGAATTATTATATACTTATTTCAAGCAAGAGAACATGGTAGAAATAACCAAAAACAGAAACTACTGAGAACCATGTTGTTTTCTATTAAGCCAGATATCAAGAGTATTTTAAAAAAATATAAAATGATGGCTGGAGAGAAGGTTTAGAGGTTAAGAACACTGGCTGTTCTTCCCAAAGGTCCTGCGTTCAATTCCCAGCAACCACATGGTGGCTTATAACCATCTGTAGTGAGACTTGGTGCACACATGTAGGCAGAATGCTGTATAATCAATCAGTCAATCAATCTTTTAGAAGTATATAAAATAGAATTTTTTCACTAATTTTTGTACCATGGTTATTTTTCATAAAACTATGCAATATTTGTTAACATATAGTAGATTTCTTATTGTAAAGTAACTTGGCCATGTATTTTAAATTTCTCAGTTTTAATTATTAACACACACACAGAGTATGGGATATGTTGACATGAAAACGTTTGAGAGCTGTGGCTCAATACTGTAAAATCCTACCCCCACATCAGCGATGGGCACTACAAGTTCCTTATTTGGAATCCCAAACAGAGGAAGCAAGTCAGTCCCCCAGAGAACACCTCTTTCTCTGTTCTCACATCTGCATATTCCTAGATCTGACACATTCCTAGGACTGCCCTTATGTTCCCTGCATCCCACTCAGAAGAGAGCGCAGGTGAAAAGGTCTGAGTGCTTACCTGTAAACATGTTTTAAAGCTTTCTCAGCTACTAAGCTTGTTTTTTAACTGATTGGGTGAACAAAATATTTGTACTACCTGTGTGACTCACAGATAAAAAGATTAAAAAAAGATAATAGACAAATAGAAGCCACCAATGGCTGATACTCATGGCCCATTTTGAATATTTTTTCTGGAAATGTGGCGTGGTCCTAGAGAGTCAGTAGGTAGCTGTGATGGCTGATTTGATCATCAGCTTGACACACTTGGGAAGAGAGACCATCAAGTAAAAAATTCCTTCCATCAGATCGGCCCGCAGGTGTGTCCATAGGGCATTGTCCTGACTGATGATTGATATGGGAAGGCCTAACCGAAGGTTAAGCTGTGCCACCCCTTGGCAGGTGGTCCTGGGTTCTATAAGAAGACAGGCTGAGCAAAGCTGGAGGGGCAAGGCAGTAAGCAGCCTCTGCTTCAGTTCCTGCCTCCAGGTTCCTGCCTTGAGTTCCCTCGGTGATAGGCTATGACCTGAGTGCGAGCTGTACAATTAAATAAACCCTTTCCTCCTGTAAGTTGCTTTCGGTAAGTGCTTTATCACAGCAACATGGAAGCAAATCAAGACAACAGTGCCATATTAAGCCAAATTAAAGGCGACTAAACATAGTCATTCTTCTTACCCAAATCATCAAACCGGAAGGGGGCAACCAGCTTCTGTCCTCGCAGGCCGCTGTGCTGGACAATGCAGTGCGCTGTTGAGTTTTTGCCATAGCTGTGGACTGTGAGGGTGCTGCTGGTGGTGGTACATGTCTTCCCATCCAGTCCAAATTCAGGGTGAAGTTCACCTACGCAGCAGTTTCAAGAGACGGGAAAGGTTATGGCTATGGAACTCTATTGGGCAGGTCCCAGGGCAAGCAGAACCACAGTCTCACGCTCAGCCAGCTGCCTTGTGTGGCTTGGTCGTGGCCACAAGGACAAGCAGCCTGCACTGGGTAAAGGAGAGCGGGCAAGTCTCTGCAAACCCTCTACGACCAGGGGAAAAGATCAAAGCTTACGGTGGTTGCACAAGGGGGTGACTTAATGTCACAAAGCCCCAAGAGCATAATGAAGGTCACATTGATGAAAGCGTTTCATAATGAAGAGGATTTCTGCTGGACTAGAAGGCAGGCCCGAGTCTGACATCTGTTTAGGACGCCATTTAGCCCTCAGTCTTCTTGACCGTGCACAGCTCTTGGGGCAGAGGGGATTGTACAGCTAGTAAAAATGTACGGAAATGCCAGCAAGCAGTATGCAAGCGTTTCCCCCAAATCACAATTCGTTCTTTTGTTTCAGGAGAAGAGACAGTACTAAAAACATCTTATCCTTATAGTATTAAAAACATTTTTAATGAGGGGTTCACTAAGTAGTTCAAACTGGCCCAGGGCTCACTATGTAGCTCAGGCCGGCCTCAAACAGACAACCCTCAAGCCCCATCCTTCCAGAGGCTGGGAATACACATAGGACCCACCCACCCACACCTCTCATAACTTTATCATCTGTCTCCGTGTGTGCAACACAGCATCCAATATATATGGAAGGCTTTGGTGTTTAATTATAGACGCTTCCTGAGTTACCGTGCCTCAGCTTAGGACTTCTCAACCTCAAAATGTATAAAAGCACACACATAGCCACTCACAGAAACAGGCAATGGTTCCATGTTTTAACTGACCTCGGCACAGAACTGAACACAGTACGTGCATTGCTCAGAAGTCTGTTATGATACAGGCTTTGTAATAGATGATGTTGCCTCGAGGAAGGATAACGTAAGCGTTCAAAGCGTGTCTTGGGTTGATGAAGTTGCTTAGTGAATTGGAGTATTAAGAAAACTTTTACGGGGTCTGGAGAGATGGCTCGGCAATTAAAGGCACTGACTGCTCTTCCAAGAGACCAGGGTTCAAATCCCAGCACCCACATGGCAGCTCACAACTGTCTGCAGCTCCAAGATTTGGCACTCACACAGACGTACATGCAGGCAAAACACCAAATGAGCATAAAACAAAAGCAAAATTTTAAAAAGAAAAATATTTCAACTTGTGGCGGGATTTCTTGGGACACAGCCATTTGGTAATCTGAATATCATATGTACTCATACAATGTTAAACATGTTTCCAATTTTATGACTGTGACAAAGCCTACGCTCAGTGTGACACTTACTTTAGGGAATTCTGTCAGCTTTAAGAAGTATTATAAATAAGTCTACCATAAATTAAAAAGAAATCATGGTTTGGGATAGCCTTTTTAACGTTAGACAAAATATTGGTTATTATCATGTTAATTTCTCTGGAGTGGAGCTGATGCAAAGAGAGGTGCCTTCGTCTGCCTAGCAGTGCATCAAAGCAGATGCTGAGACCCATAACCAAGCCTTCGGCAGAGAGTAGGGAATCATAGGAAGGAAGGAGGAATTAATATATCCTAGAGGGGACAGGGAGCCCCACAAGGTCCAAATATATCTGAGCACAGGGGTCTTCTCTGAGGCTGTTTATCCAACCAAGGACCATGCATGGATATAACCTACAACTCCTGCTCAGACATAGCCCATGGTAGCTCAGTATCCAAGTGGGTTCCCTAGTAAGGGGGACAGGAATTGTTTCTGACATGAACTCCCTCCCCCCTGAGGGAGGAGCAGCCTTGCTAGGCCACAGATAAGGACATTGCAACCATCCTGAAGATACCTGATAAGCTAGGGCCAGACGGAAGGAGAGGAGGACACCCCCTCTCAGTGGACTCGGAAGGGGGCAAGGAGGAGATGAGGGAGGAAGGGGAGGATTGGGAGTGAAAGAGGGAGAGGGCTACAGCTGGTATACAAGCGAATGTATAAAATTCTTTAAAAAAAATGGTGTCTTTAGACATATTCCACCACCAGAGGGCGCCATGACACTTAAAAAGCTTTTGGAAATGTAAGGAAGAAAGCAAACAAAAGAACCCTACCTCTCCCCACTCACCAGAGATCTCCACATCGCCCCCCAGCAGCCAGGTGATTTGTGGTGGGGGTTTGCTTCTCTCCGTGGAACATTTCAGCACGACGTGTTTTTCTCCATTCTGCCTTCTGAGAACCTGAGCTTCCACAGTTGGCTGGAAAGGAGTCACTAGAAGACAATTTTTTCTGTACTTAGTTGTAGGTGTGCATGTAGCCACTGGCATGTAGAGACCAGAGGCAGATTTCAGGCAGACTCTTTGATCACTGTCCCTGGATCTGGAGCGTGTGGATGCAGCTAGGCTGGCTGGCCATTGAGGTGCAGGGAGGCACCTGTCCCTTCATCCATGCTGGGGTTAAAGATGCTGTGCCCAGCTCTTGTGTGGGTAGCGGGCTGGGCATCCCAACTCAGTTTGTCATGACAAGCACTTTTCTGAACAAGGCAGCTCCCCACCCACCTGGTCTGTGTATGTTGGCAAAGCACATCTTAGGGTTCGCTATAGGATAATTATTTATAGTTATTTAGTCACAGGGCATATTTCTTTGCTTAACCTTCCCCGGAGTCCAATCGTGTTATGCTTTCAAAGAACCAAGCTGGCTGAAGTTAGGATGTTTGCTGCTGAGTATGTGACTAGTTCCTGAGAGCTCCTAACAATAGTCTGAATGTGACGTAGCATTATGTTTGGTTGCTAGCTGAGGAGAGACCTGATTCCTAGTCCCATGTCTGCCACCAGCTACCTGTAGGAAATTCGACAATTCCTCCAACTTTTTGGTATGTCAGTTGTAACACACAGGAGTTGGTGTTTTAGCTCTAAGCTTTCATAAGTCTAGGCGAATAAGGGCCAAGTTAATGTCTTATGCCCCTTCCTCCCATCAAAAGAGCATTTCTGTTCTCAAGCACTCACTGGTCTTCTCTCTTTGTGCTTCTGCCCTGACAATCATTTTTTGCTGGGTCTACTTCTTTCTTCAATTCTACGTTTGCTTTCACGGAGAACTGCACTTGTCTGCATTTATTGAATTCATCCAGACACAGGGAAAGCACTGACTGAGTCCGGGCAGGCTCTAGATGTATTACTTGTCAGCACTAAGAAGATGGAAGAGAGACACCCTTCAAGGAACTAATAGTCTGGCTCTGGACTTAAGTCCTATGCTTTTAGTTAGAACAACAGTTCCCAAACTGTGGGTCACAACCCAATGTGGGTGAATGATCCTTTCACAGGGGTCCCCTAAAACCACCAGAAAACACGGATATATACATTATGTTTCAAAACAGTAACAAAATTACAATTGCAAAGGGCCAATGAAAATAATTTAGTGGTGGTGGGGGGTCACCACAACATGAACCGTAGAAAGGGTTGTAGTGTCAGGAAGGCTGAGGCCCACTGAGTTAGAAGAGCATGCTTTGGTGCTCAGAGTGGTGGCCCAGTGGTAGAACACGTGCCCACCATGCTCATACTAAGGATTGAGTTCAATCCTTAGTAGCATCAAAAGAAACGCAGAACTGACCCTGTGCTCAGGGCTATGCCAGGGGAGTTTGTACCGCATCATGGCAGTCCAGAAGCCATCATAACCAGCCAAGATGGCTGAGGATGTCGCTCAGTCATAGAAATAGACAGTGGGCAAACTCCTTTAGGGCAGAGATCATGCCTACGTCTTTGATTCCCTACAGTCTCGTATGGTGCCTGGCACATAAACACAGCCTATAAAGGAGGAATCTTACTTCTGTTTAGTTTCCTCAAAAGGAAACTTAGTTGAGGTCCGAGGCAAATGTATCAATTTACGTTGGAATCTAGAGCTTGCCAGACAAAGTGGCCTCTTTAGTTTTCTTTCAAGAAGAGATTGGCAGACATGCCCTTAGAAGCGCCTTGTTACAGGCCAAACTTCAGCACGGTAAGTCGAGGGGCTGGAGGGAGGGCTCAGCGGATAAGAGAGAGTATTGCCCTTGCACGGGACCTGCGTTAGGTTCATAGCACCCATGTTGTGTGGCTCACAATCACCTGTCAGCTCCAGGGCATCTGACAGTACCTCCTGGCTTGTTTGGACACCCACACTTTACTCTCACACAGACATGGACACATAATTAAAAATAAAATTAATCTTACCAATGACTCGTGGTGATTTTAAAGTGGGCTGAGGGAGGTGGCTCAGCAGAGAGACGTTCATGCTACCAAGCCCGACAACCTGAGTTTAGCCTTTAAGGTCTCTACAGTGGGAGCAAAGAACGGATTCCTGCAAGCTGTCCTTCGACTTCTCTGTGAGCCCCATGGCAATGCTTATCCTCATATATATATATATATATATTTTTTTTTGAAAGAAAGAAAGAAATAAAAATGGTGCATTTTGTGGATCACTTTACCACACCCATGGGGAGTTATTTTGCTGGCAACTTACCTAACACAGTCACTCTCACTTGCTTCGCCCTCACGACACTTCCATACTGTAAACATTTATACACGCCTTCATCTTGTAGAGTCACGTTGGACACACTGATGGAGAGCTGTGTAGCCGAACGGTGAAGAAGCTGGTATTTGGAACCCTTTAAAGCTGTACAAGAGACAAAAGAAGCAGTTATGAAGAAAGCTTGCTCACGGAGTACCTGCCTCTGCTCCCCCAGGGCCAGGATTAAAGGGATGTGCCACCACACCTGGCTCCTGTGGCTTTAATGAGCGCCCAGCTGTGATTTGCTTCTTTGAAACCCAATAGATGTGTGGTTTGCCTTGTCACAACAAATGTCAGCAATGGAAGAGAGATACACCAGCTGAGTGTCTTCAATTTTTAATTAAAAAAAATGTTTATTACTATTTGAAGATTTCTGTGGATTTTGACTTGCTCCTTGCAGGGATTTAGCCAATAGCAAAAAAAAAAAAAAAAGCAAGCTCAGAAAGTCTTAACCCAACATGGAGAGTTCCTCTTCATCTTATTTTACACACTGACTTGGGAATTTTGTGTAAGGTCAAAGATTCCCGGGCAAAGCAGGGGCTCTGGAAACAGCCAGTTTGTTGATTCACTTTTACCCCGTTAAAGGTGCAAATGTGCACACGTGAGAACAGAGTCAAGCCTTGGCCGACTGCCCCAGGGAATATTTCTCATCCAAAAGGATGGCTGTGCCTCTTGAGATCTGACGCCTTCTGAGCAGCACTTCGAGTTTTCAGCCTCATCTCTGCTGGCACTGGAGCCAAGAGCTCTCTGTTGTACTGCGCCGCTGCAGCTTGAGATGGGGTGCTTAGCACATGCCTGGTCTCAACTTCCAAATTCCAGAGCGGCATCTCCACTCCCTACTTGTAACAACCCCAACAATTCTCGGACCCTGCCAAATGCCAGCCAGAGGGCAAGATGAGTCCATCTGGAGAACCTTCTATGCGAACCTTCTAAGGGGTTTAGCTGCAGAAACCCCAGAACATTTCACCCCCTCTTCCAAAGAGAAACAACATAGCAAGAACCACAGAAAAACTTTTTAACAGAACTATTCCTACTTACTTATTTCTCTACAACTTTTCTCAACTTGTATCTTCTTAGTCCATTGGACTCTGTTATTACAGTAGGTAACGCTTAGAGCGATCTATTTGGCTAGTTTGTACTTAACAATTAAACAGTGTTGACAAAGCATATCTATTTTTTAGCGGCTGTTTGTGAGCATAAATGAAACTTGCCGGTTCTGATTTTCTCAAGTACTTGACACAGAGATATCACATGGTCTCATTATGAAAAGTCTTCGGTAAGTTCCTGTCCATGGTCCATGTGATGTGTCGTTTGTCCCTTTCTTTCTATCTCAAGCATGCAGCAAACATGTCATATGTGACATGGAGAAATGCATGACCAGCCTCCTGACTAAAGGGCATCCTGCCAATTTCCATGGCCTAGAAATCCTGGTCTGAAGTCCAACAGGGAAAGACAAGGTGCTCAGTAATGTGACCTTGCCGTTGGATCTAGGCAGGAGACGGTAAGTCAGCCCCACAGGAAGGTCCAGGAAGGCAGCGCGCTGCCTGCCTATGGCTTTGCTGTGGGTGTTTCCTGGTCACTGAGAGTCAAAAAGTGATGTGGGGGTGAGCTGCCTGTGTGGAAAGGTGCTTTGTAATCTGAGCCCCCTTTAACAACTTTTCTGATGGGCTTTCCATTTCACACTTCCTGTCTCCCCCAAAGCAGCTGTGGGTCACACAACAGGCTTCCGAGGTGTGAGCCACGTGGAACAGTGGGTGGCCTGAGCCCACCCTTTGGGTGACTCATGTGGGCCTTCTGTCCCACTAACCTGCCGCAGTTGGAAATCCCTTAAGTTGAGGTTTGTCGTTTTCTTTCTCCCCACCACCCCACTTACCAGGATGCTGATTTAAAAAAATGGTGAACCCTGAGGGTGCCAGCCACTGGAGAGAGGCGTTTTTTGTCAGAGAAGTAACACAGTTTAAGGTGAACGTCTGGCCTTCCTCCACCGTGATGGCTTCCATGTTCGTAAAGGCTGCTGTGGGGGGAGAGATCGGGAAGGTCAGTCAGGGCGCATGCGTGCATGAGGTGTGGTGGTCAGAAGACGACCCCAGACACTCAGGTCTGTCCTTCTGCCCAGTGAGTCCCATGATTGAACTTGAGTTGTCAAACCCGGCAGCAAAAGCAGTCACCTGGCCCCAAAGAAGGGATCTGTTGCTTAGTTTACAGATGGGTGACTTCATCAAGCTCAGGGGTCACAGAGGTCATGGGACTGGAATCGGGGTGTAGGCTTCCACATCTCTGTTAACTACATAGACCTATCGGAGTGATAAACCCCAGGACACAGAACCATGGCCTCAGTTTATAAAATGGTTGACTTACAAGTTAAAGTTCAAGCTTCATTGCTTACCTATGAGCTTGTGGGGGGAAAATGGGCAGTTCCTGGTGTTGCTCAGTAGTAAAGTGCTTTCTAGCAACGGAGAAGGCCTGGGTTGTATCCCCATCACACAGACACACAAAGACAGATGGACACAGACACATACATAGGAACACACACACACACACACACACACACACACACAATTCCATGCTGCTCCTGTTGGTCACGAGTAGATAAACCCACCCCAGCTAGCTTCTACCACACAGTACCACACAGTGATTTATCTAGCAAATACACGAGTCTAATTTCCCCAAATCACAATGCCCCAGAGAATGATGAAGAACCAGCTCTAAGCAGTGACAAATTTATTGTCCCAGGAAGAAAATAAAAGAAGAGTAAGCTTGTTTTTACTGAATTGGTGCATTTTATCATCGTTCATTACTGCTTCACATTTTAGAAGAAATTGCTTTTCCTCAGTATAATATAATTCTTACCCAGGAGGTTGTAAAAACTATCCAACCAGAAGAACACTATACATATAAATTATGAACAGCAAATGTTTTACAGCCCTATCGTCACCCAAAAAGAAGAAGAGGAGGAGAGGGAGGAGGTGAAGAAAAAGAAGGAGGAGAAAACAGGAAGGAAGTTTATTTCCTTGTGATTCATTGTGAAAAAGAATCTTTTTTTTTTTTTTGAGACAATGTCTCATGTAGCCCAAACTGGCCTTGAGCTCACTACATAGCCCAAGTTGGCAGTGAGCTCCTGATCCTCCCTCCTGCCTCAGTTTCCAAAGTGCTTCAGTTACAGATATGAGCCACCGTGCCCAGCGTCCCTGAGACAGAAATTAAGTGCCAGGGAAAACACTTTGGAGAGTGCTGTACAGTGCAGCCTTTCCTGTGCCATCCCATCCCTAGCCCTTAATTCCCAGGATTTTTGTGTTGTATTCACACTCACTTTCATGGGAAAACAATTTAGTTCCAATCGAGAAACATCGATACCCTCAGCCAATGCGGACAGATTATGAAGCTGGAGAGATGGTTTAGCCTGTAAAGTGCTGGCCATGCAATCCTGAGGGATCTGAGCTTGGACCCCAGCACCTGCTAAAATACATATAACAAATGCAGGGTCCTCATCTGCAATCCCAGTGCTGGGGGGGGGGGAAGTGGAGACAGGAGGAACCCTGGCGCTTGCTGGAGAGCCAGTCTAGCAGAATAGAGGAGCTCCAGGTTCAAAGAGAGATCCTGTCTCAAAAAAAAGAAGGTAGAGACTGATGTTGAATACACTCCATGTTCATCTCTGACTTCCACATACATGCACACACCCTCACACACATACATGAACTCACATACTTAAATACGTGGGGAGAGAGAGAGAGAGAGAGAGAGAGAGACTCATTTGTGGAGCTGGAGCTGCAGCTCCGCTGGTAGAATGTGTGCCTAGCATGCCACAGACCTTGGCTTCAATTACTAAGTAACTAATTAATCAGGGCATCTGTGTTTTCAAAAACAGAAAATGAGGCCTGTAGCCAGAATTCTGCTTGGGTGTCCTCATGGGAAAGAATCTCATGGGCATGAATTGCATAAAGTCAGTAGACTCTTATGTTGCCGTTAGATTGTGGCGAGCAGCACCACTCCTTGCTTGGGGCTTTGCTCTGCTTATGTTTGATCCTGTGTTTGATCCTGCTGCAGGAAATTGTTGTAGGAAGGAAGACTAGCCCACTGTGAAGCCACAGGCCCACCCAGCTTTGCTTTAGCTGTCACACTTAAATTATTATCCGGGATGCCTAGGCCCGCCGAAGGGAGCAAGAGGGAACGCTGTGCCCAGTCTCTAGAGGGAGAAGCCTGCCAGGACAGAGATACGCGTAGTCCTCCTAGTGCAGGTGGAAGCTAACGGGGAAGTTCCGCCGTCTTTTCACTTTTCTTTCACCTGTCTTTGGAGCCAAACTTTCACCTGCTGAGAGAGCAACGAGGTGTGGGGGTTTTGTTTCGTCTTGCCACTTCCTCTCCGCAGAAGCTAAAGTTGTACTGACGTTCTCACTTGCCCTTGACTTTTCTCGTGCCCCGAGTGCCATGTGCTCCCTTCCTGCTTCTCTCTGTTTAGGTGTGTGTATGTAGGGGGGGTGTTCCTGCCTGTGTCGAGACAGGAAAGCCAACCCATGAAGAGATGAGAATGAACACTCAGGTCAGTCCTCCATGGAGCTCGGCAATGAATGACTGTAAGGTCTCACTGCCCTGTACTTGACTGAGTGGATTACTGGCTTCTGGGTTTGGTTTTTGCGGTGACCAGATGCATGCAGCCACCAATGGCCATGTGTTAGGAGGTCTCCGTTGGAGCCCATTTCTTACTGACTGTGCGGTTAGATCTCACCATTGTGCAAATGCCACGCAGTATACTTATTCTACAGTGCTGGGGGTGACCCCATGGTGCTGACGTTTTTCTTCTTGTCCTTTCTTTAAAAAAAACAAAAAACAAAAAAACCCACTACATTTCTCTCTCTCTCTCTCTCTCTCTCTCTCTCTCTCTCTCTCTCTGTTTATGTAGGGATTTGGTGCGTATGCCATAGGGTACGTGTGGAGGGCAGAGATCAACTCTTGCTTCTCTCCTTTCACCATGTGGCTCTTTGGGATCCAATGGAGGTCGGAAGCCTGGCAGCAAGTGCCTTAACCCACTGAGTTATCCCCCAGGCTCCCCCCTTTCCCCTTTTCATCCTATGTACTTTGTATTTACACAAACTTGGAGACTGTATGGTAATCTCATAGGCCAAAGTGTATGATGTATGCTGTCAACCAAGCCAGTACCATATGGTTCAAGACTGTATAAAAATGGAACCTGGGCTGCTCGTCATCTCTTTCCTCACATGGTTAAACTAATGGTCCTGGACTTGTGAGATGGCTCAGCGGGTAAGAGCATACACTCTGCAAGCATGAGGACCTGAGTTCAAATCCCTAGCACCCACATAGTTAAAAAAGCCAGGCAAGTCTGTGTGGTCTGTATGTGCTTGTAACCCAAGTTTGGGGTGTGGGGGATGGAAGCGTCAGAGACAGGCAGATCCCTGGAGGTAGCTGACAGCCTATCTGACTGAAACAGTGGGATTCAGGTTTAATGGAGACCTTGTCTCAAAGGAATGAGGGAGAAAACATGAGAGGAGGGCATCAGTTTCTCTCCTGACCTCTGTAACGCACCAACATACACAGTGTACACACACACACACACACACACACACACACACACACCCCATGCACTAAAATAAATAAATAAACTGTTCCTTTCAGCGGATGGCTTGTCACTAAAGTATGTGTGACCAACTTTCAAGCAAAGGGCAAGTGGCAGTCAGACCCACCTCCTGAAGCAACACAGGTTAAGCCAATGTCTTCTTAAGAATCCTTGGTCTTAGCTGGCACACCCCTATAATCCTAGAACTCAGGGAGGCAGAGGCAGGTGATCTTTCTGAGTTTGAAGCCAGCCTGGTCTATAAAGTGAGTCCAGGACAGCCAGGGCTATGACACAGAGAAACCCTGTCTCAAAAAAACCAATAGATATATGGATAGATGATAGATGATAGACAGATGATAGATAGATAATAGATAATAGATGATAGATAGATAGATGATAGATAGATAGATAGATAGATAGATAGATGATAGGTAGATGATAGATGATAGATAGATGACAGATAGATAGATACATTCTTCCCTGGGTTTGGAGACATGGCAGGATCCAATGATCTTGCTGGCTTCTGGAGGTAGCAGGCATGCATACAGGTGTCCAGGCATACATGCAGACAAGGCATTCATACTCTTAAAATAAGATATTTGTTGAATTCACTGGCAAAAGGGACAAATGTAAATCTTCAGAGATAAATATTTCAACAGAACTCTAATTTTTTCTGTACTTATGACATCAAATAATGGAGACTTGAACTGACTTAAGGCTTAAAACATTGTGAGTGACTTCTCAGGCTGGAGGCCTGTTTCCATGGCTTTTGTGGAGAGTTAGGCAGAAATGTACTTCAGTGAAGATCATTGCAAAAAGAGATTTGTGTGTTATTTTTAGATAGAATAGGCAGAGAAAACTATGTGAAAATAGTTATAAAAATAAATTATACTTGTCAAAGCCAAATCATTTTCCAGATTGTCACAAAGAGGCTGACTTGATGCAAGAGAACAAAAGAATTCTTCAGTTTGCAGAGGTCCTTCCTTTTCTGCAGCTAGAAAAGGGGGTTGAAAATTTTGCTGGGTTTAACCTTTTCATCGTCCACAATGTGAGTGAAAGAAGAATGAATTTTGGAAAGAAAAAAAGAACAGACTCATTCTTCTTATATTTTATGCACCCCAGAGATTACTCATTGCAGGATCCTTGAAAAGAGGGGCATGGTCCAAGACCATGAAATTCTTTTGTCTGCAAATCTCTGGAAGCCTCAGAAGCCACCACCATGATTTTCCTGCTGCCTAATTTGCTAGAGGTGGCTGACAATTCACAGCTGTGGCAAAGTGGATGCTTTGCTGCCTCCGTGTCGACAAGGAAGCAACATGAGCAGCTTCTGCCTGCATGGGACTCTGAGGGGACTGAGGAGGCTTAGATCAGTGTGAGCAACAGCTGTTCAAATCCTGCTGAGCTCCTGTGTCCTCAGCACGGGGGAATTTTCAGTTTGGGTTCTTTCAATTTGTCTAAGTCAGTTCAACTCTCAGATTTTCATCCATGTTAAGATACAATCAAGTTACAATCAAGTGGACTTGTCTTAAGCTTATCTTTCTATTGCCTCATTTTCTGAGACAGTCTTGCTATATTGTATCGTATTTACTGATACCCATTGTGTAGCCTAGACTGATTTTGAACTCATGGTGATACTCCTGTCCCAAATGGTAACACTACAGATGTGCACTGTCACACTCAGATTAGGTTCATCTTAAGATAGGATGCTTTTGTTTTTGCTGTTTATTTGAAAATGTATTTCTTTCTTTCTTTTTTTTTTTTTTTTAATGTAGGAACAGTTTGAAGCCTAGAAAAATTAAGGTCAGTTGAAGGCTTAAAACCTTGGAGTAATTGAAATCTACTAATTTTGGCTGTGTAAATGTACCCTTTCAGAATGCATTAGCTGTTCTTTAAGCCACTTACTGAAGAAACTAATGTCACTCATTAGCAAAATAGAACCCTTATTAAATGCCTCAGGGTACAGGGAATGGAAAGGAAGGCACTGATTGAAGTATAGAGATCAGGGAATTGATAAAACTATGTAAAATAAAAAATATTGATGCCTCCTCCCCCACCCCCAAATAGTGTCCTTCAGTTGCCATTCTGAAATGAGCACAAATGAGAGGGATAGGAGCATTTCCAGACGCAGACCAAGAGAGTCACTATTTGGATGGAAACAGGTATGTGAGGCTGAGCAGTGGCTCTGTCCGTGGTCCCTTCCTACACAGCAGACACAAGGGCCATCAGAGACCTGGGACACCAGGGGATGAGCCTTCACCCTTTCTTCCACACTCTGGTAGGAATAATTTGACCTAAGCTTAAAAGGTCATTGTATCTTTCTCCAATTCTCTTAATGCTACAGTAGAACCAAACTTCAGAACCAAATTATAGCAAAATGTGAAATAGAACCGATTTCTTCCAGGGCTGGGGAGATGGCTCAACTGTTAAGAGCACCCGCTGCTCTTGCAAGAGGACTCAGGTTCATTCCCAGCACCCACAGGGCAGCTCACAGCCATTTGTAACTCTAGTTCCAAAAGATCCAGCTCTCTCTTCTGGCCTCCTTGGTCACTGCAGGCACATGGTACACTCACTCAGGCAGGTACAACACTCATACACAATAGAACTGAAAGTAAAACGAGTGTCTAAAAGTGAGTAGTTTTCACTGGGTTCTTATTTCTCTGAAGTAAGTTAGAATTGATCAGTGCCTCACCACTGCCAAAGAGTTTTCGTATCTGAGATTTTTCTTAGAATGAGGAGTTTGACAGGTCAAACATTCATTAACATCTTCATCGAAAGATGCAAAACCTGAGCCTGGTGGTGGCACATGCCTTTGATCCCAGCACTCGGGAGGCAGAGGCAGGTGGATCTCTGTGAGTTGGAGGCCAGCCTGGTCTACAAGAGTGAGTTCCAGGACAGCCAGGACTTAAAAAAAAAATTAAAAAGATGCAAAAAACAGAATTTCAGAGAAATTTGTATTTCTCTAGAGTATTTGACAAAGACGTACACAGCAAGGAAGTTTTGAAATCTGAAATGGATGCCCTTCCAACTGATTAACCTGAACACAGAGGAGGAAGCCCGTTACCCTTCATCATAACAGATCCCACAGATGCATGCCATACTGTCCCCCAATACTCTGAAGAGCAGCTGAACAAAAGACAGAATAGACACGGTAACTGCCCTCAGATGTGTGAGTTGAGTATAGCTAGAGAAGCATTGGCAAGAGTACCTGAGCTGTCTCCGTGAGCACAGTTGACCGACAGGTAGGTAGGTTTGACAAAAGCATTAAGTCAGCTGAGCAAAAATGCTCTAAGTCTTACCTTGCAACGGGACCCAGAACAGCAAGCTGAGAGCTCCCCACCACATACTGTCTGTGCTGAAAACACTCTCTGACAGCTTCCTGTAGATTCTAAAGTGCGCGCTGGCTTTTGAAGGGAGGAGGCTGTAGCTCTGTGACCTTGTTTGTGTCACCTCGTCCACCTACTCTGAGCCCCCTGTTAGTCAGCTGCCCCTAGAACACCTCCTGGTGGAACATCTTGGAGACCACAGGGGTCACGTCCATTGTGGAGAGGTGTGAAGGAGATGCTGGTGGTAAACACTGGTCTGCCACAAGTGGGTCGTGATGGTAAGCCAATGACTATGAGACTCTGTGGCAGAGAGGGGGCAGGAAAGATTAAGAAAACTCTTTGGAAGTTCCTATTTGGTGAGGTCATCTTTTCTTTTCTTCTTTTCTAGTTTATCAGGCAAACAAGAGCTAGGTAATTTTTGCCCAAGCTTCTTGGATTTTTTGTATTTCTAACTTGGACAACAATTTCTAGTGGTTATCAGATATATTCATTCATTCACTTTTGAAATGTGCACACCCTACTTTCAATCTGCTAATTCATCTATCCACCCTTTCACTCTCCCTCCTGTCTTTCCTGTATTCAACATCTCTTATAGGATGATAATCTCTCACTAGAATAATCAGACAGGAGACAAAACTTCCTTGTTTGTTTTTAAGAAAAATATGCCCTGATGAGCATTTTAAAATATGCAAATAGACAGTTTTGGTTCACTTCTCTCATTCATTGAGATAGACTCTTTCATTTGGACTAGGTTTCCATGAGTGAAGATAAGGCTGAATAGACTCTCAGTTTGAGATGTAAACAGTATTCTTTTAAAATTTATTTAATAAATGTATATATTATATAAATGTGATAAATACTTTAATTCATTTAATGAATTTTATTTTTATGTGTATGAGTGCTGTGCCTACATGTATGTCTGTGCACCTTGTGTGTTGGTGCCCACTGAGGCCAGAAGGAGGCATCAGATCCCCTGGAACCGGAGTTACAGACAGCTGTTATCTGCCGCTGGGTGCTGGGATTAGAACCTGGGTCCTCCGGAAAAGCAGTGAGCACTCTCAGCCACTGAGCCATCTCTCCAGCCCCAACGTGACTCTTTATTCTGCAGTCTAAAAGTCTAAGATTCTGTTTGATATCATTTTTTTTTCCAGACAATTAAGGAAGATCTTACCATTAGGTTTTAAGTGCGGAAGGTCCCTGCCTGGCTGTTGCACTTAAAATCCAGTCTCCAGCTGATTTGTGTTGGTTGTGGAACCTTTGGGTCCTGGTGCTTAGCTGGTCTCCACAGGCTATGGGGAACGGGACACCGGAGGTCACAGTCATCTCCAGCTCCGGCCTACCTTTCTGTCTCCCCGACCTCCATGATATGAGTAAACAGCACTGTAGTTACTATGCCACTCTGAGCCTCGCCATGCTTGACTGTGTGTCTGAAGCCACAAGCCTATAACACAAGCTTTAGAGGGATGATGTCCTCTTCTTGATTCCATGGACACATACACACAGACACACAGACACACACACACAGAGAGCACATGTATACACATAATTTAAAATTAAAAAGAATCTTTAAACAGCAATAAAATTTTGTTTAATGTCACAGGGTCCATTGGTCTCAGAGGTTAAGAACCCTCCCTGAAGGGAATACTTCAAATCAGGCTAGTGTATGATGGGTCCTTTTGATCTGGCAAAGTCCTTCCTAACCACTCATAAACTCCACTTCAGCCTGTAGCCCACAAGTGCCCCAAGGGGAAGAATTATAGACTCTGGCCATTCAATGAGTCACAGTGGTCACAGAGCGCCTTTCAACTATGTGCTAATGAAAGTGTGTGCGCTGACCACCTTGCTGGTGAGGGGCCTCATAGGTGAGAGATAGTTTCCCCCCGATACTTTCCTATGTTCTTAGCTGAAGCCAAATAACAAGAAAAAAGAGTAAGAAGAAAAAAAAATAAACAGTTTGTCTTTGTGTGTGTTTCATCCATGAGACATGGGAGAGACCAGCAAGTGAGCAAGTCTCAAAGGGGAGGCTTGGGGCTCTAAGACAGTGTTTTCGGCACAGAACAAGGGAGGGTTACACAAGTTGCAACACGGTACAAAAGGATGGTTGAGTCTCAACCCGCAGCAGTAAAGCCAGGTGTGTGAAAATGAACAGCTAAGAAGGGCTGGTTAGTAAAGTTTCTTATTATGTTCCTCTGGGGTCTTCTGGAGGCTGGGAAGAGCCTAAAGCTGTGTCCAGCAAAGGTGTCCTCAGAGGACAGGGGCACCTTCATACATGGGTGCTCTGCTTTTTAGCAAACAAGGCTGAGGGTGGAAACTACTTGTTCACTCGTCTATTGCTCTCATCTGCTTCTTCTCAGGAGCTTTCGGAGAGGCTCCTAAGAGGCACGTTTGGATGGGAGACAGTCTGGGAAGGCCCCAGTTCTCCACAAGAACCACAAAAAAAAAAAGTCATGAAGAGGGTGTCCATCAATTTGTCCCTGTGGTTTCCATTTCATGAGGTCTTTGTGTTTTGTTTCATTAATCCCAGGGATTAACATTGGGTGGGCCAGGTTGTAGATAGACTAACAAGCAACCTCTCCATTGCCTGCCATTACCCTGTTGTTGGGGGTGAAGAGCTAGGAGGAAGAGAACTACTAAATAGGCCACAGATGGACATCTTAAGGGTCCAAACAAACACAGGATTTCCCCATGAGCCAACACTACTGGGATTTTTGTAGCAGCTCTAGGAGGGCCCATACTTCCTTTTTGACCTTTCATGCTCTTTTGAAGAACCCTGGCCTTTACTGACCACACACAGCCGTGGGCTGGTCTGTTCCCAGAAGCTGCTGCTGCTAATTCACACTGGGGGCAGGGTTCTTCGATCATTGCTGTGAAACTTTCTGTGGGGTTTCTAAGCTGGACCAGGAACCTTTGAAATCACTTATGGATCCAGAAAATGTTTCTCAGGAGCAGCAAAGATCATGGATGACGGTAGACATGAGATGGTTGCAGTCTGCCTCGCCACCTGGAATTTGTCAACACCGCCACATCACATTAGCATATATGTATATTGGTTATTATTTTAGAATCAATTTTCCCATTTGTAAATTGGCAAGAACAATCCTGGCCCACAGGGACTGGGAGATCTGGATTAAACAGTACCCCGAGCAGCTTGTGGTATGGAGGTCTTCAGACCTACGTGGCTGGGGCTGCATGACAGCAACCAGGGTGGGATGGGTCGGCTTGGAAAAGAGCACTGCCTCAAAGTTGTCGACTTGACATAGCCTAGAGTCATCTGGGAAGGGAGTCTCCACTCTCCACGGAGATTGCCTGAATCAGACTGGTCTGCGGGCCAGCTGAGGAATTCCTGTTTGCTAACTGTTGGAGGCGGGCCTGGCCCGCCGCGGACAGCACCATTCCCTGTGCATGTCGTCCTGGCATGTGTAAGGAAGCTAGCTAGCTAACCTGGAGCCCGAAGCAAGCAAGAAGGTCGTGCTCCTCTGTGTTTTCTGCTTCAAGCTTCTATCCTGACTTCACTCTGGGTGGACTATGACCTGGAATTATAAGCCAAATAAATCCTTTCTTTCTCTTGCTTTGGTTGTGGTGTTTGTCACGACGATGGAGATGAAACTAGAACGGAACTGACAACAACGAGGTTTCTGCTTTTTGGAAATTCTGCCCTAAGCTTTCACGGAGGTGGGAGGTTTAATTTATTCAAATGCGTGATTCTTGAAACAGCCCAAATAAAAGTTGATTTCAGAAGGAAATTGTCCCGCCTTGACAAACCCTAGTACCTTAGGAAACAAACAAACAAACAAAACAAAACAAGAAAGAAAAAGGAAGGAGAGGAAGAGGAGGAGGAAAGGGGGTAGACTGTAGCTTAGATGAATGATTGCAGAGTAACCAAGGCCCCTTTCAGGTCCTAGCTCACAGACAGGTGGCTGCCCATGTCTTCATCTGTAAACAAGGAGACTGGAGGTAAGTCATGAATTTCTTTGTTCTGAAAAACCCAAGCATCCCACGGGTGTCTTGGGCTTCTGCAGTATTTTCATGAAGTTTTTTGAACAGGTTTAGATGGATATAGCAGATCATGTCTAATTCATGCACTCAGGAAGCAGAGGCAGGAGTATCAGAGCTTGAGGCCAGCCTGGGCTACACATGGAGTTCTACATCAGTGTGGGGTACATACAGGACAAGAAAAAAAAAAAGATTTAAGCTCTGGGGACCCACTGACATGGTTATTGAGTCTCAGCTTTAGGGCCTCTTCCTCATGCGATTGTGTCGTGTGACTGCGGATTAGCTATTAACTAAGACTCGGTTTCCTCTCTCTTACATCAGATGAGTAGGGTTCTCAAGAAGACTGAGGGTGCTGAGGTGTTGAGGTGGTTCCATCGGTAAAGCAGTTGATGCCACAAG
Organism: Meriones unguiculatus; assembly: GCF_030254825.1. Taxonomy (NCBI): domain Eukaryota; kingdom Metazoa; phylum Chordata; class Mammalia; order Rodentia; family Muridae; genus Meriones; species Meriones unguiculatus. The sequence continues at coordinate 176,714,059 of NC_083349.1, forward strand.
CTTGAGGACTGGAGTTTGATCCCCAGAAAGCACGTAACAGCCAGGCATGGACCCCACACTGAGGAGGAGAGACAGCAGACATTTGTATTTATTATTTACACAATATTCTTTCCGCATGGATTGCTTAGATGCCAGAAGAGGGCACCAAATCTCACTACAGATGGCTGTGAGCCACCATGTGGTTGCTGGGAATTAAACTTAGGACCTTTGGAAGAGGAGCCAGTGCTCTTAACTTCTGAGCCATCTCTCCAGCCTCATCCCCCTTGAATCTTAAAAGCATGCTGACAGAGAAAGAAGGAATAAAAAAAAAAAATAAAGGGACAGGAGAGAGGGAGGGAGGAAGAGTCATTACTGTGCTCATTTATAGGTGGGGTGAGTTGAAGGCTTGCAACAACCAGCCTGAACCGGTGTCACGCCCAGCTATGGTCCTGGAAACATCATCGTTAGTACTGCTTGGCCTTCCCCATCGATGTAGACCTTCTGGACGGCCCCAAGAACACAAGTACAAACAAAAGCTAAATAAGCCAGGACATCTCTTCCTGGCCATTCGAAGTCGTTGTGTGTGCTTCTGGAAAGCGCAACATTTTGTTTGAGAGGAAGATGTTTTTGGTGCAGGAAGGGTCCTGACACAAGAACAGAAACAATGAACCAAATCCACACAGGCAAGAGAAGCTGAGCATTTTGCTGATGTCAGCTTAAGCAGATGCAAAGCATGCTGGCTGATTTTATTTTTTCTGGATGTGCAGCCAGCTTTTGCACACATCACAAAAGGGCAAAATGAGTTTAGGAATCTTTCAAGCAGAGAACAACTGAGAAGCAGCCAGAAGGCCAAACATAACCTGGTCTTTTGTGCAGACTCTAGCCTTGGCTGCCATGTTTTCTCAGGAAGTAGACTCTGCCAGGGTTGTGGATGGCTGTGTTGATGAAAATCTGTATTCATGTCCTGAGCACAAATTTGCTTTCAAGGCTTATTTTAAAATCTATTAGCCTAACTATGAGTGTAGAATGTAGCCTGAGCTAGATCTATGACCCCACCCCACTCCCATCTTTCATATTCTTGCTCAGTAGATGATGTCTGGTACACCAGCTCCTCTTAAAGTGGTCATTGATGGGGAATGATGATGCCAATAGGGTTTATAACTGTCCCCTCTCAAATATGTCACCTTTGTATATTGTAAGATGGATTGTAAGATGGATTTTGAAAATGACAGCCAGGTCACTCCTAACACCTGCACTGTTCTCTCTCCCAAAGCAGGTCATAAAACCTGGGAATGATATTCTAAGCCTTGCTGCCCCCAAACAGGTCCTAGAACCCTCCTACGGAAGATCATATTCTGACAACTGGGGAAAGGGGGTTTTATTGTCTCTGATGATAGAGGGACATTGAGAAGCCAACCAGGTGGCATAGCTGCCAGCCACTCATTACAATCAGATCATATTCTTTGCTCTATCATATTCCTCTATAACCATCTACTTGCTCCCAGATTTAGCACTAAAACGTTTAGGCTTTATATCCCCGTGGGGTGGTTTGTGTCTGTAATCCTAGCCTTAAAGTGTAGAGACCGGATATCAGGAATTTAAAGACCATTTCAATGGTATGACAAGTTCAAGGCTAGCCTGGGCTATGTGAGTCTCTGTCTCAAAAAAAAAAAAAAAAGTAATCAGTTATGGTTACACAATGGCTTCATTGTGTTCTAAGTTTTGGGTCTTCATTTCTTTATGAAGTCTCTCGTGCTATACAAAAAGTTAAACATGTCTATTTTTCTCTTGTTAATTTGTGCTTGTCACAGGAGCCTTGGATCAGCTGATGGAGAGGTATGGTTTGCCTGGGATGAACCAGAGGCTTCCACTCTTTCAGTGTCTGCTGGGTTCTCACTTCTGTTTCTGAATGCTTCGCCAGAAAGGACTTGAGACCCACAGGGCTGCAGGAGCTTCCTCCCCTTTCCATCAACAGCTAGCATCTCTCTCCCACTGTTGAAGAGTCATACTCTTTATGGACACCTACACAGTCACAGTGACCCCAGCACCATGGGAAGACGGGACAGGAAGACACCACACTCAGGACTTAATCTGCGGTTGCTCTAGGTCGGCTGAAGACACAGTTTCTTTTTATTAAGTCATCTAAGAACCATTTCAGTGGATATGGTCCTAGCTTTGTCCAGAAGATCAGCTTCTCAGCCAGCGAAGCATACAAGGAATTTGACAGTATGGCTAGGTGCGGTTTTCTATTTTTATAATGACAAACTCCCCCCCCCCCCCCAATAAATACACTCCAATCACATAGAAAAAAAAAAAAGCATGACACAAGAGTCTCATATGTGAGAACGAAACTGACATGCTCAGAGTGGTGTATGCAAAGCTCAAAGGCTCTGGGGTGCTGTTCCCATCTTAGCGGCAACCGAAGAACCAGTGTACACTGTTTTCATTTTGCACACAGATCCTGTACAGAGTTTCACAAACAGTTGAACAGCTGCACATTTTTCTGTGCAAGTAATGGCGGCTAAGGACTACCGGGCAAATATTTGTGAGGGCTGACCATATAGTGTTTGACTACTAATGACTCTGCGTCTTCATGCTACACACAGAAATACTGTATGTGACAGAGCAGCTCTTTCCTTTGCGTTGAAAGGCAATGCCTACGGCCACCTTCCCAGAAATCAATGGTAAAGCAAATCCAATTTTAGTCATGTGTTTAAAGATGGAAAGCACCTAACGACCCCACCCCCATCACCTCTGTAACATGGACATTGCCCTAAACAGACGTTAAGTCAGGCTGCCCCCTGTCCTTCTTGCCAGTCTTATTCCCGTGGCACCACAGGCTCACGAGACTAGACCCCTCTTTTTTTCTCCTCACTTGCATGTGCCGGATTACAATTTAAATGCAAATCTCCAGGAGTCTCATTATCCAACTTTGTGCAGATTTGGTACAGTTGACACTGCCGATGCCTGTGAAGCTTAGAGGGAGGCTCATCTGTATTCTAACACATGAATATACGGAGAGTAGATTCAAAAGAGCAATTCATCACTGCTTCGAAATTAAACCCAGCGCCTAGGTTACAGAGGAATGCTGTTCTTAGCACAGAAACAAGGCTTTCTACAAAGGCAGCGAGACAGGACCCTCTCTTCCTGCTGCCCTTCTGTGAGTGCCCCATGGCATCGGATAACTGAAATAAGGGGCTTCATTTTCACAGGGATACAACTTGCAGAGTGGAGGAGACACATTCAGGGCAGGAAGACCATCTATGTTTATTCCAAACAAAAGTGGCAAGAAAATGATCAACAGCGGTACTTACTAAAAGCCACATGGCTCCAGAAGACATGCTTCATATTTTTCTTTATTTATTCATTTGTATTTTGTAAAACCATCTTCCAAATATACATCTACGTTAAAATAATTCTTTGGTTAAAGTATAGTTAAAATAAAAAAGTAGTGTCTCCCAAGCCTTTCTTTACAGGGTGAAAAATAACACCCTCTTTCAGCCATCAGAAGGCTACTTCATCAGCCATTCAGACTGGATGACTCTGAATGCAGAGGGATAGAAACACAGTCATCTGAATGCTATTGTCACTCTGGGGTGAGGTACAGGGCTCCTCACAGCCGGGCAGTGGTGGTGGTGAGGAGAGCCTGGGAAAAGGACAGCCCCAGCGTGGGCATTCACATGCACCGATTATTTCAGACAGTCCACAGAGAAAACCACAGGGACGAAGTCCTACCTAGGAACAAGGCTGGAGCCTGTGCACATTTGGTGAAACAGGTCACCGTTTAGACTTGCAATCCCACACTAAACCCTTTGACTCATTTAATCTCTCCTGGTAGACTTCAGATGCCTTCCCAACACTTACCAGAAAAAGGGTGGGGGCATGGGGAAAAAAATTTTTTTTTAAATTATCTTCTTCCTGCCCTGTTTGGGACTCATTCCTTCTCCCAGATATCATCTGAGCTAGCATGAGCTGCAGGTCAAAAAGAGCTAGCATCAGCTCAGAGTCAACTGCCAGCCGAGAACTTCTGTACGTATATGAAATCTGATGAAGCAGACGTCACTGCACACGGATTTGACGTGATTCCCAAAGGACTGCTTAGATGGACTCAATCTCTAATGTTTTTAAATAGGCAACCATGCAATAAGATGTTCATTGACTTCAGATCCTCCAGCATATTTTGATAAGCAATTTGGATAATTAAACTTTTCTGTACTAAAGAGTTTTCCACAAGTTATTCAGAAACTTACTTCAGTTTCCATCCTCTTTGGCTCTGTAGACAATGGCCCAGGACTCTGTCTATATTGGATTAAGGACAATGGAATGTGGCACAACCAAAGTGACTCATTTACCTGGACACTTAAGGCTAAGACAACCGAGAGGGAGGAGAACCTAGGATGAGGTGTTTTACAAGTACAGACACTGTCCACAGCATTCTTAACAGTGCCACAGAACTCTGATGGAAAGTATTTAAGACTTATTCTGAGCACCAAGTCTGGGAAGCTGGTGGTGAATCATTTTGGATCTGAGTGAACAGAGGACTCACAAATACCAGAAGAATGAGTGACAGGAACATCAAAGTGGCTGTAATGTGACTTTTCTTTTAAAGCTTTTAATTGGAGTCTTTTTCCTTCAAGACATTTTAAGCTTAAAACATAATGAATGTGTCAGCACAGGGTAACATCTGTGCCAGGAGTTGGGTCTGTGTTCTTTCAGTACCAGAAAAAAAAAATCACAGCTTATTTAATTAAAATGTAAAATTCATGACTATTTCTCTAAGCGCCTTTAAAACTACAAATGTCATCCCTTTGCTGATTCACATGTAGCCAGCAACCTTGACCCTTCCTCTTCTTTTCAGGGGTGGGCTATCAAATGCCAATCTCACATACAGGCGAAGGAATGCATTCGGTTTGTATCAGTGTTCCTTCTCAGTGGCTGGGATTTCGATTTGCACACACACGCTACACTCACAAACTACCTCCTACCAGGTTACTGTCTGCGGCCCTAACGGCTGTCCACACAATTAAATAAGCATTGATAAGTGATATTTTGGTTTGATTGTCATTTATTCTGCTTTTAAATACACACCCTCTAAATACGGGAAGTAGGGGTGATGAGAGTCCACAGATAGGCTGTGTCTCTCCAACGTCCTTCAAGTACTCCTTCCTCCCATCTGTTTTGTTTTAAATTACTATAGAAAAAGCAAAGAAAGAGGACAGCAAGAGAAGCAGTGCAGCTGTGACTGTCATCATTCACGTTAGTCCCTGGGCTTCCTTAGACAACCTAGAACTGGTTCGCCTGTGGGCGTTCTGCTACAGGTACTGTGGACTGTTTGTGGACAACACAACCCTCAGTATAGTTTCTACTATTGCACTGAAGGAGGTTTTTTTTTTTCCCTGATCCAAATAATGAATCAAACCTACATCCTTCCAAATGTCAGTCTCCTTAACTGCCTGGGTAGAAAGACACATCTTGATTCAGACAGGCTCAGGGATTTCCCAGTTCATCGGGCTATCCCAGGGGCAATGTCAACTTGATTAATACTCGGCAAGTCGGTAGACCTCCTGTCCGATACGTCACTCATTTTCTTGATTCCTCCTGAGGATCTCAAAGTGCTTTGGAGAGCACAAGTACTTTCCTCCCCATTTCGCCGACAGAAGTATGAAGGGCCAGGCTGCTCTAGAGACGAAGCGGTGGTGCCAGGATGAAGAGTAGGGGTCCTTGCGGCATCTGCTGTGTGACCCGAGGACTATTCTTACGGTTGCTAACAACCATCAAAGCACTCCTCAGTGTGGCTCTGCCTAACTTGCAAACAGAGTACAGAAGACTACCCCACCTCCAGTTGGATTCGAGACACAGACCTTCCCCTTGCATGCCTCTTGAGGGTTCGGGCAGCTCTTGGGGAGAAGAGTGAGGCTCTTTAGCCATGCATAGCCTGAAGGAGGATGGTAGTCTCTGCTGCAGCAGGCACCCCAGCTTAGGAAGACGGTTCTTCCTAGCTAGGCAAGTCCAGAGAAGATGGATTTTGTTTTATTCTCCCTCTGATCATGCCTTTCTCTCATCGACACAGTCTCACCGGAAGACCCCGAAGCGTGAACAGAAGTATGCTAACTGATTCTGAGCTGTCCCCTTCGAACGCAGTGTGGGCTTTTCCACAGTCATTGAACATCCTGAGGACTCATCCACCAAAGGCCAGTTCTTCCCACCTCTGAGGTGGCTTATTCTTGCAGTAAAGTCTCTCTCCAGTTGAAGCCCCCAGTGGGTCCATGAGTCAGGGGGAGGATGGGAGGATCTGTCAGCTGCCATATTCCAGTTTCCCCTAGTTCTTCACAGGAACAAAAGCCTAGGTATGGGATCTGATGCCAGAGCAGCAAAGAAAGGGGAAAACAGACGTTGGAGAGTTAATAATGCTTTAACCTTCGTGTCAACACACACACTCAAGCGTTTCCAGGGCGCGCAGGCAGAAATGCAAAACTTTCCAAACGTCAACAAACAATCCCAAGTGGGTGGAATTGGTAATTCTAAGGCAACAGTGTTAGCACTGATGAGCAGGATCCGGTCAATGAGTGCCCCACTACATGATTACAGGTCGCTGACTAAGGGGGCGGAAGAACAGCACTGAAGTATGCACAGTGCTGCCTTAACCATGGGAATAAATCCCAGAGTGAGTGGATGCCTGAAACTTGGACAGTATCAAACCCTGTATATGTTTTCCCCCTATATTTACACACCTACGGTAACGTTTAACTTCTAAACTAGACACAATAAGACTTCATCAGACCACAGGGTTGGGGAGAGACGAGAGTAACCCAACTGTGCCAAGGATTAACTCCAAACTGCACATCATGTTTAAGAGGTATACTGAGGAGCTCTCACGTTCTATTTGGGCATAACAGGGAAGAATATCCAAGTTTTTTTGAAATAGGGTCTCATGCAGTCCAGGCTGGCCTTGAGCTCATTATTATTCATCTAAGAATGACCTTGAAATCCTAATCATCCAGCATCTACTTCCTTAGCTGATGAGTCAATTAAAAATAAAAAGTCAACCTTGTTTTATCTTTTTAGGGGAGCACAGCACAAGTACCTGTGACATCCAGAGAGGAAACTATGAGCTGTCATGGCAATTCAGAGCTTATTTTTGTGTTCTGTGTCCAGAGGCACAGCCATAAACAAGACAACCAACCTGACCCCCAACTCATAGCTTATAGACTAATGGGACAGATGCTTGCCCAAGTGAAACTTCTTTTTTTTAAATTGTAATTGAGTTTGAACTATAGGGAAAGGAGACAGCTGCCTCACCTCAAGATGTGTGTGTAGGATGTGGCTGGAGAAAGAATCCAGACAGGGGACTGGAGATATAGCTCTGGGGTTAAAAGCACTGGCTGCTCATCCAGAGAACCCAGGTTCATTTCCCAGCACCCACATGACAGTTCACAACTGTCTGTGATTCCAATTCCAAGAAATCCAACTCCCTCACACAGACAGATGCAGGCAAAATACGTTAAAAAAAAAACACAAAACAAAACAAAAAAACAAAACAAAACAAAACAACAACAACAACAAAAAAAACCACAGACAGGAGGGGCTAGGCCAGCCCCTGGGACTTCTGTCCTGGCATGGTCCTAGTTTACCTTTCAGTCTGGTTGTTCTCACAGGCTGCTTTCCCTTGGCCTGCCTGCTGGGCCCTCTTTTCAGGCTGAGATCTCTGCTATTTGTTCCCTCATCACCTGCGGTTCTTAGCTTCCTCCACAAAGCCTTTTCCTCACACACAGTCTAATGAAACACCCTACACACTAAACACATCTTGGCAGTGTCAATCTATAAAAGAGTCTTCCCAGCTCAGGGGAAAATTCCGCCTCAAGGAAATTAGCTATCATCCCATCACCGAACAGCTGTACCCCCGGCTCTGTAACAGCAAGAGTGACGTACCTTCCGGACCATTTGGACAAAGTCCTTGGAGTTTTGAGGGGATAGGCCCTGGAGTTGACAGGTACATGCTTCGAGGGAAGATGCATGGGCCACAATCAGAATGTTATTTCCTAGGAAATGGGAAAGGTTCATTACCCTGACTGTCTCCCTATACATTGCATATACACATATTGAAATCACACTACAGTCTGTAAATATGTACAATTATTGTATGTTAATTAAAAACCTGAAAGAATTCTAGGGATGGAGTTCAACGGTACAACATTTCTAGCATGCATAACAACCCGGGGTTTAGTCCTGGACACAGAAAATAAATAGGTAAATTTGGGGCGGGAGAATCCACTAAAATACACTTCATTTGAAAATATTATAATATCTAATACCTTGTATGATAATCTAAAGAACTAAAAAAATTATCTTAAAAATAACAAAAATATTTTAAAAAGTTGAAATAATTATAGATTTATAATTATAAATCTATGAATCTACTCTACTGGAGTAAGGTGGCCTCGGGTCCCCTGACTCGTGTTTCATGATGTGGTTTATCATCAAAAACACAGGAACGGACATGGGTAGAAGTTACAGTTCTGATCTCACCAGGCTCATCAGCACTGTTTTATGCATGAGCAGTTTATGGTGACGCCCTCACATGTGTGTATCTGTTTAACCATCATCATAATTGAGACACAAGCTGACCATGCCGGCTCCCTGAGCCAGGCCCTCTAATATAGTTTTAAATGTAGAACTGTGAGTCCTGGACACCTCATAGCTGAGAGTATGCCTCATGGATCCTCCTGGTGGCGAGTAGCTCATCAGTGAGGACTGCAAGGTGGGAATCATCCATCCTCAGCTGCCCATGACCACCCACTGTTAATATCTGCATGCGTGTAGTCACGACCTTTGCTCCCTGAATACAAATAATATTAACCCAAGACTCAGGGTGGATAGTTGGTCTTGCATGCTATCAACTATCTGAGGCTCTAGGAGATGCACACTAGAGTCTTCCCCAACACTGCTCTTGGCTAGTGGCAGCAGGGCCACTGTATGCATGAGTCTGTGTGTAAACGATCCCATCATGAATCGTGGTCGGTAAATGTATTATTCTATAGAACTTCTGGAAATTAAAACTGGGCATCCCCTCCATAAGGTACAAGATGACTAGCTACAATACAGAGCCCAAGTTACTCAATGTGGTGATGCCATCTACTGGGTTCCTGTGCAACACTTGTCATGTTAGATCCTCATAGACTATCGCAACTTGAATGTGAAAGTCCCTACTGGGATTATCTGGAAACGTAATTCTTTCCTATTATATTTGACAAAGTATATTCAAAAAAGCCCAAACAGTTCATAAACTACGAGGGAGAGATGTTCACATATTTATATATGAAGTCCCAAAGGATGCCACCTACCTTTACTTTTACATTCGCTTATTATCTCTTTCGTCACCTGGAAACTCCTGTTGATGTAAGTGTCATAGGATTCCGAAATTACTAATTTGCTGACTGGAATGTGAGGTCTACAATGGAAAAGCGAGCAAAGGAAAGGAAACGTGTTGACATTTTGATCCCGAGAAAAAGCAAATGATAGCACTCTAAATATTTCAAGATCTCTTGGAAGATCCCCAATTTCTGTTCATCCACCTCTCTGGAAATGAAGGAGGCACGAGGAAGAGAATTTCCATTCGGTGGATGCTGAGGTTGAAGGGCTACTGCGTCACTCGCAGTGACTTGTTGGGAAGATGAGGCACCCAGTACATGCTTGCCCACGGGGACACACTGACTGACCTTTTCTCAACATTACTGGTCATGGAGGGTACTAATCCCATGGCTCACAGGGAACAAGGTGGAGACTGGCTCCCTCTGTATAGATCACCTAGGATGGCCAGGGCTCTCCAGCCTTATTCACAGTGAGCCGAAAGAAAGGCTTTGAAAAACAGGTGTGTCGTCCCTCCATTTGTGAGCCTATGGACTTGCCCTCAGCTACTTTTTTCTCCTTGGGTCTTATTTTTAAACCGTGCTCCCAGCACTAGGAAAGGCCCGAGGGACAGAACGATGAATTAATTTCTCTACTTGAGAAGCTCTCTGTGTGGGCCAGGTGAGAGGGGCTGTAGATGGAAACTGAGGCAATCTACAAAGGTACTTAAGGGGAGAACCAAAGCATCCATCATGGCGACCAGTCACCAGTGCCCATGGGGCCCTTCTTGATCTGTTGACATCTCCCTTAATTTTATGGTGTTTCTGGTCCATGAGATATTTGTTTTTATCATAAATCCGTGCTTTTCTCACTTTTTTGTGCCTTTAATTGTTGAATGTGTGGTGCCTTGTTCAGGTGGTGTTGAGTTCTCTAATGTTGGGCCTGATGAGGCATGCTGCATCTACCCGAGCCTGGCCCGAGTTTGGAGACCTGCCTTTAGCTTCCGATTTAAGAGGTGCCACTTCCGGGCAAAAGTGATTCAGCATATCCGCCTTAAAATCAACCCTGCCTGGCAACTGTTACGTGGAGTTTTGTCGCTGGCCCACCTCTCCTTGTACTACCTAACCTTGCCCTCTACATCATTTTACCTCACTTCCTTAATCCTGCCTCCTGATCCAAACCTATAAAAAGGACCGTTTTATTCAATAAACCGAGTTCCTGCTTCGACAGATCTCCCAGCTTGGTGGTGTTTTATTCCCTGGGGCATCCGGGGAGGCCTGGGCCGTCGACACTCATCATCCTGCTCAGCCATGGAGGGTATCCAGGTGGACTGGCCACCCTCCTCTCAGCACTACCTGCTGGTTACCGACCCGGCGGACTGATGCCCCATGTGAGGATCCTGCTCGACGGAAGAACGCTGACGGGCCAACTGGTCTGCGGGTGAGTGTCCCCCCGTTAAATATGGGGCAGTCCTCTTCATCTCAGAAATCCAACCCAGGTCTGGAATCCCTACAACTTCTGCTTAAAAGTAGGGGTTTCAATCTGCTTGAGAGACGGCTGCGCAGATAAGCTTATTTCCTGCAGGCGGTTTTTGCCAGTGGCAGTTACCTCACCAGGTTGGGGTGAGGGTTTTCTAATAAATCTTTTATCTCAAGGAACTGCATAAGGCAGTGGCGGAGGATGGGACCAATTCGCCTTGGGCTGAGCCCATCCTTGAGGGGCTGACGCACCGGTCGGGCACTACACGAGACTGGATGGACCTTTCTACAAGGAGGAAAGCAGGGTCCAGGGGGAACATAACCGACGAGCTAACCCCAGGTGCCTATCACTTAGGGAATGCTTTCGGGCACAGCTGATTATATTCCACAGGCCTCCAACAGGCTGCTCTCCCAGCCCCTTATCCGGAGCAGGTTAGAGCGGCAGGCTTGGAGGTCAGGGAGAAGCTAGATGAGGGGCCTCTAATTTGGCTCAGCTGGAAGCCTTGTACCAGTCCTCTTGGGACAGCCAGTTTGTGAGCGGTGGGGAGGAGTGTTTCCTCACACCCTCCTGTGACGCTCCTTTCCAGCTGGCACAGAATCATTGCCTCTCTTAATCCCTTCTAGACTCTTCTGACTATGGCCGCCCTCTTCCCTTCCTACTCTGGAGTTGAGAAACGAAACAGCCCTGGTCTCCTAGCTGGAGACTGTCCTGTTTCCCTACTGCCTCCAAGTCCTTTTAGCTTCTTTTCTCCCACTACCTGGGCCAGGCAGGGAAAGACAACTAATAACCACTGAACTGTGTAACCACAACTCCAAAATCTAGTGGGCTCCCCACTCAAAATCTTCCCCTCAAATTCCTCACAAGAAGCAAACCATTACGGGAATTCTTACAGACATGGTGAAAAACAAAAGGGGAATCATCACCCCCATGTGATTAATTGAAAAAGCCTCTATTTATTTTAAAGGTCACATTGTACGGTCAGGGAGTCTCTTCTTGGGTGTCATTGTCATATTTGTGTAAATAAAAATGGAATCCCAGGACCTAGCTCCTCACCCGTTCTTGCCTTTGACTTCTCTCAGCATCTTGAGAGGTGTCCTGGTTGTCATGGGATAGTCTAAGCTTCTCCTATAAGCAGGACCTATCACATCCCCAGCTACACTTACAAGGTACAGTATTGCCTTTAGAGTCAGGTCAACTTCCAACCACTTACTGCTCTTACAGCTTAAGCGCTCCATGGTGGTTCTCCCAGCATCCTCCCTTGGCCACCCTCTTCTCCAACCTATACTGCTCTAATCCTAGTGCATGCCTTTGCCTTGAGCTTCATCCAAAGCTCACCCTGCGTCAGTCCTGTCCTTCCTGGCCCCTCCAAATGTCAGGGCCCTGTGCCCTGCTCTGAAATGCCTCCCAGTTGGTAGAATATTTTATGTTTTCCCTCTTATACTCCTGGCCTAGCTCCCTAGCCTGCTTTCTACATACAGGCGCCTCTTGTTGCCTGTGGATGACACTTAGATATGAGTCAGTAGCCTGGGATGGTTCCCCACTTAGCTTCCAACCCTTTCCTCCTGTTCTGCGTGGTCCCTGTTGCAAGGAGCCAAGACTCTTTTTCAAAATCATATAGTTATCTGTTTATTTAATTTTATGTGTATGTGTATTTAATTTTATGTGTACTGCATATAAGTGTACCACATGTGTGCAGGAGCACGAGGTAGTCAGAAGAGGCATCAGATGACCTGGAAATAGAATTACAGACAGTGAACAGCCATATGGGTTCTGGGAACCAAGATCCGTTCTTCTGTAGGAGCAGCAGGTGCCCTTAACCCCTGAGCCCCAGAGCCAGGGCTCTCTGAGCAGCGTGTGATTGATTGTACTGACTCTTGGGTTCTTTTCCCTGTCACCATTTGAGCTGCATTTACTTGCTCTGAAGGTCTACGTGTTTTGCTCCATTTATGACACAGCCATTAACTCTAGTACAGTGCCTCTCATATGCTTTACATTTGGCTTTCTCGTTTTATTCATGGAAGCAGAGGCTTCCTGGTCCTACTCAAAACTGACAGAAAATGTCACACCGAATCTTAAAATGAAAAAGGAATAAGAACCATGTCTCAGTCCAGCAGTTCCCAGCATTCATGCTGCCTGCACAGCTGACGGCTGTGTGGCCTGGGTACACCGAGAGGCTCAGCAAGGAAGCCTTTGCAGAACTTTGTAGATCACCTTGGGACATACTGTAGAACACACTCACAGTGGGAACTAGGACCCAGCCACCCCAGGATGACCTGGATGGAGCTGGTGGAGAGAGAGGAGAGTTACTTTACCCATGTTGACAATAACCTGACATCTCTCCCAACCAGAAAGGTGATGGCTGTTGCACGGGACAATAGTTTATTGCTATTTCCCCCAAGAAGAAGAAAAATGGCAGCCAGAGAGGGGCTAGAACAAAGTGTGAGGCATACTAGGTAAGTCTCCGATGTGATGTCATCGTCTGAGGAAAGTTATTCCCTTCCGACAGGCAATAGCACAGAGCTGAGCAACTGGGTTATCTTAGCAAGTGTGACTGTGGAGAAAGGATATTCTTTCCCGCCGTGTCCAGGAACTCGGGATTAGTCACAGGTGAAGTATTTAAAGGAGAGGACAAGTGAGAACATGAGGAAGAATGTTCTACGCAGACTGGTTACTTCGCCAAATTCTGCCCTGGACAGAGGAGTTTAACTTCCTAGTGGAATGGTGGTGACTATCTGGCTTTCCTCAAAGTGTCTGGGTGGGTTTTTGAATGGTATTATCGCCGTATTATTTTTCGTTTTTTTTTTTTTTTTTTTTTGCCAGGCATACAGATTGTTCATCTGGGGGGCATTAAAAAAATAAATCTAGTACACAGTATGGCCTATTGGAAAAAACAATGAACCAGGAATAGAATGACTACAAGGCTGAACACACAGAACCTGAGACACAGAAAAATATTAATAGATGTTAATTTTTACAACAAAACCATTACTATTTTATTTCCACGCATGGTCAACAAAATGTTTTACCATAGGCAAGCCACTAGGACTTAAAATGGCTTTCTGGGCTGGGAACATAGCTTAGAATGCTTACATGCATGTGCGCACACAGACACACACACAAACACTCCTTATTCACTCTCACTTTACAGGATCATAAAAATAATATATGAACATAGAAAGAATTAAAAATCGGTGGAAGCCAGCTACGGTGGCCCAGGCCTGTAGTCACAGTACTTGGGAGTCAGAGACAGGAGGATCACGAGTTCCAGGTCAGCCCGGGCTACATAATGAGACCCTCTCTCAAAAGGATAAAAGAGCAAGTGATTTGAGAATTTGAGAGTAAAAATGGAAGGTGACACACTGTCACATCCCTAATTCACTGAGCTGTTCTCTGACCACCCTGGGTGTGCCCCTAAAATACAGAACGGCTTTACTAGAATGTTGAAATAGCAATAATAAAGTTAGGGAATCTGAACCCAAGAGCAGGTGGGGTAAGGATTTCCCAGTCTTGTTTTCTAAACCATAGCTTGATTTCTACCACAATGAACAACTCCCTGTAGGCCTGGCTAGGTCCACCACCTGTTTGATGAACATGGCCTGGTGACAGTACAGGACACAAGGCTCTGGAGAGGCAGCAAGTCACGGGTGTTACCTGTAGGTTGTATCGACACTCAGGTTGGCTGCAGCTAACTCTGACGGAGGTATCCATGCCGGTAACGTGCTCCCAGCAACCCACTTTGTCCATTCAAATAGGCCTGGCTCCACCCGAATCTTCAAGTGATTGTCTTGTTGTAAACCTTGGGGATGAAGTAGAGTCAGGATGAAGGAAGCACCACCATATTGTCAGTGGAGAAATGAACCACAGGACTAACTGATAAAAAAAAAAATGATAAGGCAGAGCAGGATGTACCAGGCAAAAGAGGGATGCAACCAAAAGTTGTACCCAGCTATAGTGTCTTTTAACCAATGATGATGAGCATGGCAGGATGACTCTAATGGGGCAGCAGTGGCATGCAGGCCTTGGCAGCAACCAACAGCTCTCTAGTTAAGACTACTTAAGACCCACTAAACAAGAGGGAAATCAGCCTCGCCAACTTCCCAGGGCTGGTGAAGTCATGCGTCCTGGAGGAGAACCCATAACCACCACTTTACTAAAGCAACAGGATCCCCAACTACATCCTAAATGTTTGTCTTTATACCCACAGATACGTGTGTCCTCAAACCTTCAACATGGAAACTTTTCTTTGCAACAGCTGGAGGCCATTACAGAAAACCACAACCAATAAAATGCAGAACTGTGGAGCCTGGGCCCGATGGATACACGTACAAAACACTCCAGCGCCCGAGGCTCAGGGAACATTATGAAAGAGGGAGCAGAAAGATCGGAGAGTTTGCTACCAGATTGTTTCTCTAGGCATACCAGGAGCTACACCCAGAAAGTCTCCCAAACACGACTGCCTAAACATGAGCTGAACAAGGATGACACCAACAGACATGATGGTGGAAGGGGCGTGGGGGAGGCTCATGAGGCCTCAACTCTACACAGGGAACTGGGGATGGCCAGAGTGGGTACCCTTCTCCAGGGAAAAGCATATTGATGGGCTGTCCAGCACTAAATGCTCACCCCTGAAGAAGCACTGTACAAACCAAGCAGATTGTTCCTATGTATTTAGAAATGCACACACACACACTTTTAACAAATGATAAGGAAAAAGGTCATGAGGGAGAGCAGGGAGGTGTTTTGGAAGATCTGGGAGGAGGAAAGAGGAGGAGAAATGATGTCATTATACCATAATCCCACCTCTCCTTAAAAAAAAAAAATTACAAGGCAGTTATTCCCTTCCTACTGGACTCAATGTATCACTTAAGTTGGAAGTGCACAGCTTTGGACAAGGTTTTTAAAGTTTGTGCTTTACAGTGCTATTTAATATGCATATTGTACAGCTACACACAAAGCATGAGTTTAAAAATAAAATTTCTGCTCTGCGAACATGTGCTAATATTTATTACTGTATATGCTGGCTGTTATCTAAGGGAAACTCTCCCCTCCACAAACCATTACTCAAACTGTCCAAGCTGGTGACCCTCTGTTTCCCTTCAGAGATAAAGTCTCCCTTCAACGCCTGCGTTTCAGCTTCCTCTGGAGTGCTGGGATTATAGATGTGAGCCACCACACCCAGCTCGTTTCTGCGTTCCAACTCTTTCTGAAGTAAATTCTATGATGTCTTATACAACAAAGCCCACACTCAAAAGCTCAGCTAGTTTCTCTGCACTGACTACTACGCATTTGCTTACTCTGCCTGAATATCACATATACATTGCTCGTTTTGTCTATCAGGGAACCCGACGTTAATCATTTACACATGCCAGTGCACAAGTCCTATTTTATCACAGTGTGATTCCTTAGAATATATGTATATTTTTTTCTTTATATTTGCTTAGCTCTCTTTGCGGTGCATTTAGTTCAGTTTCTCTGTGCGCAGTTAATTACACAGACACCGCTGCACCAAGGGGAAAGTTCACTTGAGGTTAAAGAAGAGAAGACTGAAGTGCGTGGCAAGTTCTTCTCTGGCTTCTTTATTTCTGGCTCATTTGTGTGTCTGGCTCAAGTTCAGTCCAGCTCCCTGTCTCCCTCCCAAGGAGGTGAGAATGGAGACTGAGCTAATGCAAATGTCCATGGTCTTCAGGGTGGAAGTTGAGCACTTTTTCAGCGATGGAGCTTTTAAAACCTTTCTAATTTGCAGAGCGGGGTGGTGCACACATTTAATCCCAGCCCTTGGAGGTAGAGGCTGGTGGATCTCTGTGTGAGGCCAATCTGGTCTACACAGAGTTCCAGGCCAGTCAAGGCTACCCAGTGAGACCACATCTCAAAAAAGTGAATGAATAAATAAGTCTTTCCAATTAACTGAAGAAACTAAGATGGTGATGGTGTGGAACACCAATAGCTCAGTTACTGCTGAGAACAAAAAGGTAAACAAAACACCACATCAAAGCCAGGGAAGATGGTCCAACTGCCTAAATGCAAAGAGAACCATCTCTGTAAAAGGAGCAAATAATTTTTTACAGCTACAATCTGTTCAAGACAGCTTAAAAGATTTCAGGAGAAATTAATAGTATACTCCCTTTATCTCGATTACACTGTCAGCAGTATGGTTTTTTTTGTGCAAGGTTGTTCACCTTGTGGAAGAATCCTCAACAAAAATTCCAGATTTGTGTGAGCCATGGTGGCGCAATCCTGTAATGCTAGCACTCAGGAGGAGCTGAGGGAGGAGGACTGCTGTAGGTTAGTGGGCTACATGTCACCTTGAAACCTTGTCTCAAAACAAAAAACAAACAAAACCTTTCGGTTTTTGAAGCTCCATAACTCTGTAATAAGTGACAGGAAGCAGAGGGATGGACCACGTGACTTCCGCTCAGCCGACAGTCTTACCTTTCAGTATATTATGTGCAGTCTGAACGCAGCGTAGGGATGGAGAGCAATAAACGTGATCAATAATGGTGTTACTGTCTAACAGGGCTTCACCTGCCAAGCAAATCAACAGAGAATCAGCATGATGGATTCACTCGGGCATCAGCCCGACCCTCAGCGGAACCGTGCAAGCGGACCCAAGGGAGCTCACAGAGAGCCAGATCCCCTCACTGGTGCTTCTATGAGGAGGCCACGCAACACGCCTCTTCTTGTCTTTTTTTTCTTTTCTTCTCCCCTGGCGCCTCTTAGGGGAGCTACAGACAGGACAGTGCTCTGGCCTCTACGAAGATGCTGAAACCCGCTCTGTGACAGCAGGCAGAGGGCTAGACGGTAAAACCCTATGGTGCTGTGATTCCAGTGTGCTAACCCGAATCTCAGCTGCTTAGACTCTTTAACACTGGGAAGCCAACATCCAACGCTTTAACACTTTAATGCTTTCTCTTGTGGTTCCCTTTTCTCTACTAGGGAAACTCTAAATATCTTCATGTGGTATCAATGTCTTCCATGGACTTGTCTTCCCAGCTCCTTCTTTTGACCTGCCTCGACCTGTGCTCTGGAAATAAGAAGGGCTTGCATCCCCTGTACTCCTAGTGCTTTTTGTTAAATATTTGTTATTAGTGGAGAAAGAGACACAGAAGGCACACGTGTGCATATGGAGGTCAGAAGTCAACTTTATGGAATTAGTTTCCTCCTTCCTTTATGAGGTTCTGGGGCTTGAACTCAGGTCGCAAGGCTTTTGTTGTAAGTGCCTTTACCCACTGCACTTGTCTTGCAGGGATCTTCCAATGCAATATGGTTTTGTTTATATTGTCCTCTACACCAAGAATACTCTCTCTCCCTTCTGTTCCTTCTTTACTTAGATGACTCTCACTCGAGGCCTCAGCTCATCCCACCTCTTTTTTTTCTTCCTTACTTTATTTGCTTTACATCCAGATCGTAGACCCCTCCCTCGTCTCCTCCAGGTCTCACCTTCTTCCCCTCTATCCCAGTCCTAAAGGGGAAGCCCTCCTCTTGTCCTAACTGACCCCAGACTATTAAGTCTCTTCAGGTGTGTCTGCACCCTCTTCCTTTGTGGCCTGGCAAGGTCACCTTGCCTGGAGGAAGTGATGGAAGAGCACACAACAGAGTTTATGTCAGAGACAGCCCCTGGTCCCCTTACTAGGCGACCTGCATGGACACTGAGCTGTGTATGGGCTACACCTGAGCAGTCACCCAGCCTCTTAATCGTCCTTTCTTCTTCCTTCTCCCTCCCTCTCTTGTTGCTTCCTTGTATCTTTTTTACATTTTTCTTTCTTTTTAATATTCTTCTCATGCTCTGTGCAGTTTTGTTATTCAATCAGCCATGTAGTCTAATAGTCATCACAATACATACATGTGTTTTCATGAATCTTCACCCTTGGGTCCCTGTTACCTAGCCCAGAACTTGCTCAAATAAGTGATCAGTAATACACATTAAATGGCTGAGTTGTACAAGGCACAGTTTCTGCACCACCAATATAGAAAACGGCTTTCAAAGAACTGAACAGCTTCAAAACGTCATCGGGCCTCTGCAAATTCTGCAGTGTCCCTGGATCTCTCCCTTACACCCTCGATTTTTCATACACCATGCTGACTGAGGCTGCCATCTTGAGCTAGCAGCTGATACATCTACTAGACCAGTGGCAAATAAATAAATAAAAAGGCCTGACTTTCCTTCTCTCATTCCTCAGTAGGGGTCTACCTGTAGTCCCATCCCTCAGAAGGCTGAGGCAGGAAAATCTGATGCTCTAGGCCAGCGTGGTCTGTAAGGCCTTGCCTCAAAAGTCCAACCAACCAAACCACAAAAGGAAGTCTTATGAAGTATGTCTGCACACGTGGGTGTGCTGAAGGAGCGAGGAGATGCCATGCGAGAGCTCTTACCCACTAGTCTTGCTTGCATGCACCCAAACACGGTGATTGGAGCATCTTTCTCGTAGTCCCGGAAACCGCCGCTCCGCTGAGGTAAGCTATGAGGCATGTTCAGGTTGGTGCGAATATAGCGGCCTGCAGGGGTGGGGGTGGGGGGAGAAGAAGATCATATACAGGCTGCACAGACTTGCTTCCTGGAGACTTTGCTCCAAGAGCCTGACCCTTCCTCCTTCTTGGTCACAGACAATGAACTGAACCATCTGAAGCCGATGCTGGTTCAAGCTGACACACCTTTTCTTCAGTAGACTGATATAGAATCCACTTCCCCCTTCTGCTGATGACAACGGAGAGGGGATTTCTCGGCGAATATAACAGCCAAACAAAGGCAACGCCTCCCATTCTTAAAACGCCACTCTAACGAGAACTTAACTGGATGGCCTACGTGATTTAAGGGCAGGGACTCTGGCTACAGGATCAGCATGTCTTGCTCATGAACATGGGCAAGACACAGCTACTCTTTGCTTCCAGATACCTCAGTTTATAGAATGGGAACAAGAACACTTATCTCTCCCCTAAGAGTTGAAACAACCAAGAAGGACTTAAGAGTCCAGGAATTTCCTAACTACATTAAAATGACTCATTGTATGTAAAAGTAGCTTGATGGTGCCCCCTAGAGGCCTCGACGGGTATGCACTGCTGTGCAGGCCACCAACCACCTTGGAGACAGGAGATGTATCCCCACTTAGATGCCTGAGCTCATAGACAGTGTGAAATCCTGAACAGACTATACATTTCCCCACACAGGCACACCTATGTCAACATTTAACTTGTCACAGTAATGAGGAATAATAAAATGACATATAAAAAGAAAATCATACAGGTGTCTTGCACAAAATAGATTATTATACTTGGGCTTCTATAGGACGGAAATTTTGGGTTCTTTGTGAACTCAGTTATATCATGTAAACATGTTTTGGTTTTAATCCTAAGTGTGGGGTTTTAGTTGGGCTATAGTTTGTCCACACCTGTTAATTGCCCCATGTGGGGTGTGATCTTTGCCAGCTGGTAATGGCCTTCCATGTGTAGCACAGAGAGGGGCATGGTCTAGGACTCTGGGAGTATAAATATGAGAGCCGAGAAAGAAAAGGTGTGGCGCTCAGTGTTGGTGTGTAGCCGTTTGGAGAGACCAGAGACGGTGTGGTGGTTTGGAGCAGACAAATGGAGAGAAACGCTTCAGGGCGCAGCCTCATGGAGGAGCCTGCTAGCTGTGTTTGTAGTTGATGGAGATTGGTATAGGGCCCTGAAAGAACCCCTTGACCCTCAATAGCCGGGAGAAGTAAAGGGGTCTGGGCCTCCTCTCCCCACTAACCTTTTCTCTCTCCTACTCAAGGTTCAGGGGTTGGTGGAAGGGAGGTAGAGGCCTAAGCACCTCAAATAAAGGATAATTTTAAAAAAGAACGTTGCACTTCTTATTAAAGATACCATGTAGGCTGGAGCTCAGGCAATCTGCCACCCTAAGGCCACTGCAGCAGACCTCCCAGGCTAAGGCAGTTCCACCTTCCAAATTACCCCAAGCGAGGCAGCAGGCCACCCCAAGCTGTTCTGATGCCTCACAAGCTGTGACCCACTGCCGCCCCTTCCCCATTGCCGCAGCCGGCTGCCCATTGCACCCTCCTGCCCAAGAGCTATGTTTAGAGGTTCCCTCTAGTTCTTCCAGGCTCTGGGCAGTCAGCCCCTCCTCCCCACCTGCTGAGGCCATGGGAGCTGTCCTTGGTAACCTTTCCTGCTTCAGTCTACTGCCTTCAGAGTGAACTCTGAACATTTTGGACACTTTCTATACTTTATAACCCCTCAAGGCAGAAAAGCGGCCAGACCTCGGCTTGAGGAAGCTCCAGCAGCCCAAGGACACTGCCTGAGATCTCTGTAACTCTCATTTTCAGCCCCCTCAGCAGGACTCATCCCATATTATGCAAATTTGAGGTGAAAAAAGACTGGACAGAAAACCACTTATCCCTGAGCAGGAAGACTGACCAATCCCTGAACAGGAAAGTTCACCAATCCCTGACCTTCCCGTAGCTCAGGCCTTGAAATCCCACCAACCCATAATCTAAAAACCTCTGCCCCCCAAAAAAAGCTCCACCCCCTAAGAATTCCTATATAAAGGCTGTTTTTTCCCCAGTTTCTTGCTGCCTTCTCCCTCAGCTGGTCCTGGATCTGTCCCTCCTCTCTTGGATTTGTCTCTCTAATAAATCTCTTTTAAGAGATTTACTGCCTGCTCTAACTCACTTGTCAGAGGTGGAAGGAAAAGAAGAAGAGAAGAGAAGAAATGAAGGAGCAGAGCTCAGGCTCCTCAGCTCCTCAGGATTGGGCAACCCTCCCTTGGGAGCTGCAATGTCTCTGTTGAGGAGGCCTTCTCTCAGAGTTGTGAGGTTCCTGGGCCCCCATGTCTTAGGATACCTTTGGGACTCTCTCTCATCTCAGAGCTGGGATACCTCCCCAGTCCTCATAGCACGTGACTCAGATTCGTGGCCTCAGAGCTGTGGGTCTCCCTGACACCCTTCCATTGAGTACCGGAAGGCTGGACACCTTCCCACCTGATCAGCAAGGCAGGCCAACTAAGAAAAACAACACATAATCTATCTATATGATCAAGCGAGGAGAGGTAAATGGTACTGTGACAGTAGATTACATAACCAAGATGTTGTTAGGCAACAAATGGGTGGGTAGCATATATACTGTGGATACGATGACAAAAAGGATGATGTCCTAGGTGGGACATAGGCAGCCTGAGATTTTATCACATTACCCAGAATGGAGGGATTACAACTTAAATTACATGACTTGCTTGTGTTCTGGCTAACGTTATGTCAACTTGACAAAGGCTAGAGTCATCTGAGAGGAGGAAACCCCATAACCGAGAAAATGCCTCCATATGATTGGGCTATCGGCAAGCCTGTAGAGCATTTTCTTAATTACAGATTAATGTGGAAGGGCCAACCCCCACTCCATTGTGGGCGGTGCCATTCCTGGGATGGAGGTTCTGAGTTTTGTAAGACAGCTGGCTGAGCAAGCCATGGAGAGGAAGCCAGTAAACAGCATCCCTCTATAGCCTCTGCATCAGCTCCTGCCTCCAGGTTCCTGCCTTGCTCAAGTTCCTGTCCTGGCTTCCTTCAGTGATAGATTACAATGTAGGAGTGTAAACTAAAAAACCCTTTCCTCCCCAACTTGCTTTTTGGTCATGGAATTTCATCACAGCAATAAAAACTCTAAGGCAGCTTGTTTTAGACTTTTCCACTTCCTGGTTTTAGAACATGGTTTACCACGGGTAACTGAAACCACAGAGAGTCAAACTGGACAAATGGAGAGACTAAAGTCACCCACCTTTGGCATCAAAGCATTGGGATAGCCAGTACTTCCCAAATACAACATCCATCCTCTCCCCATGCCGACATACAAAGAGGCATCGCTTCTGAGGTCCAGGCTGGCTGTTGACCCTCAGAGGCTGCAGAGAAAGAAAAGCAAAGAGTAAGGATACATAGGGCATCACAGACCTGCCATCAGGCCAGGAGAGCTGAGCGCTAGGACAAAAATTTGCCAGTGTCTGACTCTGACAATGCCCTTGACTGCCGTGGGCTTAGTTTGGCCTAGTTGTAAAGTGAGGATAATAAACTCACTCTATGGATTTCACAAGTTACTCTCAGGCTCCCATGAGATCCCTTCAGGTGCTTTGAAGTACGAGGAATTACGAAAGTGCTATTATGCTCTTTGCTGTCCTACTCTAATAGGCTTATCCAAGGTACAGTTCCCAGGTCAAACCAGTCATTAACGTAGAGATGATCATTCAGAAAGACAGCTGTCTCCTCCAAAGGAGGATGTCATCATTTCCTTCAGGGAGGGAGAAATTCTATTGTCACACATGTGTCTGTCTCTCCAGTGCCCTGCTTCATTTTAATACTAATACTTTTATCATGTATTATTTATGGGTGTTTTGTCTGCCTGCATGGATGTGCACTACACATGTGGTACAGTATCCACAGAGGCAGAAGAACTCACTAGGACTGGAGTTACAGACAGTTATAAGCCACCATGTTGGGTGCTGGGAATTGAACTCAGGACCTCTGGAAGAGCTGTCCATGCTCTTAGCTGCTGAGCCATCTCTCCAGCCATGCTTTGCATAGTCTAATCATCAGGTGTTGATGACTATCTGACTACATACATGTTGGCATTTCCAGAACGGGCTCAGGAGGGACAGCTTCTCAGTGGTGACACAGGCAAGTTGAGACAACTACAGGTTCCGCAGCTGCTAGTGGAACTGCACAGACGTTTCTGTATCCTTATTGCTGATACATCACATGTTCCTAGTTGCCTTGGACTCCTAGGTCACCGCTGACCCACACCTTCCACGGCTCATTCTTGCTTTGCCAGGGCTGGTGTGGGGATTGGCGTTGTGGCCTCTGCTGCCTGCTCTGCTGATGCTCCAAACACAGTGCTCCTCCCTGTTCGTCCTCAACATACTGAACTTTCTGCTTGTCTGTCTGTTCTGCTTGACAACCACTCCTACTCCTTTCTTCCTTTGGGCTCCAAAAGGCTCACTAATATACTGAATTCTCACTACACCGATTACTATGATAAGAACCTCATTCTATCGATACAGGTATAGGTGTTAGACCTATTTTGAGGTGAAAGCCTCCTCTTCTCTTCTTAGGATGGCCTTACTTCCAAGCTCAAACTTGAAAGTCTATGTCCACAGTCATCACCGCTCACCAGTCTCTTCTAGTTTAGGACTAATGTGTGTCTTTTATGACCTTGTAAACTGCCTCTGCATAAGATCAGTGACCTTTGGAAGGAGCAAGGTCAATGCTAAGGATGGTCCTCAAAGCATTCTGATTAGCCAGGTGGTGGTGGTGCATGCCTTTAATCCTAGCTCTTGGGAGGCAGAGGCAGGAGGATCTCTGAGTTTGAGGCCAGCAAGTTCCAGGACAGGCAGGACTACACAAAGAAACCCTGTTTCAAAGGGCAAAGTAGAACAAACAAACAAACAAAAGCTCAGGGTTCGATTTGAGGACAGGACCCTCACGATCAGCCTTACCTGCATGGGCTGGCAGATGATAGTGAGAGGTGTTGTCTCCCCGAGTCCTTGGTCCTCATACTGCCGCCTCTCTAATACTCCATCACCAAACGTGAGTGAGCCCGAGGACACCGTATTTAAGATGGAGTAAGAACTGCCGAGGGAGGAGAGGAAAGGGTTAACTGCTTTGGGCGGGAGTCCTGGGTTGTTCCTAGCCAACAGGATTATGGGAATTAGCACAAAGGATGTTCTGGTCACATGGTGTTTGGGAATCTGAGCAGTGAGCATCCATCCCCAGGCAAGAACATCTTGTTTTTTTACTGAAGGCTTGCCGTTAATAAACAAGGGGCAGACAGTCCTCAGAGCTGAGAACAGATGCATGAATCCCTCTGGGCAGGGATGGGGTCCAGTGATTCTCGGCTTATTAGGACGCTGCAGGCAGGGTTGGCAGCAGAGACACGTTAAAGAATAATGAGGTATCAATTATGTACCACTGTTCCTGCTCTTCCTGTTGCTGCAGTGAAATAAACAGTTCCTGTTGCCTTTCATCTTTTCCATGGCTGTCTCCATCTGAGGAATGTGAGGGCAGATGTGTTCCCAGCGTGGCTTTGCCTGTGGCTCTGCAGCTCTCAGGAACATGGTCCTTATCCCTTAACCTGCTCTCTTCCGTCTCCAGCACTGTGCTAGCCTTCACAGCAACTCCAAGAAGATGAGTAAAGACTGGGGCATTTCAGAGGACCTGACTCTTGCTAGATGTTTGAAGCTTTAAACTAAGAACTCTTATTTCCAACTAAGCCACTGTGACTATGGAGGCCCAGAGGAGATCCGCCTGAGAGCAAAACTCTCCGAACATGCCACACTGAAATTCCTGAACACAGGATGCCTTCTGAAAGCTTTATGTAATGAGGGGTGCTATTTCAATATGGCCGCTGGGCAGCTCCGACAAACATCTCCTGGGTCACTGGGCAGTCTCAAAGGGAACTATCTGGATTTTTAATTTTAATCTCTTGGAAAGGGCCGGTTTGCCTAATCAAGTCTGGGTTTGCCTCTGTAGACCCAAGAATCTGAGCTGGTTAGCAAGCGCCTCCTCTACAGTATTGGTATTTAACATAGTATGCTTGTTAGAATTTTACTTTTGAATGTTTTTTCATATTTTCTAAAATCAGTAAGCTAACTGGTTGTCGGGGCTCTTGGTTTTTTAATTACCTACCTCTAGCTTTTTTTTTTTTTGACATATATTCATTACACACAGTACTCAGTCTTGTAAGGACGTTGTCATACAAGTATTTAATGTACTTTGGCGTTGGGCGTGGTAAACACCCCTTTAGTCACAGCACTCTGGAAGCAAAAGTAGGAAGAGCTCTGTAGTTTGAAGTCAGATTGCTCTACATGGTGAGTTCCAGGACAGCCAGGGCTACACAGGAGCCTTGTCTGGTGGGAGTGGTTGGGGGCGGGGGAGAGACACATCTTATTTCCAAAAAAGTTGATAATGCACTTTGATCACATTTTCTCCTTCTCCTCTCTCTAGCCTAACATGGCTCCCCCATTAGTTCCCCAAAGTCCTTTAAGCAGTTTCATGTCTGTATTCATGTCACATGTAAACATGTATGTGTGTTTGTGTGACTTTCTGTACCTATGTAAAATTTATGATTGATGAGAGAAAACCACACAATATTTGGATTTCTGAGTTTGACTTAATTCACGTACAACTTTTTTTTTTAAATCAAATTCCACTGCATATATTTACCATGTTTTCTTTATTCATTCCTCTGCTGACCTGTGTCACCTCTGATGACTCCATCTTGGCTACTATGAACAGTGCTTTAATAAACAGCACTGTATATTGCCTTCAAGTCGTGTGGGCAAATGCCCATGAGTGACATAGTCAGGTCAGAGGTCAGGATTTTTGTTTTTCCTTTTCAAGAAATCATATGATGTTAGTACTTTGGCATACTTTTAGAAGTCCTCAATGCCTCTGCTTTCTCCCTCCAAATGATAGGCCAGTTTTTGTTTTTGTTTGAGATAGGGTGTCATGTAGTCCAGGCTGGCTTCCAACTCCACACACAGCTGAGGCTGGCTTAGAACTCCTGATCCTCGTGCTTCCATGGGATTACATGTGCACTGCCACACCTACTCTCTACAAAGCCTTGAAGATCAAATCCAGGGCTCCAGGCATGCTAGCCAAACACTCTACCAACCGAGCTATGTTCCCAGCCTGATGTTCAGGCAAAGGTGTCAGACCCCAAAAGAGAGATCTGCAGCCCTGTGCACATCAGACACACCAGGGTGCTCTTGATCGGGTCCTGTTCCTCACAGACCATGGTTCAGAACCCATGAGGCAGAACCAGGGGCCTGAAGCTCGACAGAGCTGTGTCTGTTTGGTGTGATGTGCAGCCAAGCTAAAACTGTTATGAGCAAACTTAAGTAAGTGTAGCCCAAGGAAATTCAAGGCACTCACACACTCTGGTAGACCGACCAGCTGTCTGCCTTTATCTTAAGCAGAGGAGCCTCCCCAACGACACACGATTGAAGAAATGTCAGTTTTCCTGTCTGGCTCATGAAAGCTTTAGGCCTCCAGTGTCTAGCTGTCTGGAATCATGCTGACATCTCCCTTGCCCACATCTGTGAATTCTTCACTTTATCGCAGCTGGGAAGAAAATGATAGGGCCTTTTCTCTCCCTCCAGTTCCCTTGCTGAGGTGAATGGCAGCTTCCTTCCCATCTTCAATGTCACTAGAATCAGGAGATCTGGCTTCCCCGGGGACAGCCTGGGAACGGTGTCAGACCAGGGTGGAGGGGAAGCGGGTCTGATGCCAAGAACCCCTTCTCAGAAAGCAGGAAGACTCAGGCTCCTGCCTAGGACATGGTAGGCCTGTGTGAGGGTCAGCATAGCAACCACTCTAGAGGGGTGAGCATCACTGGGAAGGTGCTCAGGGACACTGAGGGATACATGACCACCAGAAAGGGCAGTGAGAAAGAAAACACTTCCTCAGGCATTCCGAAAGCTAAGGAGCCGTGGGTGGGGAGAGGCATGGAGGCCACTGACGCCCCAAGTCCCTGTACACTGCCTGAACCCTCTCTAGAGCTTTCCATGCAGCCAACCAGGGCCAAGCCAGGTCCTATATCTCCCCATAACTACCCATCGTAGGCAGGAGAAGGTGTGTCTTACAGTGGAGCCGAGCTATGCCTCTGTGAGCCATTTCTACCTCTGCAGCCACACAGTAAAGCAAAGCGCAACTCACCTGTCAGGCCATTTCTATGAAAGAGACATTTAGTTTAATGAGGTCTGCTAAACACAGACCAAAAAACAAAACAAAACAGAATAAAAAAAAAAAAAAAAACAAAAACAATCAAAACACCAGTGGGTACTCTGTAGTCAGTACTGCTGTATAGCTACCAAAGATCTAGCAGAGCTGTTTGTTTGTTTGTTTTTGCAGTTACTACCACAACTTACACTGTATGTGCAATGATTATCTCTTTTATGGTGGCCTAGAGAAGCAATTCAGCTTGGGCAAGGTTTACACAGCCAGTAGATGAGACAGTAGGATTTGGATCCAACTGGAATAGAACTCAATAGAACTTAATCAGAGTCTCAGTTCCTAACCCTTGTGTTCTGACACTTAGCTGAGTTGGCCATGGACTTGATAGTTTAATTTCCAACAAAGTTCCCAGGAAATGACCTCAACAGTTATCTTCAAAAGACCTTCCATGGTGCCCTGAGTGAGGCTGGTCAGTGTCTCCCATGGTGGAGCTGAGTCTTAGTTCAGGGCAGAGGTCTAGATGGAGACTCTTACAGGAATTAGCAGGATCCCATGTGTGCACTCTTCCCTCACATGTAGCTCCATTGCTAAAGACAGGAGACCCGTGAGCCATTCTCCACCAGGCAAAGTATCTTCAGGTCTCAGTACATGACGAGCCACCCTTTGGGGCTGTGTTCCGAGAATCACATCACTAGCTGACTGACTTGTCTGAACAACATCAAAGTGAGAATAAACGCGGCTGCTAGGACGCCGCGATGCAGCTTAAGGGACCATGACTGTGTACAAGGGCCACCCGTGACCCAGACGCCATTCCAGATGCAATGCATGACTGCATTTTGTTACAGCTTCTGTGTGTGTGTGTGTGTGTGTGTATGGGGGGGGATTGACAGAGAACAGCCCCGAGTTCCTTAGGCACTGTCCAACTTTTAAAAAATGTATTTATTTTTACTTATATAAATATCTCTGTGTGTGTGCATGCGTGTCTGTGTGAGCATATGCATGTGGGCCCTCAGTGTCCGGAAGACGGCATCAGATCTTTTGGAGCTGGAATTACAGGTGCTTTGTGAGTCCCCTTGTAGGGATAGGATCTGAACTCTGGTCCTTATGATTACACAGCTAGTGTTCTTAACTTCTGGTCCATCTCTCTAGGTCCATTAACAGTTTTTAGGATCCTTTCTTTCCTTCCTTCTTTCTTTCTCTTCATTCATTCATTTACATTTATATTTTTATGTTTGTGCACAGACTGCAGTGTATGTGGGAAGGGGTCATAGGGCAACCCTCTGGACTGGGTTTTTCCTTCCACCATGTGTGCCCTGCAGTTTGAATTTGGGTCATTAGTCTCTCTGGCAAGTGCCTTTATCGCGTTGCTAGCCCTTCACTTTCCTCCTCCTCCTCTTCTCTCCTGGCAGAGTCTCTCACTGTCCCCAGACTCACCAAGTAGGTTAGGCTGAACTGCCACACCCTGCCCAGCACTGGAATTACGAGATGAGCAGCCACACTTTTACCAGTGAGGTCTCGCCCAGCCCTTACTTAGTTTTACGGGATAAAATGATGACTGCAGAGGCTCAACTTCTATATCCTCAGCCTCAGAAACATCTCTAAAAACCAGATGTCTGCGGTCATGAAGCATCTGGATAACTGTGGGCTGGGGCGGGACGTCACGGAAGGCAGAGGAAGGAAGAGAGCGTTCTCTCCCATCCTGGGTGCGCGGTTTGTCCAGGTCTCACGGAGCAGGGGACCTTCTATGCTTTTTTTCCCTCCAGGCAAAAGAACTTGCAGAAATCAACCACTCCGGTCCCTTATGACTGGCACTAACAGTGGTAGGTTACAATGCAGTGGGGATTCAGGGCTTCCGCGTTTCAACCACATTGCCACATGGAAGGAACAGCATGGGAAACCCGGGGCTGGATTTGCATTCCTTGGCTTGCAAAGGAGCAAGGCACTTTGTGCTCATATTTATTTCTGTCTGGGACAAAGATGGTCACACGACATGGTCTACTCTGGACACTGGGCCCCAGCGTGGCTGCAGAGAGCAGAGTGGCTGCCACCTTGATAAAGAAAGTGACAAAACATGTTCCTGTCCAGTTCCAACAGTCACCCCGGACACTGTCTCTTCTGCCTAGGCACATACATGCCAGGTCTGAGGACTTGCTCAGGGATACCTAGCAAACGAGGGCTACAGTTAGGGCTCCTGACTTTTGAATCTCTTTCCGTCATTGGTCTGGCTGACAGAGGAGTCTGTCTAGCTGCTCTGAGAAGTTGGCCCCCCAGAGTCCGGGCCCAGAATGAGGCGGACAGAAGCCCTGAAGCAGAGCTGGTCTCAGCACTAGTGTGTAACCAATCCTCCAGCCGGTGCTGGATAGCAGCCTCAACCGGGCTGCCCCCCAGGACCCCAGATAGGTGGTGGCAGCGCACAGGGCAGGAGAGTGGGTCTACCTACCCATGGAAGATCCAGGTGCTACACTCATCAGCCTTGGTGATGTAGTTCTCAGGAAGCAGCCCCGAGCAGCCGGTGGTCAGCGAGGTGCCGTAAATCCAGCCCTCACTGGTACTGGTCTGTTCCATGGGAGACATGAAGATGAAATCCCCAGGGACCAACTCCAGCTCGTCATCATTCTGAGGGGAATAGGGGTAGATCACCTGCAACGTCTGCAAAAGGAGAAGACACATGAGACCCCTCTACCATTCTTTTGAGCACCTCAGGCACTAGGCCATACTCTATACACACAGGCACGGCTTCTGACCAGAAAGCACTTCTTCTCTTGGCAGAGTTTTATGGGCAGGTGCCTGCTGCTCCAGAACCTTCTAGACCCCGGTGGGTTTTGAGGACTCATCAGAAAGCTGGAGGTTCTTCTGGGCAACGCTGGACATACAGATACTCATTTCCCTGCTCCACCTGCTGTGGCAAGCACTAGGCAGACAAGAATCGTGCAAGGAAACTTGTCTTCTACATAGGCTTACAGACAGGCCAGAGGGGGAATCACTTCTACTGGGATGGGAATAAAGGATGATGATGATGTGTGTGTGTGTGTGTGTGTGTGTGTGTGTGTGTCCGTGTCCCATGTCTGTGCCTCCAGAAGCCCTCAGAGGCATCAGATCCCCTGGGAACTGGAGTTGCAGAAGGTTTATGAGTTGCCATGTGAGTGCCTGGAACCAAACCCAGGTCTTCTGCAAGAGCAGTAAGTGCTCTTCGCTGCTCGGGAAGAATGGTGCTTTCTACGTGATTCAGCCAATGAACGAAGCACCATCTATGCCTCCAAGGCTGTGTCTTTAAGCCTACAATTGCAACAAAGACCCTGAAAGAAATTTGTCTCTCCTAGACACCAGTGTGTGTATCAGAAGGCAACCAGCTTCCATCAGAGGGCAGATGGAGGCCACATGTCCTTACTCTGAGCTCAGAAAAGGCCCCCAGAGGAGCCATGAGGTTAGGCCATGTGGCTGCTGTACCGTACTTGAAAGAGGGGTGTTTCCTTTCTTGGTATGTATAAGCCTCATAACCCTAGACATTTTTTTTTTTAACCTTAGACATTTATTTTATGTTTTTTTTTTTTATTACCAGCAAGAGAACTCATAGGAAGGAAATGATATCCTATATTATGTGTTTCTAGACAGCCAGAAAGGTAAAGAAGGCTTTCACAGCCTTCTGGAAGGCGTCAGAGCTGGTAGTGACAGGCTACATATTCCGGTTACCATCTTCAGAGTTCTCAGGGTTGGTCTCCATCAGAAGTTAAATGCGCTATTCAAGGAAAATGCCAGAGGGCAGGACCTTGCAGAGGCATAGGTACTTCTAGTGGCCCAGGGTTCCTGGTTTCTTGAGTGATGGCATTCTTTGCCATGATCCTGGGGCCTGAGGCCAGCTCTGGGTGAACCATCCAGCTGGCTGATGTCAAAGTTAAGCCCTAAAACATGCTACAAAGAGGGCTTTTCTCTGTGTGGTGGGGCACAGCTGTAATCTCAGCCCAGGGGAGGCTGAGATAGATGGAGGCTCACCTTTAGTTTGAGGGGAGCCTGCTCAACAGTGAGCCTAGGCAAGCCTGGGCAACAAAGTAAATCCTTATCTCAGATGAAAACAAACTAAAACAACAAAGCCAAACCAAATTAACCATTTTCTTCTGGAAACCTCCAAAGAAAAGAGCCAGGAAAAATGTAGTTTCTTTCAGAGGACAAAGCTGACAATGCACAGTTGTTGTCTCCCTGGCTTTCTAACGAGGGTTCTTGCTTTTGTCTCTAATTCTCCAGTTATCTTTCAGTTGCTTGTCTGTCTGTCCTCTGACTACCTTTGTCTCTCTCTGATCTTCATACAAGGGTTCTGATGAACTGGTTTTTGTTTTTAAACTGTTTTAAAAGAAAAACTATTGACTAGAAGTCTCTTTTAAGCTCAAGCCTGGGCATGTGGTGATGCAAGGGAAAGCAGTCCTGCTCTTCCCGGAGCAGGGTGTAGACAAAGCTCTCCCTAGCTTCCTGCGCACAGTGCATTTTGTGGCTCAAAAAACGCACTGGCCTGGTAGTACTGCCTTCTCAGAGCAGCTCAGAGAAGTCCTTCTGTCCCAGCTCTTAAACCTGTGTATCCCGTACCAGACGCCCCTGGCGCCATCAAGGCTCAAGCAGGATTGGAGGCCATAGAGCCTAGGCACATGGTAGAGGGACACCAAATAGTGTTGGTTGATTGAATGTATAACCTAAAAATCAAGGTAGTTCAGTAAAATCTGACACTATGACCAATGGTGGGGTGTGTGTGGGGGTGACTCAGTGGCATGCATGCTCAGTCAGATGCTCTGCATTCTGGGTACAGTCCCCAGCACCAGTAAACACATAAACAATAATCCTGACTCTCTCTCCTTCCCACCCCCAAAAGTAGACGCAAAAATTCAGCCCAAGCCAGAAAGACATCAGAGCCAGGCCTAACCTGCCCTACATTTTGCTAATTCTGTGTTTCATGGTTTAGTGTCTGTTTCTAAGAATTCTTGAGGGATGGCCCAGCAGTTAATGGCATGGGCGGCTCTTCCAAAGGAAGGGTTCATCTCCCAGCACTCACAACCCTCTGTAACTCCAATTCCAGGGGTTAGGGGGATCTGACACTCTCTTCTGGCCTCTATGGGCACCGCACATATGGTACATGGACACACGCAGGCAAAAACACCCATACACATAAAATAAAAACTATATATTTTTAAATAGATTCCTGTGTCAAGCTTAGCTTTTTCTCCCTCATTAAACCGGAGACCAAACACAAAGGCAGCCAACTGAAGAGAAGCTGCAGGTATGTGATTCTGTTGTATCTACTACGTGCGAGCTGTATCCACGGTAGCAATCCACACATCCTCCATACCTGTGCAACACACTAGGAAACACCTCTATCTTAGAGAAGAGAAAACTAAGAACTGGAGAAATATACATGCTTTATGTGTGCAGGTCAGAGATCAAAGCTGATTTTTTTTAAATTACCTTTTACTTCATCTCTCCATCCCATTCTACCTTTTTTTTGAGACAAGGTCTATCATGGAACCTGGAGCTTCCTGCTTTGACTAGGTTGTCTCTCCAGCAAACTCTAGGGATCTTCCTGTTTCTGTCTCTCCAACACTAAGATTACAGACAGGTACACGGCACAGCACTTGTTTTGCTTTCCTGATGTGAGTGCTGGGGAATTGATTCTGGCCCCTGGGCTTGCACTAAGCCATCTCCCCAGCCTGTTTTTTGTTTGTTCCTTTGGCTTTTCAGTTGGTTAGTTGGGCTTTTTATTTGCTTTGTCTTAGTCAAGGACTCAGTGTAGCCCAGGCTGGCCCTGAACTCACTGTGTAGCTGAGGATGACCTTGAATTTCTAATCCTTCTGCCTGTGGGATTACATGTGTGTAGGTACCACCCTATCCACTTTTATGTGATCCAGGGATTCATGTAATCCCGGCAAGCACTCTACAAGTGGAGCTACATCCCCAGCTTGTGAACTACAGAAATTGTCAGCGTGAATCTAACTATTGCTACAATGCGGAAGCCAGTACTGAAGCAGGGGCTCAAGGCTCCGAAACGTCTAGTTTTTGTAGAACGTTGTCCTATGTTTCTGTGGGGGCATTCCTAGGGCGGCAGCTCAGTGCCATCACGAACACAGGGCCCGTGTAAGCTGCAAACAGCCGTGAGTCTGCATCTGAAAACCTGGAACTGCCGAGGGATAAACACCACTGTGCGGTTTCCCTAAGCATCCCTAGGCCTTGCTCGGTGCCCTTGCCTCAGTCAGACTCCTCTGGATGTCAGTCCCCTAGTTAGAACACTCTCTCAAGCCTCCCTCCCGGGGAGGGAATGAAGAAGGAGGAAGGGACACAGCCAAGAGACTCCCCGAAGGCCAAAAGTCCCCAGACCGAAGCTAGAGGCAAAGCGGGTGCCTTATCAGAAGAGACCCGTAATAATTGAGCTTTCACAAATAAGAGACAAAGGGGGACAAGTTATTTTTAGAAAATAACTCATGTGGGCATTTGCAGGCTCTTTCCTCCTGCGCAGACTGAGCGGAATGTGGGTCACGCAGGAAAGCAGTTCCCCGGAGTTAGCCGGAGGGCGGGGTTCACTCGGAGACAAGCCTTGAAAAATTCCACAGCCACCTTCTCTTACAAAGGTGACTTCCGAAGCCTCGCACAACCAAACCCTGACCTTTTATTCTGTCTGCCTTTGTCCTGGGAAGAGTCTGTCCAGCCACACCTCTCTCTAGTATCCTAAGGGTTCATCCTAGGTGACGGCAGAAGATGCCATAATTCTTAACATCGGACTTGGTCTGCTCGATCTGTCTCAGGAGAAATCAGCATGACTGAAGGATGTTCTCATCAGGAAAGTCAGGCAAAGCCTGGTCTCATCACTCCTGCACCTCACCTTGAAGCTTTGGTTCAGACTGGCTCTTAACACTTACCTACAGGTTGCCTGGGCACAGACAGAAGTTCAGTTTTTATTTGTTTATTTTTAACTAAGAAAGTATAAGAGGTGGGTTGGAAAGAATTAAGAGCAGTTAAGAGCATTGGCTGCTCTAACAGAGGACCCGGGTTCAATTCCCAGAACACACATGGCAGCTCACAACTGTCTGTAACTCCTGTTCTAGGGAATCGAACACATATGCAGTTAAAACAGATAAAATGAAAATAAATAAATAATAATAATAATAATAATAATAATAATAATAATAATAATAAAGTATAAAAGTATTATCAAAAGGTCATGTATGCTAATAACTAACAAAAAACTTTTTAATTGTTATTGAAAAATTGGGAAACATGCAACTGTTGCTTAATAAGTTTTGGAAGACAGTTTTTCATCTAGCTACAACAGTTCTCCTCTAACCATGGGGTTCATTCCAAAACCCGGAGGGTAGGCCTGAAATTGCAGTCCAGAGAAAAAGACTCTACACTTTATTCCCTTGTCTCTCTCACCGATCCCCAAGCTCACCATTTCACCTACGCTACGATTCACCTGGCTGCCTCTCAACACCGAGGTTACAGGCACATGGGCCACGTGCAGCTTCTGTGTGCATATTGGGGATTTGAACTCAGGTCTTCATGTTTGCGCAGGACGCGCTCCTACTAGTCGGGCGATCTCCCTAGCCCTACTTGTGAGCTGATAGCTTCTGCTAAACTGAAACCACGACGGAAAGGGAGACAGCAGACACGGCAGGTCCCTCCTTAGATACATGACCTGCCTTTGCCGATCAAAAGGCCAAAGAAGGACGCCAAATGCACGCCCATTTTTCTACAGCGGGATCCATTCCTCCTCACTCTTACCTTCCACTGTGGTGTTCACAACCTCTCCCTTTTTACATTTGTCTGTCTTCTCTCCCTTGCTGGACTCAAAGCTCCTTTCTTATAGATGTATTCTGTGTGTATGTGCGTACACGCACACGCAAAGGGAGGTCGGAGGACAACCTGTGGGACTCAGTTCCCTCCTTCTGACACGTTGGTTCCAGGAATCGAACTCAGATTGTCAGGCTTGACAGCAAGTGCCATGGCCCGCTGAGTCACCTTGCTGGCCTTTAAAACTCCTTGAACGCGAAATTTTGAACACTCCGCTGGTCAGCATAGTACCTCACGTGCTCTAGACAACGGCACATTGTCAGTTATCTGTGATTTCTGCCTTTGTGGTTCTGAGGTGTGGGTTTGTTTTTGAATTTGTGTGATTGACTCACCTAGGGTCAGGATAATGCCTTGCCCAACATCAAAAATGTATACCAGTATAATTATTAACTTCTCATCAATACATTCTCTGTCTCTCCTCCATTTTATTCCTATGCCCCTCCATAAGGATGGCAGGACAGACAGAACATTCTAAGCCTCTCAGAGAGTCAGCAGAACCCGAGTGAAATCTGGAGTGCTGGCCAAGCCATCCCTCACTCCCCACAGGTCCCCATTGTCCTGAACCACTCCATCACTTTCTTTTGGTCTTTATCTCCCTGCATTGAAGGCAGCAAGCGCTCCTCATTATCACGGCATCCCTGTGCCTTGGAGGATTCAGGGCTGCAAGGAGACAGTACCTCATGGTTAGCGAACCGGATATCCCTCGAGAATATGGTGGCCACCCAATCGCACCCCAGCTTCACATCGATGTTCTGGGCGAGCTTCTCTAGCGTGGGCAGGTGGCTGGCTTGGAAGTGGTACGCCAGGGTCACGTGCAGCTGTTTCTTATGAGGCTCCACGTGCACTTCTGGAAAAAAAAAAAGGAGGTTGTGTTCGAGGATCCGAATGAAGAAATCACGGCAATGGAGGAGACAGAAGAAATGCCCACAAAGGTGGCCTGTTCCCCCAAAGAACAAAGAAGCAAGTCCCTGTGAAAGGCTGTTCCGGAGACAAAAAGCCATGCGACAGATGGCTGTTCAACAGGAGCTGTGGATGGGCTTTGGATTAATCATGTTGGCTGACTCCTCCTGACAAGACCAGGGGCTCATCACCAGCCCCACCGTTCAGATGAAGAAAACCAGGGAACCAAGCAAGACGACCACCACGATGTGGAAATACAAAGCGGGGTT
The DNA here is from genome assembly GCF_030254825.1 of Meriones unguiculatus. Lineage (NCBI taxonomy): Eukaryota > Metazoa > Chordata > Mammalia > Rodentia > Muridae > Meriones > Meriones unguiculatus. The sequence goes on from NC_083349.1 coordinate 176,750,534, forward strand.
TGCAACTGTGTGATTCTGGAGCTATGCTGTGTTTATCCGGGAGGGGATTTCATGGATTCTGGGAGTGTGGTGGAAAAAAATGAGGGAGCTGGTGGAGACACTCACAGTATAAAGCAGGCTCTCACAACCACACGAATATGGACAGTTACTTGTGGGCAGCTGTCTTGGATATTATGGAAGGTTTAGTGGCCTCTAGCCCCTGGATGACTGCAGTCCCTCCAGGGTGAGGGTGCTCTGGGTTGGGGTCCACTCATTTGAAGTATGCACATCACTATTAGCAAACCTAGCAACAGGAGGGGTAAGTTTTATGTCCCCTTAGTACGTTACATCCCAGGAGAGAACGAAAAAATTAGAGAACTGGAAGAAATTAAGGGACCCCATCAGGTCTCAGGGAACTAGCAGGCCAGAGAGAAAGGAGGCTGGTTTTCCCATCATACTCCAGGGTGTTTGTGTCTCGTTCTAGTATCCGCACTCTGGGTCATCAGTACTTGCTGATGAAATGAATGCACATGGACAAATCTTCTAGCGCCGCCCAGAAAGAAGAGCCACACTAAATATACTTGCCAAAGGAATCTGGGTGAACCAGTAATTCTGGGCTACACAGGCATGAGTTCTAGGGCAAAGTCATAATGACCCACTTTCCACAAATCAGGGTCATGCAGTTCTGCAGATCACCACCAGGGGGCACCGCAGGGACAGAGCCATGAAACCACCAGGTTCTTAGTGACAGTAGATTCTTGGAGAGGGGCTGGCAGTCTCCCATTGTCACATGGAAAACAACGTTCCTTGACCATCTCTCATTTCGTCTGCGCCTTAAGAATCAGCCATGGTCCTACTTTTCTGATTTGTAAAGGATATGGGTGTTTGTTTGTTTGTTTGTTTTATGGTTCTTGTAATGATTTGGTGGGCTGACAATAGCTAGTGCGGGGGCGGGGGGAACAAACAAACAAAAGCGTAACAAACAAAAAACTCAAAAAAACTTCCTTAAGGGCAATGGATATGAGGAGGGGTGATTTCCTCTTCGTTATTTTCTCTGCAATGTTTGATATATCTGTTGACCTAGTAAGCCTAGGGCTGGTCCCTGGGGGAAGGCAGCTCCTGGAAGGGGGTGGAACCCGAAAAGACTGCCCCCAAACCACAGGAGTCTCCTCGGGATGCACACTCCTCTGGAGAACTGACAGGCCCTGTGGTCCTGGAGTGGATTCTGATCACATTCTTCCTAGGGCCTAAGCTCTATGGGGCCCTGAAGAAATGCCACACACAGCAATGGAAGCATCAGTGAAGACAGACACCCTGTGAGCTACGGCTGAAAGCCAGGAGACAAAGGAGTAGGTTGTGTGGCTCTGATCAGGTCTTCCAGCCTCTGGCCACCCCTTAATGTGTGGCTGGGGAGCTGTGGGTGTCCCCCAGCTTTTCACTGAGCATCTGGATTCAGGGGCTGGAGACTTAGCTCAACTACCCTGACGGAGCATGCATAAAACCCTGGATTCTATCCCTAGACCAGCTAAAGCCAGATGGGGTGGCACAGAGCTAGAACCCCAGCACCTGGAGGCCAAACCCTGGAAAGACGAGAAGTCCATGACCCAGCCTTAGCTACGTTATCACCTTTGAGGTCAGCCTGGGCTACATGAGACCTGATCTCAAAATAAACTGTACAATAGAATAACCCAAGGAGCCAACGCTCTTCAACTTGGTGACTATTTTCACGACTTGCTAAGGAGTGGTTCCACTCTACCTTGCCCTGCGCTGTGCCAGGGATGGTCAGATGCAGATAAAAGCACGCACGGGTAGGGAGCCTTGAGGATGAAAGGACGCTCTCTTGGATCTGGACTGGAGGAGGTGGAGACGACAAAGGGCTACATTTATAGTTCAGCGTGAACAGTGCAGTCCCTGGGAGTCAGGGAAGAAGTCCCGGGCAAGCTGTCTGGTATGTTAGCGGATCATAAGGAAGTGCAACGTTTTTTTTTTTTTACAAGAGGCATGGGGTGTTCTTTGCCTTGGTGCTCATTTCCACACGACCCCCCATCTTCTGTCTCCGGTCCTCTCCTCTGCAGAGGTTACCATCTGGTCTAAAAGCCCCCTTACTCCATGTGTTGATGAAGGCTTGGCCACCGGCCAGTGGTACCACAGGGAGGAGGGGGGTGTTTCATGAGGCTAATGGGAAGAACTTCTGTTATTTGGGATGTGCCTTTGAAGGGGACCCATCCCCCTGTGCTTGCTCCTTCCTGCTTCCTGGCCTCCCGGAGGTGAGCAGGCCTGTTCTTCTCTGCACTTCCGCCATGCTGTCCCGACTCAGCACAGGCCTACAAGCCGTGGGCCCGGCGCCACTGGCTGAGAACTGTGGAAGTGTGAGTCCAAATAAATACTTCCCTCTGCAGGTTGACTGTCACATAACCATTTCCCACCCTTGTCCTCTCAACCTGTGATCTTAGGATCCAGCCCTGGGCTGATAGTCGGAGATGTTTACCCGTTTTGGATGCAGCCTCCGCAGCGAAATCAGCCGCAAACTTCTTGAGGACCTCTGCGCTGTCTTCCTTGACGAAGAGCCCAATGAAGTTGGAGGAGGTGTAGAGCTCCAGGGGCAGCGGGCCTGAGAACTTGCATTTCCAGCGACTGACAGTTGTCTGTAGGGCTTCCCCCAGTGCGTCCACCTTGCTGTCCTCACACTGGGGATGGAAAGACAAGCAGGCTTCATTACAGCCCAGGAAAGGGAGGTGGGGGATGGGGGGGAGCCTGCTGCCCCTCAGCACCGAGTAGTCTGTCTGTCCCTAGAGAGCCAAGGCTGATAATGCGATTACTTAACCAGCACTCCTCCTGTCCACAAAGGAGAGATGAGCTTTGGGCTCTCAATTATCCAGACACCGATTATCCAGCAGGCAAATGAAACTAGGGAAGGCATCATGACATCTCTTTCCGCTCCCCTTTCTCTGCTGTAGTTTCTGGGAACCTTGCCAGAATGCCATCCAATTGGTTAAGCAAAAGCCAGGGTTAGGGCTGAGGTATTGGTTAAAGAAAACAATTTCAGCGTAAATACAAGCTAGCCCGGCAATGACAGGGGTAGAAGCAATGTCAAGTATACTTGAAAACTGCTGAAAGGGTAGGTAGGTTCTAGGTTTGGGAATGGGGTGCCGTGTTAGAGCCCTTTCTCGGTATGCCAGAGGCCTCATGCTCAACCCACAGCCCCAGAGTAAAACAAGACAGAAGGTCAAGTTCTCACCACAAATAAAAAATGAAGCTAGGTAGTGTATATATGAATTAGCTCAACCAACATCCTTTAATGGACACATAAATCAAATAGTCACACTGGACGCCATGATCTATCAACTAGATAGAAAGTTCTTGGGGCTGGGGAAATGGCCCAGAGTTTAAGAACACTTGCTGTTCTTGCGGAGGACCCATGCTTAGTTCCTGGCACCCACGTGACGGTTCACAATGGTCTGTAACTATAGTTCCAGGGGACTCAACATGCTTCTCTGGCCTCTGTGTGTACCAGGCATGAAAGTAGTGTGCAAACATACACCAACAAACATGAAACAAAATGTGAAAATAATCCAGAGGGTGGAACAGAGGATGTAGCTTGGTTGGCAGAGTGCTGGCCTAGTGTGCAGGAAGCTGAGAACTCCATCTCCAGCGCCATGTAAAACTGGGTGCGGAGAATAAATCAGGAATGGTGAGGTCACATCTGCAAACCCAGCACGGAGAAAGTGAAGGCAGGAAGGTCAATAGTTCAAGGTCATCCTCAGCGATACTGAGTTCTAGGTTAGGCTGGGATAGATACACCAGACCCTGGCCCCTGCCCCTGCAAAACAGGCAGGCTATGGAGATGACTCAGTGTGAAGGAGTGCTTGTTCTGCCAGCATGAGGGACCCGTGTTTAAATGCCCAGCACCCACATAAAAGCCAGGTGCTGGAGGTGCTTGTAAGCCCAACACAGGAAGGCTGAGGTAGGTGGGACCTAATACTGTGCTAGCCAGCCAGCCTGGCCAAAAGCAAGGTTCCTTCTGGTTCAGCTTGTTTCCAGGGAATAGTAAAGAGAGAGAGAGGAAGACACCTGAGATTTGAAGGAGGAGGAGAAAGGAAGAGGAGGAGTGGGGAGGCAGAACAAAGAAAAAAGAACATAGCCTCCAGCAGTCTTTTCAGCTGTTCCTTGGACAACTCTTGCCTTCACCTCCACTCCCATGATCCTTGGGAAAAAGAAAGAACAAGGCTGGGGAGTGGTGACGTCATCCACCTACCCTCTTAGCGGGGCTGGGGAGGAAGAATGAGTGTGTCTAAACCTCTGAATGCTTTTCTGCAAGATCCTGGGATGACTAAGAGGAAGTGATAATCGATTTAATTTTCAGAGTGAGTTGCTAGAGACAAGGTGTCAGGAACACGTTATTTACCTGAGACACAGGGGAAGTGAGAACATGTCCAGGAAGAAACAAAGCAAAAATGTACTTTTGAAAACGGTTTTAAAAGGATACCATCCCGTTTTTTTTTTTCTGTTTGTTTTTGTGATGAACACATGGGGGTAAGTCATCTCCCTCAGTGTGGGGAGTAGATGACAGATACGAGTATGGAGGATTGACTTAGCCTCTAAACAAGCTTTTCCACAGACAGCTAGGGTGTGGCTGAGGAACAGTAGCAGGAGAAAGCTATCTGTCAGTCTCTAGAACACTCTAGTGAGACCTCATGGTGACGTTCATGTAAGTGGAGGGGCTTTTCCTGTCTCTAAGCCACCTCTCTTGCTCCCCACTCTCTGTTCCTTCCTCTCCCTGCCCTGAGAGTTGGCCAGACATGGTGGCACATGCCTGTAATCGCAGCACTTGGGACACTGAGGCAGGAGGATCACGAATTCAAAGATCAGGAGTTTCAGGTCATCCTTGGTGATGTAGCAAGCTTGATGCTGGCCTGGGCTACATGAGACTCAGTCTCAAAAAATAAAAATAAAGGAAAAAAAAAAAAGACTCATATGGAGTATATAAGTACATGCCATGCCAAGCATGAGGATGTGAGTTCAATGTCCAGAACCACATAAAAAAATCTGGGTGTGGTAGCACGGGCTTGTAATCCCAGAACCAAGGAGGTAAGACAGGCCAGCCAGCTCAGACTCCTTACTGAGTTTCAGGCTAAGCTACCAGGTGGATGGATGGCTTTTAAGAAATGACATCTGGCAGGTCTCTGGCGTTCCTGCCAGTTACTGTTCGGGTGCCAGGCCAGACTGCCATCCATGAAGGGTCAGGCTTATTCTTTCGGCTGTAGAATAAGCATGTGACTGTCCTGATACACCAAATCCAGATGTTTGGTGCAGATGCCCGGAGAGGGAAACTGTGGAGAGGCCCTCACTGTGGACCACGCTGACCTCTGGGAGGTCCACTCGGTGTTGAGAGCAGTCCAGGTCCCCAGGGACTGTCGGGGGGGGGGGGAGGGAGTAGAGGAATGCAATGATGCTCACCATAAAGAACTGGCAGAGGGTGATGTGGGGGAAGATGTTGTGGGCCTTGTTCTTCCCACAGATCTGCTTGGACTGCTGCCAGAAGTCTGAGAGCTTCTGGGCTAATGGACCAGTCGGGCGGAGGTAGAGGACATACTCCCGAGGCAGGGGGTCATCCAGGAAGGGGTCACCGACATGAGAGAACAACCTGTGAGAGGGAGGGAAGAGAGTCAAGAGAGCCTCAGTGGAGAGCAATGGACAAGGAAGAAGAGAAGAGGCAGGCCCATCCCTCTCCATGCTTCCCACCCCAGGACCACACGGAGAAGGGCTTCCATTTGTGCTGTAAAAAAAAAAAAAGAGAGAGAGAGAAAAAATATCCGTCCTTTGAAGCTTACACTTCCAACCAACTCTCAGATGGAGAGGCTTCTGTTCTCCAGAGAGTGGTATTGCCTCTTCATCCCACAACTCCCTAAAAAAACCCAAAGCTGCTCTCCAGGAAGCATCCTTGGGTTAACTCCAAATCCATTCCCCACAGAGTAGTTTCCTTGCACACCCCCGGCCCTTCAGCTCAGTCTGTGCTGGAGGAGCTCTTGGGCGTCCAAAGCAAAAGGAAGCTCCAGCAAGTTGGTCTGTGGGCTTCTCCTCGGGAACGACGTCCCGGTAAATGAGTAGGACATTTTTCTAAATTGGCCAGTCCAGCATCCCACACGGTGACTCTTGAGGTGACTGGCAGGGCTCAGATAATGGGAGCCTCTATCTGGGAAGATTTAGAAAGCCTTTAAACAGATCCAAGGAGATACACATACCCCAGCGCCAGGGCAGAGGAGGCAGCCAGCTTGATAAATGGGCCTGTCACATTTGTCTCATCCCCTCCTGGAAGGGTCCATTAGGAAAAGACTGCACTCCCGCACTCATCATAGACACTCAGGGATAATTACATGCTATCTTCTCAATTTATTTATTTCATACCAACCAGTCACATGCTGCTTGAACACTTCTTCCTCCCGTGGATGCCAGAGCTTTTTGTCTGCAAAAAAGAAATCAAACATCTATTGTTAGTATTTTTAGCCTTCCCCCCAGCTTTTCTTACAGGGGTGGAGTGGGCAGGGGGCGACATCAGAGTTTGTGTTCCCTGTGCTGCTATGTGGCATAGGGAAGATGCCTGCAGCAAGGGGCTCCCCACGGGGTCACAGGAAGGCAGATGGAAGTTAGAAGTCATCATTAATTTCCATGTAATTAGCATAGGATTTGCATGCAGCCCGACATCCCATATAGTCTATTTTCAGTTGTTTCCACATTAGGGTTTTACTGTCACTTCCCTAAAAGTTGTCATGTCTTTGTGTTTCTTCCTCAATTTTCACCCACTCGTTTCCAATGACCTAGATCTCCTACAGAGCAGATTCTTACTCACAACCTTTGATGAAATGGGTGAGGAGACGGGGCCGACGAACACGAAGACGTGGGGCTAAATACGGACAAGATGCTCGGGTAAACTCACTTCCTCCAGCCACCCAGGTGGATCCATCATGTCCAGTTGTCTCACAGACATCTTTGGGGACCAATGATGTTGGATAGAATGGAGCCAGGAGGTACTATGATCAAGTCCTTCTGGAGAAACTGCTCAAAGCCTGCCTGATCGTGGGCCAGTATCTACAGGAGGCTCACAGCAGTGAGGCCTTGCACATAAGCTTGCAAGGAGCACTGCAAGGCCAGGTCTGCCAGGGCCACGGGGTCCTGGGTTCGTATCCATGGTTCCATGCAGTTATGCACACGTCCTTGCAAATCTCTACTACTCTCTCCTGTTTCATCCACACCGTTCTGGGTGCTCGGAAAGAGACTCACACGGTCCCTGACCCATGGATTCAGTCAAGCAGTCAGGAAGAGAGGAGCTCTAAGTTAACTACCCGGTTACACTTCGGGCAAGAACAATGGAGGGAGCTGGGTATGGTGACACACATCTTTGTTCCAGCACTGGGGGAAGCAGAGGTCAGCCTGGTCTACATAGAGAATTCCGGGCTAGCCAGGGCTACAAGGTGAGACCTTGACTTAATTAGTAGTAGCAGTAACTGGTAATAGTAATGGAGGGAAGCCCGGGAGCCTTGACAACACACAGAGGTCTAAGGACAGCACCGAGAAAGAAGCAGTGTGAACTGCAGGGTGGTTACTCCTGTGGGGAGGGGTGGAGGCTGCAGGGTGGAAGACCCCGAGGACCTCTGCTCTGTCACGGAATGCAAAGGCGAATAGTACACGGAGCCTTGGCCAGTGCCTGACACTGACACAGGCGGCCAGTAAATTATCATTTACAGCAGGTCATAAATGATCATAAAATAAGTGATCATTTTTGTGCCTTTTTCTGTTACACTGACTTGGGAATCCTCTGGGAGAAGGGAAGGGAAGGAATTGAAACGGAACTGTCACGCTTTCCAAGTATCCTTTTCCTGTTCGCCTGTGGAACCTGGGTCTTTCTTCCTCTCATAACCCTTCCATTGGGCCCCTCAGTCAGAGCCATGGTTCAGTCTACCAAGAAAAACTCCAGTAGAGAGAGCGAGGAAATCCGTTCAAAGCACCCTGGCTGAGGTGCCACACTGAAAAGGGCCTGTGGCTCTGTCACCAGCTGAGAGCTCAGTCAGGCCTGCCTTGACTCCCAGCCTGCCTTTCCTCCCCACCCCCACCCGTGATCAGCTACCTGGAACATCACCACGAAAAGACAAACCTACTCACTAAGATGAAGTCCCAGAGAAACTGGGCAGAAGCCTGGGAAAGAAAGCTGGTCCCAAACAGCTAGTGGCAGGGGGCATTCTCACCCTTATTACCACACCTTTGAACGCTGCTCCCCAGGCCGAGACCCATGGCTCCCTTTAGGAAGAGAAGCCACACATATACACAAAAGCCCACCAGTCGTGGGGAGTTGGAGGCTAGAAACTCTAAAGGACTAAATGCCCCCCGAGGGACCCATTGTTCCAAAAACAACTGGAATGAGGAAAACTCATTTTCAGCCCAGACAACGTGCTATTTATACAGAGCATCCAATTTCTTTGTCTTGCACCCTTCTCCCAGTGAAATATATCTGACTGCAATTTAATTTATTCCTTTGGAGGAGCCACGAGAATCGTCTGGAAATGAGAGATCTAATTAAGTTATGGTCTCCCTAACTTAAAAGACATGTTCTGGAGAGGGTTCAAAGGGGAAAAAAAAATGGAGTAAGATAATGAAAGGTTGGAGAGTGATAAGTCTGTGATACCGGTTAAGGTTAAGGAAACCTAAACAGTTAGTTCTCTCTGGAGAATACAAGGCTCAGGGCCTTCATTTTGTGGAAGGGTGTCCTCTCTAGTGAGGGTTAGGTAGCTGTGCTGGCAACAGCACATAGGGCCCTTGAGCCTCGAGAAAGAACTTTCTGGAAGGAGCACGGCTTAAACATCTTTTAAAATCTTTCTTTTTAGACTTTTTTATGCGTATGTTTGTCTGCATATGTGTATTTGTACTGTGTTCATGCCTGGTACCCACAGAGGTCAAAAGATGGCATTGTATCCCACAGAACGGGCGTTATAGATGATGAGGAGCCAGCATGTGGGTGCTGGAAAACCAACTCTGCTTCCCTTCTAAGAGCAGCAAGGGCTTTTCACTGCTGACCTAATTTTCCAGCTCCCCTCTTACTCCCTTCTGTTTTCGGGGGTTGGCGGGGGTTGGCAGTGGTGGCGGTGGTGGTGGTGGTGAGGCCAGAAGAAGACAACCTTGAAAATAGTCTTCTCCTTCCATAATGGATGGAGCTCATGCTGTCAGGCTCTGTGGTGAGCACCTTCACCCGCTGGTCTGGAAATGTATTTCTAAAGGTTTCTAGAAAGTAAATTCAAATGACTGAAACAGAGGAGTGAATTCCCTAGGCAGGGAAAACCCCAGCCCTACGAGGCCTGGAGGCCCGAAGCAAGCTGGTTACAGTTCGGATTGAGCCTGTTCCCAGAACTCTGCCCACAGAACAGACAAGCACAGAACAAGGGCAGAAGAATCCCAGCTCTTCTTCGCTGAAGAGCAGAGTTGCCATAGAGCGCCACCCCCACGGTCCACCCCCTGGGGCCAGTGCCAAGGGCAAGTGGGAGGGTGCCGAGAACAGCCAAACCCTGGCTCCGCCGAGGCATCTGCACCCCTCAGACACTGGCAGAGGGTAGACTTCAGAGGCCTCAGCAGAGAGAGGAGCGCCCCTTCAGCCTAGAGTGTGGGAGTCCAGCCTCACCCTCTGGTCTCAATGGGGCAGTGCAGCGGTGAATACTCTTGGTAGAGTGGTCTCACCTGAGACCAGTGAGTGGGACAATCTGTGAGCTCCTGACAGCGTCACATGAAACATCCGGGTTCTAACTGACATCTAGCATTCATTTGTAGTTGGCGAAACAAAACGTCAGGCCTCCTGCCTACCAAGGAAGGGGATCAGGGCTGATGGACAAGCCAAACAGGCCACTAGCCTGTGGGAGGAGCCTGTAGTACTACCAACCAACCACCTACAGTGTGCTCTGCTGGGAGTCCTCCCCTCTGCTGGTATTCCTCCTGGTCCTCCCAGCTCCCAGGATCTTCAGATCTTTGGATGTGAAAGGATGGCACCAAGGTCATGCTTTAGAAGATCCACAAAGAACCTTTCCTGCTGGTTTGCCTGTGACAGCATCCCTCCTCTCTCACCTCAGCCCTTCTCTTCCTCCCACTCCCTTCCCTCTTTCCTTCTCTTTGTTGTCCCCTTACCTCCTGCCTGCTTTTCTTTATGAAACTTTGCACAGAATCAAATGAAAATGAAAAGCCAGGCCTGCGGTGCTGGTTTCTGATTGGCGGGCCTCTTTCAGAGATCATGGCCTGATCCAGGCTTGTGTCATTTCCAGATGCCACAAAAGCCTCTGCTCTCAATTCCCTCCACATTACTCCAGCTCAGCGGTTCTCAACCTTCCTGACGCGGAGTTCCTGTAATACAGTTCCTCATGCTGTGGTGACCCCAACCATAAAACTGTTCTCTTTCCTATTTCATAACTGTAACTTTGCTAGTTATAAATCGTAACATAAATATATGATATGCAGGATATCCGACAGGCGAGCCCCAAAGGGGTAGCATCCCTCAGCTTGAGAGCTGCAGCGAAGACACGGTGCTAAACATGAAAAGGAATTATGAGAGCCCTTCGGATTTCAGAGCAACGGCTTAGAGACGCTTTCCCTACTGTGCTGGAATCTACTCTGAGTGACTCTTGGAGAGAAGCACAGCCTCCCCCAGGCTCCTGCCCTGCTCTGTGTGCTCCAGTTATCTGTGTTCAAAAGACCTATTTGCAATGAAAAAAAAAAAAGAAAACACAAGGCCAAGCACAGAACCCTCCTAGCGGGATCAACGCCCTATATAACCAAAATTAATTACATCTCTTCTTCATGTCGCCAAGACAACGTTACATTCTGGAAATATTTAATATGAACTCTAAGGTGTAAAAACAAAACTCTCAACCTGCAGGATAGCAACTGCTAGGTTTTCCCACACTTAGCACATTTAACTGAGTTAAAATATGGCATAATTAACGAGAGACTCTTTGCTCAAAATCAGTTTAACGGTCTGTGCCGCTCTGGGGGCGGGGCAGACCTAGGTGGAGTCCATTCTCTTTCTCAATAGGAAAGTCCAGATGTACCCTAAGGAAGCCGCCAGTGCTGTAAGGGACAATGGAGGAGAGAAACCTGCAAAACAATGCCTTTTTTGGAAACAAGGCCTCACTTAGCCCAGGTTGGCCTAAAATTAACTGTGTAGCCAAAGATGACCTTGCAATTCGGATTCTTCTGCCTATCCCCCCTGGGTGATGAGATTTCATGATGTGTCACCATGCAGGTTTTATGTAATGTGTCTAGGTGTTTTGCCTGCAAGTACATAGATACACCATGTGTGTGCCTGGTGACCGTGAAGGCCTGAAGAGAGAACTGGATCTCCAGGAACTGGAGCTACAGTTGTGAGTCACCATACGATGCTGGGAATCCATTTATGTGGCATTGGGAATGGAATCCCGGCCTCTGAAGATAAAGAAACACTCAGGGCCACAGTCCCAGCCCAGCAAAGCCTTTCTTCTTTTGTAAGTGGCTTTTAGGTAGAAATGTCAGAGGCTTTGAGGGGCTATCTGCTGAGCCAAGCACTTCTGCATGACCAGGGGCAGCTCAGCATTGGTGCTGGAGTCTGGCAGCCACCTTGAAAGCAAGAGGTGACCTTCCATTTATTTCTCTCTCTGGCAGGAAAGCAAAGAGTGGGCAAGTGACTTTGAATACTGGGGACTGAGTAGAACATGTTAAATCCTCCTGGCTGCCTCTTCTGTATCCCAGGCTGGCCCGCTACAAGGAAAGGCTCCCAAGGTTTGCCCCTAAGGCCATAAACCAGTGGTGGAAGTCCCATCATAGGGGCTGCATCCCCAGACTTCCCAGAGTGTGTCTAAAACTGAAGCTAGCACCAATTCTGTACACACTGTGCTTGCCCTTCCTCTTCTAATAAAAGTCTCATTTATAAGTTGGGCAGAATGGTCATCTGATAGGGTACTTGCTTGGTATGCATTAAATCCTGGCTTCCATTCCTAACAGTGCATAAACTCAGCGTGGTGGCCCAGGCCTGTAATCCTAGCACTTGCAGGATAAAGGCAGGATAATCAGGAGTTCAAAACCCTCCTTGGCTGCACAGGAAGTTCAAGGAACAGGCTGGACTACGTGAGACCCTACCTCAAAACACAAAACAAAAGCCAGGCCAGGCATGGTGGTACCTGCCTTTGTGGAGGCACAGGCAGTCAGATCTCTGAGTTTGAGGCCAGCCTTGTTTCCCTTGTGAGTTTTAAGCTAGCCAGAGATCCATAAGAGCTCAGCCCTCAAATTAAAACAGCAAAACAATAACAAACAATCAAACTAGCAAATAAAACAACAAGACCCCAAATCAGGGTATGGTGCTCACAGCTATAATCTCAGCACTTGTGGGGCCATAACAGGTCATCAGTTTCCACATAGAAAGTTTCAGGCCCGCCTGATCTTTATGAAGCACTGTCTCAAAAACAACAGCAAAGCAAAACCAGAATCCCTTCCTATAACAACAGCCTGTGTCAATCACCATGCTGCTTCTCTTGACATACCTGTTTCTGTCTCCATGGTAGATAGGGTGGCTCATGACAGCTCTTGACTTCAAAGTTCAGTCTCTCTCAGAGATGCTGGGCTCCACTGAGAAGACCCACAGATGCCCAGAGCAGCCATGCCACCCCCAGAAGACAGGAAGCTTCCCCAATTCAGTGACTGGCCATTGCTGTCCCAAAGTTCACCAGCCACACTGGGGGCTCAAGGTAGGAACCTTCCTACCTCAGATGAAGTCTTAGCTGCTGTAATGTCTGGGGTGGTGACAAACAGGGGCAGCTGAGCTTGACCACCTTGAAAGACACAAAGTGAGGGGCTGGGGTGATAGTATAGTTGGTACTTGCAGTATGAATGTGGAGGCTGAAAGTAGAGCCCTAGAATCCATGCTAAAAAAACAAATAAAAGAAAGGCCAGCCATGGAACCACTTCTGTCACCCCAGAGCTGTGGAACACAGACAACTGAATCCCTGGTCAGGCAGCCTCGCCTGCTCAGTGAGTTCCAGGCCAACCACAGGCACCGTCTCAAAACACAAAATGGATGACTCCTCAGTAACGAAGATGATCTCTTCCCCTTCACATGTATGTACATGTTGTATACATACATATATGTGCACTCACACATACACGCAAGCTGAGAGATGTCCAGATCAATGCATTAGCACCACAATCCTCACCCAAGGGCAGCCTGGTGGACAGAGACGGAGCTTAAGGACGTGGGAACTCCTGATGTGGAGGGTTATGTGTGACCAGCACCTGAGAGACGGGGTCTAATGGTGGAAGCTTCAGCCGCTCAGCTGACTGCAAAGGATCATGGGAGAGTTGTGTGTGACCTGTACCTGAGAGACGGGCTCTACTGGTGGAAACTGCAGCCGTTCAGCTGACTGCAGAGGAACGATCTAGATCAGGCACCGATTGCCAAAGTGGTCAGTTAATTAACAGTTTTAGCGTGCTCAACTTCCTCTTCTAAGATAAAATTCACCCCATGAGCAAAATGGTCGCTCTTCTAAAAGCACAGGTTGAGGCATCCCTCATTGCAGACTGTCGCATTTCAGAGGGGTTTTTTGGACTTGGACATGGTTAGTTGTGTGGACACCGCTGAGTTTCTGCTGTGTCCAGGGCTTTCCCAGGACAGCCTCCACCCACATCCCTGTTGTTCATCACTGAAACTAGCAGCCCAGAGTTGTCTCACCCAAAACTTCCGTAATCTCTGGCCTTTTCTGTATGCAAATGAGTAATCAGTAGATTGCCAGTTTTTGCTTGTCATCTGTCATTTCCTCATGAAGACAAAAGGTTAAAGACCGTGCTCCGTTAAAATGCCTTTCTAGAGTATTGTCACCTTCTCTGGCCTGTTGGGTTACCAAATGCATCTCCCTTCACCACCCTTTGAGACAGGGTCTTACTATGTAGCCCAGGCTGGCCAGGAACTCACTCGGTAGACCTCAGACTCACAGATCTGCCTGACTCTGCCTCCACAGTGCTGGAGTTAAAGGTCCTATAATAGACTGAGTACACCTAATCAAAACATTTGAAATCCAAAATATTCCGAAACTCCCAAATTTTGAGTATCATGTCAAAGTTTAAGAAAGTTGTCTTAGGTTTTTGGTTTTGCAGATGAAGGCATGTGAACTATACATGCTGAACTCTGGAACTCTAGAGTCTAACCAAGGAGCCTCAGCAACTTTCCCCTTCCTGTCACCCACCTAAAGGTCTTGCCTGAGCTGGCACCTTCACATCAAAGCAGGAACCCCTCTCATTGGTCTACATGGCCTGAGGAAGGGCCTTGGCTGGTGAGTGGGTCACTAGTTCTGTTCTCTTTTCAGACCCAGAGAGAAGTGGCTGAGAACCCTCTTGTTCAGCCCAAGCTTGTTAGACCTACTCCAGACTCCGGCAGTGCCTCCCAGGATGCATGGAACTTTGGCCACAGAGAGAATGGGGACATGGGGAATGTCAGAGTCGGTTTCTCTGGGCTAACACCGGACATTTACCTTACCGCATCAGCTGACGCCTCCCTCCTACCTGTCAAAACTATGAGACAATCTAACCTCTTCTCTGTAGGAACACTGGACATGAAAAAGGCTTCTGTGGGGCTGGAGAGATGGCTCGGCAGTTTACAGCCCTGTTGTTCTCGTAAGAAGGCCTGGGTTTGACTCCCAGAACCCACAGGGTATTTCACAGCCATCTGTAACTCCAGTTCTAGGATCCATTGTCTTCTTCTGGCCTCTAGGAGCACCATGCTGCACATACATAATGCAGGCAAAAGTTCATACATATAAAAATAAAATAAATAAATCTTTAAGGCTTTTATGATCCAAAACATAAAGCAAAACAACAACAAATGTCCTTGCTTATCGAGAAGGGTGAAGGACCCTGAAGCTATTCATTCTCTCTTTCTTTCTCTGTACCGTCTCTGTGACTCGTTGTGTCTTTGCTCTGTGTCCTCCCATCCCCCTCTCTGTCCCTCTCTCTTTCACCTGTCACCTCTCAGGGGACAGTACGAACTATAAAGATTCAGTCTCTTCTTCAGTTGGCAGCCAGAGGTCCATGAGTGTGAGGCAGCATCTGGCGACCAGCCAAGAGCCATGCACACCAAACACATGCAGCAGTGGGGCTAGTAAGGCCACCAACTCAGGTTATTTCTATTGCCAAGGAAGGCAGCACCAACCACCAAATGTCCTTTCCCCAAAGAGACCCAGTTCCCACTTTGGTGCTCAGTTCTAATGTTTTCCACGGGGGTGGAGGGCTGGTAAGTCCACAGGAAGATTGACAAAGAAAGAAATGATGTCTTCAAGGTATTTTGAGCCTTCCCACCCCCGGTCAGTCTAAGGGACAGTGATCACATGACTGCAGAGAGCTTGCCATCACCCTGCCTTTTGCCTCTCATGAGAAGGCCAAGAGAAGGACTCGACTTTTGAGGGAATCACTTCCTCTAGACATTATAAGGACATTTCCGGTTGCCCAATGGCTTCTGTACTCAGAAAGTCCTTCCATGAGTCTGCTTCTTGTGAACTCAGTGTTCTCAAACTCATCCTTCCCTTCTGTACCTGGTCTCTCTTTCCCACACACTAAAAACCTTTCATCCTGTCACATTCACACAAGGGAGACTTAGCTACCTGCTAAGAACAGAGGTAGCTTCACTAAACAGGCTCATCCTCAGAGTTTTGGCTCGCATCCCTGTGGCGTTTCCCCAGGAAGCTTTGAGAGGGCAGCAGAGAGGCCTGTCAGTAAGCATCAGCTGTAATGGGCAGACCCATTTCCGTTGGAGGAAATGCACCTAATGGAGAAAGATGTATTGATCCTGACGGCCTGTGTCAGGGTCAGGCTCCCAGTGGAGAGCCCTTTCAGTCAGCTCGGGTTAATGGCCTGCCTGTCTCTAATAATCAATGCAATGACTAGCCTTTGGCTATTGCCTCCAAGGCCAGCCCATGGGGAGAAAAACACACTGAACTTTTTCATAAATCTCATCAGAGAAAGAAAGGATGAGCTATTTGGGGAATTAGGTGTGCAGGCCCTCCCCAGGGAACTCCAGTGAGGCGAAGCCTCTCTGCCCACTAGCACCTCCATCAAGCAGCCCTTCTCAGGGGGTGGTTAGCACGAAAAATGCTTTTTAGGTTTCCATTGTGTTTACGTGGCAGGGCCTAGCAGCCCAGACGGGAGGCCTCGTTTTGTTCTTGCTAAAGAGAGGCAGGAGCTGTGTGGCCTCTGCCGCAGGGAGGTAGCAGTCTGTAACTGGGAAACCAGCTATTAGCCCATGGGTGGCAACCTCACAAACACACTGCCCCCCACTGCTAGGTGTCTCCGGCAATGCCTCTCCTCCCCACATGATGGGGGAAGGGCTGCGTGCCTGTCTGCTGTGTAAAAAAAAAAAAAAAAAAACTTGTTACCGGGAACCAAATTGTTTCTGGCTAGAAGCCGCTGGTGGGCAAGTTATTTCTCCCCATGACTCAATTTCTGAATTTCTTAAGTGGGGGTGACTATAGCCGACTCCTTCAGGAAGGTTCACGGTTAAGATCAGGTAATGCGTTTGGAGCGCTCAGCATGGTGCCTTGCATATATTAGACGTTGAACAAAAATAACATCTGCACGCACGCCTGTGCTCATCAGTCTATCAATCTCCACCGTTTCCCAAGGATAAATGGAAGTTCCGTGCTAAGAGAGGCATTTCAAGGTTGAGCGCTCATTGACCCAGATTCCTTTTCTGCTAAAACCATCTACAACTTCTGGGAAGGTCTTGAAAGAGTGTTTGAGACTGGGTAAGAGAGAAATGCTTTCTAGACAAGACAACAGCACAAGCAACGGGGCCACAGTGGAAATCGGCGGGGCCGGGGGATGTGACAGAAAAGTCTTCTGAGAGGAGGGTGGTGGACCTAGGCTGTAGCCGGCAGTGATATCTAGATTCAATCAGGAGGAAAAGTGAAGGATCTCTGAGAGGCTGTGGATCGGGGGAGGACCATGATCTACCGCCTCGATCATCCAGGCCAGCACTGCAGGTGGTGGTGGTGGTGGTGGGGTTGCTAAAGTCAGTTCTAAAACGGAGGCATGGATGAGACTGCGGAGATGCTCAGTGCTTGCTGTACAAGCACAGGGATGAGAGTCTGAATCCTGCGCACCCACATAAAAGGCAGACCAGGTGGCAAATGTCTCCTTTCCCAGCCCAGGGAGGCAGACAGGATGATTCTATGGGCTCACTGGCCAGCTCCTCTAGCTGATCCACGAACTTCAGCTTCATCGGGAGACAATTTATCAAAAAACAAAGACAGACTTGGCCGAGAAGTGGCTGATGTTGACCTGTGGCTTCTACATGTGCAGTCATTCAAGGGGACAAGGGAGCAGGCATACGTGCATGCACACGTACCTCTGATCTCAGATCATTATAGTTCTCCTGCGGGTGTCCTTACCACTCTGCAAAGTGGCGTCACTACCCCTCACTGGATTATTTCCCTACAGAGGACATAGCTTTCCAAAGTTCTGTCCATTGCACAAGCTCAACTAGTATTATCCCCTGGGAACCTGAGGCTCAGAAGCTACAGTCTTGCAGCAAGGAAGCCAGAGGCACCATGACCCAGGAACGAGACGACCGATATTAACATTCATCCCAGGGTCCTGCCCACAGCAGGTGCTGGATAAACAAGGCCACAGTTCCCACTTCACGACTCTGTTCTCTACAGGGACTGACTATTTCTGCAGGTCTTCCCGCACTTTTTTGTGGAGAGGCCTCTGAGTGTAAGATGAGGTTAGTCCTTTAACGAGCCCCTGGGTTCAAGATCACACTTAAGGTGTCTGTCTGAAGTCTCAGCAGTCAAGGGGATTCTATTTCAGGTTCTACAGAACATCACGGAAGACCGAACTGTCCCAGAGGAACAGTGTCTGCTCTTAGAGTCATGCCAACCCCACAGAAAACAGCCAAGATGATTTGGGAGGGAAAATGTCCACTGAATAATAAAGGCCGTGTCCCTATAGGGTGCTGTGGAGGGTGGGAGTGAATGCAGTCACAGAGAGTTCCCAGAAGTCACTCAGGGCTGGCAGCCCTGGGAAGTGGCTCTAAGGGAAGGTGCAGAGAGCTCCTTGGGCAGAGAAAGGATGTCACCGCTGTGCTAGAGACAGTTCCATAATTACTTCCATGGGGCCTCCTAAAAGCCCCACAGTTCTAGGGCAGCCAGCCATTATAATTTCACGGAAAGGGAGGCAACAGAGAGGTAAACAGACATGCCCAGAACTGCTCACTAGCTCAAGAAAAAGGCAAGATTAGAACCCACTCCTTGTGTGAGGTCTGAGGTATGACTGAAGCTCAGAGTTCATTGAGGTGGGAGAGGGTTGCAGCAGCTGGGATTGCAAGCAGAGAGAAGAACCAGCCCCCGCTCCATCCCACGGCACCAAAGGAGCGAGTGACAGACTCTGCAGGAATAGAGTCATTTCAGGTTGCGGATGACAACAGACACTAATTTCTCTTCTCCTCCCATCCCCACCTCCTCATTCCCCTAACCACTAGAATCGGCTAAGAATACTTGAGCGAAGATGGGGTTTGTCCTCCTGAAATGGTTTCATCCCAGAGCTGCAGAAGAGGCTGCGTGACTCAGAGCTGCACTGGGTCAGAGGAGCGCAGACTAGACAGAGAGAGTCCTTGTCTTCCTTGGTGACAATGGATTAGTCACCTAAGCTCCAGAGCTTCTCAGGGGCCAGGTGCTATACGGATCATTTGCCATGTAAACAGTCTCTTTAAACCTCTCTCCCTTGCCCTCTGGGCAAGTACAGTATTTCTTTGCTAAACTGGTAGAAAAAGCTGGGGTCTGGGGAGTCAGTATAATTTGGCTGGTTCAGATAGCTGAAAAGAGGGGGTGTCACTGCTGAGTCTCCCAAGAATCAGGGCAGGTGGTGGGGGCTGGGACCAACAGTGGCCGCTCTGTTTCTGGGAATGATAATGAAAAGTAAATGATGATCTAAAATGGACTCCTTTCCATCATGTGGCTGCTCATTAATTCATTCATTCATTCAAATATCCCCTGGCAAGCAAATATTCAGCCAAACTCTGTTGCCAGGTGCTGTGTTAAGGGCTGTGAATAAACAGACTGGCAAGCATGGCTGCTACACTTAGGAGAGGCCAGCCTAAGCCACACCAACAAACAGCTATAAGAAAGTGGAGGAGCTGGCATTAATGGTTAATTAATTAATTAATTAATACCTAGGGTCATCTATTACAGTGTGCAGACACCGCTTTGTGTAATTCTTAGTTTTTTTCTGTTTCCTTTCTTTTCAAAGAATGTGTTTTACTTATTCTTTGACAATTTCACAGATACAAAATATCTTGATCATATTCAACCCAAATCCCTTCTCTCACTGTCCTCCTTCTTTTTTGTCTCTTTTTCCTCTTCTTCCTCCTCCTCCTCATTATCATCTCCCTTTAGAAATAACCCACTGAATATCTGGGTGTTAGGGGCTCACGCCTTTAATTTCAGCACTTGGGAGGCAAAGGCAGGCATATCTCTGAGAGTGAGGCCAGCCTGGTCTTCAGAGTGACTTTCAGGACAGCCAGGGCTACACAGAGAAACCCTGTCTCAAAAAAAAAGACCAAAAAAAAGTCCACAGAGAAACCTTGCCTCAAAAAAGACTACACACACACACACACACACACACACACACACACACACTGAGTCATTGAGTCCAGTTATTGCTGCCTGTATGGGTATGCATGTAGAGTCACCATTGGAGCATGGGTAAACCGCCAGTAGCCATAACCATGAGGAAAAATGACTACCCTTTCCTCAGCAGCTATCAACTCCCAATAGCTCCTCAGCTAGGAATGGGACCTCATTAGCCTCTCTCCCATCAACTCGTTTAATTCATAAGCCACTTTTGATGGGGTGGATGATACCACCTACATACACATGCTAAAAACTGCAGAGAAAATAAAAAGATACAGAGGGGCTTCGCTGATACAGGGCTCACCTTCCAAGCATGAGAATGTGACTTCAGTCTCCTGAGCCCACACAGAAGTGCCAGGTGTTGTGTGTGTGTTTGTAATCCCGGAGACGGGGAGGTGGAGACAGGTAGATACAGTCTAACGTAACTAGTGAGCTTCAGGCCAATGAACGACTGTCTCAAAGGAGATAAACAGCCTTTGTGAGGGTGTCTCCTGACGCTCTCTCTAGCCTCCACACACACTCACGTGCAACCACCCATACATGAACACACATATACAGCTGCATATACAGGAACACGCACACACACACACACACACACACACACACACATATACACACATTATTATTTTTTTCATTGGAACACAGATGGCGAAGGATCTAGGATCAGTCCAAGTGACTCATCACACTCATGAGTTTGGAGAAAGTCTCTAAGGCTCTCCAGGGGGATGGGTTTCTATCATGACCTTGGGCACGTCTCTACAGAGAAGGACACTCCTTCTACCACAGTGCTGCCAGCTGACTCTCTGGGGGACGATGTGAAACTTTTTCACACCCAACTACCAGCCCAGTTCTACCAGAGGGGTAAAAGTGTCATGGTACAGCCAAATGTCCCTCAGCTGGTCACTTATTTCAAGAGGCATCTGAAGCCCGGTGAGCCAAAGGGCAGAAGAGTTGTGGGGTATGACGGACTCATGACCACAATTATATACAGGATTTGAGGCTCAAAACCCAGAAGTACTGTAGGAATCAGGGTAAAGAAGACCAACAGGGCAAGACCCTGCTACCACACAGGACTCAATGCAGTCTCTTCTCTTACGCTAAAGCCAACATCATGGGTGACCACCTTACCTCAGCACATGGAGCCCAAACCAGGGCCTCCCTCTTCCCCTAGACCCCGAGTCTTAGCTGACTCTCAGTCTGCTCCCTGGATTTTGCCTCTCCTACTGGCTGAGATCCACCATTGCTTCCTTGGCTGGTCCCTGCCTAGGTGTGAACACTCGATCTGTGGCTTATCATCTCCCAGAAGCTTCCTGCTTTCTCTGGGCACCCACATCCCCTGTATCCACCTTCCCAATTACATACCCCCCCCAAAATTACTGTGAACTATCTGAAGCGCAGGCCATTTCTTGTTTTTTTCTGTAGTTTCAACAGCTGGCATAGTATCCGGTATACAGGAGGCGATAATGTTAAAATGTGGCCTCCGACATGATGTTAAAGGTATTCTTCACAGTGTGGCAAGAACCCTAAAGTGACACCTTTTATACACCTGTTTCAGTGCTCCCCTCTTTGTATAATCCCGTCAGCTTGAGTGCAGGTGAGGCCATGACTCACTCTTATCCAACAGAATGTGGCAGTGGTGCCAGGCTACAGTTTCTGTGATTACACTAGCATCCATACAGAAGACTCCAAGAGACTCCCTCTCCTGCTGGCTGCAGAGCAGGAACTGCCTATAGAGAGAAGCACATGGCAAACTCTATGTGGCCTCTAGGACTTGCAAGTGGCTCACGGCCAACATCCACCAAGAGACTGAGGCTCCTTCCTCAGTCCCACATGCAAAGGGAAGTGAATTCTGCCAGCAGCAGAAGCAGCTTGGAGAAGGCTCCAGTTTAGGCTTCCAGGGGAGAACACAGCCTGGCTGTTGTCAGGTGACTGAGACCTTGTGAAATGAAACACCAAGCAGAGAGCCTACAGCCAAATAGTTCTGGACTTGCCAGCCTACAGGCAATGTGAAAGAACAAGTGGGTGTGTTCCAGGCTGCTGAGTTTTAAGGCGGAGTAGTAGAAAATGAAAACACCCAGCCTTACATGCTGAGTTAAACAGGCATGGAGGGAACACTGATTGATGTTTGGCTGGTATGAACTTGAGGGAGAGTGAAGTATTTTATGCAGGAGAAGAAAACCATTGTTCCAATACTCCGTATCAAGCACGTGTCTCATCCCTTTCCTGGCACCAGTTAAAAGTCCACGTGGGTCCTCTAGATCAAGGGGTGACAGGTTGGTACCTCAAGAGGAAGGAGCAGAGCCGTGATGACATGGACTGCACAGCTAGACAGATCTCTACCCTCTGGAGGCTCAGTCCCTGTGTGTGCAAAACAAAGCTTTCGACGTCTGTTTGTGTGGAATGTAGGCAAGGGGTGCACACTCAGGGCCTTCATGGAGTCTGTGTTGTCACCTAAACTGCCAACCTCCACCATTATGTCTTTCCCTGTCTCTTCTGATTAAGATTATCCCTGCTTTGCTTTGGTATTCTCTTGAACAGACTCCTTTGGCAATATAGTTTTCTGCAGGTGTTTGCAAGGCCCACTCTGCAGCCCAAATCCTAGGAAATCCCAAGTGGCCTGTTCTAACAGTGCTGAGCTGCTAAGGGAGGCCAGGCATGGCTTCCTGAAATGATTTCTTGTTTCCTCCTCTATGGGAGTACTTGATATTTATAACTAGGGACTTATATCAAACCCACCAGGAAGTGAGAAGGCCCACAAACTCTCTTGGGCAGTCATTTGTCTGCTTGGCCTAACTACATGCCTGCCTCCCCCCTTTGCCAAGTCTCCCGATTTTGGGCCACAGCTCCCTGAGCACAGAGGATGAGGAACTTCAAACTCTGGGGTACAGTAAACATGCCCTTCTACTCTATTGTACAAGCCTGTCTCTCCAAATGCCTCAGCAGAGCAAGAAACCGGGACCAGAAGGTATTTGTGAATGTTATGGTATGGACAGAGACCACACAGCACATTTGTCTAATACCACCTGGCTTTGATTATCCTAGATTTGATAGATATATACTGCTCTAGTTCAGGCTGTGATCGCTATGTACTGCTGACTTCGGTAACTGATAGCATAAGAAATTTGTACACCTTTAATCCTAGCACTTGGGAGGCAGAGGTGGGTGGATCTCTGAGTTCAAGGCCAGCCTGGTCTATAGAGTGAGACCAGGACAGCCAGGGCTATACAGAGAAACCCTGTCTCAAAAACAGAACAAAATAATGAAGCCGAAGGCAGAGAAGGAGGAAGAGGAGGAGAAGGAAGAGGAGAAGGAGGAGGAAACAGAAATTTACACTTTGCCGGTCTGGAGTCTGGAAGTCTAAGATCAGGGCCAGCCTGGCTGGGGTCTCACGTGGGCTCTCCAGGTTGGCGGAAGGGCAGGTATACCGTAGGAATCTGTGTACTGTACTGCAGGATTCAAACCCATGAACTCTGACACGGTAGCCAAGCACTCTACTATCGAGCACAACCCTAGCTCTGGAGTGACTTTCACAAGGCACTTATCCCACTCTTTAGGGTGCTGCCTCTGTATCCCAATCACTTCCCAAGAGGAAATGTGCGGTGTATAGCATCCTCGAAGACTCTCACTTTAACATACACAATATAATATGTATGTGGGCAAAGACACTTAGGTTCTTATTTTAGGATTCAATGGTATATAGCATATAACACATTCAATAGTATATAGCATCCATGAAGACTCTCATCATAAAAATACTTAATATAATATCTGTATGGACAAAGATACTTAAGTTCTTATTTTAGGATTCAACAGTGTGTGTGTGCACACACTAAGATTTGGTATCCGAGTCAGACATGGTGGGACATGCCTGTAAGACCAGTACTGAAGAGGACAATCACAAATTTGCAGCTATCTTGAACTACAAATCAAATACCAGGCCAGTTTGGACTATATGGTGAAAGACACTGTCTCAAAAACAGGGGGAGGGCAATGAGGGGAGAGAAGAAACAAACAAACATAAACATGATATTTGGGATACAGTGCCCTCAAAATGTCAGGTCTCAGAGGTTACGTCCTCCTGTTTCAAATGGGGAACAGAGACCCACAGAGGTAGCAATATGGTGAGTTAGGCGTCTGGGTCTCTTCACCCCCGAGCTGCTCTCTACACAGTAACACTGTCTCTTTTCCACCTAGAAGGTGCTGCTTGCTTCCTTTCTGACTCAGCCAACCCCTTGAGCTCCTGGGCAAGCACTAGTTTGCTGGAAGCTACTGTGACAACCTTGGCAGGAGGCAGAGAAAGCACACTCCTCAGCCTGTCTTTGGTCCCACCAGGTGGCCCTGCGGGTTGAGTACCAACTGTTCTCCTTCTCAAGCCAGGCCCTCCCTAGGGTCCAGCTTCCTCTTTCCAGCTCTCCAGACCCTGCCTCAGCTCTCCAGACCCTGCCTGAGCTCTCCACAACGAGGCAGCATAGCTTCTGACAGCAGCCTGGACCATCCAAGATGAAAAGACATAAGAGAACGGAGTCTTCAAGGAGCTCACAACAGGCCCTGCTCAGGATCTTTGCCCTGGAGATAACAGAGGATGTGAGAAGATGTGGCAGAGGGGGGACAGAACAACTTCCTCCTTTGGTGGGTGGAAGAAAGAACCACAGCATAGACACTCAAGAGCTTGTTGGAGTAGGAAGTGTCCTGAGACTCCTCAAGCCCTGTTTCCTCTTCTGTGATCTTCCCCTAAAGGCTCAGTGAAGAAGGCTATGAGGGCTGGATGGTGCCCTAAACCATGCTAGGCACCTCTGCTTATGTCACAATATTAAATTAATTCTCCTGGCAGGGCTTTGAGGTAAAGAGAGAGAGAGAGAGAGAGAGAGAGAGAGAGAGAGAGAGATCAAGCATTGGGAGATGGCTCAGTGGGCAAAGGTACTTGCTGCAAAGCTGACAACCTGAGTTTAATCCTCATGAACCAGATGGTGGGAAGAGAGACCAATTCCCAGAAATTGTCCTGACCTCCATATGTATACTGTGGCCTATGCACAAGCGCACACACACACACACACACACACACACACACACACTATACCACACACCAAATGCATGCAACACATACTAAATAATCAATTGAAAAAATAAAATTTAAAATTAAGGAACCATTTGACCACTATAAAAAGTTATTGTTTTGCTTTGTTTTTAAAGACAGAGTTTTTCTATAGCCCAGGTTCACCTCAGTCTAGCAATTCTCCTGCCTCAAGTGCTGGGATGACAAGCCTAGACCACCATGTCTGGCTAAGGTAAAAAAGGGAAAGATAAGGAAATGGGAGCAGAGGGTGGGGTTGTTAGTTAGCTTACATGTGGAAGTTTCAGCTCACACTGGCTCTCCTACCAAGACGTGGTGTCCTGTTCCTGGAGTAGGAAGGGAGTCTGACTTAGCTCTGGGTGGCTCTACATGCATTTCAAGGTCAGATGCTCTCAAGAAATTTCCCCACGGCTTATTCTCATTGCTACATTCAAATGCTGCCCCCAAATGTGGTCGGCCTTGATTCCTGTCAGGCCAACATGTGGTATTGCTTATGCCTACACGGGACCTAATTCCTTCTATTCCAACTTTTTTTTTTTTTTTTTTTTTTTGAGATAAGGTTTCTCTGTGTAGCCTTGGCTGTCCTGGAACTCACTCTGTAGCCCAGGCTAACCTCGAACTCACAGAGATCCACCTCCCTCTGCCTCCTTGAGTACAGGGATCTCAGGTGTGTGTCACCACCGCTCCACCCTTCTGTCCTAACTTACTCAGTCATCCTCCTTAACCAGTTCACGAATTGACCCAGAATGCCTGTGTCCAGTGTCCTCTGTGATAAAACCAATAGGAGCACTATTTGGATCCAAGACTCCACAATGAACTCCAACTCCTGCCCCAGAAACAATTACATTAGCCTGTGAGTACCAGAAGGAAAGCAGAGTCTTAAGCCATAGTCTTTGGCTCAGCAGCTGTCTTTAGCCAGGACATTTTCAGGAGAGCTCTTTTGGTTTGTGTTGTCCCTCTGTCTCTGTCTCTCCTCCCACTCCCCATCGTCCTTTCCTCCTTCCCTCTCTCTCTTTCTCTCTCCTGAATATAATTCAACCAGGCTTAACAAAGATAGGGCCTTGAGTCTGAGTTGTCAAAATACCCTTCTGTCCGGGGTTAGGAGGACCCCGGTGAGTCACTTCCCCTGCTTTACTTCCTCTTTCACTGATACAGCATCCCCAGTGGAGTGGGAGGGGGAGATAAACAGACCGAGGCTGGGACCTTTCTGGTGCCATGCAGAAGCCGAGGTGTGTGCTTTTGTGTGCAGTTTTCTTTCTCGAAGGCACCCTCTCCTCCATTGCCCACTTCCCTCCACAATCAAAAGCCCAATCTTCATTCTCCTTTACAAAATCTTCCTGTGCTTAGGGCCTTCCCCCAGCAGGTGATAAGCCAAAAGCCTAGCTGCTCTCTGGGATGCAGAAGCGACTGGATCACATAAATGTATCCTCCCCATTGCACAGAGCTGGGAGTTGTGGGCTGGGGGCACAGCCTACTTGATGACCTCAGACCTGAGGATCTACATCAGCTACATTCCAGGTCCTTTCCCCCATCCCTCTGATGAGCTCCTGTGCAGGTTTATAAAAGGGTGATGCTGGAGATAGAGCTAGAGTCTAGTCCCAGCTACATCATCACGTGACCTTCTGTGTGTCCTCTCCAGCCTCCTTGAGCTTATAGGAAATGAAAGGGGCTCAAGGAGATCTCAGGCCCTTTTCAGTTCTAGTAGCTTATGTGTTTTTCTGTGCTGTGGAGTCTCTTGTACCCACAAGGGGAGGAAGTGGGACTGTGGTTTCCTTAACCTTAAGCTGAAATGAGTAGATAAAACAGAGGTATGGGCTACAGGGAAGGAGGGGGCGTGAAGAATCCTCACTGGAAACTGGTGCCAGATACCAAAGCAAGAGTCATGCTTACAGTACTGAATGCTAGACAAAGCAGCCACCCCAAGCTCAAAGGACCCTCCCCCCTGGGCAGAATCGCAGTTTGCTCTGGTTCCTCACCATAGAAGGAACCATACAGTCTCTCTAAGCCACATGACACGGTCTGACCCTTCCAGTTATTTCTTAGATGCAACACAGAGTGAGTTCCCCCATTCATTCTGTTGGTACCCTCAGAGGCTTGGTTCTGGGGCCCCATTCCCCACACCCAGCACACAGACATCAAAACAGATGCAGAGGTCTCTTACAAGGACACACGAACATCCTCCCCCAATGCTTTATTTTTATTTTTTCTTTGTTGTTGTTTTGAGCCTCCAGAGTGCTGGGCTTAAAGGTTTGCACCACTACGGCCCAGAACAGACACACATTTTTAAATACCTTTGACCAGTGATTGATTAAATATTACACATGGACAAGGAGGGCTAAGGGTACTGTTTCATAGTAAAGGCCATAGAAGAGAAAGACTCAGAGCAATTTGTTTGGAGAAATGGGGGCCCAGGTTCAGCTTATCAAGAAGTCTGGGTGATAGAGAAATGGCTCAATGGTTTACAGTACTTGTTTTTCTTGCAGAAGACCTGGGTTCGCCTCCCAGCACCCATAAGGCAACGCGCAACCATCACAACTAGAAAGTTCCAAGAGATCCGATGCCTTCTTCTGACCTCATCTGTCAGGCACACACATGGCACACATACATACATGCAAGTAAAATACTCACACACATAAAATAAAATAAATCAATCTACCTCGTGCCCCCATTTGACTAGGAAGCTTCTACTTCAGATAATCAGGCAGGATTTGACGAAAAAAGCTTTATTCTGTTTGCTACATGCATAGTCCTACCTGACCTAGCCTGCTCCCCTCCCACCCCTCCACACCAAATCTCCCCCCTTGAGTTCACCTTGTCACTTTAGCCCCCAATCACCTGGATGCTTTTCTTTCTTTCTTTCTTTCTTTCTTTCTTTCTTTCTTTCTTTCTTTCTTTCTTTCTTTCTTTCTTTCTTTCTTCTTTTCCTCCCTCCCTCCCTCCCTCCCTCCCTCCCTCCCTCCCTCCCTCCCTCCCTCCCTCCCTTCTTTCTTTCTTTCTTTCTTTCTTTCTTTCTTTCTTTCTTTCTTTCTTTCGTATTATTATGGGCATGAGTGCTTTGCTTGCCTGCATGTCTATGCACAATGAAGGCAGAAGGGTCAGCTCCCCTGAAACTGGAGCCACAAATGGTTGGGAGGTGCCATTTGGGTGCTGGGGATTGAACCCAGGTCCTCTGGAAGAGCAGCCAATGCTCTTAAGGGCTGAGTCATTTCTCCAGCTCTCACTCTGGCATTCTTATTCTTGTTTGCACATTAGAACATGTTCGCCCTCCTGGGTTTGTTCTCTGGTTGTTTCGTACACCTCTTCTCCTTAGCAATGTGGTCCAACTCTCCAGAAAGGAATTGGTACTTGCCATGGTTTGAATGTGTCCTGCAGGAGCTGTGTGCATGAGATCTAATTCTCATTTTTGTATGTAGAGGTAAATTCTTTGAGAATTAGGATTAACTGTCGTCATGGGGATGAGGCCTCTGTGACGGGATGTAAGGCTTTGCATGAAGAGGACGAGACTTGAGCTAGCCCACTGGTTCAATGATCTAGTGTCCGCCATCGTGTTATAATACACCAGAAGGCCCATCAGGCATTGGGCAAACACTGGGACCATGCTTGTTGGCTCCTCGCCATATAGGGTTTTAGGGAGAGGGTGACCGGTTTTATAGGTGGATTAGAAAAATGGCATGTGTGGTGCTGGTAAAGTACCTCAGAAGGAAAACCGGGTTTGGAAAAGTAAGTAGCTTGTTCGGGCGGACTATACGTTTGCTTCGATTGATTCCATGTTTTAGTAAAAACATTTCAAGGATTTGTATTAGTTAAAATTGTAATAATTAATTTCTCTATTTAAAAAAATTTTGTAAGTTGATACAAATCCAGCCCAGACAAAGAAATGTAGCATTTCATTTATTTGGGCCTTTGGTTTAGATAGCTAACTATTTTTGACTGTGGCAATCAGTGTCACCCTGGGTCAGACCTCTATGATCAGCTTGGGAGGTGTGCTCTGTTGTAGAGTTCTTGTCTAGCATGCGTGAAGTCCTGGGTTCTATTCCCAGCACCACAGAGGAAGTTAAAAACCCGACACAAGAGTTTCTCTAAAGGCTTCTCTCACTCGGGAAGGTGATAGCTCTAAGATGAGGTGCACCTGCGTCTCAGGTGGAGGCCAGGGACTTAACAAAGCCATCCCAGAGGGACTGGGAGCTCCATTGCCAGCCACTCCCACCTGGAAGATGGTCAGCGGCTGCCGGAGGCCAATGTGTGTGGTTTCCACTCTTCCTCTTCATAATGAACACCACCTTTAGTAGAGCAAGGCTACAGCCAGCCAGGCAGCAGCACCGCCTTTGTCAGGCCCCAGACAGCACCACAGCTCTGGCAGAGTATAAGCAAATCATCCAATCAAAACACCTAATTATGGGGCAGGCTGGAGCCAGGAGGTGGGCCTCGTTGGTGGCCCTGAAGCTGAGCACAGGCTGGAAGCATCTCCGAGACCAGCCACAGCTGATGTCAGCCTGGAATCAGCCTCCTCTGGGCAGATTTTAAAGGATTATTAGATGGGCAGAGGAGGCTCCGTGCATCTCACCACTCCTAGGACTGCAGAAGCAATCCCAGGCTGCTTCCTGGAGACTGGAAGGAATGGAGGGAATGAGAGGAAAAAACTCTCAGTGCATGAGAGTTTTCAGTTTGCTTTTGGGGACCCAGCTGCCTCATATATGGAGAGACACTGTATCATCTAATTCATGGGATTGTGCAGAATAACTGCTGCTGGGCATGACTTTATAAAATTCTTTGCTTTTGACAATGCACCAAACAAGGAGAGGCAGGAAATCATGGAGAGCAATGGGACTGCAAACCAAAGCTTGCCGTTTTTTACAGAGCACTCAAATACCGATGCTCCTTCGAGTCTATGAAGCCATCACACACACACAGTGCTTGTGTACCTAGCTTCCTTGGTGATGTTTGTGCAAAACCAGCTTCCGGCTTGACACAACCAAGAGTCATCTGAGAAATGAATCTCAATGAGGGATTGGCTATACCAGGTTTGGCATGTGGACATGTCTGGGGTTGGGATGGGGGCGGACACTGTCCTGGCTGACTTAATGGATATGGGAATGCCTAGCCTGAAAATGGGCAGTGCCATTCATGGGTTTTCAGCCCTGGATTGGGGAAGAGTAGAGAAAGCCAGCTGAGTACCAAGCATGCATTCATTCCCCATTCCTGACTGTAGATGTGATGTGACTAGTTGTTTTAAGTGCTTGCCTTGACCTCTCCATTAAAGATGACTGCAATCTGGAACTGGAAGCTAAATAAACCATTTCTCTCTTACAGATGTTCTGTCAGGATACCACAGCAGCAGAAATGCAACCAGTACACCCCTAGGATTTCCAAGCCTAATGTTATCCCACTTCCCTAAGAGGGTACAGAAAGGTTGAGCGCGTCAGTCTTACCAACGGATCACTGGTATGTACATTCACCCATGGAGGAGGAAGGTGCTCAGTAAGATGGCAGAGAAAGACTCTGACTTGGGATTAAAAACTCAAGCAAATAAGCATGTCCCCCCAAAGCACCCTTGAGTGTCAAGGTTCCTCTGAGAGTGGACATCCTAGAAATGCCATCCTAGATGGCAACTACCAGAAGAATTCAGTAGAGTCTGGGCGCTCAGTTTCCCCAGAGTCTGTTCACAAGATGCCTTGGAGAAGAACACTTTCCTCCTGGCCGTGCCTCAGAAGGAAGAGTGGATTTAGCCCCTGGCCTCAGGGTTGGTGCTATCCCAAATTAAAGTACCCTACCCACACACAGAGTACTGGCTGAGTGGAGGTCTTTGCAGCATTGAGAATTTACATTAAAAGTGTACAGTTCTGAGGATATAACTGAGGTTGTATCATATGTGTGAGTACAACGCCCAACTAGCCCGATGGATATGACAGAAGAAAAGAAGAAAGGCTGCCATCTTCTATCAGGCTCAGCAGCTTTTGGGCACTTTTGACAACCCAGCTAACCCCCAGTTCCTCATTGATCACACAGGATGTAATAATACCCAGAGTGCTGTTTGGGGGTTTTGCTCACACAGCATCTGGTGTCCTGGGCACCCGGTGAACGTCTTCTGTTAATATTCTAGGCGCTCCATGCAAAGCAAACGCAAATAACTGTGATTATCTTTCTAGGCAAGTGCTGCCAATACGCAAAGTGCCTTCATATAGCAGTAATTATCGGCTACACACAATTACGGCATCCACAGAGGCAGCTCCACTCTGGGGTTCAGCTGGGAGATTAGTATCATTTGCAGAGACTACATTCCAGGCTGCCAACCTCACAAATTAGAGACCCACTGGAGACACGCGGGACCTGAATCAGCCACTTCCCTGGGGAGGGGTCCTGGCGGCATCGAAAGCCTCAGGGGAGCCAACCTGAGAACTTTCAGTGTGTCAGCAGACAGCTCCTCCCGTCACCATGACAATAACCATACTGTCATGTGCAGTCTAGGGCACGGACAGGGCAGCGACAGAACACTCTGTCATCCCAGCTGTCAGCCACGAAGATGTTCTCCGTGTAAACACAGCCCACTTTGGAGGCCTCCCCTACATTCCACGTGCCCTCTCTCTCCCTGACATGTGGTTCTATGCGAGCTGAGAAGCTTAAGGGGCAAGTCAGCACGAAGCATTCATGTGTGCAACAGGGCCGGGGGTTGGTACACAGTTCAGAGCTGCTCTCAGTCGATTGATCTGATCGCATCTCTCTGGTCCTTATGCTGACCTTTGACAAAATTCTTACTTTTTTGTTTGTTTGTTTGTTTTGTTCTTTGTTTTTTAATTTTTTGAGACAGTTTCTCTGCGTGCCCTTGGCTCTCCTGGATTTGCTTTGTAGACCAGGCTGGCCTCAAACTCACAGAGATCCGCCTGCCTCTGCCTCCCCGAGTGCTTGGATTACAGGCGTGTGCCACTGGGCCCAGCTAAAATTCTTACTTCTTGTTCTGGGTTCAAAATCAGTTTTGGGAAGGAAATGAAGTCTTCAGAGAAGACCCAAGGAGAAGATAAATATGTCGAACAGTGTTCCACAGTTATGTTACACAGGTAAGTGACTTAGCCCAAGAGAAGAAACTAGGCTAAGATTACATGAAAATTAACAGGCCGCTCTCCATTGTCACAGAGAAGAACAAGGAAGAAGTATGGTTTTGTCAGTTCTGAGCCACTGTGTGGGGCAGCTCTAGTTTGTCTGTCACTGCATCTCTCAAAGCCTGCAACAGGTCTCCCTGCTCTCACTTTTTCGGGATAAGGAACAAGCACCTGGTCCTGATGTCAAAGCCGAGGCTGTGTGTGTCCGCACATTGTTCTGTTCTCCCTACTGGCTCCGTGCTACGCAATCCTTCCAACAGTCAGGCTGCTATCTGCACGCTCCACCAGCTCATTATCATCACCCCCCTTGCACAAATGAGGAAGCAGAGGCTCAGAGAGGGTGAACACTATGTGCAAGGCAACATTTGAGTCTTTAGCTGCAGGCGCAGGATTTGAACTTAGGGAGTCTGACTGTAGAAGTGTGCTCCACTCCCCTGGGCTGTAAACCTCAGCAGTAGCAATATTCTTTTGTTCTGTCCCGGCTGAAGAGCTCTATTTTCTTTGTGTCTCTCTAAAGAAAACTTTCCAACATCATCATGACCCCAACCAAAGCCCCTCTCCAGCCCTTACAGCATTGGTTTTTATCTTTTCTTTCTTTCTTTCTTTCTTTCTTTCTTTCTTTCTTTCTTTCTTTCTTTCTTTCTCTCTCTCTCTCTCTCTCTCTCTCTCTCTCTCTCTCTCTCTCTCTCTCTTTCTCTTCTTCTTTTTTTTTTTTTTTTTTTTGGTTTTTATCTTTTAATTGCAGCAGCCTGAAGCAACCAATATCTCTGCAGGTGCTCATGCCATTGTTTATAAAGAAACTAAAACATTGGTTATCTTGTTTTGTTTTCTCAACAGCCCCCATGGGGGAAGGTCATTTCAGCAGAATAGACAGCTGTTCAAAGTAACAGAGCCACCACTTAATCTCCAGACCCATGACGTTGGCACTTTTCTCTCTTCCGGTATTATTCTTCTCCCTTCCCATATTTATTTATTTTTGGCTTTCCGAGACAAGGTCTTGCTAGATAGCTTAGGCTCGCTTTAAACTCTCCGCCCTCCAGCCCCAGCTTCCCGAGTACTGAGATCACAGATATAGGCCACCTCGCCTGGCTTCCCTTCCTGTCTGAGCTGTCCCAGCATGGTTTTCACAGGAAAGAGGACACTCCCCAGGTATTGGCTGCTGTCATCAGGTGAGCTCCTGTCTGCTCATTCTGAGTTCATGCACTTACTCATTTGTTAATTTTATTCCCAACGTGTGTGCTCTGGCTTGACTGGCCTCGGGGATCTCTCCGCTCCTGGTTCACCCTCTTTTGCTTTCCACAATGCCCAGTCCTCCCTTCAATAAAATTACCTTGGCCCAAGCCCCGTCCTGCTTAAAATCCTTTAGCATCCTCACATTCCCGCTTGCTTCTCCTGCTTCCTGCTAACATGCAGCCTTGGAAGCCTCCAAACTGCCCAGTCATGCCCTGCAGTTCTCTGTGGGGTCCCATCCACTTTGCCCTTCTCCTGGGGTTATTCACACCCTCCTTTTCTACCTCCTGGAATTGAAAACTGCTACAAAACTAATCTGAGACTTAGCGGAACTGGCAGAAAACCTTCCAGAACTTCCTTTCTGAATTGCAAATCTCCTGGCAACTCGCCCAAGCTCCTTATCTACATTCCCCCAGAGGACTGTGCAGTCCTTTGGGATAAAGCTCTGTGCCTTATCTGAGCTCTGTCTTCTAATGGCGCACACAGTGGATGCCCCGAAAGTGCATAAAACAAGAATGACGAAGCTGAAGGGATAGTGTCGTTCCTCAGAGTGTAAACGTGCTTTGCTGCCCGTGTGTGATGACCCGAATTCAAGCCCTGGAAACCACATGCTGAAAGGAGAGAACCAACCCCCACAAGTTGTCCTCTGACTTCTTGACACTGGTGCACACACCCACCCACCATTAGACAATAAAATGTTAAAAAACTTTTAAAAGGATGAAATGCATGAAGCCTCCTCTGCTGTCTCTCGGTACTTCACCGAATTCTTCTGCTAGCCCCATCTCAGTCACCCCCTTCCACATCCACTTTCACAGGCCGCACTGACAACCCTCCTGGCTGACACTCCGGGATCCTCCCGGGGAAGGAGGAGGTGCAATAACCCTGGGCACACTGCCCAGCACAGACAGGGCTGCTCTGCCAATCTCCACCTCAGGTGACTTCTGCCACAACGCAGCATTTTGATTGCACATGCTCAGGAGCCACCCTCTGCTTACCTTCTATTTGCATCAAAGGAGATCCCTCTTGGGGCTATTCTAGGCGTGAAACCTCACTTCTGAAAAAGCTCTGGATCTACCCACCCTCCATCCACTCAGCTCAGGGGGTGCTCAGTGTCCAAGAAACACATGACTTTGCAGCCTGGGCAGAGTCAGCAAGAAACCAGAGTCTCTGCTCTCCAGGAGCTCAGCTGAGACAAAGAAAAACAAACAAACAAACAACAAAAACAATCCATCCCAACCCTCACACACACCTTCCTCTGCCACTTAAAACATGGCGAGGAGTAAAGATTGACTCTACCCACAGACAGGAAAAGGTCTGAGCTGAGCCTGGATGGATCCATGGAATATTTTCACCCAGTCAAGAAGACAGAAGGGTCAGAACTGTGAAGAAAGGTGAGAACAAAGGTGCTAGAAGCCACAAGGCCACCAACAAGGGGCAAGGGAACACTGGGCAGCAGAAACATGAATGCAGTTTCTCAAGGAGAGAAATTCTTTGTTCTCAAAAGCCTGTGAGAGTTGGTGAGACTGCCCAGGGAGGAAAGGTGCCTGCCAGCAAACCGGAAGATCTGAGCTGCAGCTCCAGGACCCCCATGGTAGAAGGAGGCAATCAACTCTCAAGGGTTGCCCTCTGACCTCCGCACATACACATGCCCACCCCAAGTAAATAAATAAATGTAAAATTTTTTAAAGCCTGTGGAACACTATTACTTTTTTAAATGAAGAAAAGGTATGACCTTCCATCTACTGATAACCAGAAAAGGCCTAGTCTCATCTATGAAAAAGCCCTAAGTGACCCCATTGTCACCCAGCAATAACTGTATCTGACACATTTTCAGGAGTGTGTGTGTGTGCACACATGTGTGTGTGTAGGAGAGGGGATTTGGGTTGTCTTCTCACAACATTGTATACCGTCTGAGGTCAAAGCTTTTGCTATGATATGCCTTGAATCCCAACGGTCTTTATCAGCCTGGGGTGTATAGTTAATTGGCAGGTAGACACTTGTTGAATGAATTGGCTGGACCTGCTCCCTGGTAGGACCCGTTACATATCAGGGATAAAGAAATGACCTTCAAGCTACAGGCTTGGAATCTATTCTGTACTGTGATCTTGTTCCCAAGGAAGCTTTTTCTGAAGTGGTAGGAAATTTGCTGTTTCAAAGTTTGGAAAAGGCCTTGAACAGGCGGAAAAGTGAACTTTTTAGGCCACTGGGCAGGAATGCCCCGGGAAAGGCTTACGTGCTAGCCACCCTCGATGGCTAATCTAGTTCCTCCTACAGGGCCTCAGCTGGCCTTCTTCAGGTGGAGCACAACAGTAAAACACCTAGGCACACCCACAGTTATCCAAGATGCACAGAATCACACCGAACACACACAGGCAGAGGTGGCTGCATTCACACACCACAGCCACAAATACAATCACACACAGGGCCGTTTCGTTCAGCTAGTAGAGTGCTCTGCCAGGCTCTGGGTCAAGCACACTCTATCACCTAATTCCCAGCACACAGCACTCACTCGTGGAGGCGCTGTCACACACATGGACTCACACGATGTCATACATGTTCAGATAGACACAGTGATACACAACACAGCAGCTAGCACCACTTACTTACACACAGCAATGCCCACGTACTTACCCAGCGCATACTGGCATGCATTCACCCACGTGCACATCCCCCACCGAACCCCTCTCAAACTCACATTCCTACATGAACACTCGTCTATGCACACAGCACAGACTCACATATTCACACCCTCACAGGTCCAGCCTCATCTGTTCAAGTGGTAGCAACCACATTTTTCTTCTGTTTCAAAACAGGAAACCCTTCTTGGTCAGGGGGTCCAGGTGCAAGGCTGGACGCTGGAGGACACCGTACCTCGTTCCCTTCACAGGCAGGCGGAAAGCTGAGCTGCATTAAGTCAGAACTTGGCCCAGGGTCCCACACAGGATCAGTCCTGGCTGGGATGCGCTCAACAGCTCACCTGTGCAGCCACCCAAGTCGCATGGTGTCTGCCCCTGGGTCACCATCTTGAATCTTTGAGACCAGATCATCTGGGAGGTTATCATATGCCCATTTTACGGATGAGGAACTGAAAGCAGAGGTTAAGCTCCTTGTTCCAAGGTCTCAAGACAGACTTCGGTCACCCAACTTTCCACGGTCAGGACTGCCACAAACCAAGTCTCCCACCCTGGTTCTGGTTTTGTTTTTTCGAGACAGGGTTTCTCTGTGTAGCCCTGGCTGTCCTGGAACTCTTCTGTAGACCAGGCTGGCCTCGAACTCAGAGATCTGCCTGCCTCCACCTCTGGAGTGCTGGGATAAAAGGTGTGTGCTACCACTGCCTGGTGTCACCCTGGTTTTGAACACAAGAGCAGGGCTTAGATGGGCAGGCATGAGAAAGAAGGGGCCTGGTCTCTCTCTCTCTCTCTCTCTCTCTCACACACACACACACACACACACACACACACACACACATACACTCATATTGCACTTACATACGCAAACACTCTCATATAACACACACACACACACACACGGACACACACAAGCATGAGAAGCCATAGGAAAGTAACATTTTTTAAAAGTAACTTTTATTTGCCTGAAGTAAGTGTCATCTCCGCACAATCTTATCTAGGCCCGGAAGGTTTTCAGCCTCTGAGACTTCTGCTGAATAAGCTCACCCAGCCTAGCTCTTTCTGAACTCAGGCTGCCTGGCTCAACTCGGCTCTTCCGACTCAAACTCCTCTCCAAGTTGACTGATTCAATACGGCTTCTCTCAATTTCTCACTGAATGTCTCTGCTCGGCCTCAAACTAACTCTAGCAATCTGTTCTAATCTTGTGGCTCCTCTTTCACTGGCTCATTTTGGCTTCATCTGTGTCTAGCTCGCTCTCTTTTCCACTCTGGTAAAACTACCAGGGCGCAGAGGAAGACAAGGCAGCCACTCCTGATGAGACCTAACAGACTAGGATCAGAAGGAAGAAAAAGAAACCCTCCCCTACCAGTGGACTTGGGGAGGGGAGTGTGTGGAGAAGGAGGAGGAAGAGAGGGATTGGGAGGAGGGAGGGAACTAGAGGGGGGATTCAAAGTAATTAAAGTATAATTAAAAATAAAAAAAGAATAAAAGAGGAAAAAAAAAGAATGCTAAAATATTAAAACAACAACAACAAAAACTACCTCTGACTTCCACAAACTGAACTGTCAGGGACTCAGCTCCACTTTACATTTCTCAACTCACCGACTCAACCAAACTGCCTGAGCAGAACTGACTAGAACTCAGAGATCTGCACGCCTCTGTCTCCTGAGTGCTGAAATTAAAGGCCTTTACCACCATGCTTGCCTTTGTCTCCTGGGATTAAAGAGAGGTCTGTATTCCAGCTGGACCACATAGACCTAGAAGAATTTGATCTCTTGCCAGAGCAGCCATGTTCTGAAATAAAATTCCTCTACAATTATGTAGGTAAATGATCTTTGTGGATGTGAATCTGTCTGTATGTGTCTCTCTCTGTCGGTCTCTGTCTCTCTGCCTTCCCTCATACAGAACAAACGTAGCCCAGGCTGGCCACAAACTTCCTTTGTAGCCATAAAGACCTTCCAGGCTGGCTCCATCACTCATAGTTTAGTGGTGCTAGGGCTCTGAATGTACTAAGCAGGAACTCTACCAGCACCCCTAGTCCTCCCTGTCTCTCTTTCTGAAAAACAAGCAACAACAAGAACAAAACAAAACAAAACAAACAACAAACGATGAAAACTATTTCTCCTCGGCAGCAGTCCTATAAAGGACATGGGCCTCTATGTTCTGAAGCAAACAGAGATCTTTTGCTCTTTTCTATACAAAGGGGTGCGGGAGGGTGGGGTGAGGAGTTTCTGGCAGCCTCTAGACCAGCCTAGGAGACTAGATCTAGTGACACCATGCCTGAGCCTGGAGGGAGATAAGATAGAACAGAAGAAAAGGACCAGCCCTGACTTATCCAGATAGCACAGTCGTACGTGACGTCTTTCACAGCCCTCTTCATTTCAGATCTCACACTCTGAACATCTGGGCTCTGCAGAGAGACACAGCAGACACCACAGGAAAGAGGATGGGCCTTACTCAAGGGAAGCTTTGGAATTTCCTCTCCTGTAGACCTTCAGGGTGGAGCACAGAGCGGCTCTTGCTCTTTCCTTTGGCTCATCTTGAAAAAGCCCCACCCTTTTCTGCCAAGCCCCTCCTGAACCTCCCCAGGCTTGACCATTCCCTGAGGTCACACCAGCTGGTGATATCATGCTGCCCAACAAGTTAGGAAGAATCTAGCAGGGCAGCAGATGCCTTGGCTGATCTCGGAGGTAGGGCAGGGTCATCTGGATTTGACTCCAAAACTGGACCAGTCAGGCTGGATCTTGGCTTGTGCTAGGTGGTGGGCCCGGTTTCTGCTGAGTGTGGGAGAGCTGTCCCTGGGGAGCTGACCTGCTGAGGTGGGATGAAGCACTGAGGACTTGCTCAAGGCTGGTTTCCATGGTTAGTGAAAAGGGTCCAGGAAGCAGAACCCATGGGAGGAAGAAGGGAGGAGTTGGACGGGGCTGCTGACTCTGAAGCTGCCAGGCCACCCAAGTTCAGGGAGTTCATGTCTATGGGGCCTTAAGAGAGGGAAGGGAGTGTCCTGCTTGTTTGTGGGTCTGTCCTGGGCTTCCTAATCCTACGGGTCAGCCTTCCCACTAGAAGATTCTGCAGCTGAGGCATTTATACAGTCTGTGGATCCTTTAGCATGGATAGCCACTCCAGGAACTGTGTCCACTAGAGCGGCTTGGAATGAAGCAGATGACAGGACCATCACTCTCACTGGGCCAAAGTTCATTCATTAATAAACAACACAGACAAAGCCTTGGCTTCGGACTGTATCTCTGCTAGGGTTTATTTCTGCTGGTTCGAATATTCTCTGCAGATATTGGTATGAACAATTTGCAGTTCGATGTGAGAGGAAACACAGATCACAAAAGTCAGAGAAATAGAGATTTCACCTTGTGCGAGTTCCTACAGGATCTGAATCATGTGACTTCACAGCCTTTCAGCCAGCTGTGGGCTTATGCCAATCTGAAATACTTTTGTGTGTGTGACAGAGATAGAGACTTAGGGGCTAGGAGAATTGGATCGGCAGGTAAAGGCACCCGGCGCCAGGCCTGACAAGCTAATTCACCCCCCCCAGGACCTAAATGGTAGAAGGAGCACACAGAAACCACAAATTAACACATCATAGTTACAATGTGTTAGGTATTACAAGTGACCAAGAGATGTTCGGAGGTCTATGGGAGGGTGAGTGCAGGTCACAAGCAAACACTGAATTGCACGGAAGGGACATGAGCATCCTTGGACTTGGTACCTGTTTGGCACCCTGGATCCCTGGTGGGTACTGAGGAGACATACACTGTTTCTGGTAAACAGTGTTGGTCTCCTGTCCTGGCAGCCACGAATGCCTCACCCTGCTCAGAGCCACCTGCTTTGTTTATTAGTTATTATTTGTTTATTTTACATTGTATGTGTATGTGTGTGTGTACATTTGCAAGTACAGCATTCATGCTGAGGACAGAGGACAATTAGTGGGAGTTGGTTGTCTCCTTCCGCCATTTGGGTTCTGGGAATCAAACTCCAGTCCTCAGGCTTGGCAGCAAGTACCTTTTAACAACTTTAAGCCATCTTGTCAGCCCAGCCAGGCTTTTTCAAGAGCTTGCTGCCTCATCAGCCTAGGAGAGGAAAACCCATCTTTTTTACCTCACCTTGGAAAATCCAATTCCCATTCTCAGACTCAGATAAAATGCCAGATTTGCAGTTGGTTTTGTTTTGTTTTTTTCCTTGTGGCCACCTGACCTACTTCAAAGCCAGTTGGTAGCTCCTGCAACACCTGGCTACAATCTACTAAAATTCTATCTCTAGGGCTCCAGCAAGATGGAGGCGTTGCAGTAAACTATGGGAGCAGATTGAGTGAGGAGCTGGGTATTGCCCTTCTGGGCACCGCAGATGCCAGACATGGAGCAGACACCTGATAAATATTTACTGAATGAATAGAACAGAATGGAATCAAATGGTGTGAAAATGTCAGACATATAGAGCACTTGACTCTACGGAAAAACCACCCAGTTATAGCTTTTTCAGAGTGAAAGTAATTATGATCTAACCCAATCGGCTGTCATGGAATACAGGGTGAGAGAGCATTGGAGAAGGGCCTTTCTCCTTCCTTATGGTCAAGGCCTGAAAGTTTCATGGTCATCTGACTCCTTAATGCCTGTATCTAGGCCCAGACACAAAAGGATCTTGCACTGAGGCCAGGAAGCAGGTGCGATTCCTACCTCATCCTTACTGTTGCTTGTTTTGCTTTGTCTTAAGACAAGGTCTCAGTAGGATAGCCTGGAACTCACTCTGTAGCCCAGGCTGGCCTCTAACCCAGGAAGCCCCTTTCCTCAGCCTGCCACAGTTGGAATTAAAGGCACTTGCAGCCATGTGCTGCTGTACTTAACCTTTCTTAGACATTTTTCTTGGAAGACAAGATTGCTCTTTTCCTCTAGTATAGCAGACTTGGAAGATCAATGTGCTTATGTGGGTCTATTCACATTCTCATGTGTGGAGACTTATGTGTGAGGGCACATGTGTGTACACGTGTGTGAAGACCAGAGGTTGTGATTGGGTCTTTTTTCAAATGCTTTTCACTCTATTGAAGTACGGTCTCTTCCTGAACTCAGATTTCACCAACTCAGCTATCCTGGC
Organism: Meriones unguiculatus; assembly: GCF_030254825.1. NCBI lineage: Eukaryota > Metazoa > Chordata > Mammalia > Rodentia > Muridae > Meriones > Meriones unguiculatus. The sequence continues at coordinate 176,791,309 of NC_083349.1, forward strand.
TGGGCAACTTTCCCCAAGATCCTCTGCCTCCTGTGTGCTGGAATTACAGGCAGGCTTCTGTGGTCGCCTGGCATTTTTATAGATGCTAGTGAATTGTACTCCAGCCTGCACAGTTGTGGGGTAAGTACTTTGCCCCCCCCCCGCCCTCATACTGGTCTTGAAAACAAAGGGAAGCAAGAAAGGGTAGCAGGGTGATGATTAAACTGCTTTCTCTGTGCCCAGTACCACCTTACATAGTTGATATAAAATGTCTAAAATATTTTTAAAATCAAACATAACTCAAAGGGGCCGCAGAGATCTACATTCTTCCCATTTTGTTGATGAAAAAAACTGAGTCAATTACGTGTGTCACCTAGTCAAAATTAAAAGGCTACAAGTGTGTTGTTTTTGTTCAGTATTAAAATTCTTCTACCAGCAACCACATAACTCTTTGCTCTCTAGGATCCATTCTTCTTTCTACATCTAGGCCTCATTTTCCTAAAGCAAGTTGAGTTAACCACCTTAATCCTGTGAGACTGCCAATGTCTCTCCTGTATTCACAGAGGGAAAGTTCACATGTTCACTCTTGTTAGCTAGGCAAGCATTCTACCACTGAGTCATACTCATTAATGCGATGTGTTGTTGTTTTTGAGACAGGGTCTCATGTAGCCCAGGCTGGCCTCAAACTCCCACTGCACCTAAGGCTGACCCCACCACAGCCACCACATAACAATGGCTCTTGTCATCCTGTACATCTCAGTTTTCCTAGTCTGCACCTAACTCTGGGTGGAGTTCTGTTTTATTCCCACTAAAAACCAAGCCTCTGTCTCTTTCTCCCAAGAATGTCTCAATTGCTTTTAAGCAGCCTCTCTCCAGCTCTCAGTCTCATTCTTGGGTTTAAAGTGAACTCGGGGCTAGAAGAATGGCTCAGTCGAAAAGTGCTTGTTGTAAAACATGAAGACTTAAGTTTATGTTCCAGTGTCTACCCAAGAGGGTGGGGTAGACAGATGCAAGGTACAGAAAGAGGGAAGAATAGAGGCAGTCACAAATCTCCAGCCTTGGGGCTCTACACAGGCAGGGGTTCATATGCCAACACACACACACACACACACACACACACACACACACACACACATCACTACCACCACCACCAACAAAAACCGACTGATGATGGTGGCTCACACAATGAACCCTAGCACTAGAGAGGCAGAGCCAGGATGATCTCTGTGAATTCTAGGCCAGCCAGTATTACAAAATGAGACCTTGTCTTGATTGAATGAACGAACGAATGAGTGCCTGAATGCATGCCATTCTAATGTGGCACTCCCCTGAGACTACCTCTTTCCTCCTCTAGTTCCAAAATAGTCTTCCGTGCCCCTGAATAATAATACTGGGTGATATCTGCTGAATATTTGGCTGCTGTCTAAACTGCACAGAAGCAATCCAATCTACAGACGAGCTCAGTGTAAAATTAACAGGCTGGCCAGGGTCACTGAGTGAGAGGCCCTGAGAGGGGACTCACCGCACTCCATTGGATGGGCTCTGTGAAGGTTGCCTGACCGTCAGCAGGACCTCCCCTCATGGACACTCCTCCTGTCCTCTACCTTCCAGATGCCGGCCTCCTTTGCTTTTTCTTCTGCTTTCTCTTGCTGCTCCATTTCCTTGCTCGCACAGACACTTTAGTTATGGCTATTCCTTGGGGGTCTGACCACCTTCCTCTTTACAAGCCACACACTCTGGAAGAGATCTGAGCCGCTCCCTCCCACATCCTAATCCGCAAGTCCCACCAAGTGATTCTTCTCTCTCGGATTTTGGGCTTCCAGAGCAAGCTCCTCACTGGAAATCTCCCCTTCAGTATTTTCCTTTCATTAAATCTCAGGGTGCAAAGAGGACTAATTTATTTTGGCCTCCAGAGCGGCCCCTCCCCTGCTTGCTTTGGTTAGTGCCATGCCATCCACCCATTTAACTGAGTTAGAAGTCTCAGGTCAATCCCTCTCCTCTGCCCGTGTCTCACATCTCACTCTCAGACTATTTCAGCACGTAACAGACTCACTGCCTCCCCCTTTCCGACCAGTTACACCATAACTGACATGATTCCACACCTCAAGAGCTCCCTGGTTCCCTTAGGATACATTTCTGCAACTGAGACATGGTGGACAAGTCCCAGTCATGTATTTTTCTCACAGACCCTTCTTTAGCCATTTCTCCTCCTTTGCCTATACCAGTCACGTGACAGTGTTTCTCAGGTTTTTGAACTTGCTACATTTCCTCACTGCAAGCTTGAAGTCTGTCTTCAGGAGCCCCACCCCACGCCCTTGCCTCTGGCCTTTCACATCCCACTGTAAATCTTCTCCATGCTTTGTCTCACTTTCTGTAGTCACCCCCAGGCTTGAATTCTTGAGTCCTCCTTGCTTCTATTTGGGTTTGTCTCCTTGTGACTCTATATTAAACTGCTGTTTGCTTCTGGTTTGTTTCACAGTGCTGGGGGCTGGACTAACAGTATTATGTGTTCTAGGTAACACTCTCCACCTTACTCACTCTGTCAAGGGTAGCACATGGCATGCAGTGGGTGCTCAACTAAAATGCACCCCTTTCATGTATCCTCCTGAACCAGCAATGGTTCTTAGCCCTTGTGTGTATGAATGTGTGTAGGTCAGAGGACAAGTAGGGGGAGATCGTCCTCTCCTCCCACCATGTGGGTCCTAGAGACTGAATACAGATCGCTGGGTTTGGTGGTAAGCATCTTTACCCACTGAGCCATCTTGATGATCCCACCCTTGTGCTTTTCCTCAGCCTTGGTTCATGTGTATTTCTATCTTCTTTCTCTGTAAGTGCATGAGCTTTTTGAGGGAGAAGTCTAGGTCCTCATTCTGTAGGCCTTATCTTCCTGAATGATGCCAGCGCCATTTGCTAGATAAAACAGAAGGAGCCCTTGGACCTCAAGATAGAAGGTTTCAGAATGAGATTGTATATCAAATAAATAAATAAATATAAAGAAACAACAAAGCTCCAGAGATGGGTAACTCATTTCTGCTAGGAGAGAGCGGAACATTTAGCAGGAACAGGAACTGTGTAGTAGCAGTATTTGTATATGATGTATATGTACACACACACACACACAGGGTTTTTTTTTTTTTTTTTCTCTATGTATAGAGCCCTGGCTGTCCCGGGACTCTACACCAAGCTGGCCTTAAATTCACAGAGATCCACTTGCCTCTTCCTCCCAAGTGCTGGGATCAAAGGCATGCTGTCGCCACGCCCGGCAGCAGTGGATATTTTTTTAATGTAGCCATTTTGAAGATGGCCCACCATGCTGATTCAAGTTGAAACCGGACAGGCAGTATTCTCAATACCCCGTCCTTTCTCAGGCCATTCTTCTTCTATCAGGAAGAAGTGATGGACACAGAGCTGGAGTGCCCCACCTCCACTCCGCATGTACCTCCGTGTGCCTTCATCTTTCTCTGTCAGGCCTGCTCTTAGACCTTCCCTTCTTCTCCCCTTTTAGACATACTCCACACCATTGTCAGTGATTATTCTAAAACTCAGATTCAGTGACATGGTCTGGGATTACTCCTTCAGGAACATCCTATCACTTAAGGATAAAAACCTTTCCACAAGTCAATGTTTCATGATGGTGCCCAAATCCATCTTTTAGGCTCAACCACGTCCAGTCTATAACCCCTACAACTCTCTACACCCCTGGCCTGATGCTCCCCCAATACACTGTTTCTTTCCCCGACTTAACATATGCTGGGCCTTTGGCCCGGAACAAGGTTTCCTCATTTCTACACAGGAATGTCTTTTGTGCACTTTCTTATGTCTAAAGTACCTATTTACTATTTCTCTTTTGAATATTGCAGGATTAACTGTTGCTACCACGGCACTCAGATCTCCATGGAGACTTGCCAGTCTTGTTTTTCCTTTGCTGCATCCAAGAAAAGCTAGCTTCTTCGGTTACCATCTTTGAATTTGACACCTAGAGCATATCTGGAGCTGCATGAGCAAGGAGTTAGGCTGAGGTCCGTTTGAGTGAGTGGAGAAGGTCCTGCCTTTGTTTCACTTTGTTTCTTTCCTTAACTAGGAGACTGCTCCAGTAACCTGTCTCCCAACGTTGTTCTTGTCAAAGAGTTAAATTACTACAGGTCTGGGGATGTATTTCAGATGGTGGAGTGCTTGCTTAGCATGCATGAAGCCCTGCGCTCCATGACAGCACTATTAACAACAACAAACTTGGTATGGAGACTGGGGCCAAAATCCCAGTTCTCTAGAGTTGCAAGTAGAAGAAGCTGATGGTCAAGGTCACCTCAGCTACAAATGGAATTCTATCTTAGATTGAGATACAGGAGGAACTGTTAAGTAAGGAAGGAGGGAATAAAGGGAAGGAACAAGGAGGGAGGAGAAAAAAGTTAATTGCACTACTTTTCTGTCTCACGTTGTTGAGTTCTCCTCTGTAAATTTTGTTGCCCATTTATCATATGCATAGCAATAGCAAATGACTGCAGCTGAGTACGCTAAAAATAAGGCATTAAGTCCATGCCAAGGGCAAATAAACAAAGAAGGAATGCATGCCATTGGGCCATACCCAGGTGATTGTTCTAATGACAGTCTGCTCTTAATGTATGCCATGGCCCTTCTCTGCTCAACCCTTTAAGTACAAATAATTGCAGGCTGTCCAAACATTTGAAATCACTATAACCTTCGTGTGCGTGGTGAATAAGAAGATGCAGAGAGAGTACTGGTCTCCACAGGAGAAAACTTCTATCCTGAAAAGGCAAAATGAGTTTATATAAAGCTTGCTAAGGAAACAGGAAGTTGGGGAAAAAAAAACATGATAAGGAGGGCCATAAAGAGAAATGACCCAGAAGAGACGGATCTGAAAACTTAAAGGGAAACTTTTGATACAAATGTACAACCACCACTGATGACAGCATTTCGCTGTTGTTTTTGTTTTTTTGTTATTAAGCCAAGGCTAAAAAAGTTAGAGCTGAACTGATTGTGATGCTTCAAGACAAGCTTGCCTGATTGGGCAAGGGCATGATTATTCGCTCTACTGGAATTGCTTTAATGGGGCCTCCTTGATGAAACAAGGTCTTAAAATATTCACCCAGCAATGGATGAGAAGTTATTTCAAGATGTGAACCAAGGCCGCAGTTGCAGGGAGGTTAGCGTGCAAAGCTCGCTGCCTTCTTCAGCATGTTCAGCTCAGCCAGATGACTGCAACCTCCTGGCCTTTCCAGACAGCTGGGTCTGACCCTGTGGGGCTTTTGCTGGATTAGGTTGAGGTCTGACATCTCTGGATAGCCATTTATATGTGCTCAGTCTATGATGTTGGGCTCCTTTTTCTCAGCAAAGCCCTAAAAAAATCTCCCGACTCCCAGTCTGGATGACCCCAGATCTTATAAGGAGCGTCACATAGCCCTCAGGGCAGATTACAGGCCAGACTCTTTCCTGATCAGGAGACCAGATCACCTAGCAGTCTATTCCTAGAAATGCCCCACCCTGCTAAGGGTCTTAGCTTTAAGCAGTGACCTTCAACTGTACTTGGAGATTTTTCTCCTTCTCATGATAGGCCCATGCTATTGCATGAAAAATGAGGCACATGAAAATCCAGTATCCCTGACCCCAGTGAATTAAACAGTTCACCCTCAAAATCTCTCCCACTGCCCAAAGGTTTTTAAATCCCTGATTTCAAATAAATGTGCTGCTGGGGGTGCTGCTGACTGGCTGCCTGATACCATCAGCCTTCCACCATGACTGCCTGAGATTCGTCATTTATTCCCCACTGGGCCAGTCTCAATGGTCCTGCCCTCCAGCCCACTGGGCCTGGGCCTAGCCATGACTGTGCCTCAGCTGCAAGCCCACCAGGCATGGGCTTCTACCTGAACCTCTGCCGCGCTCAGCACTGCAGCTTAACCAAAAGCTGTAACACTTTGGTACCATAGGCTTTGGGACGCCAGAGGTTCCACTGCCACTATCGATCTAATGCTAAAAGAGCTAAACTCTAACACTCTGTAGAAAACCTTTTCCATACCTTATCCTACCGCACGGTCCTCATCCTAAAGCACTCTAGTGGCCCCTGAGAGAAACGAAACCCCTGCTCTCCATTAGAAAGCGAAGCTCCAGAACCCCAGCCAAGTTCTAGGCCCCTGCCAAGTGGAGAACAACATGAGCCCAGAGCCATATTGAAGCCCATCAGCAACTAGCAAGTCTATGAGCACCATCCAGGCTAAAAGGTAGGGTCAGAGCCCCATGGGACGCTCTGCAGACTTGTCCTTGGCCATATGATCCCACTGGCTCAAACAGAGGGCACTCCCCTGAATCAGCCATCCCAAGCTCTTTCCAGTTCTTTCTTTTCCTACAGCTTGTTGACATAGCCCAAGTTGATCAGCAGCCCTCTTTCTGTGCTCAGGAAAATCAAACCCCTGAAGTGCAGCTCTCAAAACAGAGATAAAACTTCCAACGACTCAGTTCTCTATCCCTTCTCCAAAACCCACCTCAATTGTGCCCTCCTCTTTGCCCCTTGATCAAATTCTCCTCGGCAGCCAGATGCCACTTTTTTTCTAGATCCAAACAGTGCTTCTAACATTCATTATCATATAGTTTTCTTACTACTGTAACAATTTGTTAACACACTGCAGGTGCCTATAAAGGAAGGCCTCCAGAGTTACTCACTGTTTTTATGGAATGGATGTAGGAGGACTGTGGGTCTGTGGACGTCCATTAAGAGCCAAAAGCCAGACATGTTGAATGACAGGACTCGCTTATGTGAAGCTTGGATCTGAACCAAGCTTCGGTGAGAATCACCCAACCCACATAAACAAGCAAGCTGGAGAGCTGGGATTTGCTTCTAGGGCCTTTCCAGTGATGTGCTTGCTGCCGTTAAGACTCCCCTGCAAAGTCAAGACTTTCATCCCGTCGTTGACAGACATTTTCCCTTGAAGCATGTATTAAACTGGCTGCCAGGGAGCTGTGGACATAATGGAGTTGAAGAAAATACTGTGCATTTGTGATGATTTGGATTAACATTTAATTGGAGTTTGAGATAGAAAACTATGGTTAATCTTCTATAACCAAAAAAGCAGATATCCTGTTGTGTATGAAGCCTCATACTTGTTTGCCCACATTTACATTCACTCTCTGAACCAGACTCCTCTTGCATTTCCCATGTAGCACAGGGGCTTTGTGGCCTTAAAGAGAACCAGGGTTGGGGAGATGATGGTTCAGTGGGAGAAGTACCTGCTGCACAAGCACGAAGACCTGAGTTCAGATCCCAAGATCCTGTACATGTGTGTGACTGTAACCCCAGAGCTGAGGGTTGGAGACAGGCCCAAGGTACACTGGAAAAACAATCCTACCCATAACCCTAATTGTAATCTTAACCCTAACCCTATCCCTAAACCAACCTTAACCACAATGCTAACTGGAAGCCTAACCCTATTCCTAACCATAACACTAACCTAACTGATCTCTGGGTTCAGTGAAAGACCCTTTCTTGAAAAATAATGTGGAAATCAAACCATAGTGGGACACACCTCTAGTCCCAGCACTTAGCAAGCAGAGGCAGGCAGATCTCTGTTGAGTTCGAGGCCAGCCTGGTCTGTGTGGATAGTTCCAGGCCTGCCAGGGCAACAACAGAAAAACCCTGACTCAGAAAAGGAGAAGGAGGAGATGAGGAAGAGGAAGAAGAAGGTGAACAGCCAATTGAGAAAGACAGGGGACACTGACCCCTGGCTTCCAAGTATGGGCATCCCACATACAGACAAGGGCATATGAGATACAGACACACATACCAGAGAGAGAGAGAGAGAGAGGCTAATCATATTATTAACATTGGCAGAAGATATCCCAGCGGGACCTCAGAATTGTGCGTGCCATTATGTGTGTGTAGTGATGAAAATGCACCATATTGAAATGGGAATTCTAATATAGCTCATTTAACACAATGCACCGAGAAAGACCAAAACATCTCAAATAAAAGGAGAAAGACAAGGAAGTGGGATCCTGCTACAGTGTGAATGGGAGGAGCCATATTGCACAATTATAACTTAAAAGGTAACTCAATATTGCAGCTGATATCTGCTGAGGAGTTTCTAACACAGCCAGTGTGTTAGAGTGACCACAGGGAACTTCAGGGGGGAGGATTTACAGTAAAGGACACACAACTGTTCCTCAACTAAGACTAGTGGAAAGGAACTGGTTAGTTTGGTTAATAAGAGCTCTTGGGGATGAGAGGATGAAATAACTGTGACTTCCCTTCCTTTGTAAGCACAGGCACTACAGCAAGGCCTTTGTAAGCTGTGTGACAAGCTGCAGGAAATACCATGGGACCCATGAGCCTTCCTTCAGGTGACAGGAAGCACAGCAGAGAGCAAAGCCCTGAGTCTGAATAGGAAACAGAGCACCAGGAATATCCAAAGTAATGTGTATGCTGTATGTTTCTGTGTGAGTGAGTGTGTGTGTGTATGTGTGTGTATCTGTCCTGTGTACAATTGCATGAGGCAGTCAGGAGAGGGCATCCACCCTCACCCCCAACTCCCGTGCTAGAATTATAGGCTATTAGGAGCTGCTCCATGTGGGTGTTTGGAACTGAGTTCCTCTGCAAGCCACAGTATGTGCTCTTAACTACTGAGTCAACTTTCCAGCCCAGCCAGCCACCTTCTTAATGTCCAAATGTTTAAAAGTCATAAGTCAAGTCGACTAACTGGTGAGTTGAACATACCTACTTCCTCACCCTGACTGTCATATAGTCCCAGTAGCTTGGCAACACACTTTCAGCTTTTTGGCATTCTGTGCTTTCTTTCATTCCTTGCTGCCCCCATGATCTGCTCTGGATGCTTTCTACATTCAAGTGTTTGGATAGCCCAGAAGCAGGTCAAGGTTCTGCCCACACTTCTACAAAAGTGCTCTTAGCTCATCGGTGGAGAGGAGCATCTAGTTACGTTCAGGATGCTGGATATGGTTAAGACCCATGAAGCTGGTACCTCATATCCAAAGCATATACATGTTGTGGCACGGGGATGGGGAGTGAGAAGTACAGAGGAAGACAGGCTCTATGGAACCATGGCTCCCGGTCCTCAGGGCTCTTCACTCTGTACTAGAGGGCAGGGCCACAGAAGGACTAGCATGGATGCTCTGGTCTAAGGGAAGGGATATGTACAAAAACCATATATGAAAATAACAGAATAAAACGGTGACATGAACTAACCCTCAAGGCTCTCCGTTGCAAAGGGCAAGGTGACTACAGAGGCTTCTGCTGAGTCATGAGGGGAAAGACTGACTAAGTGGTAGTTTCTGGGGATGAAGAGGATGGAGGGCTGTAGACACTGAGAGGGACACAGACACGGCAGAGGTGAATAACAGTGCAAGCGTTTGTGTCGTGGTGGGGTGGGGAGCGAGTCTGTGCTGCCCAGCTCTGAGCGTGGGCCGACTTAGAATGGGGCCTCTCGGGGGTAGGTCTGGGGGGGAGGCTGACGGAATACCTAGCTGGGCCAGGGCTACAAATGGAAAATACAAAGAATGGCATTGGGTTCGTGTGGCTTCCATGGAGTCATCAGAAAGGAAATAATGGAGAATTGAGTGACATGACTCAGCCTTTGAACAACACACTCCCGTGAGGTATCTGGACCGCTCATACATCCTCTATCCAGAGGCTGAAGCCTCAGAGACCTTAGCAGCCTCCTCCCTTTCAGATCTGCCACTGGAAGACTAGTCTCCACTCTGTCCCAAAGGGTTTCTGAGAGCTGCAATGGGCGAGAGGAGAGATCCTCACCCTATTTCAAAGCCTTCTTAGATTTTTCAAACCCCTGCAAAAATGGAGAGTACTTGATAATAAGCTTCGTTGTACTCATCACCTTGCTTCAATAGTTACAAGAAGAGACTGTTGAATTATTCATTAATTCAACTTTTTTTTTCCTGTAACATTTTAAGTGACTCCTAGCCAGCATGTTATCATACTCCAAAATACATAATGGTTTTTTTTTTCCTTTTAAAAACTGTGTGTGTGTGTGTGTGTGTGTGTGTTGCATAGAGAGGTCATAGGTCAGCTTGTCGGAGTCTTCTTTCCTTCTACCATGAGGGTTCTGGGGATTGAACTCTGGTCGTCTGGCTTGGCAGCAGGAACCTACACTGACTAAGCTATCATTTTAGCTGCTCTCCAGAGCAATTAAAAACCTACATAGACATCAGCATATCTGGCTGATAAAGCCCATTTCTGACAGTTCCTTCCACTATCATACCTCACACCACTCATTTCCCCCTGATTATCCAAAACTTGTCTCTTAACACTCAGTTACTTGGAATCAAGGTCAAGGAGGCTCTGGCCTAATTCTGGCAGGATGGAAAAGCAAGGACAGAACCTCACTTATGGTTCAAGTGTCAGGAGCTAAACAATCAGAGCCACAAGGTCAACATGACATGGCTTGGGCTTCTGGGAGTCTGGCCTCTGGTGAATGAAGTCCCAGTGAGAGCTGTGGGCAGCCAGGCCCCTGACGCATGGAAGTCTGAGGGCCACAGTTCAGAACTTACCAGTACTCATAGGCTTTGGGTCACTGCGCCTCTGTAGACCAGTGATGAAAGCAGCTCCCTCCTTCCTGGTACTGTCCCCACCCTTCCTGATTTGACCTTTTTGGTTTGTAAGGCCTAACAAGAGCAAAGAGCAAAGACTGTAGACTGAATGCTGTTTGGTGACCTCTGGCTGGGTGGGTCAAGTCTCTCATCCATTTCCAAAGAGAGGAAACTCAGATGCCCTTATGAGCCTCCCCTTCCCCAACCACCAAACCCCAGATCTGACTACTTATAGCTTCCAGTTCAAAAGCTGCCCATGGCCACTATGCTCTGCCAGGCTGCTAGGATCATTTTCTTTTAGTATCACCAGATTCTAACTCAGTGGGAATCACTTGGTCAATACTTAATACCCATTGGCGGATGCCTCTCCAATGCCATCACCCATGCCAGAGCATCCCAATGATCCAAGCACAATGTCAATCCAGGGGCCTCAAGTCTTCCTGGACAAGACTACACTTTAAACAAAGCTGCAGAGTGCAGAGGGCAGTTCTCTTACTTAAGGGAAGTGGTTATGGGTCCTAACGGCTCAGACCTGAGATAAAGATATGGGAGTGTGAGCTGCAATCCATGGTTTTTCTGCTTCTCTAATTGAACCCTGACATCAACTAAGCCTAATTGCCAATTCTCACAACTGCCCCAAAAGCAGCACTTCAGGAAGATCTATGCCTGTCAAGTCACCAAGGGCAGTATGTTCCAGACAGCACCTGGAGCTTTTAGGAGGGCCAGGACCCCCCAAAGGAAGTTCACAAGAGGGGCTCTGACCACTACCTGTTCCTCATGAACTCGGTGAGTGGTATTTCCTGAAGACGGCTATAGATTCAACAAGCACAGCTGCACAGTTCTACCTCCCCATGGACCACGGCCACAGGCTGGAAGATGGGTCCCTCCTCCCCTTACAGCTGTTTTTACTCCAGGTAAGTGCTGTGAGCCTTCCGGAGGGGAAATAGGCCACAGTGCTCGTCCTCTGCCTGGCTGTGTTACAGTAAAGGTCTCTATGAGTCCTTGGGTAGGACAAGGATTTCTGTCCTTCACAAAGCTGGTAGAGTTTTGAATCACAGCCCAGAACTTAGCAACTCATTGCCAAGTCCACATCTAAGAGAAAATGGTTTTGTTCACGACCCAAGGGCCAACATAAACACACTGCCTCAAAAACAAATAAATAAACAAAAACCAAAAACCTTCAGGAGAGTTTCCCAAGAAAACAAAACCTGAAACAGCAGCTTCCAAATTAAACCAAGGTATCTTCTCTCCTATGGTATGTCTCAAGCTAGTGGCATAGGACAGGCAGTCCCCAAAGATGTCACCAATGTGTAATTTTAGAGCTGAAGGATCCTGGAGATCATCTAGCCTGGCCCTCCCCAACCCCACCTCTACAATTTCCTTCCTCTGAGCCTCTCTAGTGACCCTTGGAGAATGCAGGAAATTCTTTACCATAAGCAAAGATACGGGTTCTTTATGATGGGGGTGGCGGGGAGGGTGGCAGCTCAAGCTAACTGCAGCCAGCACAGGCTCAGTGCTGGCATTTAGAGTCTTAAGGCTTCCGTGGGGCTCCACACATGTGGTGGAAACCAAAAAACAAAAAAAAAAAAGAGCGACCAATTCCGGAGAGGCACTGACAGCCACATGCATGCAGGAGGAGTCTATGGCAGAACTCAAGATTCAAATTAGACACACATGGCTCTAGTGGAGACTAGGGCGGCCAATTAAGGATCAGAAGCCTTAACAGGAAGAGCTGGAGGGGAGGTAGGGGAGGGGAGACCCAACAACTTGTTAGTAATTAGCAGTCTAAAAAAATGTTTTAAAAATGAAGTCCTAGGACCAGTGAACACAAGGGAAGTCACAGGCTGAGAAACCATCAAACGGGTCCAGCTCTGAAAACCCTTCCATCGCAAAGCAACAAGTGATTGATGAATGTGAAATTGGAACTCTCCTGATATGGAGGTCAAGATGGACAGATCTTGTCTCTTGTCTACGGAGCAGGGAGACAGTTGCATCCAAGATTTTGCTTTCCTTAGTTGCATCCTAGAAGAGATAACTCAAGAAGTTAGAAACTACTATGAACACATTTTTACTTTCTATAGTTGACATATTGGATACCTACTCTGAAAGTGTCCATCCCCTCCCTTTGCTCATGTTTATACAAAGAATGGTTGAAAGTGACAGGCAAGAAACTAGTAAGATCAAACTCTTGTGGAAGGGTCAAGGCCAGCAAGGTGGAGGAGCAGTGGGTGGGTGAGCAGATATTCAGCTTTTATCTGTCCTTTGTGAGACATGGAAATGAAACCATTTTGCTGATGCAAAGCTATTCCTCTGAGCCGTGGCCTTGGTCCTCAGTCCTGTGTATTTCAGGGCGATCACCTTAGGTTTAAATCTGGAGACAGCAAGAGCCCCACCATGCCTAGAACAACTGCCAAGTCTGGACACTTGAAGAGGACTCTTACAAGGTCACTGTGAATGTCAGGATCAGGCTGGTATTACCCGTTGGTATTACACTGTCTCCTGGCCAGTTACTGTTCTCTCCAAAGTGATGGATGACACAAATTCAGATTAAATGAATATGTGAGACCAGTTACCAGCCTCACTTCCCTTTTCCCTCTTCTCCCTCTTTCCTGTTCCTTATAGCGAAATTCTGAGTACCTGCCCTCAGTTGAAGTCCAGTACAATGCTCAAACAGTTCTTGTCATGATGCTGGCTGGTGTCTTTTCTTCACCTCTCACCTCCTGTCCATACCACATATCCTCCACCCTGTATCACTTCCTGTACAGCGTTTTCACAAGCTGTGTGGACCATACTTCTCTTGGGAATGCCTTTCTTTTTCCATCTGGTAAATGCCTACTGACACTTTAATATCAAATGTCAAGACCTCCTCAGGCTCGCTCCTCTATAGAGCATGGAATAGCCTATTGCCTATATCCCGAGGCATGCTAGATGCTCCTCTCTCACAGTCCTTCCTGTGACACACTGCAGCTGTCTATCAACAATCATCAGTGACTGCAATTTCCATGTGTGCCTCCTCATTAGCTATAAACTCCTGCCAGACAGGGTCTCTCATGGTCACCCCTACACCATGCCATCTGCTCTGCGCCTGCCACTCCACACATAACTCATCTAACCTTACCAAACTTTAGGAAGTAGACATCCGCATTATTTCATACAGCCAACTACACTGGTGCTCAGAATGTAAGTTGCAGAGATTGTCAGGGGCAAATGTGGGACACTGAAGCCAGGTAGCTGCCTGCAGAGCCCACGCTTTTATAAAGTGACTAATAATGTCTACATAGAAACAATGAATAAACAGTTAGGGACAGGCTCACATTGCTAATGTAAAGGTCTTCAAGGTTGTCATTTCTAAAATTTCCAACAAATGGCCATACTGGAAAGAATGGAAACAGAATGGGCTGCTCCCAGGAGCTCTCACAGCACAGGACCCACTGGAACAAAAGACCCAGAGTGACATCAGCTCACCCTGAAACCATAGAGAACCCACAGTTTCCCAGAGCCTCCACCAGGACCACCCAGCATCATTCTTCCTATTACAAAGAGATCTTGAGGTCTGTCCTGATGCTCTAACTCTAAACTACAACCCATACTGAAGAGGGAAGATTTATCCCCAGCATGCCACGCCTGTGGTCTGCGGCTTCAGCTCCAGGTCAGACATTTTCCTGGAACTGAGTAGAAACAGCCATTCAGCCATGAAGGCTGCTCTCTGGTATCTGTGCCTCTGAAGGCAGAAGGCCTTGACTGCTCTGGGCGAAGCTGAGTCTTACTGTCACTGCTAGCTGATGGGCGCAGATACCGGGGCAGGCTAGGGCACTCTGCAATATCTCCCTGGAGCCTATCCTTCCACTCTCTTCCCAAACCCACTTAGAGCTGCTCTCAGTGAAGAGCAATTGACCATGGCCTTTCACTGGGTAGCAGAGTATGAGAGGAAAAAAAATCTACAGCTCAGACTAACTGACAGAACGAGTCTCCAGGGAGACTGCAGTGGAAGTAGACTTGGGTTTAGGAACAAGGGCCTCCGTGCCATTTACTAACTTAGTGGCACGGAACAAGTTATTTACCGTATTTGAGTCACATCTGCAGAGGAGCTTAACAGCTTCCTCATGTGCTGAGAGGAACAAATGAAATATTATGTACAAAAGGGTTTAGTAATCTAAACAGTGTTTCCAGCCCGGTTCACTGTCAGGACTGCCGAAGGGTTAGTTTCTTTAATTTAATTATAGATTTCTAGATCTGTCTTAAGAGCTTGCTCAATTAAAATCTCTGGGAGAAGGGTTTCAGGAACTCTCCTTCCAGAGATGTCTTGGGTGCTCTTGAGACACTGTCACAATTCCACAACACCACACAGAGTTGACACTGATGTAATGCTCTGGTGAAATCCCAGGTCTGAGTATCACTGCTTCGAAGACAGCACCCAGGGTCACAGGACCTACAAACAGAGCATTTCTGAAGGAGATGACTTCCTTGTGCGCACAGAGAAAGGAAGCCCCCACAGATTTGGAGCATAGGTGGCTCCAGCTTCTGCTGCTGCTCTCCTAGACAAGGAACATACAATATTCTCCCACCTACCCCCAGCCAGGCAGATGCAGGGGAGTCAGAGGCAAGACATCAATTTAGAAATGGCTTCCACAGTCACAGACAACCAGCAAACTCTTGAATGACGCCCCTGTCCTCCTGGAGGGCAGAGGAGGGGATGCATACCCATGGTCAGGAAAAACCTAATGTGGAAATGCAAGTCCTGCAAGGCCAGGAAGTGAGAACAAGCGTTGAGATGTATAGATCCTACGGGGCTGCCAACAGATGCAGGCTTCAGCTACTCCCAGCTTTCACTGCCTCTCTGACTTCCTCTGTAAAATGTTGCTGAAATTTGTCTACCACAGGAAGCTTCCCAGAGCAAAGGAAATAACACACACAAAGGGTTGCCGGACACTAGCAAAGGCCATGCACACGCAATGCAACATTCGTGGGTATGTATGGCTCCGTGTGGGTATGTGTGCACATGTGTAGAATTCCAAAGTCAACACTGAGTGAGTGTCTTCTTGTATTGTTCTCCACCTGGTCTGAGCCTGGAGTCTGCCATTTCAACTACTTTGCCAGCTAACTTGTTCCATTTTAGCCAGTTTCAGCTAGATCCAAAGAATCCCTACCTCTGCTTCCCAAGACTAAAGGTGGGCCAACCCACCCACGAAGCTTTTACCAGACGGGGTTCTGGGCCTCTAAACTCTGGTCCTTGAGCTTGGAGGGCAGGCACTTTAACCACTGAGCCATCTCCCCAGCAACACAATGCACCTTTTCGCTCTTTAAAAGTGCGCCAGCTGTGCGTAACTGAGATATCAGTGGGGGAAACCTACCGTACCTGAAGCCCGGGACTGGACCCCTAGGGCTGCATAAATCCAACAACTGTTCCAAATGCTTCACCATGCAGGGAGTAGAGGCATGAAAAATCAAAAGTTGAAAATCATCCTTGACTTTATAGTGAGCTCCTGGCCATCCAGGGCTACAAGACCCCCTGTCTCACTAACAAAAACAAATACAAAGTGTGATGAGTGATGAACCATTACCCAGAAAAAGAAAACTTTCTTCAAATAATTAAACATCTGCAGTTTGTCTGTCCTCACAGGACAATGTATGAGTATCATTATATGACTCTCCAAGGAGAAAAAGTTACCCTCTCCTAAGAGACATGTTAACGAGGGGGAAAGCCGCTCCCCAATGTCACCCAGAGCAGACAAAGTCTGCCTTGAGAGTTGCTGATGGGCCACGAGCCTGAGGGGTCATGCTGCGTGATTTGGAAAAGCGTTTAAAGGGAGCGAACTGACTCGGGTGGGAAGGGAAGACACGTGGAAGGCCTTTCCAAACCACTAAGCAGCAAACGTAGCTCCCGCCTCCCACCCACGCACCACTGGAAATAACTTTTTAAGCAACGCATAAGAGAATGTCTGCTGAACAGGCGGTCTGGATCTTGCTCTTTTAAAGGGATGGCATTTCAACAAGGACTCTTTCAGGGAAACCATCCTGGGAACCACTGAACTCTCAGGCAAGTTCACTGTGCCAAATATCCTTCGGAAGCTTTGAGCTAGAGCAGAACCCTGCTACAATATATACTATCACCTGAGAAGGTAATTTATGACCACCACCACCAACAACAACAACAACAAAAAGGCCTAGTTGTCTGCCCAGCCACCACACCCCCACTTCTGCTTTTAAAAGACCGTGGAAGATTCATTTGCTCTAAGTTAACAAAATATTATAAAGAGCTCTCCTGGTTATTCGGAACCTGTTATTAAAACTGATCTAAAGGCTAGGGGCATATCTCCACTAGGAGAGGGCTTGCCTAGCATGCACAGAGCTCTGCATTTGATCCCAGTAACACCCAAATGGGGTGTGGTGGCTCTTGTTTGTAATCCCAGCACTTAAGAGACAGTAAGAAAGAGAAGTTCAAGGTCAATGACCCTCAGCTACATAGGAAATTCAAGGCCAGCCTGAGCTACAAGAGACAAAGCAAAAGAAATCCCTCAAACAAACTACCTGGTATCATCTTTTCTCCTATCAAATACTGGTTGAACACTCCCGTGCGCCACAAATGATGCTCTAGGCCTGGGGTTACAGGAGTGAACATGACTTACGAACCTTTTTGCCCTCACATTAGAGGGAGAGACCACACAATAAACAAATGTGTGCCCTGCACTAAGTATTACGGAAGAGAACAAAGCGGGGAGGATGGGAAGAGATTTCTAGTTGACAAAGGTCAGGTAAGCTAATAAGTGACTCAGAAGCTATGTGGATTCCTTATTAGAGACACTCTTGAGAGGAACTAGAAGACATCAAAGGTCTGGGGCAGCAGCATGTTTAGGATTTTTAAGAAATGATGCATACAAATAAATTAAAATTTAAAAAAAGAAGGAAATGATATATAGACCATCATATATATCTGAATGAGCAAGGGGGACAGAAGATGGAATCTAGTTTTGAGGGGACAAGGTCTCATGCATCCTCAGGCTAGCTCAAACTCAGTATGTAGCTGGGTTTGACCTTCAACTTCTGATCTTCCTGTCTCCACCTGTCAAATTCTGGGATTGAAGGCATGTTCCAGCATACCTACGCCATGCTGAGCATCAAACCTAGGGCTTTGCTCTTGTTAGACAAACATTCCACCAACTGAGCTAACCCTTTCACACAACACCCAATATCTGTGTTTTGACAAGACTTTAGAAAAACGAAATCAAAATCACCACTACCAGACTGGAGCTCACTGGAATCCAAACACCAGCAAGTCAACACTAGTGACTGGGTTGTGCGCAAACACAGTGGCTGACAAGTTTACTGATGGACGCACATGGGGAAAAAGTGACTCACTGAGAGGCCCAAGGTGTTAAACTTGACCATCTTGGAGAGAGTCACTATCCTCCTTGGAGAGAAAAGCTATGGTTGAGACGGCAGTCTGGCATTCAGGGGATGTTGACTCTAGAAAACAGGAGAAAGGACTGGACTGGGTTGGAAGGTCAACACAGGAACTATCAGGATACAGAAGCCATTTAAAGCCAGGAATCTGAATAAAAACGAATACGGGAAAAGCTGGAGATAGAGTTCAGTGGGCAGAGTACTTGCCTCGCCCACACAGTGCCCTCAGTTGGATTCATAGCGCCATGCAGCACGGCAACCAGGTGGGATAGTGCATTCCTGCAATCCCAGCACTTGGAAGGTGGAGGCAGGAGCATGAGAAACTGTACAAAAGCATCTGTTTAGCAAGTTTTCGGGGTGAAGGGGACTTGGTTTTCAGGCTGGGCTCCTCCAATATTTCACGAGGAGAAGAATCTAAGCAGAATGAGTTACAGAAGAAGAAGATGGAGGGTGGAGACTCCTGGAAGATAAGTGTGTCTAAGAAAACTCGAGCAAAGGAGGGTTCAGCCATCTTTACTTCGTGCTGGAGACGGGGGATGCAGCTGACTGTGGACAGGACAATGCTGTGATGCCAGTACTCTTAACAAGAAGGAGATGAGGAAAGTGCAAATAGTAGAGAGTGTAGAAAGCTTTCTGAGAAGTTTTGCTGTTTGTGTTTTGATACATTTGGTTTGGCCAGAAGGGGAAACAGTGGGCATGATCTCTCACTCTACGCCCAGTTGCTCCTGCCTTTGGGAACTTCCTGACTGGCAAGAGAAGCCAGTGCTGATAATGTCATGAGACATACTTCTTCTTACTCTTGAAAGCTTATTTTCAGGAGAGCGGGATGACCTAAGAAAGCAGTAAGACGAGGAGGGCAAGAGGAAATGGAAGAGTTCAGAGCAGATGGATCTTCTTAACTTCTGCTCTGTCACTACCATCACAAACGCTAATGCCAATTCTCACACATCCCCTTCCCCTCCAGTTTCCCAGATAAATTCAGCACAATCAGTGGATACCAGTGGAGAGCTGAGCAGAGGCTCTGATGAAGATTGATATTCAGAGTGGGGAACTGACTTCCGGATTTCTCATTAGCTATGTGGTCTTGAACCAATTACTCTTACTTTCGGTTACACTGGCTAATACTTCTTTCTTAAACAGGGAGGTGTGCTGTTCCCCACAACCTTAGGTTGACATTACAACTGAGACCTTGGTTCTCAGGTTCTTAGGACCGTATCTGACAGGAAGACAGTGTTACTTTTGTTTCGTGTTTCCATTGCCCAAGCCACTCAGAGGATTCTGGTCAGATTGCTGTGAAGGAGCAAATTCTTTCTACCTTTTCTCTTTCTCAAAACACTAAGGCTGTATGAGATAGCTAGCGTTCTATTTCTACTTCGTATTATCTTGTTTACTGGTCCCATTCAAACTATTTTCAGAACAATAACAAAATACATCCATGGGCTGAGAGTGTTGTTCATTGAGGAAACATTAGGTTACTAACTGTCCAAGGCCCTGAACTGAAGAAAACCCCCAACAGTTGTAATGTTTTGTTTTGTTTTGTTTTTCCTGCATGCTAGTATTACTCTCTGCATAAACAGTGTTTTATTGAGAGTCTGCTGAATGCTGTGTTGATTTGTTTGTACTTTGGTCCTTATAATTAATCCTTGCACAGTCCTGTGAGGCAAATTAACTATCCCATTTTAAGGATCAGGAGGCTGACCCTCAAAAGTTGAAGGAGTTGCCTGAGGCCAAGTGGCTAACTGAGGCAGAGCTGAGAGGGAAAACCCATGTGTGTGTAGACAGAGCAGCCCTCCTCAACTGCACTCAGCACTAAATGCACATGCTATGAACTGTCACAGAGACCAGGCAGGACTCCACAGCCCTGTAGATAAGTCTTTATAAGTCCTTATGTGTAAGGACTTTATAATAGATTGCTTGGAACAAGGGAATAAACATCTGAATTAGGCTGGGTATGTGTGTACCTCCTTTCTTGAGTAGCTTTAACTCTTGGGTGAGAAATTCCCTTAGAGTTGATGTTCTCCCCGTTTCGATGGTGGCCTAATGTCACAGAACTCTGTCAGTGGGGAGAAGGGAACCGAAGTCATTTACTGATGCTTGACCAGGCCCCGTGTGACTTCTCAAAAGCTTCAAAACTGCCACCAACAGCCACAGCAGTTCCTGGAGAACAAGAAGCCCCGTGCAGCTTAAAAGCACCTGGGTTTACACCATGGGGTACAGCAGTGGAAAATAGCCACACTTCAAGGGGCTGGTTTCCTCTCTGCTGAACACAGGGTACCCAAGAGGCTAATTATAGCCACCATCTCCCCACGCCCACTGAGAACAGCTGACTATCTCCAAGCACCTCGGGCTGTTTGCAGTGATTCAACCATGCCTAATACATGTGGTTGGGTTCTAGACTGCCTGGGTGTGGCCAGGACACCTTCCTTGGGACTAAAGGTTCATTATGCCTGGAAGTGATTGTTTAGGGGGATCACTTCTTTGGGGGCGGAGAAGGGGGACCTAGATCAATCAGTTTAGAATTTTCTACTCAGAAGAGGGACAATGCAACATGATCAGAAAGTTCCCCTTCATGTCCTTTCACCACAATCTCTGTTATTTCAGTAACAGAGGATCCTGAGCAGCTCTTGGAATGAGCATCAAGATCCACAAAGAGGCTTAAGATGAACAAGGAAGACAGAATGTCTTTCATTGTCCTGACTTTTAAGACTCTGGGGAGCCTGAAGATATTTGAGACCTACAAGACATGGCCTCTAATGCAGGATGGTAGCCCAGGAGCCCCAAGGAGGTCCCACGACAGTGGCCAGGAGCCTGAGCTTGCCAAGTCTTGTTTAGCTTATTGTATTTAGGCCTTAGCTGTGCTGGGGGAACCTCAGGCTCAGAGTCTGTGTCAAGGAAAAGGAGACTGGAGAATACGGTCAACGGTCAACGAGTCACTCAGTCTATGATATATAAACTGTGAGGCTGAGGCAGCCATACCCAAGTCTTAGAGTAGGAGGAAGAACATCCTTTCTCTCTCCCTCCCAGGAAGTTCTTTGGGTTCTGCCCTGCAGCCTGATCTGCATCTCAAAGTGGACAATACTGAGAGGTTGTCATCCTCCTGTGGGTGGAGGGAGTCCATATCTGTAGACCACACTTCCTTTTAGAGCAGGCCAGACTAAAAGCTCTAAGCAGAGGCAAAATGGCCTCAGAAAATAAAAAAAACAACAACATCGCAAGCCACAGAGAGGATGACGATTCCCCCTATAGGATGTCCATGGTCCCTACCTGTGCCCCAAGATTTCCCTTCATCCTGATTCTCAACAGTTTCCACCTACTGCCTCCATCTTGCAGCTTTCTACTCCAGAAGGGACAATGCAGCATGATCAGAGTTCCTGTATAAGTCCTCTCCCCCAGGGCCTGTCACTGAAAGAAGATGCTAGGGTGGTGAGCAGGAAGGGAGCACTTGGATCTCCTCTGTTTCTGGAACATTCTTAAGGCTAGAAGACGAAATTATGACTATCATTTAAGGAGCTGTCGTTCACGATTCCCCCGCTAATCTCAGGGTGAATGGCCCTACAGTCAGAGAACCTTGGTCGAGGCTGAAGAATTCACCCTACAGGGTGAGAGCTTGGCTGGGAAGCGTGTGTCACGTCCTGAAACACAAATATAAACTTCTGCTGCCTGTTTGGATTTGGGTTTTGTAAGCATCCCTTGCTGAGAGAGGCAAAAGCCATGTACATCTATATGATGACTTCAAAGGACACAGAGAGAAGCACGGGGGCTTAGATGAACAGAGAGGAGGGGAGCCGGAGTCATCACTGTCATCAGTGGCTCTCCAGTAATTTCTGCCATGTAACATCAGTTATGCGCCTCAGAGATGAGAGCCTTGCTAGAGTCACAGTGGTCAGAGAGGGTCTGTTGACTCAAAAGCTTACTGGATCGTGTCTATAGATGCTCATAGGAAGTTGCTCATTCACAACGGATGTTGACAGCAACACTACAGTCCTGGAGAACGAAACCACCTCTCATAAATGGCGATCATGCAAGGACCACTCAGACCACAAAGTTGTACCTATTGCTGCCTATCAATAATAGCAAAAAATAACATTTCTTGGGTATTTTTTTTTATGTGTCAAGCACCACATAAGCATTTAAAGTACCTAACTTAGTTTTCAGAGCACCTGTGACATAGGCATTCATTAATATTGTCTCATTTCACACATGAGCAGAGGAAAAGCTAAACACAACCTGTACAAGGTTGTAACACCAGTACATGGGACCCAGGCCCAAGACCGGGTTTGCTTGAAACCTGTCTTTAGCCGTGAGCAAGCATGGAAGGAGGAAGTAAATTTTCAGTGTTTCAGCTTAATTCCCACCCACACTAGAATCTCCAAGTTTACTTATCAGGAAACCAGGGGTTGGGGGGAGTGTCGTCACAGGTTGTCAAGTAATTGGTCCAAAGCCACACAGTTCAATGGCGGCATAGCCAGCATCCAGAGCCAGCAATGACGGTGATCTTGTGCTGCCTCCATTTCATCTCAGTACCCCTAGATGATGTTTCTAGAGTGAAGAGTCCAACTGTCAGTTGACTGCTTTTAAAGGACAGGCAAGAGAAGAAGTCCTGAGGCTTGAATAAGGGAATTTAGCTCCAGGTTTTCCTTAGCAAGGCTCAGAGTGTAGGTAGTTCCCAGGAGAAAGAGAAATGCTCAGTTAGCTTCCTTGGTCACAGCTCAGAAATTCAGGACCCTGGACCACCATTGTTCCTTCACCCTGGAGCAAAATTCCCACTGCTGGAAACTTAACTGCTTCTAGAAAGCCACACCTGTGTTAAGTTGGGTAGTCTATGTTTGGGGGTTGGGCCAGAAAGGTGTGTGGGGAGCCCATTGAGTCTTGTCCTGGCTTCAGCACAAGTTCTTCTATTTAGGGCATTTTCTAAGGTGGGAAATTCCTTCAACTCTTTCAGTACCCTTCTGGTGCTCAACAATGATGTGGGATGTAAGAGAAGAGAGCAATGGCCCAACCCAGAACCTCATGGTGCAAAAGTGTCCATCCCTCGGGGGCATGATGGAAGGGTTCATGAGGGCCTTGGGATCCCTCACGTGACCTTCCTCCTCTGAGGAAGTATATCCAGGGTGAATATCTATCCATGCTTCTCATCAGCCACCACCCTCTGGGGCATTTGGAGGACAATTTGTCCATCTGGTGTCCCTGCACAATCCACATACGAATAGTGAACATAAATTTATCTCCCAGCGCCTTCCAAACACACACAGCTGAATTCCACTGCTGACTTTGGCGCTTGCTGCTGGTGTCTGAGAAGAACAGATTCAACCAAAAAGGAAGGAGCAGATGCTGTAAATCACCCCCTCATTTCCAGCCCCCCCCCTGCTGTGCCCTAAATCATTTGACAGTGAACAGCAAAGCCGGGGGAAACTTGGCATGACTTCCAACTTGGCTACAAACCAAGTGGAAGCTGTGGGTTCCCTTTCTAGGTGGTCTTCAGTCTAGGACGGGCAGTGCATGGAACACTCCACTGGAGATACCCAGAAATGGACAACGTGAATCCTGGCATTCTTCCTAGCTTTGGATTCTTTACTTTAAAAAGCCTTATCCTTGAAATATCTGTGACAGGGTATAATCACCAAGGAGGCATCAATGGCAGAATGGATATGAATATATATGTATTCGAGGCTGATCTTTAACTGGTAATCCTCCTCTCCCCACCTCCCAAGGGCTGGCATTACAAGAGTGTACCATCACTTCTGGTGGAATTTCCATTTTAGAGATGGAAAAATGAAGGTCCAAGGAGAGCAGCTGATTTGCCTAAATGTAAACAATGAGACTTCAGTTCTACCAGGAAACCTGAGTTCTTTCCTCAAATGGAAAAATAAAGTTCTAGATGATTTAGTTGAACACCCCAGAGAAGAGTCAGCACCTCACCCTTGAAGTCCCTTTCTTCCACATGACATGGAGATGCTCACTCACTCTCAATCACATTCCTTTCCAGACAAAGTATGTAGAGAGAGTACATTTAAAGAGATGTCTGCTTGGAATAGTGTTAGGAAAAGCCCAGTGTTCAAATTCCTGGCCCTGCCTGCTATGACTGTTCTGCAAGAGAAGTCATGGTCAAAGAGGAAGTTTACTATGACCTTCAGGCACCAGAGATACACTAGAGATCATGGGCTTACTCCTACTGAGAGAGACAAAGGAAGCAGAAGGCTTTCACAGCAACTTGAGACTTAGCTGTGTTTTTCACTTACTAGATGTGTATTTAGCTGGCTCTGAGCTTTGTGGTAACAAAATGATTGCGATAAAAGCTGTTAGGGACCTCTCCACTTATTGAGAAAAAGGCTAACTCAAGTAATTCTCTTATCATGGTTCTTTAACCAAATGTGGACAAAGGGCTTAGGCAGCCCAGCTGGGTGAGAGGCAAGTCAGTCCTCTGCAAAGGGTATCCAGAAGATAACTGGTAAGAAATACGAAGACAGCAGCCATTAGGCAGCAGAGGCGCAAGCTACAAAAGACTAACAACCTCCAATAGAGTTGTAGGGTCTTCTGAAAGCGAACAGGAGAGTACCAGCTACCAGCTGGTTCACAGAGAGCTGGGCAGACACCCAGGCAGCAGCTTTGCATACTTGGATCTTATGGACTAATGTCCTTGGAAAATGAGTCAGTGCTGAGCTCATGGATCGTATAGATTTGTTAACTTTATATTTTCTCTAAAAAACAAAACAAAACAAAAACCCTCACAAAAACCAAACCAAAACAACAACAAAACTCCAAAAGTCTCCAATGTGCAGTTACGCAGTCCATTGAAAAGGGGTGTTTAACTATCAGAAGGCCTGACAGTTATCTGGAAACTTCTCGTCAGTACTCTTTTTCTTTTATAACTCATTTCAATACAGACTACAGACACTGTTGGCAGGATCTGGGGCCAAAGTCATGACTGACGACCATAAGCCATCAGTACACAAGATAAAGACAGAGACAAGCCACTGTCCTTTACCAGGAAACGCTGCAATCTGTCACTCAGCATATATGTATGTGATGCTCTCCAGACTTCGACGCCTGAAATTCTCTATGCCACATCTTTTGGATGCACCCAAACTTCAAGTTGTCATTTTTTGTGCACATATATGTAACATTACAAACAAAAATTTCTGTAACCATCCATCCTTCAGAGGTCTTTTACTCTTTCTTTATATTTCAATATTAGGAGATAGCCAAACCTTGCCTAACCCATGGACACAGTCATTGGCATCAGTATGTAACTGGAGGCGTCCTCCATTCAGGGCACCAGAGCAAACTGCAGAATGTACATGGTATAGCCTAAGAGTACAATCTATTAGTAGAGGGCCCCTTTCCTCAGACCTTCGTGGGAGGAAGGTTCCCACAGCCAGCACATGTGCAAATAAGACCTCTGCCCACCTTTTCAGTGCTCTGATAACAGAAGGCCTGATAAGGGTATGGCAAGGACTATGCAGTCTATTCTAAAAGGAGGTGGTTTCTTCCAAGCAATGCATACTTTTAAACAGTGTATGTGTTTGCCTGTGTGTGTACATGTGTTTAGGTATCACATGCTATGGTGTACATATAGAGGTCATATGACAACTGGCAAGTCTAGATTTCCTCCCTTCACAGTATAGCAGGGATCAAACTCAGGTCTTCAGACATAGTAGCAAAACCCTTTTACCCACTGAGCCATCTCACAGACCCAGTGTATACTCTTTAAAGTTGTAAGCAAGAGATCTGAATCCAGGGGTGTCATGAAGAACTAAGGCTTTGGCCTATGTGGGTCACATATCAAGACTCTTTCTCAAACAAAAAAATAAACCTATAAACAAACAAGGATCTAAGTTTTGTTGTTGTTTGGGTTTTGTTTTGTTTTATTTATTTATTTATTTATTTATTTATTTATTTATTGAGGCAGGGTTTATCTGTTCTGTAGCTTTGGCTATCCTGGACTCAATCTGTAGGCCAGGCTGGTCTCAACCTCACAGAGGTCCATCTGCCTCTGTCTCCCAGAGTTCTGGGACTACAGATGTGTGCCACCATGCCTGACATAAGGAACTAAGTTTTATCAAAGGATTATTTTCTTAGTCATTTAAAAAGGATTTTATGGCTGGAGAGATGGCTCAGAGGTTAAGAGCACTGGCTGCTCTTGCAGAGGTCCTGATTTCAATTCCCAGCAACCACATGGTGGCTCATAACCATCTATAATGAGATCTGGTGGAGGCCTACATGCAGGCAGAACAGTGTATATATAATAAATAAATCTTAAAAAAGAAAAGGATATTATAATAGTTCTCAGGATGGCCTCAAACTCTCTGTCTACATGCTTCTATTCCCTGAGCACATACAAGGGGGGAGGGGGGGAAAACACATCTTTTTTTATGTTGAATGCTTTGAGATCTTAGGAATAGACACCAGTGTGCTAGTCATAATCTGAGGTGCAGTCAGCTACCATGTAGGTGTCTCAGTGCCCAGTGGGAGTTGCAGGGAGTGACACCACGCTTGGAATCCCAGGAATCAAGGACAGTTGACTGCATTCTGTGCAGAGCAAACCCAGCTTCTGAGAATTCAGTCAGGCAGAGCAAGGTGAAAGAATGTCCTCTGGTAAGCCTGGGTGGTAGAGATGGGGAGGTCACAGGATTCATCTGCGGTCAATTTTCTCTTCCTTACCTATCCACAAGACTTCCCAACTTCTTAGGTGGCTACACGGGTGCTTCATGATGGCAGGAGATGCTCTGTGGTGGTGCTGAGCCTCCAGGGGCCTTAGGAAGGAGCGCCAGAACCATGAGCACATTTGTGATGATTGCTCATTGAGGCAAAGGAAAGCAAGTGTCTGTAGGCAGTTGACTGTGGACCCTGTGGCCGATGGCCACTCACCTCCCTTTGGGATTCATGGGTCTGGGTGGCAAATAAGAAGTAGTTTCTGTGTAGGGACAGGGTGAGATCAGGCTCAGACATAATTCTGACCAGTTAACACTTGCATCCTTCTATAGTTGAAGTTACTGGGTCTGGAGCTCTAGAACAAATCTTTTAACCCTAGGCTTGTGTGTATGTGGCCTTCTTTTCTCTTTTAAACCCCCCCTCCCAAATTAAGAAAACATGAGACAATTGCCTATTTCTGACCATTGATATACCTAGAAATTTCAGCCTATTAAAAAAGTCTATGTGTGGTGGTTGAAGTGTTTAATTTTAACAGTCAGGAGGCAATGGCAGGAGAGTCCCCACAAGTTCAAGACTGGGCTGGTCTACATTCCCAGTTACTGGACAGCCAGGGCTACACCATGAAACCACTTCTCGAAATATAACAAAATAAGAGGAGGAACTAAATCCAGGAATAAAAGTAAGTAATGGTTTCCAGAGTCAGCCATTCAGAATCTCTCATGGGGAAACAGCCTTGACGACATACCCCACTAGCCTTAGACTTGTCACTGTTTCTGAAACTGAACCCCTGTGTTCGGGTCTTCCTTGCTGGCCTGTACGACCTTTAAAAAGGCCATCTACATCAAAGTGAAGAGTGGAAAGTGTTTTCAAAGCTGAGAAATATGAGCTCCCAATACTGTCTGAGAGGGAGGTGCTGGGGAAGCTGTGATTCAGACACTCCACACGACCCCAATTTCCATTGCCCACTGGCCGCCTTCAAGCCAAGGACTCAGCCATAAGCAAAAATGTCAACCGCTGCACTGCGGTTACTTTAAAGGCCCTGCACAGTCTACAGAGCACCTGCTGCTTTGGCAAAACTTGGCTTTGGCCTTTCCAAAGCCTCTTGTAACAGGCACCTGGGGCATGTCAGCTGGTTTCTGGGTTGGACAGGGCCAAGTTTGAAGCCATTACTTGGTTTAGAGAGTACAAGGAGTGCTCTGCAAATTGTGACCTCCTCTTACCTACCAGTACGAAGAGGGACAATCACTTGAGAACCTAAGGGAGGAAGTGACCTGATCCCTAGAGATCCCTTCCCATGTCATCAGTAATCCTTCCTACCCCAGAAAAGTGTGCTTTCCACACAAGCTTGAGGAGTTGAGTTTGAGTCCTGAGAAACACATACAGCCAGGTGTGATGGTGGTGTACATCTAGAAGCCTATTTCTTATGGAAAGATGGGAAGTAGATATAGGAGGATTAAAAGCTTGAAGGTCAGCTAGCACGGTATACACTGAAATAAGTAACTAAAAGAGAGATCCTGTCTCAGACAAGATGGACAAGTGGGGACCAACATTCGAGGCTGTCCTCTGACCTCTTCTCACAAGGCAGCACTTACATGAAAACACACACACACATTTAAAAAGAAAAGAAAAATTGAAAAGAGAAAGAAAGAAAACTGCTGTTCTGCCCACTGTAAAACCAAAACCAGGTCACCATGTCTTAGAAACTCAGACATCATTTCCTCTGTCATGAAAGGCTAGATGATGGCCAACACAGAGCAAAGGCTCAAAAGAATGAAGCCAGGCATGGTGGGCCATGCCTCTGGCATTTGAGAGGTAGAGAAAGGCAATTCTCTGTGAGTTAGAGGCCTGCCTGGTCTACAGAGTGAGTTCCAGGGTATCCAGAGCTATGAAGGGAAGGAGGGAGAGAGGGAGGAAGAACAAAAAGAAGAGAGGGAGAGAGAGAGGGAAGGAGATGGAAAGAAAATAGATAAATATAAGAATGAATAAATGAATGCATGCAAACTCATTGAATTTAGCAGTCAATTTAACAATTGACCCTTCATTTAATCATGCTAGTAACAAGCTCAGAATAAGAACACATATTTTTTTTTAAGATAAAAGCTGATGTGTTTGCT
The DNA here is from genome assembly GCF_030254825.1 of Meriones unguiculatus. Taxonomy (NCBI): domain Eukaryota; kingdom Metazoa; phylum Chordata; class Mammalia; order Rodentia; family Muridae; genus Meriones; species Meriones unguiculatus. Next base: position 176,820,018 of record NC_083349.1, read on the forward strand.
TCCTGCTTTAAGGTGGCTGTTCTCCCAAACCTAACTTCTGATAACCCTCTGAAGTCTCTGTGACTTCGAATGATCAGGGAAAGGATCTCCCTCCGTACTGGCATAAGTATCTTGCATTCGTCTTTGTGTGAGGAGTCTGCCTCTTCCTTCCCTTCGGTCCTCTCAAAGGATCTTTATTCTCTAAGGAACAAATGCTACCTTCCTGCCTGAGCTGTTCAGTTGAGGCAGGGGAACCTTGAGAATAGAACCAAAAGGGAGGAGTTGGCCCTAGTCTCATCCCACCACCGCTACCAATCCCAAATACCATGAGTTTCCCAAGGGCCAACTAGTGCATTATTCAATAAGGGAATGTATGCTGAGGATCCTTGCCTTGAGCAGGCTTCTGCACAGACACTCCCCCCCATCGTGTCAGAAGGAAGAACAACACATTTTGGAAAGCCCAAGGATGTGGGAAAGTGTGAGCTTTGCACCAAAAAGAGGTTTGGAAAGGATGACCAGCAGAACACGCAAGTGCCCTGCTCTCCTTAGAGAAAGAAAAGAAAACAGAAAAAAAAGTTTCACTTTACTATGTCCAAGGCCATGTAATTTCCCCACTGCTTTTGACCCTGGAACATTCAACTCTTTGCATGTCATGTTCAGTGCCCCAGAGGATGTCCATTGACAGTGCACAGTAAGAAGACACAACTGGAACCCTTCCCGCCATCTTTTTCTTTGTTATACAAAGTTAATAAGATTCCTGGACTGTCCCCAGAAACAACCATCTTTGTGAATACTCTTGGACAGGGAAACTAAGAAATGCAGCAGAGAATTCCATACCCATGCGAATCAGCTCCACCATGTTACAGTGTTGGGACCTGGGAATCTTTGACACCCTCACCGTGTTGATATTCTTTTTGCAATGAGACCTGATGATTCTGGTTAAACGAGGACCCATATGCTGGAGTTCTAGCAAACACAGACTTCCAGGGCTCTCCCGCATCTCAGGGATTATCTAGAACAACTTTGGGCTGTCTATTACTCCTCCGGGTAAGGCATTCTCTCACCTGTCAGTAATCTCTTCTACCTATCAAATCCCAAACTACCAGCATCAAGATCCAAAGTAAATTACTATGTGAACAAATGGGCAGGTTAAACCTGAAGGTGAAAATCTGAGAAGAGAAAAGGCTCTGTTAAACATTTAGGTGTATCTATTGAACTTAAAAAGAATTCTAAGTTTGGAAGGTTTTGCTGTTTGTGCATTAGAATGGTAACCCAGGGCCATGTACCTTTGTTTCATTTATTTTTGTTTGTTTGTTCAGAGACAAGGTCCCAGTATGTAGCCCCGGCTGTTCTTGCTTCCACCTTCAGATGCAGGACCATTAGCCTACACGCTGGCACACTTGAACACTTGGCTCTGAGTAGGTGATTTCTGTTTAAAAATGCCCTCACTATCTACAGTTTGGATCAGAGATCAAAGTGAGAAAGACAGAGCTCTCAATGTGAAGCCACTCTACTGGGGAGTTTAAAGGCCTGAGAAACTAGATCTCAGAGGAGAGTAAGAAGAGTAATTTCTCCACCTCCTTTCTTCCTCACTCCAACAGCAGGGATGCTCTAAGATGGGGTGACAGTTGCCTCCGCATCTCCCGTTCCCCCAGGTGCACACACAGCATGCTGGCTCTTGCCAACCAGCACCCGGCTGCTCACAGTGCACACCTGTGAGCCCAGGTGCATGAGGCTGCTGGCAGGCATCCACGGCAGCTCTGCCTCTGGTATGTGGGTGCTGCTGCTGCGGGGGCGTCATTAGCAACCCCACAACTGATTCCCAAAGTTCAATCACAACGTGTACTCAGAGCATGACAGGTAACAAAATACTCTGAGATTTATCAGTGAATGTGGAAAGCAAGCGCTGCCATTTACAGGCATTTCAGAGAGGAGAGAATGGCGCAGGGGTTGAAGGAAATGCCAAGAATATACTGGCAACTGCCGGGCAGGACGTGAGCATCTTTCTGTGTGAGTCTGTGTCCTGCTCTTCTGAATTCAGTTGTTATATTATTTCCACCTCTGTTAAGATGCCGAAGGGAGACACTTTGTTACACCTGGCGCCTGGTACAGTGGAGATGGTGCGAGCTTTCAGGAGAAAGCCACATTTTGACCCTGGCTTGCCCATTGCTAGCTTGGCCACCCTGAGCATACTACCTGCTCACTTTGACCCTTGATGTCTCCACTTCTGTAAAGTGAGATTAATACCTTGTAAGGATTATGTGAATCATCTGTGGGGGGCAGCCACCTGCTAGATCCTTGTCACCATTTTCCCACCATGATGCCCCTTGCTCAGAAATCAAGATGGAGAATCAATCCGAGCATACCGCTTGCACATGCCACACATTTATGTTCTAGACTTGTGGGCATGGTGCTGTACACATCTGTGGCCTCGGCCCTTGAGAAGCTAGGGCAGCAGGATCGTGATCTCAAGGCCAGCCTGGGCTACATAGTGAGAAGGGAAGAGCAGTGTAGCCATGCACAGTAATAAAGACTTGTGTCATCGTGTCTACCCACTGACACATGGGCACACGGCACAGTAAAGGACGCAGGTGAGTACCTACTGAGCAAGTAGGTACTTCCTGGCTGGGATGCTCAAGGACCTGCTTCCGCAGGGGTGTAGATATTTATGTCTCCTCATCAAAAAAGCTTCACATTCCTTCTGGAGACACCTTTGTTTATCCCCAGTGGACTGATGAGAACCGGAACTGGTCTAAACCTGCATGTCAAGTGGGTGGTGGAGCCTAAATTCGAATCTAGGTCTCTGTGATTATAAAGCATCCCAGCCCAACCCCCACATTCTGCCGGGGAGGGAACCAGAACGGCAGCATGGCCACTCTATTCCACAGCAGGTCAAGGGCAGGGCACCGGCTCAGTGGTGCGATCCCAGCCTGTCTGGCAGACCTCATATCTCAGAGGCAGGATTCCACTCGGCAAGGCCAGTTGAAAAGCTGTCACTATTGAGGACGGCCTCCTTTTTGCCCACCTGTACCCCCATAGTGGTGCCAACTTTTAGTCACAATTCATATCACCCTCATCTTGTTAACACACTCCCAAAAGATCTGTGTCTGGTTTCGCTTTGATATGAACAAATGATTCCAAGCAATCGGGGAGGTGGGGATGGGGGGGAAGTTGTCAGCTAGTGGTAGCCTGATCTTTACTTGAAAAACTGCAATAAACCACCCTCTTATTTTAACAGCTAGCATAGGGCAGGGCAGAGGAACCCCCACCCACGCTTGCTATGAACAGCAATCGTGCAGCTACCGATGTGAAAACAAGATAAGGAGAAATGTCTGTCAGCACTCAGACCTCCCGTAGAGCAGGGCAACGTGTGTGTGTGTGTGTGTGCCTGTGTGTACTCTACACAGATGGGAAGCCAGAGGCCAGGTAGCTACCAGAGATTGCTCTTCTAATGGGGCCAAGTCACCAAGCATGGCCCACAGAAGGCTGGCTGGTGGCAGCTTGGATATACAGGCAAGGTCCTCATTCTAGAAGTTAGCTGAAGTCTGAAGTCTTTGAGAGAGAGAGAGAGAGAGAGAGAGAGAGAGAGAGAGAGAGAGAGAGAGAGAGTGTTTAGTGACTTGGTGCTCTGTGGAAACCAGTCTGCCTGCTCAGAACTGAAAACTCAAAACTCGCTGAGGGCTGGATATGTCTGTGAATGTCCCAGCAGCTTTCTACACAAGCAGCTGGAAATGAGATGCACACCCCATCTGAAATTCTTTTTGGCATGGCTGAGATGCAGGAAGCAGTGAGCCTATGCAAAAATCCTGCAAACATCCCTCCCTGTCTCTTCTGAGCATCGTCGGTCCACTAGGGAATGAGGCACCGTGTAAATGAGCTCCAAGCAACTACCCTAGACATGTTAAGAGAATCTCTAGGCAGCAAACATGGCATACAGAAATGTTTCTGAATAGCAAACAAACAACAATTAAAAAAAAAAACCAACAAATAAGTAACAAAGGAAAAGGGAGCAGAAGGGATGGAGCATGGGTAAGAGCAGATACAGCCACATGCATACATGAAGATACCATGATGAAATCCAGTATTTTGCACGGTAACTTGAAATTAATAGAAAGCACCTGTCTTAGAGCTACTATCCTGCAACAGTATCCGGGAAGTAGGAATACTCATCATCCCTTTCATCTGACAGAGCATAACAGGGTGGCTACGAGGACCCAAGGAGACTTCTCAGTGCAGGTTGAAACATTATTGCAATCCACTGTTGGGGCTGGGGATGCAGTTCAGCTGGTAGCATGCTTGCCCAGAGAACACCAACCCAGGGTTCAACTCCCAGCCGCACCAGGATGGGAGGGGACACATCCCTGTACGGTGGAAGGAGCAGAGGGCCGATGAGAAGCTCGAGGCCAGACTCAACTACAGACGATTCTTAGGACTTCGGGGCTGCACGGGACCTGTCTCACACAACAATACATCAAATGGAGAGAGCTTGGCATGCTTATCCCGTATATGCAGGTGTGTATCCATGACCACCAGCCTGCCGGTCCCAGCACCAGAGAGTGCTACCAGTTACACTCCTCAGAGCCATGGTTTCTAACTCCTCCAAGCTTCCCCACAAGGATGACAAGGGTTGTCACAGGAAAAATGAAGGGTCTCAGTTTGTTTTTCTTTTTTTGAAACAAGATATTACCCTGTAGGCCTGGCTACGAACCTTGGCAATGTAGACCAGGAAGGACTCCAACCTGCCACTGATGGCCGCGGTGTCAGATTTTAAAGTAGATCAACTGTTACGCTGGGTGTGTGGCTCAGTCAACAAGAGGGTTTGGCTGGCATGCACAACATCCTTGGTTTGAATTGAGCCATCTCATAAAAAAATGGGTGTGGCAGTTAAGCGCCTGTAATCCCAGAACTGTGGAGGCTGAGTCGGGCACAACCCGGTGCTTTCTAGGCCAGTCAGGGCTAGATCTATGTAGTGAGATCATGTCTCCAAAAACAAACAGATCACCTGTAAATAAACAACACACACAGGACAGCCTACGCACACACTAGGATTGCCTACATTAAGCATATGCTGAGTGGCCAGCTCTACAGGAACCGGGGATGACAAAATCAAGATAACCCAGGATCGTTGACACTCAAGCCACAGTCCAAAGCAGCTTTCATCATCAGCCGCCTCTGGTTCACTGTGTAGCACACCCATTTTCTATGGCCTTCCCTCTCACCACCGCTCATCCTAGGAGTCAACCTGACTGAGAAGCTTACTATACTTGAATTTGTATTTCTGTTTTCATTAAAATAACCCATGTGTTTTTACTCAAATATATTTTGAAGTAAAGTTTGCACGGGCACTACACAGCGGGAAACTGATTTGCCACAATAAGGCAGAGCCTGTTGTATGTGAACATACCTGTGACCCCCAGGAGCAATCAAAAGGTTGAAGCAGGAGGATTAAGAGTCTGAGGCCGGGGCTATAGAGTGAAACCTTACAACAACAAGCCAAAGCAAAACCAAAACCAGGCCAATGAGGTGGCTTAGTGGGTAAAGGCTACCAGTGCTGAGTCTGAGAATGGGAATTGGATCCCTGGGACTGACAGGGTTAGAGACAGCTGGTCCTCAGAGTTGTTGGGGTACCAGTAGGGATTTTTGTCATTGTTTTTCTTTTTCTGTGTGCTACCCTCTGATTTGGGGTGCAGCGGGAGCAGGGTCTTATGCAACCCAGGCTGGCCTCAAGCTATGTAATCAAGATTGACCTTGAACTCCTCATCCTCTTGTTTCCATCTCCCCAGAAGACTACAGGCCTGCAACAATAATCTAGCCTATGCACCTACTATGTGAGGTCCTTATATTATAAGCAGAAATTAGTTTGGCCTTTGCTTTGCTACCAGTTTCTATACTGCTTGAGGGAAAGAAATGCTCCCCCCACCCCCATAGTAGCTGGCATTAGCTGTATGTTAAATGAGAGACTCCAGCTATTTCCCACATGCTCTGTCTTTCCTTTTTCTGAGTGTTTTTGAATACTGTGTCTTTGCTGGAATGCCCTTGACAATACTCAAACCCCCTTTCATAGCCCTGCTGAGAAGGCTGTGTGTCTGAGTCAGAGATTCTGAGCATCTCCGTCCTGTGATCCGGAGGTCTAGCCAGATCCTGGCATATAGACAACAATCAATACACATTATCCAAAGAAGGAAAGGAGGGTTTCATAGCAACAGTTTCCTATTCTCCTACCTTCTTTTACAAATCCCCCAGCCTCCTTCTGGAAGGTCAGAAAACACACACACACACACACACACACACACACGACTATGACATTGATTTTGACATCCTGAGAGTGCCTGCTATCTTCCAGGTGCTTTGTGAAGATCTCTTAGTTATCTCAAGCTTGATGGATAGGTGCCAGTTTGCAGGTGAGGAAATCTGGCTTAGGAAGATTAAGTCCCGAGGCCAATATTATACAGATTACATCACAGGACACAGACCCAGTTCTGAAAACCTCCATAGAGCTTAACTACCCTCTGGCCTGGCATGTGATTTTTCTATCAAACCTATGACCCTCTTTCATCATCGGAAACAAAGTCCTAGGCAGATAGCCTGTGAGCACTTATGCCTATGCTTCTTGGAACAGCACCATTAAGTCAAGAAGCGAGCCTTGCCAAAAGCCCAGGACGCTGCCACGAATGGCCACCACAGCCTAGTGCTAAGTCAAGCTGAGTCAGCAAGACCCTGGGCTCGACAGTCACCAGCAGAAGGCAAGTCAAGGCAAGCGTTCCACTAATTCCAAAAGTATCTCCTTTCATTTAAAAATATCCCAAATTTGACATTTGGGGATTTTCCTACAAGCAGTGGGTGGCTACAGTAATAACAGGCAAACCAGTGTCTTTGAGAGCTGAAGAAACACTTTTTCCATGCAGGCTGTAAGCCTTAAACTGACTGAAGAACTATGACAGAGTCCAGCGATGCTGGCATGGTCTGTCTGCTCTGAGAAAGGGGTCACAGCTGTTCCTTCTTTATTTGCAGCCCAGTGTCAAAAGCCACTGACGCTGGAAAGACCATTTTTCTCTCATCTATACACAAGAAAGTGAAGGGGGGAAAAAAAAACACAATTTGCTTGACTGAAGGAGTTTTTGTCCATAAAGGAGCAATTTCCTTCTTCAAAAACTAGTTCCAATATTTGTATGAATTCAAGAAGAGAAAGATTACGCACTTAGCTGGCTGAGGATTGAACACTGTCTTAAACATGCTATACAGACTCTCTTTACCATTGAACTATATCCTGAGTCCCTACTTCCTGCTTCCTGGTGATGTTTCCAGAAGAATCTGCAGGGAAGGCCCTGCCAAAGCCCAGGGCAGACTATGTGGCCATTTGGTTTTGCTTTTCTGGTAATGAACTTCTCTGGAGCAACACCAGTTTTGCAGAGAGAGGCAAACATATCCAGACAACTTTTTAAACATGACCTTTTATTTGCTTCAGATGAACACAGTCCAGGGGGAAAATCCCTAGGATGGGGAGGGAACCGGAAGACCTGGGTTTTTGTCCTCGAATTGCCACATATTTCACGGCTTGGACAAATCCTTTAAATGTTCCAAGCTTCTGCTTTTCACAGATGGAAGGGATTGGGCCCAATGCCCGAAGATCACTAAGTTTCCTCTCTGCTCTGAAATCCTGTGATAGTAATAGCACATACACAAAATAGACGGGAGTCTGACCCACAACCCCAGGTATCAGCACCTCACGCAAATTCTGCCCCAGGAACAAAGATGATCACATTGAGGCCAGCATCTCCCACACTACTCCCACCCACAGTTCTAACCAACAAAAGTATGTGAGGTCAAACAAAAGAAGGTTGAGAAGGAGGAGGGAATAGGTCATGTCTTTCTACCTGGATCTCACGGCTCTGTGTCTAACTTTAGCTGCTACCGAGCCTACAGTACAGGGGATTCGGACCCAAAGGTCTTGGGCGGGATGCTATAAGGGAGCCTGCCATCTCTAGTCTGCAGCCAGCCTATCTAGTTCACTTTGCAGTGGCTAAGCTGAGGCATCTCAAACCAGCTTCCTGTTTCAACTGAGCCTCGCACAGGGCAGCACAATCCAACCACACATCTTTCAAGTGCTAAGAGAATGTAATTGTACTTCTTAAGAAAACAATGAGACCTAAAGTAAGCTGGCCACCATAGCTGTATTTATGCAGAGCTGATTCTGCTCAAGGCAGTGTGCATCTCAAATCTGTGAATTACCATCTGTAATCCCCCAGACAGGCCTTTGAAATGGGCACTTTGTCTCCACTATTCTAAAGCTTTTACTTGGCTGTTCAGGGCACAAGACTGTATGTGTAAGTGCACTGACCTCAACAAAACAACCCATATTTCCAGAAATGAAGACACTGATTAATGGTATGTTCATACAATAAGAGGGGAACATTTGATATAGAAAAACGCTCACAAGTTGTTGGGTAGTAACTATAACTGTTCAATTTGTAGGTCATTATATATGATAATGTGAATAATATCGTGACTGGCTGGGACATCAGAGGCTATCTAAGGGTTGGGCTCTTGTCTTGCTAATTGGCCCAGACTTCTATGCCCCAAAACAGTAAAGCAGAAACACCAAAATAAAACCACCTGCCGTAGTTGGTATCCAAAATATCCTCAGCTTCCTACTGGGAAGCGAGGGGAACCTTTAGAATGTGGGTCCCACTGAGAAGTTTGGTTGCTGGAGGGAATATCTTTGAAGGGGTTAATGACTCTCTAACTGTTCTCTCTCTTCCTTTGCTTCCTGACTACTGTGAGGTAAATAGGCCTCCTCATGTTTCAGCTACTGTGTTGGGCTCAGGCCCAAAGGAACAGGGTCAACTGACCATGATCTGAAACCCAAGGAATCATGAACTAAATACAATTTCCTTCCTTACAAGATGACAGACTCAGGTGTTCTGTTAGTGAGAGAAAGGTAACTTACATGCTAACTCATAAAACAAAACAAACAAACAAAAATGTTATTTCTGAATGTTCTGTCTCTGCTGTATATTATTGTCCTCATCATTGCTATCATTACACATTTAAGCGAGGTACTTCCATCAGGGTAGGGGAACAAACAGCACCGAGTTGGCTTCATAAGGTGGCAGATTCTCCCACCTGGAGACACGGGGGAGCTGAGGAGGAACCAGTCTGGAGATGGAAGATGCTGTGTATTGGTGGGAAGTGTGAGCTGGCTTTCGGGTACATCTGGGTTAGAATGCTGATAAATACTGTGAAAATTAACTTTCTTATCTATGAAACAGGTATGAGAAGACACTCATTCCCCATCCCCCAGGGCTAGGGATCAAAACCAGGACTTCACACGTTAGGCAAATGCTCTACTGTCAGTCATTTCCCTATTGAAAGTGGCAATGATGACCTTATAAATGCAAAGCACACAGGGCCCACGGAGTAGGTACTTAACATCGGCCACTCAGCATCTGTCTGCCCCCAAGCCCACCCTTCCGACTTCCATTATTGTGATAAAATGCTTGAGAAAAATCAACGTGAAGGAGGAAAAAGTGTGGGGAGGTCAAGTGTACCCTTGCATGAATGAGCACTTGTAACCGGTGTATGTCCATGTCAAGGACCCTAACACCTCAGGCCCATGGGAATGCCAAAGCCTTCCCCTCGTCCTGGGACATATATTGATAATGTGTACAGAAAGTACCAACCAGCCTCCTCCAGCAACCTTAGACTGCTCCTCTACAAAGAGGACATTAGCTAATCCACCTCCTGCTTTAGTTATATAAAACAAATGAGCTGACTTTCTGGGCTTCTGGTACCACTCTATCTGGACAGATTACCTACCCTATCCTAGCTCTTCTGTGGGTACTTTCGTGTCTGTCTGTCATTTCTTCATTCCCAGTCACCCAAATCAGATCAATCCTATTCAGGTCACAGAAAAAAAAAAAAAAAAAAAAAGGGGGTGGCAAGAGGTTCAAGGCCAGCCTCCACCATATATTGAGTTTGAGGCTAATCTGGGTTATAGTTTAGGGTATAAGTTTAATTAAACTTTTTAAAAAGAAAAAAATAATTTCTGGTTTGTAATTTCAGAGATTTGGGGTTGTGGTCATGTGACCCTGCTGCTTTGGGCCTGTGACTGTATAGTACACCCTGGCAGCAAGAGTACACGGGAGCCAGGAAGCGAAAAAAGAAGAGGGACTAAGGAAGTGGGACATACCCCTTCAAAGGCATGTTCACAACAGCCTGACTTCCTTCCAACATGTCTGTGACGGTCTCTGTTAACTATCAACCTGATGAAATTTAGAATCAGCTGGGAGATGGGCCTCTGATCATGTCTGCTGGGGATTATCTTGATCCCACTCACTGAGACGGGAAGACCTTGCCCACTGTGGGCGGCATTGCTCTCTAGGCAGGGGATCTGTGCCTGTATGAGTGGAGGAGTGAGCTGAGTACTAGCGTGCATGCATTCATCGCTCTCTTCTGATTCCAGGTGCAAATGTGACCAGCTGCTTCAGCCCTGGATTCCACTGCCATCGTGGACTAGAATGTGGAACTGTGAACTGAAAGAAGCCCTTTCTCCCTTAAGTTGCTTGGTCAAGACTACCTTATCCCCCAGCAACCAGAAAATAAACCAAGACAGGCCAGGTGAGGCTAGAAGTCCCGCCCCTCCTGAAGTAGAGTAAGGTAGAAAAGGCCAACTGTTAGCTATTGCTTTATGGGTTCATCTAGTGCTTTACTTACAAAGGACTGAGCGTGCTGCCTCTGTCACGTGTGACTTCACTCGCTGTCTGGAACAGGACATGAAGAGAAAGCTAGAACGATAGGCCATTGCCCTTAGCAAGCTGCTGACTACCACATAAGCCCCTGTAAAATGCTCGCCCACCTCACCTTGTGGCATTAAACGCATATGAAACGAGAATACAAACTAGACCTGGCACTGGAGTCTTTCTCAGGAGCTCTCCTGGCTTGGATCCACCGATGACAGCTCCTGTCTTCCACTCTCATTGGTGTTGGAGTGCTTATTCCAGAAAGATTCCCACAACACCCCCAACAGCACCACAAGCTCAGGACCAAGTTGTTACACATGAGCCTTCCCAGGCTATTAAAAAGGCCCTCACACTCTCTCCAAACCAACACATTTGCTCACTCTCCTTCTCGGGGGCTAAAACCCTCCACTTTTTTCAGGCCATCATTCTGAGCAACCACCTCAAGGGGAGCGTCTACACTGTGCCTAACCATCTGACACATCACCACGGCTGGACTCACAGTCATGCACGATCCCAAACATCATCTGCAGATCTTAGATGATATTAAGTATTCTTTAGTATTTAAGCTGACAGACTTTTTTTTTTTCAGCTTTTATTTTTCTCGTGACAAGGCCACGTAACCCAACTGGCCTCGACCTTCCTACATAGGTTAGGCTGGCCATGACCCTCCCTCTAGTGCTGAATGACAGCTGACCGCGCCATTTCTGTTCCGTCTACAATTGTTTAGCCTGTTATAAACTTTCAGTCATGATACAGCTCACTTCTCCGGAGGTGTGAAGATAATGACAATGACCTCATTTTACCTAGAAACAAACAGGAATCACGGACATTGATTTGTCTGAGAGCAACTGCATGTGGGAATGGACGTGGGAGAAAGAGATTGGGGAAAGGAGAAAGCAAGGCTGGAAACACTGCTCAGTGCTTTTGTAGTCTTGTCTCCCTGCTCCTCCCATCATGCCAGCTCCTCTCAGGGACCTTTCTTCAGGGCCTTGTGCTTTCCTGAAACAACAATGGTCCAGAGTCTTACACTGCCCAGATCCAGTCCCCAGACGTTTACAGTTTCTTAACATTTCAGACCATCCCAGCATCATCCTCTCCTACAAAGCCACCCTTGTACCGTCAGCGGCGTCTCTTCTGCTGACCTCTTCCCAGCTCAGAGCCACGCTTTCCCACGGAGACCTGGACCCAAACCTGCTGCTTCCCCATGTGGCCATGTGGCCCTCTGCTCACTCCTGCACTTTTCCTCCACTGACATCCGTCTCTTCACGCTCACTGGAGAAGGCGGCTGCTTGTCTGGGGTCCACACAGACTTCGTCTCTGCTGGGCCATGAAGCAGCCTCCATTGCTGAGCTCCCCAGAGGCTTCCACATCACCTCAGACCACAGCTGGAGCAGGATTCCCCAAAGGGCCCCCGAGTGGGCTGTAAGGAAATCTACTTCACTTCATTCTCCAAGAGCAGAGAGAAGAGAGCAGGACCAGGCAGAGCCAGGTTTATAGTGCATCTCACACTGTGTGAGACTCACCTAGCTTCTCATCAATCAACAGCACACTCATGCTCTATTCAGGTTTCACCTGCCATTATGATGGTCACAAGGGCCGTGATGGTCAAAGCAGACTATAAAAATGGAAATGCTTTGTCAACTGCAATATGAGAAGCAAAGGTATTTCTATTATAACAGCAATGTTGCAAAACATTCATTTCTGTTTATGAACGGGCTATATTAGTTTTCTGTTACTATGACAAAACACTTGAGGTAGGCTACTAAAAAATGAACAAAGGTTTATTTAGTTCAAGTTGTGGAGATTGAAAATGCAAACAGTATAATGTCATCTGACTGTCATTTTAGCTAGACAGCCTCCATGGTAGAGGATCATGTGGGAGTGAAAGATCAAATTACCATACAGGAAGAAGTTACGTGGCAATTCAGGGCTCGAGCTTGCTCTTAAAATAACTTTCTCTCACAAGCTACACTACTCTGACTCTAATGCATAAGTTTGAATTTCCCTGGTACATTTTAAAACACAATAGTTTATTAACATCCCAGTAAGTGCAGAATAACTGCTGAACTCTAGAGTGGGTTGGTCCAGGACAGGCTTTAGTGAAGGACACTCTAAGTGGGGTGAGGAACAGCAGTATCCCAGAGCTGGGTTATTTCAGACCAGTGGTTCTCAACCTGTGGGTCATGGCCCCTTTCTCAGGGGTCACCTAAGACCATCGGAAAACACAGATGTTTACATTCCAATTCATAACAGTAACAACATTACGGTTATGAAATAGCAATGAAAATAATGAGGAACTGTATTAAAGGGCTGCAGAATTAGGAAGATCTATTCTAGCTCTTCCATGAGAGAGCCTATTCTGTGTCTTGCCTGTCAGTCACAGATTGATCCGTACCTGAGGCTCCAGGAACTAAAGGAACTGGAAAAGGGAAAGGGTGGGGGAAGGGATCTGAAGGAGGTAGTTTGAAGGACATAGGGTCTCACTCTGTAGCCCAGGCCGTTCTGCAATCCACCATGTAAACTGTTCTAGTTAAGCTTTCTGTTGTTGGGATAACACCACGACCAAAAGCAACTTTGGGGAGAAAGTGTTTATTTCAGCTTACACTTCCAGGTCATAGTCCATCGTGGAAGTCAGGGCCAGGGTTCACGCATCCACTTGGGGCAGAAACCACGGAGGAGTGCTGCTCACTGGTTCCACTCAGCTAACTTCCACAGGCCAGATCCACCTGCCCAGGAGTGGTATACCCCACGGTGGACTGTGCCCTCCCGCATGGGTGATTTATCAAGGCAGTTCCTGGCATACGTAGACACATTGTGACCTGGGCAATCCTCCAGTTGACACTCCATTTTTCTAAGTGACTCTTGGTTGTACCAAGTTGGCAATAAAAATCAACAAGGACTTAATCCAAGCTGGACTCAAACACACAGCAAGAGGAAAGAAAGAAAAAAGGGAAGAAAAAAATTAAAAAGCAGCATATTTCTCAGCTTTTCATAGAAAATCATAGCTCAGTTGGGTGTGGCGGTACATGCCTCTAATCCCAGAAGTTGACAAGCAGAATTGGAAAGATTTTGAGGTCAAGACTGGCCTGGGCTGCACAGGAAGACCCCATCTCAAAAGAAAAAAAAATCAAAGGCTATTTTTGAAACTACATTAATTTACGTGTGTGTGTGTGAGAGAGAGAGAGAGAGAGAGAGAAGGCACAGAGCACAGCATATACGTGGAAGTCAGAGGACTCAGCTCTTTCCATGGTGTGGACCCAGGCAACCACACTCAGTAGTCAGGATTAATAGCAAGTCCCTCTACTTGTCCGGCCTCTTAGCAGCCCAGGGGCTGTTATGTAGCTCTCTGGTAGAGCAGCTGCACATTCGAGCCCAGTCCTGAGTTCACTCCTCGGCACCAGTTAAAGGAGGGATGGGGTGGGGTTCAGAAAAGGCAGGCTAGAAGGAAAATGGGGTTTTCATGTAAAGCTAGGATGCAGGCCTTGCTCCTTACCCGGGACACGTGAACTCCCCTGAACCTCACTGTTCTTGTTTGTAACTCGGGGATATAAACTCAGGGGATGCTGTCTGCCTCACAGAATTGTTGAGCATGGGGTGCTGTCTCAGCGACAGGCAGCACAGAGCTGGGGGCAGAGACTTGAGTCTGAACAGCACCAGCAGCTCTGCTGGGCCATACAGTGTCAGATACTAAATAAAAGAAAACTGCCGTGATTAATTATTTAGAAGAAAGCAATTTGTTCCAGGAGTCAAAGTGACTCAGCAAGGGTTCCACTTTAGGAGGGCAATATGTCACCCCCACCCCTCTGAGCCCATTGAGCCCATTGAGCTCTCTGAGTGGCTTGATGCGGGCAAGTGATTCACAAACCATGGCTTTTTTTTTTTTTTTTTTTTTCAAAGCAGGGCAAATGGGGTGAGGGTGGGCATTCTGGTTCTAACAGCTGGGCCACCCTGGATGGCAGAGATGAGTCAGCTCACTGCTACTATCCTTAACACAGGGCTCCTGAGCCTAAGCAGGGCATCACAGACCAAACACACCCAGGCTGATGTGATAACAGTCAGTCAATGGCATATCTCTCTGCACCTCTTCCCTAAAGGCGTGCCTCAGCTCACAGGCTCCTCACAGACCTTGAATAAAGGCGTTCGTGCACGTGCGTCTGTTGACATGTATATAAAGACACAAGTACACTCACTCGGGGGCCAGAGGTCAGCATGCCACGTCTTGCTCAACTGTTCTCCACCTTAATTTTGGAGACAGCCTCCCACCTCCAACCTGGAGCTCAATTATTTGCCCAGCTGTTCAGCAAGGCCCAGGGATAGATATGTGTGCACAGGGAAGATTACGTGTGAGCAGCACCCCTTGCCAGGGGAGGAAGAAGGAACAGGACACCAAACAATGAATGAGCACGCTCCCATGTGCAGGGACCCGGTGCTTCATTACAGGTGGGCTGGTGCATGTCCACAGAAGCATCCTTGGCTTAGGTTTGTCCATGACCTACACTCCCAATCTCAGCATTTTGTATGTGTGTGTGTGTCCCAAAGAAAAGAAGCAGAAGTAGAAGAAGACAAAACTCCATTTTCTCTGTGAGCAATTGTTTCCCTCTGACTGGGCACTTGGGCTAGAACATGAGAAAAAGAGGTGAAGCCTGTACTCTGGAAAAAGCTGGACTTTTTGGTGAGCTTCTTTTGTTTTAATCTGTCTTAGGTGTTGCTATGAAATGGGTCACTAGAAGCCTTAGGCAGAAAAATCATAAGTTTTCTTTCTGGGCTATATAATGAGTTCCAGGCCAGCCTGGGCTACATTGGAAGACTCTGCCTCAGAACACCAAAACAAAACAAAACAAAAAAAAGAAGGCCACCCCAGTGTGCAGCGGTTTTGGGTGAGAAAAACAATTAAAACAATTTGTACTATTACGCTTCTAAGTAACCTTCACAATGAATGACCGCCGATTACTCTGAACAGCAAGGCTTCAATAGAAATGGATGTTTAAATGAAACAATGTCTACCCAGACTTTGTGATGGGGAAGATTACGTTTAACCTAACCTTGATTTTGCTAAATAAAAAGGAGCTTTAGTAGGATACGGTGGTTAATGTTGTCACCCCAGCTCTAGGGAGACTGAAGTAGGAAGCTGCTCCAAGTTCAAAGACAGCCTGGTTAACAGAAGAAAAGCTGGACCAGTCAGGGCTCTGTAGCAAGACCCTGCATCAGATATATACATATATACATATGTTATTACACACACACATATTAGCATCAACATGTTATTTCAGGTGCTAAAACTCCTGGCCTACGTAAGGTATTTTCTGAAGACAGGCTGCTAACTGAATTTTGACATCGACAAAGAAACTCTGGCATTGAAAAGCCCTTAACTTACCATTTGTAAGAAAGGAGGTTAATAATTTTGTCTTATAAGCACTGCTCTCCTTTCAAATCAACTCTGCCTGTGTGACAGAGCAGAGCACCTGCTGGATACCCAGCTGCCTGCTTGAGTCTTAGCTGGGAAGGGGCTGCATGCCTACGAGCGAGCCACACTCCTGCTCGGAGCCCCCATGTCCTCACCACACACTCCCCAACATTGGTGTGGGTGCTTTACCTGACTCACTTGATTTTCACAGTCCCTCTGAGGTATCAAGGCAGGGAGGTGTGATCTGAAAACTGGGGGGGGGGGGTCTGCCATCTTCTAGACAGGGGTCAGCAAACAATAGCCCTTGGCTAAAATCCAACCCACCGTCCGTCTGCTTTTGAGCTCTCTCTCCCTAGTCCTTGAGCACAGTCTTTACATTTTTAGTTTAGTTTTTTTTAGAATAAAACTTTGTGCTTCATAAAACTTAAGTGAGACTCAGTAAGGCTACCAGAGCCTGGCCAAGGTCACCTGTGTGCACACTGTCTCTTGTTTTATCACAGCAGCAGTCTTGAGCTGTCACCAAAGGGACCACCTGACCCACCGGGCCAAGAATATTCTCTCTGCTTCTGTATAAGGCGTGTAGTTCCTTAGTGTAGAACAAGCGTCTGGAGCATAGAGCAAGGTGTCTGAAGGCAACTGTCATCCTTCGGGACCTCCTCCTACAGACAGACAGGTCGCAGGAGCTCAATCTTCTAGGGTCACTGTATCTGCGTACATTCCCCACACAGCCTCCCTGCACTTCTAATCACTCAAGAGCACTTACAAAAAAAATCGAAACGCGACATCAAGTTGACTACAGAATAGTGAGAAAATCATCCTAGCTTCACTGCCCATCACACGCCTCATGAATGTACCCCTGGGCTGTGTGCACCTGTCTTACCCATCTCGCCAGTGTGCACGCTGACTCTGCCTCTTCAGTCTACCTACCCGCCACCTTCAGCATGTGCGACTGTCCACCTTCTTGTCCTTCCAAGCTCATGGATACTAGCACCCCCTTCGAGAGCTTTCCCCTGTTCCTCAAAGTGGGCTGAGTGGGTCTCTTAGTACCACACACTCCCCTTCACAGCCTGCGTCACGTGGATAAGAGACTGAAGTACTTCAAGGCAGAAGTTCCCGGTTTGTTCGCACGTGCCCACTCGCCAAACAGCTCTTGCTACCCAGCAAGTATAAAATGCACGCCGTTAGAAACGGAACAGACAAAGTGCTCAGCAGCACCCAGGGAACAAGTGAAAAGCAGGGACTAGAACTCACACCTTCTGAGTGCCTGTGTGTGGTAACCTTTCCTCAGACCGTGTGCCACAAACGGATACTCTCTGCCTTCATGAGCGGTGTATTTTGTTCTTGCATTTCAATCGGAGGGAGTCTCAGGCTAGGTTCAAACACTTAAGTGTCTGAGCAGAGCAGCCCCTGTCCCATTGTCCATTGCCTGGAGCACTGAGAATCTCTTATCCCAGGTGTCCAGTGGTTCTGAAGGTCCCTCTCAGCTTCAAGGAAGAAGGTCCTGAGAGCTGATAGTGTCTAGGTGAAAGGATTATCAGTCAGGGCAGTGAGTCACTAGTGAGGGAGCATGGTCAATGCTGTAAAGCGGTTAGTGACAAGGCCTGGGAAACAGATTTGGTCTCTGCTACCACTCCTCCAGGCTGCAGGCATTTCCCTCTCACTTCTGTGGTTTCTATTTCCTTATTGGCCACCTGGGCCCAGAGGAATGTGGTCCAGCCAGCCAGATGCAGGCTGAGTGCAGCCACAATGGGAAGGAGGGCAGAAGGCATGATGGATGCTGGGCCCCGCTACTGAAACGACCAAGGAAGAGCGGGCAGACACGGAGACATCCTGCCTGCCACACCTTCCCTGCAGCACGCTGACCAGCTTTTTCCTCGCTGCTCTCAGATTCCTATCGTTAAATCCAGAAGTACTCTTTAGGAGGTCACTTGGCTGTTACAGTGGCAAGAAAAACAGAAGTGTTTTTCCTTAAAACCCACAGACTGAGAGAGTTAAGGCAGGAGGATCAGGCATCCAGAACTAGCCAGGGCTTCTTGGTATCTTTGCTGAAAAGCAAAACGAAGAGGGCCAGAAAGTGGCTCAGGGGTCAAGAATGCTATCTGTTCTTCCAGAAGTCCTGGGTTCAGTTCCCAGCACCCACACCAGGAAGCACACAACCACCTACAACTCCAGCTGATGCCCACTGGTCTCTGTGGGCACCAGTCAGAAACTTGGTGCTCATAAACTCACAGAGGCATGTACACACACACACACACACACACACACACACACACACACACAGAGAAATCTTTTAAAAAAGTAAATAATGAATTCACAGATGGACACTCTAACCTACAATACCCTGGAATTTGGGATCTTCATAAGGGTAGCAGAGTGGCCTAAGAGACCAGTAAGGTCATGGCTGGTGACACGCATTTGTAGTCACAGCACTTGGGAGGCAGAAGTAGAAGGGTTGAGAGTTGAAAGCCAGCCTGGTTTACATGTCCTGTCTCAAGGAAGAAAAACAAAGGGAGGAGATGGCTCCCTTGCCCTGGCATTTGTGAAGCTTGGGGCTTGATCTCTAGCAGCACATGTAACCAGGCAAGGCGGCACAGGCCTGTCAATCCCAGCATTTGATGTAGATGGATCAGCTTACCCTCAGCCACGTAGCATTACAGCACTACAAAACAGAAACAAACACGCACAGACAAGCAAAAACCCACAGACACAGGAGAGTAAGTGCAGAAACCCATTCTCCCTCTTCTCCATCCCAGAAGCTGCCGCCATCATCAAGTCAGGAAAAGAGCCTCACCAGAACCAGAAACTGCCAGATTCTGGCACTGGACTTCCCGTCCCGCTGCTCTGTCTGTGGTTTATTTTGGTGTAGGCTGACCAGGGACGGTTCTTTTTGCTTTACAGGTAAGTGGCTGGGTTTCCATGAGCTCCAGGGAAACAACACTAAGCTCCTGGAAATCTGGGAACCCTGTTTTGCATATCACAGTCTTCCCAGCACGGGGCATATGAATGACAAGTGTTAATAAGTTGTACCTGCACTTGGTATGAACCAGCTACCAGTCACTGGATGCTGGGCTCCACAAAGTTAAGGAGACAGAAAACTCTAAGATCATTACTCTTCGTGATTACAGTCCGGTCCTGAAAACGGGCATGAGGCACCTGCGAGTGTTCTGAAAAGTGGTGTGGCATGGTTTGCATGTTGTGAGCTGAGGCAGCGTAGTCATGTGTGTTCGCACACGCACATACATACAGACACAGGCACAAACACAGTCTCCCTAGGAAGGGGAGCGGAGAGGTGGGTGGAGATGTGTGACATCCGTGGTACGATCTGAGAAACTTTCTCACAGGACGGACTACTTGAAAGGTATGAGTAAGATCATACCTTCCTAATCAGGGTGTGGTGTCACGTGTCTGTAATCCTGGCAATGCAGAGCCTGAGCCTGAAGAATCACATGCTTGACGCTGGCCTGGTCTACACAGTGAGTTCAAGGCTGCTCTATTACCTAGCTCAATAAGCAAAGCAAATGAACATGAGATTTCACTACAGAGAGAAAAATGCACCCAGGAAGAAGACATTCTTTTTTTTTTTTTTTAATCAATAAATCTGTGCAGGGCCCTGAGGTGCTAAAAGGACTGGCCCCTGAGAAGTCAAAGGTAGTGAGCTAGCTGTACTGTGCACGCACAAGCGTGCAGGGTGAGAAGGGGCTGGAAAGGCAAGTGGTAGCCAGGCTGTCATTAATTCCTGATTAACAGTCATCTCAGAAACACAGAAGGGAGCCCCAGAGCAGCAAAGGGAGGACAATGCAATAGCAAGAATCGTCGGTGTGCAAAAGCTTCAATGGGTTGTCAGGGCGGGGCGAAGCAGAATATGGAATAGCAAGTAATGACAAATGGCAAGGGGACTCTAAAATCTGATGGGTTAAGAGTTCAGTCGCGGCATGGCAGGGCTGGTGCAGGAGACACAGGAGACACAGGCTGGCAGATCTGAGTTCAAGGCCAGCCTGAGCGAGTTCCAGGATAGCCAGGGCTGCTTAGAGAAACCCTGGCTTGAAAAACCAGCACACTCACACACACACTGCACCAAAAAGAAAAAAAAAAGAAAAAAAAAAAGTACATTCATGTAGTCACTTCCTAGCTGGAAACCTTTGCATGTCTTTCTCATGAAACCTTTGCAGAACAGGAATGCTAGTTAATACTTGGTGCAGGATTAAGAAAAGCATAAAGTGGCACATATGCTATCATCTGCCTTTTTTTAGTAAGCTGTGGATTCTCTGTTGTTCAAAGATGAAGACGAGAGAAGGGTCCCTCTTTCAGCATGCACCCCCTTGTTTCATATCAACTCTGGGATCTATTGGGGCAGAAGGCACCGTATTTATGTTTGAGAGGGGCTGAGGGATTTGTCCTACACTGGCCTTCCTAGAGATACTATCAGCAGCTTTAGAGAACTTGTCCAACAGATGGAAAAGGCAGACATAAACTGTCATCCCCAGAGTCCAAGGAGGCTCAGGAACTCTGACCTTGCAGTCCGCTGACTTCAAAAATGCCCTGGTTTCACACCTCACAGAACAAAGGCTCCAAGCTCATCCTGATACACAAATCTTCCAGCACCTGAGGGCTGCCACAGACCACCGAGCATCCGCGTCACCGTCTCCTTTCTCGGGAGCGGCATCCACACTTCTGCACGGAGGAGCAGACACAACACTCCAAACAACTCTTAAAACACTTTCCTGCAGTGTGGTCTCTAAACACAGGAAACAGCAGCTGGCTGTGTTGCCAGGAAGGTTTGTTTGCCAGTGAGCAGTGTGGGAGCTCATTGCGTGAGTTTAAAGCTGTGATCCAGGAACAAAAATAAACCAGCCAAGCCAAAACCAAAACCCTGTAGCCAGCCGTAAGTGTAAGGAAAAATTCAGAGCCAAGAAAACTCAGGTTAAAGACCAGACATGTACTTAAATTCACAATGCATGCCCAATAGCCCCTTTGAGTTCCGCTTCCTCATTTGTAAACAGGGGTCATTAACACTGATGGTCTTTTGCAGTTAAGTTAGGACTGGGTTCAAAGGGTGCTAATGCTGGGAAATCACGCAAAACCTGGTGACACGGAGGGTGGAACTGAGCAGTAACAGGCTTGCTTAGCTGAATGCATTCATTCATAAAGTCACACGCAATCACACACACACTCATGCACACCTCCGACACCTTTCAGAAAGCAGTATGCATTTACTTCGGGAGAAACGATGGGCCCACCACCACCACCTAGCTAGCTCCTGAATGACTCCACAGCTCCACTTATGTCTCTGTTTCCAAGCCATCTCATCTTTCATCTCGCTCTTAAATTTAAACCTTTTTTTTTTCTTGTCCCTACCTGACTGGGAGTACTAAGGGAGTACTATTTGTATTTGTTTCTTTTAGATCCTAGTACTACACATTCCCAATCTATGTGTGTTTAAAACAAAACAAAACAAAACAAAAAAAACCACCCTATAACATGAAACAAGCATAAATAAGGAAGAGAGCGTTCTGGACATTTGACAAGTAGCTCTGAGAGACCCTGTCTCAGAGAAAAATAAGATAAAATAAAATGATGCTCTGTGCTGTGGCAGGGGTCCCAGGGAAAGCTGATATGGCTGCAGAACTGTTATAGAGACTTTTGTGCCTTCTTTATCATGACCTTTCTTGTCTGAGGAGGAAACCCCATCTATAAAAAAGCAACTGAGCCAAGAGGACCAAACGGGGAAATGGTCTTGGACCTGTTACTAAAAATAAATGTTGTAACACACCCACCCCACCCTCAGAGATTGCAGAAACAACTGTGTCTCTTCTAGAATTTTCTCTCTAAGGAATTCAAGGCTGATCTACAGCTATTCCTCTTACTGCTGCCAATCTCACTCACAGACCCCAGTTCCATTAGGAGCTCCAAGCCATCCTTGGGAGCCTTAAGGGCTGGAATTCCCATTCTCATAAGCTTGACAGCTCATTATCTTCTTCCTCAGGGCTACGCTCATGCCCTGGCTCAGTCATACTGGGCCATCCTCTCACTGCTGCCTCTGAGACCCATCCATCTCTACCCTCTACCTCCAATTGGGAAACACTGGTCCCCACTCCCTGTTACCCTCATTGTACCGAACAGTCACAGTAGGGCAAGTGTGGGCTCCCACGAACGATGGGCAAGCAGATGCTCAAAGCCATCTCTGCTGAGGCCCTGGCTGGCCTCCCATCAGCTGACCACTGGACATGCTTCAGCCTCGTGCAGAGACAATCTTCCTCGACAGCCCCAGGAAGTGTGCATGAGGGCAAAGCTACCTGGACTGATCCCTAAAGGAGACCCTCATCTCCATAGACCTTATCACCAGAGTAACCCAGCCTGGCTCTGCAACTTGTTTCTAAGTCCGAAGTGGAACAGTTGAGGCTTCCCAGTGAAATCAGTCAGAAAGTCAGCCATGTTCGGTGAACCTGGAGCCTCGAGGGGGTCATCATGTATCACCGAGTCACGGGTTTCTCAAAGTTGTTTGTCCTTATGAACTAAGACCTGATTGTGCCCCCAGCAATGCTAACCTGCCTATGAAAGTCCCCCGATAAGCCTATCTTCACAGGGCAGCCCACAGATTAGAGGAGAGATACCCGCCCTCTCCTCCCTCTATCTTATCTCATATCAAAGTCACATGCTTCTTGTAGTCGGAGGCCGCGTCTTATTCCTCTCTGTATTAATTCCACCCACACAGCAAAAATCTTGGGTACTGGTCAGGATCAAGGCATGGTGAATCTTTGTTGAACTAACCCCGACTATTTCCACCTTGCCAAGCTTTCTCCAAACTACACATCTGTAGCCCAACGTTACTACTTCTAGACAACTCTAGAAGAAGCAAGGGGCAGTTCCCCAGGCTACAGAAGACAGAAAAGGGAAGGGATTAAACAACCAGACAGCAACAACAAAAACATGACAATTCCATGCACCGAGATTCAACCTCTGCATCCTTGGGGCTGGCTGCCTGTCACAGTTCAAACTTCTCTGTGACTCCTGCTCTCCCAAGGCTCAAAGCACTGGTACCCTTCATACTAGTCTAGACCAAAATTCTACCAGGGCCACCTCCCTCGATCCTTCACTTACTTCCTCTGGCCATGACTGATAGCTGAAGTGAGGTTGAGAGCTTTGCTGTGCCTGACAGTCAACAGGGCACGGCTGTCTTTTAGCCTTCCATGGGTAAGGTTGTGTTCTTCCACTGGAATAAGAACTTCCCAACACATGAAGGACACTTCAGGCTTGGTGCTCTAGATCTCTGGGAGGCTCATGCTTATGGCCCAGATATTTTCAGGTCCTACGACAAGTTGGCTCCCACAGGGGTCCTGTGCTGTTATTACAATCCAGCCAATGTGTCATGGATTCTGGTTTTATTCTTTAAAAAACTATTTTATTTTTAATTTTTATGTGTATTAATGATTTGCCTGCATGTGTCTGTGTGAGGGTTTCAGATTCCCTGGAACTACAGTCACAGACAGTTGTGAACTGCCATGTGGGTGCTGGGAATTAAACCCCGTTCTTCTGGAAAAGCAGCCAATACTCTTAACCCCTGAGCCATCTCTCCAGCCCTGGTTTTATTCTTGTTGTTTACTTGTTTTTGCTAAACTGTAATGCTAGACAAGTGCTCTAACCAGTAAGCTATAATCCCAGCCCTTGTTTGTTTTGTTTCTTTGCTTGTTTGTTTTCTTGAGACAAGTTCTCACCATGTGTAGCACAGGCTAGCTGTCAACTCACCATTCTGCTCTAGTGTCCTTTGTGCTGGGATTATAGGTCTATGCCAGTAGGCTCAGCTTTATAGGTTTTTCTTTTATTTATTTTGTTTTTGTTGTTGTTTTCTTATTAGACATGGTCTTGTATATTCTAGGCTGGCCTTGAACTCACTACCTAGCCAAGGATAAACTTCAACTTCTGATCCCCAGGATCCCCAAAGTACTAGGGTATTTATAGGCCAGAGCCATCACTCATGGACACAGATCCTTCTTGAAATGGGAGACAACCAGATCTGTCCACATGGGAAGCCTGGAAGGAGACAAGAATGTGTTGCTCTCATGAGCTTTGGAAGAGAGGCTTCCCACACCCAAAGGCAGATCTCTTTATCTTACAGTCCTTCCCAAAGGTCCCAGTCAATCAGATGCTTCACTAATTTACCATAGGCCTTCCATCTTCAAGGGATGTGGAAAGAGAGGAGGACTTACCTTCTATAAAGACTTGGAGTGGCTTGTTATCTTCACTTGGCTGGGTGTGGCAGCTCTAGCCTATAGCTCCAGGACCATGTGGGGGCTGAGGCCAGAGAACACTAAACTCCAGGACAGGGTAAGCAGGAGAAAGAAACCAAAATGTGCCACACATCTTGGTGCATGCTTGCTTGTAACCACAACACTTGGAGGGAAGTTTCAAGTATTCCTCAGTTATACAGCGAGTTGGAGACCAGCCTGGGTTACATAGGACTCCGTCTCAAAAACAACAACCCAAAACAAACAGAAAAATCCCATCTATACATAGAATCCCCTTCTGCACCTCTCTTAGTGCTTGTGGCTCTAAAGACAGCACCCTTCCCACTCTGCATGCCACTCACTGTGCACTTGGCAACTGGCTTCATGCTGACCCCACCTATATGCACTATCTCCTTTCATCACTACAACAATTACTTGAGGTAGATGCCATCCCCTTGCATTTAAGAGATGATCACACAGAGGATGACAGGGATTTTGTTAACCTGCCCAAATGGAGTAGGGATTTGAACCTGCATCAGTCTGAGCACAAACCACAATGTATTTTGCCCAGGGAGTGTCTCAATGAAACCACAGGAATAAGAATGTACTTCCTGTTTCTACCACCATGGTTCAATGTCAGCAGCAGGTGGAAGCTGTTTAGTTGGCAGGGGCTAGCTGATCTGTGATTCCAAGAACTCCAGTGTCTGTCCCCACCCTCAACACACACACTCTCTCTCACACACACACACACACACACACACACACACACACCCTTCTTAAAGGTAGATAGCATCATTGGCAGGCCAGTCTATACCACTAGACAGCCAACCACAAAGCAGTTGGTGGGACCCAGAAACAAACGGAGGGGCAAATGAAACTGCCCTTGTGACCTCAGTCCTTCGTAATCTAGGGATATCACCTCATCTACTTGAAACTTGCATTTCCTGCCTTCTGTTACTCATCAAACCTCACAGAACACCAGCCAGAGGCCAGCACTCTGAGTGCTGGTTAAGAATTCCCACTCAGCCACTTCCTTCCTTGAGCTTTTGAAGGGAAGACCTCAACAGCAACTCCCTTGGAGACACCTGTAAAAAATAAGGCTGGTGCACATTTGCTTTGTCTGTGCCAGCCAAGGCTAAGCTGAAAATAGAGGCTGAACCCACGCCAGCAGTGTTTCCCCAGGACAAAAGGTGTAGGCTTCATTTATTGGAACTAAGTGACCTTCTAAAAACAGACTATTCAAGACCATCTCCCCAGTGAAAGAGAGCATGCTAGCACTTTGTACATAAAAATATACAAATAAATGACATTATACAGACCGAGTATGTTGTACTTCTATATTTAGGAATACAGATGTATATACACATATGTGTATGTAACAATGAAAAGGGAAGCTGTGAATTTGAAAGAGAGCAAGGAAAGACACATGAGCGGACTTTGAGGGTGGTAAGGTGTCTTAGGGTTTCTATTGCTCCGATGAAAAACTATGACAAAAAACGCTGTGACAAAAAAAAGTAAGTTGGGGAGGAAAGGGTTTATTTGGCTTATATTTCCACATTACTGCTCATCACTGAAGGAAGTCAGGACAGGAACATAAACAGGGCAGGAACCTGGAGGCAGGAGCTGCTGCAGAGGCCGTGGAGGGGTGCTGCTTACTGGCTTGCTCCCCATGGCTTGCTCCCCATAGCTTGCTCAGTCTGCTTTCTTATAGAATCCAGAACCACCAGCCCAGGGATGGCAGCATTCAGAATGGGCTGGGTCCTCCTGCAGTGATCACTAATGGAGACAATCTCTTACAGCTGGATCCCAGAGACACATTTCCTCAACTGAGGCACCTTCCTCTCTGATGACTATCAAGTTAACACAGTACAAAAGAGAAGGGGAAATAATGTAACTATATTATAGTCTCAAAAAATAAACCATTTTTCAAAACATTAAGAGCTGCCAAAATAGCTCACACGAAAACAAATACATAAATGTTAAAAATAATTTTAAAAAAATTTAAGAACCAAAAAAAAAAAAAAAAAAGAAGAAGGGTTGGAACATATCTTGAGTTAAAGTTCACCTATCATGTGCATGTGTGATGTTCTATTCTCCAGAACTACAAAACAAACAAGAGGCACACTGCCTTAGAAAGCCGCCCCAGCTTTTGCATCCTGGTTCCACAGCCTGCTGGCTGTGCTCTCTCACCTGTAAAATGGAATTCACGGTTCCTGTCTCATGGGCTTGTTTGTGAGGCGCAATATAAGATGCTGTAATGTGTTTAAATGATGACCCAGCACACAGCAGACACGCAGCAAGGTGGGCACTATCAGGGTTGGGAATTAAAGTTAAGAGTACTATGCCAGGGAGTGGTGATGTGCACCATTAATCCCAGCACCTGGGAGGCAGAGGCAGGTGGATCTCTGTGAGTTCAAGGCCAACCTGGTCTATAGAGTGAGTTCCAGGACAGCCAGGGCTACACAGAGAAACCCTATCTGGAAAAGCCAAAAAAGAAACAAGGTAGAAAATGAGGGTTAGCGACAGGAAAGGAAAATGTGACAAATGTCACAGACTAAGGAAAAACGTAGACCTCAGGCTGTAGCTGACAGTAAGAGCCTCCCGAAACTGTTCACGCCCTGATCCTGCAGTGTATGCTACCTCCATTACAAGAACACTTTACAGAGGTACGGCTAAGATACATTCCTTAAACTGGGGATGTGCAATCACAAGGGTACTTAGAAGGGAAAGGGTGAGGTGGGAGAGTCAGGGGCAGGGGAAGAAAAATATGATGGGGCAGGCAACAAGTAAATGTGTTCTGAGGGTGGGGCCACTAGCCACAGATTGTAGGCAGTCTCCCAGGGCTGGGAAAGGCAGGCACACAGTCTCTCCTAGCATGGACAACCAGACAGAAGACCAATTTGACTGCACTTTGATGGAAGCCTGTAAAACACACTTTGGAGCCACGTGAGGTGGCACATGCCTGTAATTCCAACATTCGGGGGGGCAGAGGCAAACCGTCCTGCAAGTGTGAGGCCAGAATCATCTATACAGAGAGGTCCAGGCTAGCCCAACTACACAGCCAGACCCTGTTGCAAAGAAAGAAAGAAAGAAAAGAAAGAAACCAAACCAGAACAAGAAAACTCCTGCACTCATTTTGTACTCTGGACGCCCAAACGATTAAATAAACCTGGGTGTTTAAAGCTGTTCAATGTGTAGTAATTTTGACAGCAGCTAACGGAAGGAACTACACACGCCTTTCGCCGAATGTGCTGTATTTCACAAAACCGTGTTTCACAAAAGCCACTTGCTAATTCCTTATGACTCATATCCCCAATTCCCAAAAGAGATGAAGTGAAAATGGAAGCCTCCAGAAGGAAGTATTTGTTCCGGTGGAAGTACTCCATGGCTCCAGCTGTCCTCATCACAACCCATTCACTATCCTCTGAAGCAAGGGCGCTTGGTGTGGGCCTCATGCACCTTATCAGAGCCCAGAGTACTAGGGCCCAACCACTGACAATAAACAGCTAGCATTTTGTATGTTGTGTCTTTATGCATGTAGCTTTCTGTGGGTTTCCCTCACATATCCATCGCCTCAGCCTGATTAGCCTAATCTATAGAACCAACTTGCTCAAAACCTATTAACAGTTTTCTCTGAGACCGAAACATTCCATCCTACAGGGAAGCCCCTTAAGCAGGAAGGCTAATAACACAAAATAGCTTCAGGAAGTCCCTAAAACTGAGTGGATTCACTAGACTCCTCCCTGCCAGAATAGGCAATGCCAGAATAAACTTCAAGGACAACTCTCAAAACAAAACAAAAAGTTGTAAATAAGAATCTGAAACCAGACCAACTGCATGGAAGAAGCAGAATCCAGCAGAGCTGTCTGGAAGAGGTTTAGACCAATCGAGACACCTGGAAAAGACATTCTCCAAACTGCTCTGGTGCTCCAGGTCCCAAGCTTTTGCGTTCCATGCTAGGGTGGGCTTTAGTGATGTAGGTGTCTTTGAGTCATTTCTGTTCCTATAAATAACCCCTCACCCATACTTCCTGCAAGTAACCCCAATAAAAGTCACTGGTTCACCACATAGGCCTTTGGTAGTATCCATGCTTTGGTCTGTCATGGGGTCCTTACCTGGGGTGAATAGGTGTATGCTGCATATCCCCAGGTGAAGTTTTGTCACACGATAAAACCACATCCTCAGAAAGCAACAGATCTAGGACTTGAACCTGGGTATTTAATTCAAAAGCCCATTTCAGTCGAAGAATAATACACCTTGTTTTTTGTTGTTTTTGTTTATTTTTTTAAGACATGTTTTCAATGTGCGTCTTCTGGCTGTCCTGGAACTCACTCTGTAGACCAGGCTGTCCTCAAACTTACAGAGATGCACTTGCCTCTAACTCCCAAGTGTTGGGATTAAAAGTGTGCACCACCACTTCCTGGCTGAATATGCCTTGTTCTAACTTTCATAGGTGTTGGGTTATGTTAGGGAAAGAATCTACTCAGCGCCCCCAAGACCAAGTTCTCAGCACAGAGGAGATTAATTTGCCCCAGAAGGACAGGGGCAGGGACTAAGAGAAAAAGACAGAAGAGGAGGGGAACAAGGAAGAAGAAGCAGAGGTATTTGTCCTAGAGGAGGACAAAGAAATGCCTCTGGATAGAGGGAAGACAGTTGTGGCCCACAGGAAAACAGCAGTATAGAAAGGTACAAGGGGAACCCTTTTGTTAGGACGAGGTGTTTAATTTTAATTAGGCATGTTAATTAGGTGAGCCAAAAGGGGTTTTAGATTGCTGGACTTCAATACTTTGATAGCTGGACCTTGGTAGTCAGCCTTAGGAGGAGGAAGTGGCCAAATAAGGGAACAGACCTTGGTGACTAGCTTTAGGAATGTGATCTAATGGTGTTTTGCAAGGCAGGGGGAATGGGGGAGAAAGGCAAGGCCTGCCAGAGTCATGCTCACCTCCAGCTGGCCAGAGTCCCCTCAGATAACACACCCCTGGCTCCCCAGCTCTCCAATGTGGGTAGTACTTCCCCACCCTATCCCACCCTCCCTCTCAGGGATTGCCATTCCCAAAGGCCTTAGAGCAAATGACTATTGTCTTCTCTCAGGTCAGACACAAATGAAAGGCCAGCAGTAGCAAGGAAGCAAAGCAAGCGAAAAGCCAAAAAGACAAGGAGGGCTCGGCCCAGAAATGCGTGTGCCTATAAAAGTCAGGAGGCAGAGGCAGAAGGACTGTGCCCCTAGCCTTGGCTATGCAGTGGGCTCTTATCTCAAAGCAAAAAAATAAAAAGGAAGGAAGGGAGGCTAGAAGAGGAAAAGGAGAGAAATCACATGTAAGGCTAATCCGGAGAATGCTCCAGATCATGCCCCTAGGAACAGACGCAACCTTGTTTCATAGAGCCTGCTCTCTGGCAAGTTTCGTGACATAGAAAGCAGACCTTGTGGTCTAGACAGGCGGTCAGCAAGCCTAAGCTGTGCTCTGTCACAGGCGGCCTGACAGATTTTGAAAGCTTCGCTTCATTTGCTGCTCTTATCTCTCTTCAGTTTTACCCAAGGGCTTGAAAATAGTCAAACTGTGCTGCTATCCCAGCAATGTGCTTCTGAGCTTCACCCCTCTGGAGGATTTCCCCACAAGCAGTGTCTCACCGTATGCCCAGTTCATGCCTTATCCACAACGCTTGGGACCCGGAAGCCCTCGTACTTTATACACTTTCTGTTTGGAATGACCGCTTGTACATCAAATGAGATTTCCCCGGGGAACGGACCCAACTCTAAACACATGAAATTCACTTATGTTCCCATACCTCACTGGAATAAACTGCAGGTCGTTTCATAGATTTTTGGGTGCCTCTGGATACTGAGGCCAAGTGTGCGATCTGCCACTGGCCGCATCCTGTTTATGCTCAACGTTGCATATTTTAGAACATTTCAGAGTTTGGGTTCTTGGGTCAGAGATGTTCCACTTGTACTATAAAAATCCTTGAACTCTCACCCCACCCCCCCACTGCGCCCCATTGATCCTGTTGCATTTCAAACCCAAGTTTCCCTCTTTGGTCATATCATCCTCCTCCCGTCCAATGTAGCCCAGGCTAGCCCTGAAGTTGCCATGTATATGAAGATGGCCTTACACTTCTAATCCTTCTGCCTCAGCCTCCCGAGTGCTAGAATTACTAGTATTCGTCAACCCTCCTCATTGATATGGTTCTGGGGAAAGCCCAGGGCTCTGCGCATGTTAGCCACACTCTCTGCCAACTGACCTCCACCCCCAGCCCACAGATGTGTCTTCCTTGTGCTGCATGTACTACATGCTGATAAGTGTCTGCCTTTCACACTAGAGCGCCAGTGCTCCAGGGAAAGAGCGATTATGTCTAATGATATCTGTACTCCCAGCTCCTGTTATAACATGCTTTCCCAGCTGTCCATAAATATGCAGTGGTGTGTCTACACCTTTTGTTGTTTCCTGAAAGTCACATCACACAAGAAACTTCTCACTGAAAAGCTATTAGAGGGCCTTGGAATGTTTACTCTGTGTCCCCAGAACATGATGTAGGGATCCCCCTTTGCCTGCTTTGTTTCAAGGCTCACATTTAGTAAAGCTTGAGGGAGACGGGAAGTAGAAGGGAAGAGCTGTCAAGTGTGCCACAGCTGCGTGGTCAGACAAAATGGAGAAAGAACGGACAGGCAGCACTTCCAGGAGAGGCTGGGCAGGAAGTGAGTCTGCAGGCAACACGGGCTGGGGAGTCCCGGTCGACGCTGCAGGGCTCTGCATGTGTCTCTGTGGCTGAATGCACTGTGCGCGACAGCAGTTATGGAAGTACATTTCCTGCCTGCCCTTGAAGTGCTTCCTTCCTGGGACAAAAAGAATAAACATTTAGAGAGAGAATGCTCTCGGTAAATATTTCTGAATGGGGCACAGTCTCCACAGAAGTCGGATTCTAAACAACTACGCTACCTGATTCCCAAACAAACTCCCTCCAGTCACACAGCTACACCTGAAAGCATGCAGCTGCCACCGTCCATCATCTGTGCCCTCAGGCTCCCCCTGGCATTCTGCAGGCTGGCATTTCTGTCGGGTTCTTACCCTTGCACAGAAACAGCCCTAGTCCTGAGAGAGTTCGCTGCCAAGGCTGCTTTATAGTCAAGAAGTCAAGAATATTTATGCTTCCCCAGGAGCCAGGGACCACACCAGAAAGCATTATGTAAACCACAGGCAACTCTG
Organism: Meriones unguiculatus; assembly: GCF_030254825.1. Classification (NCBI taxonomy): domain Eukaryota; kingdom Metazoa; phylum Chordata; class Mammalia; order Rodentia; family Muridae; genus Meriones; species Meriones unguiculatus. The sequence continues at coordinate 176,851,564 of NC_083349.1, forward strand.
CTGAAGGGAAGACGTTCCTTTAACTGAAAAGTCATCCCTGAAACATTTGTTGATTGCAGGCACCAGGTTGCAGGCAGGACCTCCTCTCTCATTTAACCAGCACTTCGGTTGTATTTTTGCAGGAAAGCAAGCACATTTCGTACCAATTGGAAAATTACTCTAATGCGTGCTCATTAAATGGCTCCCCATGGCTGTAATTGCCCCATATCTTTCTTTCTTTTCATTTATTTACTTTCTAGAATATCAACAGTCCTAAAGAGCTTGGTGTATGTGTGTGTGTGTGTGTGTGTGTGTGTGTGTGTGTGTGTGTGTTTCATATACGTGTGAATGTGTATGCCAGAGGACAACCCCAGGGGTCTGTCATCCATCCTTCAGCAGCCTTGCACCTTGTATTTTGACAAGGGTCTCCCTGGGAACTGGAACTTGGCACTCCATGGTTAGGCTGGCCAGCAGGTTCCACGGATCTGCCTGTCTCTGCCCCCCAGTACTGTGACCATAAGCGAGTATCACCATAGCTGGCTTTTTAATGTGGGTGCTAAGGGTGGGACTCAGGTGCTCAAGCTTACAGAGCAGGCACTTCACCCACTGAGCCATTTCCCAACACCCCTGAAGAAGGCTCCTTGACAACAGAGTGTTGTAGAAAAGAAAACAAAAGTGAAGGCAAACTCAAGTGCCCTGGGATAGAAAAGAAGCCACAAAAACGTCCTGGTGATGTTCAAACGCACTTGTCCCAAGTCACCTTGGAGCCATTCAGGTGACTGCGAAGGATCTGCTCATGAGGTGACAGTGCCCAAAGCCTCTGGACATTCCCTCTAGCCACTCACATGTGGTAGACATTCACCTGCCACTCCAGAGCCACTGGAAAGAGTCCACAGCCAGCCAGATCAAGCAGCTGCCTACAGCACTCAGTATGAGACTGACATCTGGCATTTCCTCCACTCCACAGATCTTAGTGGGGTGCTGTGGGCACAGGAGGGGGTCATCCAGGACACCTTGCCCTCATAAACAGTAGGAGGCAAAGAGGTTAATTCAAGTCAGTGAGGAAGAGGACGTTAGGAAAATGGAACACTGGGCAGACTGAGGCAGGGGCTGAAGAGGTCATTGTCAGCTGGGACTCAAAACAAATAAATGGGGGTGGGGTGGGCTCAGGGAGAGGGAGGAAGAGAGGACTCATGTGCCCTTGGGAGAGGATCCAGAGGATTATGGCCAATGTCAAACACACACACACACACACACACACATACACACACAGAGGAATAAAACAGAGAGAATTCTCCCAGAAGTCTTTATGCAAATTCCCAGTGGTCCCTGAGAAAGTCCTCCTTTAAAAAGACCAAAGGTTTGTAGTCCTCATGGGCACTGCTACCACCCTTCTCCTGGCACTGACACTGTGTCCTGCTTGGGGCTATGCCCGTCACAGTGCAGAAAGGCACAGGAGATCTATTCTTGAGTCTCAGTCAGTTTCTCTCTGTGTGTGTGTCTCTCTCTCTCTCTCTCTCTCTCTCTCTCTCTCTCTCTCTCTCTGTGTGTGTGTGTGTGTGTGTGTGTGTGTGTGCGTCTCCATCCAGACCTCAAGTCTGATTCCATTTGAGAGTAATCAGTAGACAGCCATATGGTACCCCACTGGATCCCTGAGCCTGGCCATCAATGACAGCCAGCAGCTTGGGCGGTGCTGGCTCTGCTCTGCCTCTGCTGCTACTTGGCCTGGCCTTGCTCAGACCCTCTGGAGGGAGCCAGGCACCAGGCACGAGGGAGCAGAATGCAGTACTGAGAAATACCACTGGCCTCTGCCCATCTACTACCGTATATCCCTGCTAAGAGAGGGACAGGGAGATAAAGGCACAGGGTAGCCAGGCACCCAGGAGGCAGCAGCACCGTGAAGAAGGATACAGCTGCTAGCCATTCGAGTGGCAGCAGGAACTGTCTCATTACAGAGGGACGAGGGAAGGAGAGGCTGTTCGCGTGGATTGGCACTTCTCACTGGCATAGCTGTCCCTTTGTTACTGTCAAGAATTCTACAAGCAGAGCTGGTCTGCATGGCACACACCTATAATTCCAGCTGCTCAGAAGGCTGAGATGGGAAGACTGCCTGAGATGAAGAGCTTTAGACAGCAGTGGGGGCTGAAGGGTAGAACAGACAGGAAAACTGAGGCTCGGTGTGTTCAGAAACTCACCCCAAGCTCACCGGGCTGGTAAGGGCCTGCCTAGGACTCAGACCCAGGCATGATTTCATAGTGCACACCTGGGCAGGAGGAAGGAAGAAAATAAAAAACAGGGTCTCTCCAGTCCCCAGATGCTAACACAGAGGAAAAAAAGGCCCCTATGTGAAATGCCTGCTGGGAGCAGACAGATAAAGACACCTGCCAGGTGCCCACAGAGGGAAAGCCCCCTCCACAAGCAATGCCTGCTGGGATGGCAGAGGCTGCCACAGAGCAACTGTCCTTAGCCTGAGTCGCTTTGGTGGGAGACAAAGTGAAGCCTTAAGCCCCAAAAATGGCTGACCAGAGGCAGCTGGAGTTCAAGGTCGCCAGGTGGTAAGACACAGGACAGAAAGGCAGGGTGTTTGCCCATTTCCACAGCCCTTGGTCTTCTGGGCCTGCTTCCTCATCAAAATTTCAATTTCTGAGACTTAAAAGTGGTTATGTCTGAGAACCTGCTGTGTCATCGGCAATGTGGTCTAAAAGCCTAACGTATAATTAGAAATTAGGGCGTAACGGGAAATTTTCATAGAAGCTCTGCTCAGGGGTTATAATTAGGCCAGCAGCCCATTCACACGCCTCAAGGGCAATCAAAAGAAACTAACTACTGATACACAACACAGGATTCTGAACAAAAAAATTATGATCAAGCCGAGTGTGGTAGCACATGCCCACAATCACTGCACTATCAAGGTCGAGGCAAGAAGATCCAAAGTTCAAAACCAGCCTCAGCTATCCATCACATTTGTGTATCACATTTGCCTTATCTCAGAAAACCTTAAAAAGTCTCTCTCACTTTTTCACTTACACACACACACACACACACACACACACGGAGTCACTTGAAACTCAAGAAAAGAGGAGTCAACAGTATGCACTGTACAATATCACTTACATGTAAGTCTAAAAAAAATGCCAACTCAATCAATAAGTAGATCAGAACTTGCACAGGACTCAGGGTTTGAACTCAGGAGGGGACTCCTATAAAAGGACACAAGAAAACCTTCACACTGCCAGAGGAAAACCTTCCAGAGTTGGTTCTCTCCTTACAGCCTGTGGGTCCCATGGCTGAACTCAGGTCGTCAGGCAAGCACCCTCACCTACCAGTCCATCTTGCTGACCCAAGAAAACTTAAAGAGGCAATGGATAGGCTATGTCTCAGTTCATGATCTGTCCAAGCACATCAGTCTTCAGTAGTGTATCTCTCCTCAAAAGACTTTAAAAAGATGGCCTGCCAGCGTCGACACAGAAAGGTCACTGGACTTGAAGAAGTGTTAGCCTGAGGTCCACACAGCCATAAGGACCCCCATACCCACACCCCCGAAAACTGTGTGGTCACAGGCAAATAGTCCTCAGAGGACCACCGTGAGGCTGTTGATACTTAGCGCACGTAGTGTTTCTTAAACTGCACAGTAACTCACAGTAAGAGAACGTTAGGCAAGCACAATGCTACAGCAGGCAGAGACTTCCTTGCCCTTTCTACCTGCTAAGAGCGCTGATGAGACCTGATAGGCTAGGGTCAGACAGAAGGAGAGGAGGGAGAGAAAGAAGTGGACTAAGGGAGGGGCCTAGGGGGAGAAGAGGGAGGGTGGGTGGATCTGGGAAGATACAAGGGAGGGGGCCACAGCCGGGATACAAAGTGAATAAATTGTAATAAATGATAATAATAAAAAATAAAATAAAATAAAAAAGAGCCCTTCAGCAGTGAGTGGACCACAATTGTATTTTTCTATCCAAGATGCACAGGGAAGCAGCTCCAGCCCCTGGGTGAGAGTTGGCTACATTTCAGAGATGCTTGGTTGGCCAAGTGCTTTCAGGGGATCCAGTGTCAACCAACAGGTAAAAGAGACGACCAGAGAAACTAGATACTTTAATGCATGGCCCTGCAGGTTGTCCCTCAACTGCTGGTGGAGCCACTCTGGGCTGCCTTTATCTCTGAGCAGTGAGGTGTAGCTAACTCAAGCTTGCTGCCTGAAGCCAAGTCCTGGGCGCTTACTCCAGCCTTCTGCCACTGTCCCGCTCTTTAACTAGACAGAGCTCAAATATTCTCAGCTGAGGAAAACAAGCCCATCCTGTCCAGCTATCTCCATCTGTCGTTCCACCGGCACCCCTCCCCCACCTCGTCTCCTTCCAGTAACACAGTATTACCAAAATAACAGCGAATGTCCAGGCTCTACTGTCCCAAGTTCTTGCCCACGTTAACAGGGCAGGCACTGCTGTACAGAGGAGCTGATCACAATGCTGGGGCAAAGAGGCTCAAGGGGAAAGTAGGTGATTCAAGTATCAGGCAGACTCTGGACTAGAACCCGGGATGTTGTACTCATGCCAGATCCCTTCCAAGACTTTTGTGTTTTGGTATTTGTTTCTGTCATAGCCCTGGAGATTGAACCCAGAATTTGTGGAGGGGAGGCCCTCTTTTCTCTTTCTCTCTCTCTCTCCAGTCATTAGGAAATACATACAAGCCATTATTTTTTGTAAACAAACAATATTCTAGCCACAGTCAACCTTAAAAAAACAAAAATAAGCCAACTGTAGTCTATCTACCTGTGATCCCAGCACACAAGAGTTCAAGGCTGTCAGGCAGTAGTGGTGCACTCCTGTAATCCCAGCCCCCAGGGAGGCAGAGGTAGGTGGATCTCTGTGAGTTATAGGCCGACCTGGTCTACAGAGTGAGTTCCAGGACAGCCAAGGCTACACAAACAAACCCTGTCACACACACACACACACACACACACACACACACACTCACACACACACAAAGTTCAAGGCCAACCTTAGCTACCCAGGGAATATGATTCCAGCCTGGGCTACATGTCTCAAAACTAAAATAAACAAATGAAATAGTAAAAGGATAGCACAGGGTTGTATGGGCAGACTCCATAAGTTCAGCCCCTCAGTGACTTGTTCCAAGGCCCACATGATCCCTAGAAACAAGCCGAGAGCATCTGTCCTCTGAAGCCGCAGGGGGCATCATGCAGACAGTGATGGCCCTGCCTGAAGTCCAGTGTGTACAGCCACAGGCAACTTCCACTCTCCTCAGGACCACTCAGGTCCCTGAGGCCTCATTAGCCTCACAACTCTGCCCACCAATGACTTTTCCTTTTCCTTCAGACCAACCTCACCAGCCTGGAGGAAGCCAGGTTTCTATTTTCAAAACATTTAGGCCAGCAAAGAGCTAATGAGCATAAAAAGAAAAAGGAAGGGGTGAGCCATACACAGCCTTGGAAAGTTTCCTTCTAGAGTCCCTAACTCATCTCTGTCATCTCGTTCTCCCCCTCTCTGTCCCACCCAGTCTCCTCAACAGAACCACACAGGTCCTTCTACAGCTTGAACTGATGCTAATGTGGGGTGGCAAAGCCCTGAGAGGAGTGATGAGCCTCAGAGAACATACCCCGAGGTCACTCTGGTTAGCCAGGCCTGGCAGTCTGCTGCTTTCAGCTCCATCAAGCACTTTAACAAACCTGGGCTCATTAAGAGCATTCCAAGAGCAAGCTCCAGCAAGGCCCTTGGGTGAAGTCAACCTCAGGCCCACAGCATGGCACAGACGAGATCAGAATGGGACCCTGGTCTGCTGGCCTGTCTTCTCTGCAGCCATCAGAGTCCAGTCCCTGTCCCAGGACAATAGACCCTGTTACACCCAGGGAGCCCAGCTTAGGCAGCTTCAGCTATCCAGAAGGTTGGATGGGTCTCTTTTCATATGCTACATCAAGACTCTTGTGGAGCCAAGGGACAACACTGCTCATTCCTGTTCATTCCTCCCTCCAGGCTGGAGGCTCCAGAAAGTGTTTCTAGTCAGGTGAGTCTTGCAGTCTTCCTCTTCAGTTTTCCACACAAAGATAGAAGCCTGCTCTCTGTTATCTGGAATAGCTGCCTCTTGCTGACCAGAGTGAACACTAGACACTCGTGCCTTTGGGGTAGGGCAGGGAACCCAACTCAAGCCCCCTCTGGGGCCTTGTATGGTGACACATGCCTCTTATCCTACTACTCTGGAGGTAGAAGAAAGCAAGGAGGGTCAGGAATTCAAGGCCAGTTTCAGCTATATATTAAGTTAAAAAGCCATCCTGGGGGGTTGGGGATTTAGCTCAGTGGTAGAGCGCTTGCCTAGCAAGCGCAAGGCCCTGGGTTCGGTCCTCAGCTCTGGAAAAAAAAAAAAAAAAAAAAGACAAAATAACAAAAAGACCAAAAAAAAAACAAGGTAAAAAAGCCATCCTGGGCTATGAGAGACCCTGTGAAAATGAAAACAAAAACAAACAACAAAGCAAAGCCTTCTCAGGGCATTGAATTTGATCAGATGACACCAAGACAACACCAGCCCCCTTTAGGAGAAATAGAGCAATAAACCCCACCTCCCTCCCTCAGACCCTCTCTGTTTCCTCTTGGGTAAAGACAGGCAATAACAGAAATAGAAATAGCAAAGCAACAGAAAATAGCTAAATAATGACTCTCTAAACAATATCTATGTCTTTTTCATTTCCTTTGGGTTTTTTTTGAAACAGGGTTTTTGTGTAGCCTTGGCTGTCCTGGAACTTACTCTGTAGAGCAGGCTGGTCTCTAACTCAGAGATCTGCCTGCCAGTGACTCCTGAGTGCTGGGAGTATAGGTGTGCATCTATATTGCTAAGACCTATAAACACTATTGCATGACAAAAAAAAAAAAAAAAAAAAAAAAAGACTTTACAAGAATGATATTATGAAGTTCAGGGATGACTCTGACATGACTAATTATTCTGAATTACCCACAAGGACCATAGGGCAGTGATATGCATTTGTGGAACACTACTAAGCCATAAAAAAAATAACAGAACCCTGCCATTTGATGATGACACGGGTGGGGCTGGAAATGATTATGTCAAGCTTGATGTCCTGAGTTTGTCCCTAAGACTCATATAGTGGAAGGACAGAGCTAGACTTTTATAAGGTGTCCTGTGACCTCCGCATGCACACACAGGCCACACACACACACACACACACACACGCACACACACACACAAACACCAACACACTGTTTTCCACATGTATCATAAGAGACACCCAGAGGGTTTGGTGAAAAAAGAAAGACAATTAAGGGTACAGGCTGGATGGAATGAAATGGGGTAGCCACAACCAAACAATTCCCACCAGAAGCAGAAGAGTGGGATGGATTTTCCCCTACAGCCTTCAGAGAGAGAGAGAGAGACAACCTCACTGACTCGGTTTTATCCCAGGGATACCAACTTTGAACATCTGTCTGCTAGAATATGGAGAGAATGCGTTTCTGTTGACGTAAGCCAGCCAGCCTGCAGCCATTTGTTCCAGCAGCCAAAAGGAACAAATATGTCACTACCACTTAGTGCCCGCCTACTGTGTGCAGGGAAATTCTCTGAGCCTCTCATCCGTGGGGCATCCCACAGCTTTTTCCTGTGAGGCCTAGCACGGCAGACACAGGGCCCGGGTTTGATTCTCTGCTCTCCCCCTAACTGCGGTGACCCTCAGTATGTTGTACAATATCTTTAAGGCCCAGCTCTTCAGGTCATAAGACAGGCATGGAGTATGTCTTCACTGAGTTATGAAAATAAAGTGTTTCCAACTGTCAATCGTGTGCAGTCAGGAATCTTGCTATTGTGAGGCCTCAGGGATTAAGCAAGACCTAATCAGGCCATCATCCTAGTCAGTGATGACCTGAGCACGAGGCCTCCGAGGCCCACTGCAGGAAATAGACTGTTCTCTGAAAGCCCACTAAATATCAAATATGAAAATCTAAAGAGGCCACCGAAGCACTTCTTTCTTTAATCAACGTGAGCCCTTGACAGTGGTCCCGCTTCAGAAATGGCGGCTGCCTGGAACTATGCAAGATCTACATTTGGACTCTGTTCGGGTCCCCGCAGGGGCCCTAGAGGGCCATCCATCCTCAGGGCTTCCATGAAGGACCCTCACTTGGCACCCCCTGCAGAACCCTTCACATCGTCAGTCTCCCTGTGTTGTGCTGAGTGTTTTTAAGTCAGCAGGAAGAAGAAATCTTGGTCCACTTCGTGGCCTTTCATAGGCTGGGCCAAACAACACTGAAGCCTGTCCTAGCAGGCTGGGTGGGATGATACATTCCTGAACAGGAGTCTAGTTTCCTTAGACTGCAGCCAAGTCAGTACACGGCTCCCAGGAAGACACCTGGAGTCACGCCTGAATGAGAGTGGAGGAAAGAGGGAACTCACTGACTCGACCCTCTCTGATTAAGTTCGCACAACTCTTCAATTCAGACACCTGCCACCATCCCGAACTTTGTGTCCCACGGAAGAAACCAGCAGGCCAGGAGTTAACGGCGGCGCCGGCTTTCCAGGAGGCGAGGCACCAGCCCCTCGCTGGAGTGCACTGGCTCCAAAAGACTCCCGCTGTTGCAGCCCTGCGCTGGCAACCCGATTCTTCCCGGAAGACTACAGCGACAGCCACCTGCGCTCTCCGCCCTTCCCCAGCCCACCCTGGGTGAGGAAGGAGGAGGCAGGAAGGCAGCTCCCCCACCCCACCCCGCGCCCCGTACTTTCGAGCACCCACAGCTTTCTACGCTGCCGTCACCACTGACGAGAACCCTGGTCCCCCTGGAGGAATCACTTCTCCTTCCCATTCCATCCTCTCTATCAATGAACACGCAGTGACACCCACGCTCCCGCTCCTCCCACTCCGGAGAGAGCCGGAGCTCAAGAGCGACATCCGGAGCTGGAAGCCGCTGCAGCGGGGGCGCCGGCCACCCTGCCCCGCTGCCCCTCGACTTTCCCCAGCCACCAAAAGAACCCCCCCCCCTCAACACACACCCTCCCCAGCCCACAAAACTGACTCGGTACTCTGGATGGATAGGGGATCCGAGTCCTCCAAGGGACCCACCTCTCCCTTGGCTTAGTATTAAGAGACCTCTGGGGAGCGCGCGCGCGAAATGCCGAGGGCTGCCGGCAGAGCCCGGGATTCGAATCCAAAGCCCTGGCCGCCCAGCATCCCCAAACAAGCTTCTAGCCCAGCGCTCCCGCCCCGCAGCGCGCCCACCGCGTCCCCTTAAGGAGGTCTCCGGCAACGCCAGGACGGCGAGCCGGAGCGAAGCCGAGGGTCGCGGGGCCCAGGCGGTGACTTACGCGCGGGCGCGGGGGAAGCCCATGGACAGGAGCACGTCCAGCGCCGACCCATGCTTGACCGTGCCCGGGCGCTGCAGGCGGTCCCTGCGCGGGGTGACTTTGCTGTACAGCTCTTCTCGCGCGGCCATGCCGAGGAACTGGGGGTCGCGGTTCCAAGCGCCCGCTCAGCGGCCGCCCATCGCCCGCGCGCCGGAGCCGGGGGTCCCGGGAGGTCGGAGGGGGCGGTGCTCCCAGATCCCCGGGCGGAGACTGACGTTTCCTGGAGAGGCCACCGGAGCTCGGCGCCGGCGGGCGGCTGCGGCGGGTCCGACTTCGACCCGCGGGGCCCGGGAGTCCCAGAGCTGCGCCGCCGCAGCCTTCTCTGTCCTCCGCGCCCCTAGCTTCTCCTCCCTGAAGCAGTCCGAGAATTTGCAATGAGTAATTTTTGAATGGATCGAAAAGGAAAAAGCAGCTTTGTGGGCAGGCCCTGCCTCGCCTCTGCTGGGCCCCGCCCCTCTCTTAAAGCGGCCGCGCCGGCCCAAGCTGGGCTGGCTGGATTCCAACCAGCCGTAGTAGGGATTGCTTCTAGACAGAAGGTCTCCAGCAAGGAACTAGGCCAGTGTGCTTCGCTTCACAGAGCCACAGCTCTGCCGTTGGCTTGCGTATCGACCCATCTGGGCCTTGAGGCTTCAGAATAGCCCATTTCACGTTTCATTTGATCTTTGGCGAGGTCAGTAATGGAAACCTACCGCACGGATGGATGGATGAGAGGACCGGAAGGCCCGGGGAAAAGGTGTCACTTCAAATAGATCCTGCAAAAGTTACAAAGTTGTTACATCACTACAGGCCGAGATGTCCCAACAGCCCTCAGTGACTGACTGGACAGCAACTTCTGGAAAAGGGCTCCTGGCTCTTGGAAGTGGTAGGACCTGAGAGAGCAAAGGCCAAAGAGGAAGGGAGAAGAGAAAGGGGAAGAAAAAGGGGAGGGGGAGCAGAGAAAGGCTAAATAAAAGCTAGGAGAAGAAAGAGAGAAAGGATGCTAATTATGGCACCTCCGAATGGAGTGAGCTGACTTTCATGAGAGATTGTGCACCCTGTCTATAAAAAGGTTCATAGACGGGATCCCTCCTACACAGGAGCCACAATGAGCCCAACACCGTTGGACCAAGGAACCCCCACCTCAACAAAGAGAATCATTACTGAACTGTTGGCCATGCCCACCATGAACTTGGCTGAGGAATTGCAGCTTGGCCACCTGGAGACAAAGCCATTGTCCTCACTCAGGAACAGAATCCCATTTGGTGTAACAGAAGACATCTTTGATGGTAATAATAATAATACCACCTAACACTTATTGGACTTTTACAGTGCCCTAGAGTGTCTACCTGTATAGCCTGGTTTTATAGATGAGAAAACTCAGCTGGGGGGGGGGGGGGGCGGGGAGAGACAGAGCTCTGACTCACTCTGGTGTCCTGAAAGAGTTACCCTCCTATCCTCCACTGGCTTTTCTGCAAAGTACCAGTGGCAGCATTTGGATGTGGGAAGGTGGAACGGGGAAGCATGGGTAACAATTTCCATATTTCTGCCTGGTGTTATGAAAGAGACCAAGGACAGTTCACACTTCCAAAGTGGGGGAGTTTCTTCTTCCCAGGGGAGGAACTTTTCAGCTAAAGCAGCGGTTAGAGGGAGCTGGGAAAACCATAAGCCATAGACTAGCCTCCTTGGGCTGCGTTCAGGAACGTCTACTGGACAGTGCCCAGCGTTCTAAATCTTTTTCAGATATCTGGGCTTGAGCCAGATGATTCGGATTTCAGTCAAGAGAAAACACCGTCTGTGGCAGCAGTTTGTGCATTCAGAGCGGTGCACAGACAGCAGCTCTGATTTAACGAGTCCTTGCTAGGTGTGGCTTTTTCATTCTTAGACCAGACTACGAGCGGGTCTCTGGAGAAACCTACACCCATGTTCTGGGTGCGTACTGTCTTCTCGCTAGGTACTTCTCCCTTTCAATGCAAAAGCTATTATTACCATAGTTTCTCTTCTACGTTTTAATTTTATGTGTGTTTGTATACAAGAGCACACAGTGGGTGTGGAAGTCAGAAGACAACTTGCAGGAGTCAATTCTCTCCCTTTACTGTGTGGATCCAGGGACTGGACTCAGGTCTTCTGTGCCTCTACTGAGCCATCTCACTGGGCCGAAGTATTTTCTTAAGAAATTCCAACTTTTCTGGGTGGAGTGGCACACACCTGTAATCCCAGCACTTAGGGAGGCAGAGGCAGGAAGATCTCTGTGAGTTTGAGGCCAGCCTGGTCTACAAAGGGAGTCAGGACAGCCAAGGATACACAGAGAAACCACGTCTCCAGGAAATAAAAAAGAGAGAAAGAGAAATTCCAGCTTTGGGGGACTAGAGAGATGGCTCATTGGTTAAGAGCTTTCGCTGCTGTTGCTGAGGACCCAGGTTCATATTCCCAGCATCTACACAGTAGTTCACCACCCTCTGTAACTCCAGTTTCAGGGACTCTGATGCATTCTTCTGACCTCCACAGACACCAAGCATGCATGTGGCACACAGACATATATGTGGGCAAAATACACATAAAATAAAATGAGTGAATCTTACTTTTCATAGTAAGCCAACAACCACTTTCCGAAATGATGACAAAGAGGATGTCAAACTATAAAACAGTTGATTCTGTCTTTTGGTTTGTTTATTGTTGGTGGCAGTCTTCCTGTGTAGCCCAGGTTATCCTCAAACTGAAGATCCTTCAGTCTCGGTCTCCTTCGAAGTGCCACGCCTGCTCCATGTGGTTGCCTTCTGTACCTCTTGACATGGTTTGTTGGGGTACTATTTCCTCTGGAAAGACTGATTTAATCGCCTTTCCCCCTGCCTCTGGAAAACTGTGGGCGAGAAAATGATGGATATAAAAACAGTTGTAAAGAGCCTGAAAAGGCACCATTGAAAACCAGGCACCTTCAATGCAAACTGTTTTCTGCTATGTCTGGGGCAGTTTTTGCAGAAGTCCCAGCTCAGTGCCTGTGCTTATTTTAATTGGGACGGCTGCCATTTGCTCTGCTCAGGGCTAGAGGGCTGGTAATTAAGATGCATTGTTCTTTAATTGTATTGACTTTGAAAGGCAAGGAGAAGCTTTATAAACATCGGTATTGTTTTGTTACAAAGGAGGAAGAAGAATGAGCGTTCATCTGACAGTGTATCTTATAGCCTTGGGGAAGGAGGAGGCAGAGGAGGGCTTGCACAATGATGAAGCTGACACATCAGCACTAAACTGCCATTCCCTCAGAGGAAAAGCAAGTTGTCATGTCCCTGTGCCTGGTCATAATCAGAGTCCACCCAGATCACAAAGCTCTTTTGTTTGTGTGAACACCATTTCAGTTCTTGTCACTGGTACCAGCCACGTTCTTGGTATAGGAGCTCTTCCACAGTGGCCATAGAGATGCCATAGAATGGGCTCAGCTGACTTTACTTCCTCCTCTTTCTCTTAGTTACTTCCTGTCTCCTTTTCTTTTCCTATCCCTCCTCTTCCTCCTTCATCGTCCTTCTGAAACAGTGTCTCACTATATAGCCCAGGCTGGCTTGGAAATTATCCTCCTGCCTCAGCCTCCCAAATACTAGGATTACAGCCAGCATACCAGCTTACACTTGCCCTTCCAGAAGTCTGTTCTTTTTTTCCTCTCTTTCTCTTCAGCCAGGAGAAAAGGTCAGCAATTCCACCAGAACAGGGGGGGGGGGGGGAGTCCAAAGACTTCTTCCAGTTCTGAGGGCCGAGTGTGGTCTAGTTTTTGAGCCTCTGGGGATGACTTTAGCTCCTGGTCTTCAAGGGAGTTTTTCACGAACATAGAGTCATGTGCTGCCACTATCTAGGCTCAGTTTCCTTAACTATCAAATGTGGGGCTCCCCTTATGCTGTCATCCCAGGACATCAGAACTCAGGAATTCTTTGAGGGTGGGGTGGGATCTGTGTAATCGTTACTTTTCTTTGAATGCAAAGAAACCCCGTCAGCTTCACATCTCAGGTAGTTTTATGACAGGCTTTTTATGAAAAGAGTTTGGAAACATTTTTAATGCTCTTTAAAATGTTATTTAATTTTATTTTATGTGCATTGGTGTGAGTGTAGAAGAGCTCTTGGAACTGGAGTTATAGTTGTGAGCTGCCATGTGGGGTACTGGAAATTGAACCCAGGTCCTTTGGAAGTGGACCTGAGTTCACTTCCAGGTCTTAAGCCAGTGCTCTTAATTGCTGAACCATCTCTCCAGCCCCCATTCTTAATACTTTTGAAAGCAAAGAACAAGAGTTTTGGTTTTGTTAGTGGTTTTGTGTGTGTGTGTGTGTGTGTGTGTATGTACATGTGTGTGAGAAGGTTTATGTTCATGCATGTGGGAGTCCCAGGTTAACACCAGTATTCTTTCCCAATCACTCTTCACTTTCTTTATTTGTTTTGAGGTAAGGTCTCTCAGCTGAACCCAGAGTGTGCTGATAAAGGATGTCCAGCTAGCCAGCTCACTCTGGGATGCTCTGACTCTACCTTTTTACCTCCTGAGTCTGGAATTACAAAGATGCCCACGCAGCACTTAAGTGTATTCCGATATTCAAACTCCAGTCTTCATGCTAGCACAACAAGCACATTTTGCACTGATTCATCTTCCTGACCCTGTTTTTTGTTTGTTTGTTTTTTGTTTTGTTTATTAATAGGGTCTCAAGTAACCCAGTGTGCTGGATAGTTTTATGTCACCTTGACACAAGTAAGAGTCATCAGAGAGGAGGAAATCTCAGTTGAGAAAATGGCTCCAAGCCAGGCTCAGTGGTACATGTCTGTAGTCCCAACACTCTGAAAGGCAGAGGCAGGCAGATCACTGTGAGTTCAAGGCCAGACTGGTCTAAAAATTGAGTCCAGGACAGCCCAAGGTGACACAGAGAAACCCTGTCTTGAAAAAGAGAGAGAGAGAGACCAAGAGAGGGAGAGAGGGAGGGAGGGAGGGAGGGAGGAAGGGAAGGAGAGAAGGAAAAGAAGAGGAAGGGAGGGAGGGAATGACTCCATAAGATAAGTAGGCAAATCTGTAAGGTATTTTCTTACTGATTGATGGAGGTGGGTCCGGCCCATTATGAGTGGTGCCACGCCCCTAGACTGGTGGTCCATGGCTCTATAAGAAAGCAGGTTGAACAAACTATAGAGGAGCAAGCTGGTAAGCAGCACCTCTCCCTGGCCTCTGCATCAGCTCCTGCCTCCAGGTTCCAGGCATGTTTGAGTTCCTGCCCTGACTTCCTTCAGTGGTGGACTGTAATGTGGAAATATAAACCAAAAAACCCTTTCCTCCCCAACTTGCTTTTGGTCATGGTGTTTTATCAGAGCAATAAAAAACCCAATTAGAACACCCAGGGTGACCTCAAAATTGCTGTGTACTGAAGGTTACCCTTAAACTCCTTCCCTTCCCTTCTCTCCATCCCATACTCAGATTATAGGTTTGTACCACTGCACTCAGCTTCAGAACTAGATGATTTTTAACACCCTGTTTAGTTTGGAAGTCTGTAATTGAATAAAAGGAAAGCAAGGGAGACAGGAGTAGGATTTCTTTCATGAGGAAGAGACAGAGACAAGTGAGAAGTGAACTAGGGAAGAATAAGCAAGAAGGGGGTCTCCCAGGATGAGTGTTGGAGTGAAATTGGTTGTGACAAGGTCTGGCCAGTCCTCCACTCAGCTCTTTTGTTCTCATCCTCCCAGATGCTTGGGGGCCTGAAGTTGCCCTTCAGGTGGGCTGGTCTGTACTGGCTGGATTTACAAATGTTACCACAGTGGCTGATAGTCAACTTCTGACTTCATCTTAGTAGCATCTGGTTGCTACACAGCAACCCCTTCTAAGACTGGTAAAGGTCACCATGTTGACACTGGAAAGGACCACAAAAGGAAAGAATAAAAAGGATGCCCAAATTCTTGGAAAATCTCTGCCCACTCCCAGAAGACCATTCCTCTCCCTTATTAACACATCCTTGACCCCACCTAGATATAACCTCCTAACCCTAAATAAGCAACAAGCTGATCTGCAATTTCCTCCCTTCTGGTCCTCCCTCCCTTTCTTCTGTTTCAGTTTAAAAACAAAATTCTTTTCAGTTACATTTATTTGTGGTTAGCAAAGGTGCATTCCTACACAATTCTCTCGTGGAGGTCAGAGGAAGAACTCAAGAAGCCAATTCTCTCCCTCATCCAGGTTGGGAGAAACCACCAGCTCACTATTTTTTTTTAAATGCCTCACTCTGAAGTAGATCTGGAACTCAATATATAGCACAGGCTAGCCTTGAACTCAGAACAATAGCCTCAGTCTCACAAATGCTGGGAGCCTGAGCATGTGTGACCACATCTGGCTTTGTTGTGTTAAGAATTCTTAACTGAGCCAGCACTTGGGAAGGCAGAGGCAGGCAGATCACTTTGGGTTTGAGGGCAGCCTGGTCTACACATGGAGTCCAGGAGAGCCAAAGTCTAAATAAATAAATAAATAAATAAATAAATACCCTAGCACTTCGGAGGCAGAGGTGGACAGATCTTTGAATTAGAGGATAGCCTGGTCTACCAACCAGAGCTACACAGACAAACCCTGTCTCTAAAAACAAAATAATAACAGCAAATGCTTGACTGTAAAAGGTGCTCGTGATTTCTGAGCCTGGAAGCTAGCAAGCGCCAGTAACCCCATCTCACTTCCTTGGACCTGGGGTTTCGGGCCTTTGTGAGACCCCAGGCT
The DNA here is from genome assembly GCF_030254825.1 of Meriones unguiculatus. NCBI lineage: Eukaryota > Metazoa > Chordata > Mammalia > Rodentia > Muridae > Meriones > Meriones unguiculatus. The sequence goes on from NC_083349.1 coordinate 176,867,576, forward strand.
CTTTACATGGAGTCTAGGATCTGAACTCTGGTCTCATGATTGTGCAGCAAGCATTCAACCACTAAGCCATCTCTCCAGCCTCAGATAACCTATATAGTTTTTTCTTTTTGTTTAAAAAAATTAAGATCTTTCTTAATTTTTACTGCACTAGGAAGAGGAGAGGGGTAGCTGCTTTCATTATTTGTTTGTTGTGTTGTGAGGGTTGCCTGTCTTTGGGCTTCTATTCTGAACCTTCACTGGCAACTGTATATCTCCCTGTTCTTCCCTGTAAGGATAGGTATGCTGCCTCAGGGTCTCTGTCCCCAGGTTGCCATAATAGATGTATTATGAAAGAAACAGAACAAGGCAGGAAGATTCAGAGTTTGCAGCCAGCTTGGGCCTTATAACTGTCTCAAATACACACACACACACACACACACACACACACACACACACACACACACACACAAATACAACAAAAGTAAAACAAAATAGTAAGTGTTTGCTCCTGAACTGTCTCTCTCACTTTACCCTGTGTGTGCCTTGGATAAAAGGGACTAACGCTGACCAACATTTTGAGTGTCTGCTGCATGTAAGGGCTGCCAAATTACTATTTAACCCCGTCAGCCACACTGCCAAACAGACATCCATATAAGCCATTTGCCTAAAAACCTCTGGGTTCAGGGAGGCTCCATAGCTTGCTGGAAGTAACATGCTTCCTACGTGGTGGCACGAACAGCAGAGACTATGATATCTAGATTCAGGTTAAGGGCACACTATCATGAACCATAAATGATTAGTATTGATTTGGAATATTGTCATGGACAAATCATTTTAGTAGATTATTCCTACAGTTGTACTGTGAAATGCTTGAGTTCACAGGACAATCAATTCTGCAGAAGAAAGACATATAAAGGGGTTTTAGCAAACCTGACATAAGAGTAAATTTTACTAAACTCATTAATGATAAACAGTTTTTTTTTTTCCTCCTTGTACTCGCTGTCCACAATGACTGGACAACTACTGTATCTCTGGATACAGGCTCACAGATCTGTGTGACTCCAAGGAATACAGTGTCTAACAGGAGACAAAAGAGACCAGGACACGACAGCACAGGATGTGTAAGAGACATAGTGGTTTGACCAGATAGATCTAGTGGCAGTGTGGGAGGAGGTCTCTGCCTGACACTGACCGGTGAATGGAAGGTCATTTGATGAAGAACAGGGTAGCAGAGGAGGACCAGACAGAGGGCAAAAAAATAAAAAATAAAAATAAAAAAAGAAGGAAAGCATGTTCCACTGGGCCTGATGGTACGTGCCTGTAATCCAGCACTCAGGAGGCAGAGGCAAGGGGATTGATACAAATTTGAGGTCAGAATGGTCTACATAGAAAGATCCAAGTCAGCTAGGACTATGACCTTATGACTTTGTATCAAAAAGTGTAAAGACAAAAAAAAAAAAAAAAAACAAAAAAAAACACATACCACTCTAAGTAGGGGATACATGAAGGCTAGCCAATGGAGAGGTCATCCCTGAAAAGCCACGTGGCAGAAACAGAAACCTGAGGAGTGGGAATAGGGAAGCCAATGGTTCAGATACTCCATCACCAGGATGCAGAATCTGGGCTGTATAGTGCCAGGCTTCTTAGTGGGTAATGGTTCCACAGCTGGTGTCTGGCCAGCACGGCCGCCCTGCTGAGCACAGCAGTCCTGCTCAACTTGAACCACTTGGATCCTAGAGACAAATTAGTCATTTCACAAAATGCTCTCTGTCCTTTAATATCTAGCTAAAGCAATTTCCAGGAAGTCTTCCAAGACCCTCAGCTACTAAGAACTCACACTTTTTAATTGATTGATTGATTTTATATGAGTGTTGGCCTGCATATACATACATACATGGTGCCCATGCCATGGAGGTCAGAGAAAGGGCATCAGATCCCCTGGAACTGGAGTTATAGATAGTTGTGGGCTGCCATATGGGTGCTTGGGAACCAGATCCAAAAGAACCAGTTGGTGGATATTTTGGGGAGGCTGAGGGATCTGAATGTGGACTGGATGTCAGCTGCTGTTGGACTGATGGTTTTTGTAGTGGTGATTATGTCAGAGAAAGTTCTTTTCCTCTGAAGATGCACTGACATTTCTTTTTCTTTAAAAAAAAATATTTTTATTTCATGTTCATTGGTGTTTCGTCTGCATGTATGTCTGCGTGAGGGTGGCAGATCCCTGGACCTGGAGTTACAGTTGTGAGTCTCCGTGTGGGTGCAGGAAATTGAAGCCAGGTCTTCTGGAAGAGCAGCCAGTGCTCTTAACCACTGAGCCATCTCTCTGGCACTGACATCTCTAAGAGTGAGGTAGGTGGCACAATACGACAGGCTCATCTCCAGATGGTTTAGCTGAAGAGCAGTGAGAGTGCCAGTGTAAAGAGCGCAAAGGAGGGCTGGTGAGGCAGGTGCTTGCCAGTTGCTGCGTCTGGACATGGGGACATTCACTGTGCCGCTCTTTCCATTTCCCCCTGGTTTTGAAAACGTTCAAAAAACTTTTAAAAATCAAATTGAAAGCCAGGTGGGGTGGCATAGGCCTGTGATCCCAGTACTCAGGGACGCAGAGGCAGGTGAATTGCTGAGTTCTGGGCCAGCCTGATCTACAAAGTGAGTCCAGGACAGCCAAGGCTACACAGAGAAACCTGTCTCAAAAAAACAAAAAAACAAAACAACAACAACAAAAAAGAAGCCAACAAATTGTAGTTAAGGTGTGTGTGGCAGGGGTGGGCGTGGGAGTGGGGGTTAGTGGTGCAGATCAGGTCTCCTCTTTATCTAGCATGCAGAAGGTCCTTGGATTTGATCCACAGTGCAATATAAATGAATCTGTGGTCACAACTATAATGCAAACACTCCGGAAGATAGAAGGTGGAGGATTAGAGGTTCAAAGTCATATTTGGCTTGTTTAAGGCTAGCCTTGGTTACAAGAGACCCTGTGTCCAAAAAAGAGAGAAGAGGGGAGGGAGGAAAGTGGGGGAAGGTGGGAAATTGCAGAAGTATAGCTGACTTTCAAATTACAATGGTTGGCTGGGTTTCTCTTCAAGAGTTGTGATGCATTTGTATGAAAGTAGATGGGTGGTGATGGTGTATGCCTTTAATCCCAGCACAGAGGAGGAGAGGCAAGAAGATCTCTGAATCTGAGGCCAGAGCAAGTTGGAGGACAGCCAGGGATACACAGAGAAATCCCATCTTGAGAAAAAAAAATAGCCAGCATTTGTAGGAACTATATGAAGTAGGAACTGGGGACATCTGGACCTCCTAGCAGAGTTAGCAAAGCTGGAGTAGGAACAAGGGCCTCAGGTCTTCTCCCTAGGAAAGTACCCAATACAGACAGCAAGTTCCCAAGACCCAGAGCCATCAGGCAGCTTGTCCTCTGTTTCCTGACTTTTTTCTCTCCTGTGTCACCACACAGGTAAGAATAAAGACCCAGCCAGCAGTCACTAGGAGGGCTATCAACACGGTTGACCTTCAGAACTCAAGCTATGTGGCTCTTCTTTGGCCACTCTCAGTGAAAGCCGGCTTCTGAAGTGATGCCTCTCCACTACCTTTCCAGGACAGCATGTCTCCCTGAAATGGGCTTGCCTCCCTTCTGGTTGCCTTATAACAACCACCCTATTCCCCAAGAGCTAGTATTTCAACCTGTCTCTGGAAGAAAGAGGGCCCTGGATATTTGTGATTCTATTTCTGGTCCCCTGTTTTCAGGAATGTCACTATCCTCCACCTCCTATGACTGACGCATGCCACTCCCCGGAGAAGCTGTTGTGGAGAAGCTGGCTACAAGGGCTTCTGAGCTTATCTGGAAAAAGTTCTGAGCAGCTGAGTGACACTTGATCCAGAACTGAATGGCCACTCTGTACAGGGGTGCTAGTATTAGGGCAGGCCCTTATCTGCTGCTCTGAATTGAAAAGAGTCACTCATTCACTTCTTCGGGATGAGTAACAGTAGGTGGTGATGAGTGGATAGCAGATCGCTGATTTCATTTCCTGCCCATGGTTTCTGAACCAGGGGTCTGATGGGCAGAGAAAGGCATTCCAGAAATGCTCACACAAACAGCACTGCTAGGCAAAGTGGGCAATTCCCTAAGATGGACTGTGCCCGGCCACATTCACTTCGTAGTTCGCATTCCAATGCAGTAACTCCTGATATTGATCTCCTTTATTTTACAATCACATCTTAGATGTGGGCTAGTTCTTAACAAGAGATAGAGGGAGAACTTTAAAGGCCGACTACCACCAAGTATGCATCAGGTATATTTTTTTGTTGTTGTTGTTGTTGTTGACTTTTTTAGAAGATTAATTTTCTTTCTTTATTTGTGTGGGTGTGTAAGCCAGAGAGGGTTGTTAGAGTTATTGGCAGTTGTGAGTTGCCTGACATGGGTGAACTTGGGTCCTCTGCAAGAGCAGGAAGCGCTCTTGACTGTTGAGCCAGCTCCTTGGCCCCAGCATTGAGAGCTTTACACATTTTCCTTGAGTCCTTATGATGTCTGATTTCACAGATGAGGAGAGCAAGATTCAGGGGGCTGGAACTTACTCCACATTCTGGTTGAATGTGTCAAAAGCTCCTCCCACTGTGGTTTATCTACAGGAACCCACAGTCCACTCATTTGATAGCTAGCCATTTGGCCTTAGGTTGCTTATTGTCCTTTTCTTCCAATATACATCTCCCTTTGCTGAGATCGTCTTCACTAAACAATCTTGAGGAGAATGAGAACATGCATTTTCAGGACACATTAATTTGACAGTAAGTGCCCCTCCTCATCTTCATTAGCCTGAAAAGCAGTGGATCAATGCTCATGGCAAACTTCCATTATATCACACACACCAGAAATTCACACTGGTAGGTACTAAGATGCTACTTTTTTTTTCAGAGATATTGTAGCAGTTATGCATTAATTCTGAAAATAATAGTTAAAATTAGTATATATTTAGCCTCTCAATTATTTACCGTGGCTTAGCACGACATAAATGTAACTGTACTTTTAGAGCAAAAGCCTGGGTTCCCGAAGTCAAACAAGCTATGTTTGGCCACCCATCTTGCTGTATAACAGTTTTCTCTAAAATGGAAACATTCTACCCTGTAGGAAAGCTCCTTAAGCAGAAAAGTAAACAACTCATAAAAGCTTCAGGAAGTCCCTGAAACTGACCAGATTCACTAGGCTTTGCCAGATAAAGCAATAAAAGCTGAGCTGTAAAGACTGAGACCAGACCAGCTGCCTGGAAAAAGCAGAATCCAGCAGGGCTGCCTGAAGAGGTTTAGACCAACTTCGGCACCTGGGAAGGCTATGTCCAACCTGTGGAGCTGCCTGCCTGCAGGCTGTGCAGTATGCTCCAGGTTCTCAGCTTTGTGAGCAGTGGTCACCCATGTTGACATAGGCTTTGAGCCATTTTTGATACTGTAAATGACTGCTTACTCATATTCCTGAAATGTAACCCCGATAAATGTAAGTAACCCCAATAAAAACTCATTAGGTCACCATGTTGTATTTTGGTGGTATCAGTACTTTGGTCTGTCATGGGATCCACAACTGAGTACATGTGTGTGCTATGTCTCTCCAGGAAAAGAATTTGTCATACAACATATCCCAATGTACCAATTATAAAGACTTATGGTAGAGAAAAGCAGGAAGAGGAGATCTAATCCATGTGGCTATGTGGGAAAGAACACGGCTTCAATGATTCTAAACCAGACGTCAGGGTCCTGACAGGCTTTAGGTTGTAGGAGGGAGAGAATTGGTACAAAGGCAATCTGAGTGGCCAAGCAATTGAGGTCAAAAACAGAGGCTAGTTGATCATTGTCCCAGTTCCAGTTTGCCGGATGGTCTGGAGAAGTTGTTATTGACACAATTGCCATGATTGCGGGAATCGATCTAGTTCCTACAAGGTCAGCGCTTGTGCTCTAGGGGTACAGTTCTCAGCCTCTCAGATAACTGTCCTTATCATCGGAGTAAGGGTGGGGGACTCTGGTTTGTAAGGCTTTTGCTGTTTCTGGAATCCAGGATGATGGCTGCTAAACAAACAAACAAAAGTCAGTTTCCAAACTCCTGTTCTCAGGGTAACTGCTGCTGTTGTTCAAGCAAGAACATAATTTAAACTTCATAAGCTACAGTTTTTGACAGGTTAAACAAAGATTATATACTGTCTTAATAAATGACGGGTTCAAAGCCAGTGCCGCGCTCAGCATTCAGAATAGTTTGCAGACATAAATGCAGCAATGCCGAATAAGATCATGTCAAACCCTGGTAACACTAAACAAGATGCGGGAAACACAACCTGTGGCTGAACAAGACAGCAGAAAAAGAAAAGGACATGGGGCAGGGTGGGGTGGGGTGGGGCGGGGTGAGGCTGGTGGTGAGGAGATGGTGTTCAAGCTGAGGCCTGACCACTCACCAGGGAGCAGATAAGCTGGACGGAAACAACAATGCGGGTAGGCATAGCTGAAGGCCAGAGTTAAAGTTCTTGGGTGTGAGACCTTGCAATTGTTTTACTTCTGACCTCACTGACATCAGGTGGTCCTGGACCTGCTCTACAAAAGCCTTTTTTACAAGGCATACCGTGTAAGGGATATATATGAAGGTTAAAATGAAGTAGGAAATAAATTAAAATGTAGCCTTCATAGGCCTACAAGAGGTAAGTTAGCATACAACCTCATGGAGGTTGAAGAGAGAGAGAGAGAGAGAGAGAGAGAGAGAGAGAGAGAGATCCCACCCATTCACCCACTCTCCCACTCATGCATTCTTCTGTTTCTGTGCCTGCCCATCAGGTGAAGTCCTCCTGAGAGCCTGGTTCCTGGCTGAGGAGTAGCCCTTATTTGGACAGCGCTTCCCATGGGCTGCGTTTCTGTCGGGGAAGTTAGCTGTGCTGTCACCCTTCCACGAGTGAGGAGAATTAGGAGTCTCCTTTAATGACAGCCCTCAGCTGGCCTCACTTCTATTCTGGATCCAGCATCAGGCGAGACCCTCTTTGAGGGTGAGGACGCTGTTCATGAGCGTTGAGACCATGGTTGTTCATCTCGGTATCTCAGCCTCTCTTCACTCATCGAGCTCCTGCTGAAATGAAGATTCAGAGGCTACAGCCAGACTTACTTTCTCCCCCACCCCCACCCCAAGGCCTGGTGTGAATCAGGCCTTGCAAGCCCTCCTCCCTCACCCCAGAGACATTGGCCCTGGTCATTTGAACCCAATGCCAGCTATACTGCCTGGGGGTAAAATACAGTATTTAAAGTCATCCTGCCTTTAAGGGGGTTGACTTCTATTGTCAACCTGACATACCTGGGAGGAGGGAATGTCCCCTGAGGAATCACCTCCATCAAACCAGCCTGTGGTCATGTCTGAAAGGCTAATTAGGAGGTGGGTTCAACCGACTGTGGGTAGTGCCATGCCCGGACAGGTGGTCCTGGATTATGTAGCTGAGCAAACCAGAGAGAGCGAGGCAGGAAGCAACAAGTTGTCATTGCTTTTTGCTCCAGTTACCCCTCTCAGGTTCCATCTTAAGAACTGGTTCTTGTTTCCCTCACGGACCTGTAAGGTATAACAAACCATTTATTTCCCCAAGTTGTTTTCAGTCATGGTGTTATCACAGGAGTGTATCGGGCTGAGCAATACCGGGGATGAGGGGAGAGAGTGCTACCAGGGGAAATGATTCAGGGACAGGTTCAACTGAGCCCAGGCTCTTCCAGCTCCTAATTTGTGTGTTTTCCTGTTCCCAGGCTTTAAAACCTGGGGAAGATGTCTCTTGCTTGCGAATAACAACTGCAGACAGAGCTGGAGTGCTTTTGCAGGCATGATCTCTAAGGAAGGGAAATAAGAAAAGGTCTTGAAATGCCTGGGAACTTGCAATCTCTTGGGCCCGTCAGAAAGGATGCAGGCTAGTTCATTCCCCGCTGGGAGCCATTTGTCCTTTGCTTCACCTTGAAGGGGTTTAAAAGCCTTCCTGTATTGAAGAGGCAGGGATGGAGGAGGGACCAAGGAGGGAGAGAGTAGCAGGAAAGAGAAGAGAGGCTGTGACGGGGAGACAGAGGCTTGCTCCTGGAGCTGTTTCCTTTTGTTGCAGTGGGTTTGCGCTCGTAGGTCAAAGACAGGATGTGAAGTGGGAAGTGTGCTGTGGTCATGAGGGCTGCAGCTGCTGGGGGATGGTGCGATGGCATGAGTCCATCGATATTACAGAGGGAGACCGCAGAGGTTGGGAGGAGGGAGTGAAAGAGCTGAGGTGGGTGGGAAGGTGAATAAGGTAGTCTCTACTCTTCCTTTCCCATCAGGACAACTCTCTGAATCCCAGGTCCAAAGCACTCACAGTTTGGTGTTTGGCAATAGCCGTTGGATTTGGTGGCTGCTGTGGGTTTCTTGCTCCCATGTGACTCTGGGCAAGTCCCTTGCCCACTGGCCTTTGGCTTCTTCACCTGTGAAATAGGCATGGCACTGTCAAGAGCAGAATGTTGTTGGAAAGAAATGAAATGCCTTGAAAACGAGGAAGTTCTAGAAGGGAAGGATTCTGGTGCCTCCCCCCACCCCCGGTCCAGGAAGTTCACATTCACTATGTACAGTTTCGAGTCATTTCCAACTGCAGTGCTCATCCCTGCAGGCCTGCTTCTCTAGACCTTTGTCACTTGGATACCTTGGGAGAAGAATGTACCCTCGGTTTCCATACCATCCTTCAAGTGAGGCTGAGATGGGAGGCAGGCAGAAAGGGACAGAGAATGGGGCTGGCATCTTCATACATCTTGGGTTTCACCTCTGCTCTGCTCTGCTCTCCTCTTTTTCTTTGAGGCAATGGGTACTAAATCTAGGCTTTGCATACAATAGACAAGCACTCTACCACTGAGCAACATCCCCAGTCTTTTTGTTTTGAGACAGGATGTCACTGTGTAGTTCAGGTTTCCCTGGAACTCACTATCCTCTTGTCTCAGCTTCTGGGGTGCTGGGATCACAGGGATGTGCCCCCTTGGCCTGCTACTCAGCTCCTTCCTCATAATCTCTAATCCTGAGTGGCTCAGGATCTTTTTCTTTTATTTACTTCAACTCCTTTTCCACTCAGCTCTGTTATAGATGAGCCGTGCAAACACAGAGAAGAGAACAAAGAAGAAACAATAACTCCCTAAGCCCTTGGGTGCTATATTGTTGAGCACAGATTTTCCTCATGGCCATAATGTGATACGATCTTTCCAGAAGAGTTTCTGCTGTGCTCCATTGTTCCATCTTACAGGTAGGAATGGCTGTATTGTAGTCTCCTAACACACACACACACACACACACACGCGCGCGCGCGCGCGCGCGCGCGCGTACACAGAAGAGAGAGAGAGAGAGAGAGAGATCACTGGAGCCCCAGGGAATAAGGGGTCCAGAGCTTGGTCTCTCTTACTCTCTTCATCTGTGTCTGCTTCAACGTAGACATGATGAAGCCATTCAAGGGCCAATGGTAACAATTCTCTGAGGAAATCTGTACTTTAACAAAACTAGAATAAGAACTATCCATGAAATATTGGGAGTTTCTACTCAAATTCTTTCTATCAGCCCCAACACAGTCTGATCATTGCCTTTTGTTTCTCAAGGGAATTCAGAATCACCCTGATTGGAAAAGAGAAAATCAGTTTCCCTCAGGGCTTGGAAAATTAAAATGACACTTAAAAATTCACCCATAAATGGAAGCACCTAGGTCCCTGATATTATAGTGGCTCCCTGGTGTTATAGTGCCTTCTCTTCTTGCAGATGTAAGGACGGAATTGGGAAATGCCTCCATGTGACTTAAACTCAAGAGCACAAATGTGTGCTCACTCATCCACGGGGCAGTTTTTAAGATAGTTTCAATACCTCTGTGCTGTCTTAGTAAGGGTTTCTATTGCCTTGGCTGTCCTGGAGTCTGCTTCCCGAGCGCTGGGAACAAAGGTATGCATCATTACCGACAGGCTTGACCACAGCAACTCTTAGAAAGGACAACGTTTAATTGGGGCTGGTGTACAGTGCAGATTAGTCAATTGTCATCTTGGCAGGAAGCATGCAGTATGCGGGCAAACACGGTGCTGGAGAAGGACAGGGGAGTTCTACATCTGGCTTGGCAGGCAGCAGGAGGATTGAATGAGCCACTGGGCCTGGCTGGACCTTCTGAAACCTCAAAGGCCACCCCTTGGTGAGACACTTCCTCCAACAACGCCACATCTTCCATTAGGACCACTCCCTGTTAGCCCATGAGGATCATTTTCATTCAAACCAGCACACAGGCTGAGTCCACAGTCCGTAACATTAAAAGGTCACTAAGGTTATCAGTTATATCAAGGATGGACTTGTGGGTAATAGCGTATGTACAACGGATGCTGAGCTGAGAGTGGAGTAGTGAAAAGTGGGTACAATCCAAGCCCCCTGAGGTAACGGAGACTGGTGACATCTTGATCCACAGGACAAGGGCTCTCAGATTAAAATGGACTCACCTAGACCTTCAAACTTGTCCTAGAGATAACTTACAGTATTTTTCTCTTGTCTAAGAATGAAATCTTGAAGACATTGTCTTAGTTAGGGTTTTATAGCTGTGAAGAGACATCATGATTATGGCAACTCTTACGAAGGAAAACATTTAATTGGGGCTAGCTTAAAGTTTCAGAGTTTAGTCCATTATCGTCATGGCAAGAAGCATGGCAGCATGCAGGCAGACATGGTGCTGGAGGAACTGAGAGTTCTACATCTTGATCCCTAGCCAGGAGAAGGAAACCACGTGCCACACTGGATGTAGCTTGAGCATATAAGACCCCAAAGCCCATCCCCCACAGGACACACCTCCTCCAGCAAGGCCACACCTCCTAATGGTGCCATTCCCAATGGACCAAGCATTCACGCACATGAGTCTACGGGGAGGGGGGCATTTCTATTCAAACCGCCACAGACATGCATATGGCCACGTCTGAGCTCCTACCACTTAGAAGACTGAGGCAGGAGAATTGTGAGGCCAGCTTAGGTGAGCTACATAGTGAGAGAGACAGAAACAGAGAAAGAGGGAGCGAGAGAGCACCAGCCTCTGTATACTCGTCATACCATGCAACCATCTGACATACCCCATCTCCTCGCTGAGAAAACTTTTCTCGGAAGCTCCAGGGTCATTTTCTTTAGTGCTACACAAGGCCTAATGTGGAGGTCTGCGCAGGCGAAGCTTTTGTGGCTGTCTGTAACTGAAATGAAAGGTAAGTCTGGGGTCCTGGTCACAGCCCATGACCTTTGCTTCTACTTCCTTTCTTGGAAGAACTGATTTTCAGTCTATGGCCCATGAGCATGTTAGCTATGTAAGCGTTACCGAAACAAGGACCCAAGGCTGTCTGTCCTGTTCGGCAAGAGGTCAAGGAACAGAAGAGCTCTAGCAGTAGCCCCAAGAAATCGGTGAAGATGGTAGCTAGTCTTGGCCCTCTTTGTTCATCTTCTGTAGGCAAAGTGCATTTTCTGTTTTTGAAATTCTCTTATATTTGTTTAATTTATTGTGTGTGCATGTGCACACATGTCAAAGCATGCATATAGAGGGTCACTTGTGAGTTCTTGGAATCAAACTTGGGTTGTTGGATTGTCAGCAAGCACCTTTACCTACTAAGCTGTCTCACAGGCCTTGATAAAGGACATTTTATAAAATCTGATCAGAGGCTGGGTGGCGGTGGTGGCACACGCCTTTGATCCCAGGACCCGGGAGACAGAGGCAGGCAGATTTCTGAGTTTGAGACCAGCCTGGTCTATAGATTGAGTTCCAGGACATGCAGGGCTACACAGAGAAACCCTGTCTCAATAGATAGATAGATAGATAGATAGATAGATAGATAGATAGATAAAACAAGACTTGAGCTAGGCCTGGTTACTCAACCTTGTAATATTCACTTTTCAGCAGACTGAGGCATGAAGATCATTAAGTTCAAGTACAATGGTACAATGGTTCAAGACTCACTTAGGCAATCTAGTGAGATCCTATTTCAAAATAAAAAATTAAAAGAGGGCCATCAATATAGCTCAGTCAGAGAACATTTGTCTAGCATGTACAAGGCCCCAGGCTCAACTTCCAGCACACACACACACACACACACACACACACACACACACATATTTGTAAATAGAGTTGTACCCATAAGTAGAAGTTTCTGGTTTCTTTGAAGACTCAGTTTTGTCATGTGATGCTTTGCTGTGAGCTGTCCTGTGCGAGGGGCATGACTTTGGCCAACTGAGAATATTCGTGGGTGGACTTAGAGGAGAGAGGAGATACAGAAGCCCACAAACAGTGAAACATCGTTTTGAATTGACATAGCTGCGCCAATCTTTGTGCTTCAACATTTGACTTCGCAGAGAGAAACTTTACAGAGAACTTCTCAGGGCAATCCAACCGAGTCTTGCGGCTTTTGATGACTTGTACCAATCTTCTGAACTGGGCTGATTCATGTTGCTGCTTGGTGTTGGTCTTTGAACTGGACTCCTGGTGTCCTGACGACTGAGTTTGGTAATCGGCAGGAAGTAGATAGAAGAGGTCTACAACCCTTTTCTATACTTAGTTCCTACCTAAGATGTGTGTCTGTGGGGGATGTTAGAAGGGAGGTAAAAGGGTTTAAGAACCCTAAATAAAATAGGTTTGGTGAAAAATCTAAGCCAACATACCCATGTCAAGCTAAGAACTCAAGTGTTTTTTGCTGGCTTTGGGGTAGAGTCATGGTCCTTGATGGTACCCAGGGCTCTCTTCCTCTCCTTGTATCCTGTGGTCCTTCTCTGCCCCACAATCTGTGGTCCTTCTCTGTCACACAATCTCAGTTCCAGTTCAGTACAGGGATCAGTAACTCACCACAACTTCCTGTAAAATGTGTACCCGCACTTTTGGACACAGACAGGACATGGGGAGTTACAGTGTGGGGAGGGACATGTCAGGGTCTTATGGGCAGAGTGCCTATCCTGGCATTTATATGAAGGATGACTTCCTGAAAGGAGGATACCTATGGTAAAAGCTACAGGGTCATAAGAGATCAAGAAGGGCAGGGAAATGTTTCTGCACAAGGAATGAAATATGCAAAAAGGTTTTGCTAATGTTTTCTAACCAGTCTTATGGGGTATATCCCAGTGAGGGCTTTTGTTTTGTAAATGGGGTATTTCTATGTAGTCAAACCTGGAATTGAACTCTTTACCCCATATCTCTGTCTTCCAAATGTTGGTATAGATGTACACCATTACATCTGTCTCCAGTAAAGGTGCTAAACTTAAACTGAAGTAAACAGGGAACCAATAAGAGAGAGACTTATCTAGGGTCACCCTTATGGATTCCCGGGAGTTTCAGTTGCATTAGGTTTCGGGCTTGTCTCTGAAATGTGCCCAAGTTCCCGCTGTCTCTTCCAGTATTCTCTTCCTCCATCCTGGGAGTGACCAACCAATGACTGATCCAGCCAGCCCTGACACCACCAAGAGGGCCAGGAATCAGAGGCTGGATAGCCCAGAGACTCAAGATAGAGGGCCACTACCGCCACCACCACCACCAACAAAAAGTCAATGAAATGATCCCTAATGATATTCTGCTATATTTGTAGACAGGAGCCTGGCATAACCGTCATCAGAGAGGCTTCTATCAGCAGCTCATAGAAACAGATACAGAGATTCACAGCCAAACATTCGCTGGAATTTGGGGAATCCTGCAGAGGGGGGTGGGGCATGTTCAAGGAGCCAGAGAGATCGAGGACACCACAAGAAAATGGCCCACTGAGTCAAACTAACCAGGGCTCACAGGGGCTCACAGAGATTGAAATGACAATCAGTGAACCTGCATGGTTCTGCCTTAGGCCTTCTGCATATATTATGGTTGTGTAGCTTGCTCTTCGGCATTCATTCCGGTTCACTTTTTTGCTTTCCATCATGTACTGATACAGCAGGAAGGTCATCAGCAGTCTCCAGAGGCCAGAACCTTCACCTTAGACCTCTTGCCTCCATCACTGTAAAAGAAAACATTTTGTTCTTTGTAGGCGTTCAGGTTTGCCAGGTAAGGCAGTACACGAGGATTGCGAGTACAGAGGTAGCCTGGGCTACATAGTGAAATCTCATCTCAGAAGAAAACCAGCACACACACACACACACACACCCTTTACAAACAAACAAGCTCAAGCTTTTGGTTCAACACTAGCGCAGCAGCCTATGTGGACTCTGGCAGCCCTGCTACCCAGGTCAACTGAAGAATTTAGATTTAATTTAGCAAATAGTTGGGTATGGTAGATCACGCCTATAACCTCAGCACTCCAGAGACAGGCAGGAGAGTCATTGTAAGTTCAAGGTCAGCGTGGGCTACATACATATCAAAATCGGGTCTCTACTATGAGCCTGTCTCAACAACAATGACAAAGAACTTGAAGATCAATTTGGTCATGTCAAATGTGTGTGTGTGTGTATCAACGTTACCTACACTCAGGTTTATAGACACACTCTCAGTGGCCTGAAATACTCAATAATGTTTGCTCTTGTTCATTTTTGTTTATTGATATGTGTGTGGCATATATGTGGGGAAAATTATGTATGTGTACGTATGAGCTCATGAAGAAATCATAGAGGGACAGTGAGTGCCCTGCCTTACCATGATCCATCCCGGCTCTCCCACTGAGCCTAGAGCTAGGATGGAAGCCAGAACTCCTCAATGATCCTTCTGTCTCTATCTCCTACAGTGCTGGGGTTATAGCATGGCCACACCAGGCTTTCTATGTGGGTGCTGGGGTGCTTTGAGTGGTGTTTGTTTGTTTGTTTGTTGTTTTTTATTTTTGGTTTTTCGAGACAGGATTTCTCTGTGTAGCCTTGGCTATCCTGTACTTGCTAGAGACCAGGCTGGCCTCAAACTCACAGAGATCTGCCTGCCTCTGCCTCCCCGAGTGCTGGCATTACAGGCGTGATCCACTGTGCCTGGCCTGCCTAAGCCAGTAGTTCTCAACTGCTGTAGGTTAAGAGCCCTTTGTGGGTCAAATGACCCTTTTAGAGGGGTCACATATCAGATATCCTGCATAACAGATATTTACATTATGATTCATAGCAGTAGCAAAATTATAGTTATGAAGCAGCAATGAAAATAATTTTATGGCTGGGGGGTCACCACAACGTGAGGAACTGTAATAAAGGGTCACAGTATTCGGAAGGTTGAGAACCGCTGTACTAAGCCATTTCCCAGCCCATTCTTGCTTGTGGAAACAGGAACTCACGCTTGAGGCAGTCCTCCTGCCTCAGCACTTGGCCAAGGATGACCTTGAACTTCTGGTTCTCTTGCTTCTTTCTCCCAAGTTCTGGAATTCTTGATTGAGCCATGAATCTTGGCTTTGAAATTTGTAAATGTGTGTGTGTGTGTATCAACGTTACCTACACTCAGGTTTATAGACACACTCTCAGTAATGTATTTTTCAAAACCTTTGTAAGTGGGAAAACATACATAATAGAAAATATATCATCTTACAGTTTGTTTTGTTTTGTTTTGAATTTTTGAGAGAAGGGCTCATTATCTAGCGCAGGCTGACCTTGCTTGAACTCACTGTGTGAGAACTGGGACCATTGGCATGCATTGCCATGCCAGTCCAAAATAAAATTTTGTATTTATTTATTTATCTATCTACGTATTTATTTATTTATTTATTGGTTTTTCAAGACAGTGTTTCTCCATGAAGCCTTGGCTGTCCTGGACTCACTTTGTAGACCAGGCTGGCCTTGAACTCACAGAGATCCAACGGCTTCTGCCTCCCTGAGTGCTGGTATTACAGGTGTATGCCATGGTGCCTGGCTTCAAATTATAACTTTAACATAATTTATTACTGGTTACCTGTGTGTCTGGGTATCTCTGTGTGTTTTCCTATGTATATATGTATGTATGTATGTATGTATGTTTGTTTGTTTGAGATAAGATCTTGCTGTAAAACCTTGGCTAGCCTGGCACTCACTTTGTATCCCAGGCTGGACTTGAATTTGAGACAATCTTCCTGTTTTAGCTTCCCAAGTACTCGGAGTACAGGCATATAATAACATACCTTGCTTAGTTTAATACTATTATTTGACATTATTTTCAATTATTAATATAGAAAATTTAAAACATTTGTAGTACTCAGGAGACTCAGGTGTGTCTCTGAGTTTGAGTCTAGCCTGATCTACACAGCAAATTTCAGGACAGCCAGGGCCACACATGAGAAACCCTGTCTCGAAAAACAAAAGCAACCAAGATTTATTTTAAATTATGCGTAAGTATCTGGGGAGTTGGGTAACGTGAACATGAGTGCAGGTGCCTTTGGAGGCCAGAAGAGGGCATCAGATCCTCTGGAACTATAGTTACAAATAATTATAAGTTGTTTGATGTAGGTGCTGGGACTTGAACTTAGGTCCTCTGCAACAGCAGCACACACTCTTAACCACTGAGCCATCTCTCTAGCAGCATCCCTTCTTTTGTATTTTGTTTTGTTTGTTTGAAACGGTCTTACTCTGTGGTCCAGGTTACTTCAGCGTCATGGCCAGGCACTTGCCTCAGCGTCCTGAGTGCTGGGATGACAGGTGAGTGCCATCACATTCATTTAGGACTAATTTGGACTCTACAAAAATCCAAGTGGAAGACTGAAGAGGATGCTGGCTGTGCGTTTAACATGAACTATTAGATTCTGGAGGGGGTCGGAATCTGGACCTTCTGAAGGGTGAGAAATTATTTAGATGTGAGAAAAGAGTGAAGGAGTGAGCCCACAGGCCAGAGCCAGAGTCAGAAATGGGTCATTTGAGGGGAGAGACTTAGTGGGTTGCAGCTGGAGCAAATGGCCTGCTGATAAGCAGGAAAACAAAGTTGGAACATGGTCTTGCCTTCACAGCTAGACCATCATCCTACTCCATGCAGGACCTGCGGGCCTCTGCACTCAGCACTCCACAGACAGGGATGAGTGTGATAGTCATACATGGAGTTTCAATCAAGCTGGGGTCACCAGGGACCAGAGACTCTCAGTCAGCCTGGACCCAAGTCCTCAACCAAGGTAGCTGATAATCCCCCCCCCCTCCAAGCCACAGGCTACTCCTGGCCTTGAATTCCCCCAGCCATGCTTTGCGAGTTGTCACGTCAAGTTGGTTACATGTGTCTCCTGGTTTGGGTTCAGATTACAATCAGTAATCAACCAACTTCCCTAAGAAAGACCATTTCCGGTTTGGGCCTGGAGGCCCATCTGTTTCTCATTTTATCCCCGGTCTCTGAAGACTGCATTGCTTATATGCCTTCCTCCATCCCACCCTCAGAACACACAGCCAGCTGGAAGTCAAGCGGCCTTACTTGACTACCTTTGTCAAAGTGAGAATGGTGTGTGTTGTGGGGACCACAAGGGAAATTCCTTGTCTCCATGCAGAGAGGTGAGCTGTCTGACTTAAGATTTTTTTCATGAAAGTTTAGTTTCTGTCTTTGTTCTAAAACAACAACAACAACAAAAAACAGTAAATACAAGTTAAAAAGTACATGAATCCGTGTCTAATTAAGTCTAATAGATATCTCTGCCCTAATGTTTCAGCGGAGTCATTTGCATAACGGAAGGACAGCTGCTGACCTTCAGAGCGGCTGAGAGTGACCGGCGGCACAGAGCAGGCCTCTTGGAGGCTGCGGCCGGCCTTGCCATCAGCTGCTTTCCCGGGACCCAGGAGCAGGGAGATTTCTCTAGAAACCAGTTCTGTTTTCCTTTGTGTTACAGGACCCTCTTGTGTTGGTTATGAAGACTGTCTCGCCTGTGCTTCTCCAAGGAGAGAACCAGTTCTGTGAGCTCATCAGCACTGCAGCTAGCGTCTTGCTCTTCCTTCACACCGTCATCTTCATCACCGTCTCCACCACCACCACCATCACCACCCCTCCCACTGCGATCATTACCTTCCTGACTGTGAGCATCTGATGTGAGCCTGGAAAGTCATAATACTGGGAAAGCCGTATTTAAAGCCATGTGCCGGGCTGCATGAACCTGGGCTCAGTCCCTGAAAGCGTGGACGCTGGTGTGGAGGCATAACCAGAGCTAGGGAGGTGGAGGCAGGCAGATAGGAAGTGCACACCAGTCTTAGCTACCTCCATTGCTAGAGATGCTGTTAAAACACAAACCATTTGTCCAGATGGATGGACTGTGATTAATCCACTGCATTCCCTCAGACAAATTACTGCTTTTTATGCCAGTTTTCATATTGATTACGTGGGGGTGACAATAATGCTCACATGACTAAGACCCAAAACAAACAAACAAGAAGGTGGGAAACGTATATAAATCCCCTGCTAATGAATTGAAAAAGAATTGTTTTTTTGTTTTTTTTTGTTTCTTTTTTGAGGCAGGACATCACTATGGAGCCACAGGTGCCTTGGGACTCATGATGTGGACCCCAATGGCATCGCCCTTTCTGTGATTTTCTTGCTCTGCCATAGCCACAGGTGTGTGCTACCATGTCCAGCGCAAAAGCTCTTCTTCATGCATTCATTTCTTCTTTGGAAGTTCTTACAAAGAGTGAAGAAGATGTAATTGAGGCAAATTGGATGTGCTGTGCATGAAGTAAGGGTTGAGTTGTCTGCAGGCTATGGATGTGATGAAGCTACAAAATGAAACGACACAATGAAAAAAAAAGTACCAATAGTGTTTTAGCTTGGAATTATCTGCCCTGAGCTAAACTTTGTTCTATTTTTGTTGCTATTTTCCCATACCACAACTTTGTGGCAACATCTTGTCGAGTAGCTTGATTGATCCAAATTTCAAATTCTCCTGCCCTCACTTGACTGCCTGCCCATTTCCCCATCTCCTGAAGCTGAAGGAAGCTCCTAGCCTTCCTTTACATGCTGAAACCTAGCAGGTGCCAGCTTCTTCAGTTCCTTAAGTCTGACTGCAGCAAATCCTCAACCAAAAGGCACACATGTGACTGGCGTGTGTAAAGAAAGCACCATAAACCATATATGATTAAGGTACTGAGCAAATGAAAGGACCTCTTTCTGTGACTTCTCACAGGATGGTAGGCATTCCCTGTGCAGGGCATTTCATTTGGCCACTGGACTAGACCACTTTATGGTTCATCTTCCTGTTACAATATATGCATCACCAGGATCCTTAGGGTTGGGCCAATTTGTCTTTGAATTCCTGTAGACCTGCAGAGAATTTACCACAAAGTGAGTTCTAATAAACAAGTTACTGGGTAAGTTCAATGTGTGCCTTGTTTTTCCTAAGGATGTTGGAGATGTTTCAGAGGGAATAATGTTGTATTGTCTTTTTACCTGGTCCCTGTTCTTCACCTCTTATCCTATCATGATCAGAAGACCATCTAGGAAATGTGGCAACATTCACAGCACATAGCTGAGTAAAGTAGGCTAGGCTTCCAAAGCCACAAGAGACTCTGCAAGTATCCAGCCAAATTTTCTGACACTAGCTCTGCCAAAAGTGGTAAGGCCTTCCCCACAAGGGTGAGTAATTCTCACCCTGGAAAACATGGTTTACCAAGGCAGACATTTGGACAGAAAGTCCTTAACACTCCAACTGTGCCCTGTAAGCCTTCATCTGTTTTTGTTTTTGTTTCGTTTTTAAAAATCTATGCGGGGCTGGTGGAAATGGTTTAGCAGGTAAAGGCATCTGCCACCAAGCCAAACAATCTGAGTTTGATCCACAGGAGCCAGATGGTAGAGGGAGAAAACTTATTCCAGAAATTTATCTCTTGGTCTCTACACTTTCACTATTGTATACATCTTCCAATAAATAGAGAAAAATGTAATTAAGAAAAGTTTAAAAATATATGTCTATTGAAGAAATACAAAACTCTTTTTTTTTCTAAGAGTTTTTCAGTCCTGATGAGACTTGCTGTGCTGGGGGTGGATAGGTGGGCAGGCGAGTGAGTGGGGGACTACCCTTTTCTGAGGAGAAGGAAAGGGGACATAGGGGGAAGAGGGTGGGACCAGGAGGAGAGGATAGATGGAACTACAATCATGATGTAAAGTGGATGTGTAAATTGAAAATAAATTTTAAAAAGATAGAGTTTTTCTACGTAGCCCAGGCTGGCCTAGGTTTGGTGGCTCTTCTGTTTCAGCCTCCTGAAAGCTGGAATCGCATGCATGTGCCATCACAGCCAGCTATAAAAGTTTTACACTCCCTTTCTGCTTGGCAGCTTGTCGTATTTGGAGAGAACCCTCTGTAGATGAACGCATCTACAGTAAAATTTTAGTTCACTGTGACACCTCGTGTTCCTGGTCTCTCTGACAACCCTTTCTTACTTGGACCTTTAATATAATCACCGTTGTTTAGGAAGTGGCCTGTGTGCTGGGCGCCAGGAAATGTTCCTTGTCTCTTTTCATTCCCCCAAACTCGTGATCAGAGTGTCATTACCACGGGGATAAATAATTGGCCTGAGCAGTAAACACCAGTGCCGGGACTGGAGTCCAGGACTGTCCAGTGTCCAGAGCCCTGTTTACACTCTCTGCTGCATGCCTGAGCCACACTGGTTCAGTTCATCCTCCGAGCGTGTTTACTGTCTCGGCTGGACTCTCGCCCATCCTCCTCAAATCCCATTTCCTCTCATGCTGATTAATCTTGTTCTCCGTTCTTCTTGTGTAAGAACATTTTCCCTTGTTTGTTTAACATGCTAGCCTTCCTAGGTAGCCCTGCTTGGCCCCAAACTATAAACACCAGGCTGGGCTGGATCTGAGACCCTCCTGCCTCTGCCTTCCAAATTGCTGAGATTATAGGCATGTGATGCCATGTCTGGTTTTTCTCTATTACTTGTTCTATGTCAGGGTTTTAAGGAGCCAAGGCTGGGCTCTAACTTTCGGTGTTCCAAGGATAACCTTGAGCTGGTCCTGCTTGCAGCACTAATGTCATGTGCAGTTTGGGTGATGGAACCCAGAGCCATGTGAATGCCAGGCAAATGCTCTGCCAGTTGAGGGCCAGCCAAACTTTGCTTTAGTTTAAAAAAAAATGTATTCTGAGCCAAGCATGGTGGCACACACCTGTACTCCCAGAACTCTTGGGAGGCAGAGGCAGGCAGATCTTTGTGAGTTCCAGGCCAGCCTGGTCTACAAAGTGAGTCCTGGATATCCAAGACTACAAAGAGAAACCCTGTTCGGAAAAACCAAAACCAACAGCAACAAAATTCTGTCTTCAGGGTAGCATAGTGACATTTCTCAGTTGCCAGTCACCTCTAGACACATTTGGGCTAGTGTGCTTTGCCACAGGTCCTACCTGGTAGGAACGAGTCCACATACAAACAATAATAAATTCACATCCACGCAGTGTGAACCTACAGTTGCTTGGGCTGATGTGCCGTTACCTTGGCAACAAGGAAAATAAAATGTGTTCTTAGAAATACTCTCCTAGACGCAATAGAAAAATTCCATTTGCTACTACCGTTTTATTCCCTTGAATTAGACCTTTCAGTGAAACTTGTTGAAAACCATGTTTCAGCCAGTTTTCATCTGCTTATGGAAACCACGGAGTGTAATGTTTCCACGGGAAGAAAAAGCCAGTGCCAGTACTTTGTCAAGACATTATCCTCATTGTCCAGGTGACGTGCCCTGTGTAGGCTGAAAACACCCCGAGGACAGAAAGAGACAGACGTGGTTTCCTTGCCTCTTAGCTGTCTTGTTGCTGCACAGGCATCCCATGAAAGTTGTTGCATCCAGTTTACCCAGCTTGGAGCTTCGGGTACAACACAAGTCAAATCTCATATACATTTATATATATATATATATACATGCAGAAAATAAAGGATGGAGATTCAGATCAAGTGTCCAGCAGTTGCCTGGAATGCACAAAGCTGTAGGGTTGACCTAAAGCAGTGCAAAAAATGAAGTGAAAAAACAAAGACAGGGGCAGTGGTGTATTTAGCTCCTACACCTGTGAAGCAGATGCAAAGAGATCAAAAGTTTGAAGCCAGCTTAGGCTGCATAATAAATTTGAGGCCAGTCTGGGATACATAGAGACCCTGTCTCAAAAGAGAGAAAAAGAGAAAGAGAAGAAGGAAGGAGAAAGAAGGAAAAAAATATGGTTTTTTTGGGAGGGAATGGAGGAGGGGGCTACAGCTGGGACACAAAGTAAATAAACTGGAATTAACACAAAAAAAACTATAAAAAAATTAAATCTTTAAAAAAGATTTAATTTTTTTATTTTGTTTTTTGAGACAGATCCTCCTTATGTTTGTCAGGCTGGCCTTCAACTCACAGGGGTAATTTACCAGTCTCTGTTTCCCAAGTATTGGGATTAAAGGCATGTGCCACCATGCCTGGCTTAGATTTATTTTATTTTTAATTATGTATATGTTTGTGTATGGCTATGTCCATGTGAGTGCAGGTGTCCATGGAGATCAGAGGTGTCAGATCCCTTGGAGCTGGAGTTACAGGTGGTTATAGGATGCTGAGTGTGGGTGCTGGGAACAGAACTCTGCAAGACTCTTAACCATTAAGATGTCTCACATGTCATCAAAGTGCAGAGAGTAGGTGCCCATGGAGTGCCTTGCCACAGATATCCTTATTGCACCGCTTCCCCCCAAGGCTCATGGACTATCCAGCAAAATGGGGCAGGAAGGACTGCAGTGACACAGTGTCTTCTGGAAAGGACAGGTTCTGCACTAGCAGACTCAGCAGCTATGGTCTGCATAAGACCTGCACAAGAACAAGCCAGTCTAGCTGGGTGTCAGGAATCCCCACCCCTCGCTGAGGAGCTTTGGCAGATGATGACCTCTGCAGAAGGGTAGTTTTCTTTAAGGTGTTGCTCCAGGCAGGTGGACAGCACTCCGGCGTACGGCCCCACACTGCTGCTTAAGTACAAGGGCAGCACAAATTGGACCTATGTAATGTATATACATATTACATATATACATTACATAAATGCAATTTTATTGGGAGCAGTGAGGGAGGGGGAGGGGAGAGGGAAGGAGAGCACGCACTGGGTCGGGGGAGGAAAAGGGAAAGAGAGCAGGAAGGGAGGAAAAGGGGAGAAAAACCTAGCAGGTTATTTTTGAAAAAGATGTAAGTTTGGAAGGGGGTGAGGGGGTGAGGGGATGAATGTGATTAAAACACGTGATATGCATGTTTGAAGTTATCAACAAATTCATTAATAATATTACTTTTTTTTTTTCTTTAAAAGGCCAGATATGGCCAAGGTCTCCTATAATCCAAGTGCAGGAGATTGTAGAGTCAGGAGGCTCTCTGGGGGCTTGCTTGTCACCAGCCTGGCTGAGAACACTGGGAGCTCCAGCGGGAAATCCTTTCAAGAGAATAAGGTAGAGGCTGATAGAGCAGGACAGCCCACAATCCCCTCTGGCCTTCTAACAAGTGCACGTGGGCATGACCACTCATGCACACACACATGCCTACAACACACACACGTTAAGTGGTTAAAATGGAAACTGTCATGTTATGTATATTTTACTAATCTTTCAGAATGTGGCACTTATCTGAAACTTTTAGGTTGCCTTTTGTTTTGGTCTGGTTTAGGTTTTTGGCACATGTACCTTTCTTTGAACTTCTGATCCTCCTGACTGTTCCTCCAAAATGCTGGGATTACAGGCACGTGCCGCTGCCCTTGGCACTGATTTGATAACTCAGTCTCTTTTTCTCTGAAATTTTTCTGAAATTCTCCATTAGATCTGACATCTCGAGCTCTTTGTGTGCCTTAGCCATAAAGACTTCGTCTGGCATGTTTGAGGCTCTATTTCTTTGCCACCTTGATTGGATTTAAAAGTCAGAGAGAGAGAAAGGGAGAGAGATAAGCCTACTGGGCTGTAGCATTTATGAAGCTCCAGCCCAAACGGCAAACTTTATGGCATTCATCTCATGGAAAAGTTTGGTGTCAGCCCACACACTGGCAAAGGGGCATACTGCTCTGCCAACTGAGGCAGTTGTATTGAAAACATTAATTATTTGAGTAAGCATCGCAGACTAGCTCTGGAGGGATAGAAATCTGTGATAAAAATAGGTCAAAAAAAATGAGGGCTGGGGATGTAGCTCAGTGGTCGAACACCTGCCTAGCCAGGATAGGCTTAAGCTTCAATATCCAACATCATAAAAAAATAAATAATAAGAAGAAAACACTGGCTTTCATCTATGTCTCGACTTACCCTATGCCTTTAGCTAACCAGATCTGATCTGAGACTCCCTCTCCCTGAGAAAGGTCGCTTTTACCTTTCTGGTTCCTGGTTCATCTCCCGAGTCTCTTCCTCTGATCTGCCATACACTCCACACTCAGTCTTTCTGCAAGTGGATTTTCACCGTCATTTGCCACCAACCCAGTGTCTATTAACATTGGCATCACCTCTATGGCTCTGGCATCGCTTTGGTTTGCTTTGGTTTTTAGCTCTTTGACCACAGCTTAATTTTTCCCTAGTCTTTGGCTACCGCAGCTTGGTGTTGGAGCTTGTACCCGAAAGCTCACACCCCACAGCTTCGAAGACACCCTCTCGCCTCCTGTATGTCCCTGGTTCTCATCCTATCAGGATTCCTCCCTTCTTCTTCCCCAGGGGCTCTGTTAAGTGGTGTGCATGAGTGATCTGTAATAACCAAGACCTGCCCTCACCGTGCTCTCTTTCTAAAAAGAGAGAGACTGACATTATTATGTGATTGAAAGCCCCGTCTCAGGGACTGTGGAAGGAGGCTGATGAAGGCAACTTTCAGCATAAAAGATCCCGCCGTGAAGATGCTGTGGCTGGACCAGAAGGCATGCCCTAAGAAGCCAAGTGGGGTGACTGACGCTACAATCCCAGCACTTTCCACGCAGAGGCAGACATGCCTTACGTTTTAGGCTAGACTAGTCTACACAGTGAGTTCCAGGCTAGCCAAGGCCATCCTGTCTCAACACAAGAAACAACAACCAATCAAACTCTATCGTTAAGGCTTGGGAGGAGGGGTCCAGGTGTTCTGGGTTGGGAGTGGTAGCTTACTCCTGTGGTCCAGCACTGGAGGTAGAGGATCAGGGAGTCAAGGTCATCTTAGCCAGTTCGAGGCTATCTTGGGTTACATGTTATCCTTTCTCAGAATTATAACACAGCCAGGTGTGCTAGTGCACGCCTTAAGCCCAGCACTGAGAAGGCAGTGCAGGTAGACCTCTGTGAGTTTGAGGCCTGAGCTCTATTCCCAGCATTGGGAAGGAGGACGGTACAAGACTGAGTAATATTCTATTGTGTGGTGTACAATATTTTATCACTCGTGCCTGCTAGTTCTAGCATGGCCAATAAGCTCCAGGCAATGGCTGCCTGCCTCCTGCTCCTGGCTCTCTTTCTTACAAGTGGCATTTTTTCTTTTCTTTAGACATTTTCAGAGTTTCTTTTCTTTCATTCACCAACTCATTAATTCATTCTTTCTGTTTGTTTGTTTTGATAGGGTCTCATTAGCTCCCAGGATGGCTTGGAGCTCACTATGTAGAGCAGGCTGGCTTTGATTTCATGGCTGTTCTCTTGTCTCCATCTCGCCTGTGCTGGGATGATACACACACACACACACACACACACACCATCACTTCTGATTTATACAGTGCTGGGATTAAACTCAGGGCTTCATGTGTGCTAGGCAAGTCCTCTCCTCACTCCTCCACCCTCTTTAGCTGCATCCTTAGAGGGAATCAGAAGAAGGAGATAGAAACGCAGGTCTCCCTGGATGAAGGCTCTGGGAGATTCTTGGAGAGAAGGGTGCTTGCATTCATTTTGCTTCTGATTATGTTGCTGGTTCATAAGAAGTTTTGTGTGATTGTCCCATCCGGGTAGTGGTTTGACTCATATCTCTGACCTGTATCTCACCTTCCATTTATTTATTGAGTGATCCCTTGAATAGACCTTTCAGGCATTCTGTATATAGTTATGAATGTAACAGGCCTCCTGTCCTGAGTCTAATGGATGAGAGGAGACACAGGTACACAGATCATAGTTAATATCAGACAATGTAAGGGTCATGAAAGAGCAATGTACAGGCTATTAGCATATCATAAAGAAGGGCACTGAATTCTGAGGGCTCTGAGTAGGGCTTTTCAGAGGTCCTCTCTGAGCTCCGTTTACCTCTGCTGTTACCATGTATGAGCAAAGTCATCTTGCTGGGGCATCTAGGAAAGGCTCTAGTTTTTAATTGCTGTCCAATAAACCACTTCAAA
The DNA here is from genome assembly GCF_030254825.1 of Meriones unguiculatus. Classification (NCBI taxonomy): domain Eukaryota; kingdom Metazoa; phylum Chordata; class Mammalia; order Rodentia; family Muridae; genus Meriones; species Meriones unguiculatus. Next base: position 176,893,628 of record NC_083349.1, read on the forward strand.
ATCCAGCAGGTAGACTGGGGTTGAGCTTGGTTGACAGGGTGTTGGCTGAGTATGCACAAAGCCTAGGTTTGAACTCAGGCACCTCATAAAGCCAGGCGTGATCGCATAAGCCTGTGACCCCAGAACTTGCAGATAGAGGCAGGAGGATTCAAGTTCAAGGCCATGCTTTACTACAAAGCAGGCCTGAGGTCAGCTGAGTTTCTGTCTCAAACAAAACAAGACAAAAAAAAAAAAAAAAAAAAAAACAAATGGGTGGAAACAGCTACTTACTTGTCCATGATTCTGTAGTTTGCACAGTGCTTTGTTGGTGGTGGATCATCTGTTCTGTGCAGCCTGCTGGGGCAGCTCACCTAGGACTCCAGGATCCGAGCTGGCCCCGCTCTCATGGCTGGTGCTTCAGCTGGTCCAGCTAAAAGATGCAGGAGCCTGCTGGGCCCTCCTTCTCCCTTTCATCCTACAGGATGCTGCTGTTGGCATATAGCCTCTTTGTTTAGATGAGTGCCATGGCGGCACTCATCCAAGAAGATCAAAGTGGAGACTGCCAGTCTTTGGAAGGCCTGGGGCCAAGTGCAGTAGTGTCATTCAGGAACTTTCTACTGGGCACAGCAGGTCACAAGACCAGCACTGATTAAAGGGAATGAGACACACTCTATGTCTTTATGGGTTAGCGGGACATAGTTGTGGCTCCTGTTCTGGATACTGCAACAGCGGAAAAAGAATGCGGTTAGATTTCTTTCTTGAAAGAGTTCAATGGCTAGCCACAGAGGAAGTCAGACACATACTTTGAGCAGAGCCAGGTCAATCCATGAGCTCTGGAGCCCGCTTCTTTAGGAAGGGCCATGTGCCCCTTAAGGAGAATTCTTGGTTGCTCAGTATTAACTTGCAGGGTGACAGAACCCACCTTTGGAATGCTGTGTCTGTCTCCTTGGAGAAATTGAATTCAGAGCACTAACTAGCTAACTAACTAATAAACCAAAATCCAACAGAGGGCTGTTTACAGAATAAGAGATACAAGCTGTTCTCTGCCAGTTTGTTAATAATGACCAGTTGGTAATAGGTGAGCGTGTATGTGTGTTTCTGTTCTTGTATGTGTGCATGTTTGTAAGTATGTGTTCACGTATGTATGTATGTATGTATGTGTATATGTATGTATGTGTATATGTATGTATGACTATATGTGTGTATGTACATAAATGTGTATGTATGTATCTTTGAGATTGGGTCTTATCCTATATGCCAGGCTTAGGCTGCCTTGGAAACTCACTATGTAACCTGAGCTGGCCCTTAATGTAGTGGTAGTCTGGTTTTAGCCTCCCAAACAATGGGATCACAGATGTGAGCCACCATGCTCAGCTTGTTTAATGAAGTGTGTGTGTGTGTGTGTGTGTGTGTGTGTGTGTGGCAAAGGGTGGAGGGAGGGGGAGATAGACAGAGAGAGGGATAGAGGAAAGGGATAGGGAGGGAGGAAGAGAGCGTGAGAGATTCCAGGCTTTTTTCATCTGGTAGCAAAATCACGGCAGGGTGGCTAATTTTCTTTTTGGAGGGTAGCTCCGCCAGCACCATACCTCCACTCTATAATCCATCTTCTTCTCACAGTAGCTGCTGTAAGAGGTGACATCTGGGCCTGCCGGATCAGTTTAGGGTAAACAGCTTCCCATCTTAACATCTGCAGGGACCTTCTTCCCTACCCAAGATCCAGGACGTTTTTTTTGTCTTACATTGGATCACACTGTGCTCCGAGCGCCTCCTTGTGGCCAGATGTAGGAACTACATCTCTAGAGCTCAGCCTTGGGTTCCTTCCTGTCCCTGGAGCCTGTCTCTTCCTGTGCATGACGCCACAGTGTGTTGGAGGCCTATACCAAAAAGAACAGTCTGTTTGCCAAAGAAATGTGTCTGTGCAAAACATATAGCTCAGCACGCTGCTGCACGGAGAGGAAAATCCTAGCATCTGCCAGCTCACAAAGCTCCTCACAGCTTCTTCCCTGGCAACCCCTCCCTTCCAGCACCTGCCGCTATGCCTACTCCAACCAAAGTCACAGCACTTCTTCTTTTGGAAGGGGAAAGTATAAACCCACAGGAAAAGCTCACTGTTCTAAGAGCTTATTCGCACTTGAGCAGCAGATGAAAAATACGGTTGCTATGGACCTCAGGGTGTCAGAAACCATGGAAAGAATTTTAACATGGTTTATTATTATTATTTTTTTGAGACACGTTCTCATGTGGCCCTGTCTGGCCTCCACCTGTCTGTCGGTGTTGTCAAGGATGACCTGAACTCTTGACCCCTGGAGTTCTGGGGTCACAGCTGCATGGCAGCACACCTGGCTGACGAGGTGCTGAAGACTGAGCCCAGGGCTTCATGAGGGCCCAGGCAAGCGCTCTAGCAATTAAGCTGTATGTGCAGATCTCAAACCCATTTCCATAAACTGGCTCACGCACAGACTCAGGTGTTTGTACTGAAACCTGTCTCAGAGCCCAGGACATACAGAGAGGCTCTCAGAAGGGAGCAGACAGCGTGTGCATCTGTTTTTCAGTTTCACGGTGCCATTAACACCCCCTCCACCCCCACCAACTGTGACTCATATCTTCTATGGCAATACTATCCAGAATGTATCCTGTTAACTTTAAAAACATTTTTATTTTTCAAGTAAGTCATTTTCATTTTATGTAACAAAAACACTAGCTTTTGGTACATTGGGGAAAAAAAAAATAAGACCGGATATTTTCCTGAGCAATTGACCCCTGCTCTATTGAACCGTGGGATATCTTGTGAACATATATGACACACATTTTTCTCTTTTCAAACATTATTTTGTTGTGAGTGCTAAACAAGAAAAGGGAACATATATTAATAAAGTGAAATTAGTGTATGAGTCATTTTAAATTGAAGCATCATTGTCAAACTCTGAACACAATTTTAAAAACAAGAGAGTTAAACTCTTATTAAACCTCGTGCTCTCACACCAAGAGCAGACAACGTAAGAGACCTAGGCTTTCCTTATGAGTGTCCCACCCAACAGAGCAAGCACCCACTATTGCTTTTTTTTTTTTTTTCACTAGGACCCACCACTGTACACAGCTCAGAGGAACCTAAGATGCCCTGCCCGTTACTGTTGCCAGAGCTGGCAGAACCGCTGGCTCAGCTGGCACAGGATGAGGGGCAGCAGTGCTGACTCAGGGGCAGCACGAGGTTCCTCAGTTTGAGCCCAGGAACTGGAAAGGTGGCTGTGTCGCTGAGACTTCATTGGGACAGTGCTCAGAACAGCACATTTGAAGAGAAGGGCAGAAGGGAAAACAAACTGACTTAGGTCAGTTCCTAGGTGTGCCGGCCACTTTCACAGCAACGTGACACAAGCTAAAGTCCTCCGAGGGGAAGGGACTTCAGTTGAGAAAGCGCCCCCATAAGATGGAGCTGTAGGTAAGCCCGTGGGGAGTTTTCTCAGTGATTGATGAGGGAGGGCTGGGAGCCGAACCCAGGCCTTTGCAAGAGCAGTGAGTGCTCTTACTCCAGCCCATCATTTTTGTTTTGTTTTGTTTGTTTGTTTGTTTTGTTGTTGTTTTTGAGGCAGAGTTTCTCTGTGAAGCCTTGGCTGTCCTGCAATCATTCTGTAGACCAGGCTGGCTTCAGTTTACAGAGAGCTGCCTGCCTCTGCCTGACCGAATGCTGGAAAACAGGCGTGTGCCACCATGGCCGGCCCAGACTCTGATTTCAAGTGCAGGTATGTGCAGCTTTAATATAGGAATGAGCACTGCCTACTCTGTGTTTTTCTTTACTAAAATCTGTCAAGTGGGGCTTCATTTCTTCACGTGAATGGGGCCTCTAAAGAGTATTCACAGGCATAGCTCAAGACCAGATGAATGCATGAGGAGGGCAATGTTATAGTTCGAGTTGCTTTTCTGCGTAAAGTATATTCAAATAACTTGGGGTCCCTTCTCCTCCTCCTGAAAAATGCTCCATCATGAGAAGCGGAACTACGGCCCCTCCCCAGTGGTGCAACCTAATCTGCAAAGCTAAGACACTTAGGCTTCGGAAATTACAGGTGGCTCTGTGTAAGCCAACAGGCCCTCATCAGGGAGAGGAGGAGGGTCGCAGTAGGAAATGTGACAAGATTTTTGGAGCTGAAGAGGGAGTGGCCATGAGCCAGAGGAGCTCTAGGAGATGCAAGGAAACAGGTTCTTCCGCCAGTTTCTGCAAATATCTTGATGTTTTAGCCCATGAGAGACACTTCTGACCTCTGGGACCAATAAGACACAAGAAACTATACACATATATTCAGTGTCCTTTCTGATTTATTTTGTCAGCCTGAATTGACTTTGGGGCGTGTAATGCCAGGGCAGTTCAATGTCCTTTCTTTAAAAAATTATTTATTTATTTATTACGTATATATGTGTGTATTTTTTATTTAATATGTACGTATGTATTGTGGTGTTTTGCCTGCATGTATATCTGTGTGAAGGTGTCCGATCTTGGAGTTACAGACAGTTGTGGGCTGTCATGTGGGTGCTGGGGTTTGAACCTGGGTCCTTTGGAAGAACACTCAGTTCTCGTAACCACTGAGCCATCTCTCCAGCCCCCTCAGTGTCCTTTTTGATTCCTTTAGCTCACTCTGCCACCAAGGGTAGGCTGCCTGGCTCCCACAGGTGAGAATGACTATGGATGTGTGTCTGGGATATTCCCTTCGCCCCTTTCCAATGTCCAGTTCCTGTCTGTGTTTCCAGACTTGGAAGAAGAACCCACTTCCAGGATATGGTAAATGTGGGGGTCCCATAGGGTCATGTTAGTTTTCTGAGTGCTGGGATTTCAGGTGTGTGCCATGTCCACATAGGATTTGAGAAGAACTGGGAGATAGTGAGGAAAGCCCAATATAATTTCTCTCATTTGAGAGACCATGAGCTGCTCATTGACGGAGCTTCTGCCAGAAGGCGGGAGGGAAACTAGGAAAGTCAATGCTCCACCATTTTCCCTGCCCGTCTTCCCATCACATAGAATGGACACACTGGCAAAGCTCCCTTCTCTCCTGTTGAGCCATGAACAGCAGCCAGGATAGTTATGCATTGCCTTTAATCTTTCCTTATTACATCTTCACTGTTCTTTGTTTTTTTCTATCTTACTTTTGCCCCTCATAAATTAAGTTTCAGGTTTTGATTTCTGGGGAACGCTAACCTACACTGCCATGGATACAGCAGACTGTCTGAGACGCTTTCAGGAAAAAAAAAAAATCCATGTGTAACGATGATTGTGTAGAGAAGTGAGTCTAAATTTTATATGCCATGCCAGAAGAGGGTGCCATTTTCCTTGGGACTAGAGTTATGGGTGGCTGTGGGCTGCTCTGTGGGTGCTGGGAATCGAACCTGGGTTCTCTGGAAGAGCAGCCAGTGCTCTTGACTGCTGATCCATCTCTCCAAACATGTCCTTAAAAACTGCCATCGTTTCATTTTTCTCTGAGCCCGGAGGAGTTCTGTGGGCTTGCCACTTTTGTTCCCTCTTTCTCCATTTAGGAATGAATTGCCACTTATGTGCAGTCACAGGGTCAGACCCTATTCTCAATGCTGTATATGGGTGGAGAGGACCAACTGAATCTAATAGAATGGGGTGGGATAAAATAGACTCAGCTCTCTTCCAGTCCATGAGGTTCCAACCCAGGCAAGCAGGCCTTGGTCAGCTCCTGCCTTGGAAAGATGTTGTGGCCCAGGTACCACACTCTCGAATTCCATTGGGTGAAGAGAGAAAGCACTGTAAGAAGCCCTCACGTAACAGAAGAGGCCACAGGATGGGTCCAGCATGGCCCCTTGACTCCTTACTTGTCTCCACAGTTCTTGTCCTCTTCTTGTTCCTCCACTGTGCCCACAGCTAGGCTATCAGGTCAAATGATGCATCTTTCACCTTGGTTCCCCTTCAAGGCTGCTTGAGAATTGCATGGTATGGAAAGTAATTGCAGAGCCCTGGAGCCCATGTCTCCTACAACCTTTTGTGCAGCAGATGCTGGAGGCCTTGGACCATTGGCATGGAAGTGCCCCACACCCGTTCACACTCCAGGCTTGTATTTCCCTTCTGATGCCCCCATCTCTGTGAGACTTCCCTGGTTCCATATTTGAAATTTGGGGGTAGGGTTGGTCCCGGCAGGTGTCATACCAGGAAGTGAACCACGCCCTGGAGCAGACTGACTTCATGAACCAGGATCAGACTTTGGGGAGTCTAATGCCAGGCGGTTCATTGCTAGCGTATTTAAAACACAGTACAATTTGGGGAAAGGTTTCCAGGCAACAGTTAAATCCAATCAGTCCAAATTCAGGTGCACAACAAAGCTTAAGGTGTGGCTACATAGAAACTCCTTTACAAAGGACATGTGTCCATGAGGGTGGGTTCTATAGCTAAAAGGCCTGTGATCTAGTGTGGTCTCTGATCGAAATCATAGAAGTCACCAGGCCAGAAAGTGCATGTGACATTGCCTCTAAGGATGGGTAATGCTGTAAGGAAGGAAGAATCTGGTGTGATCATTTTGGGGAACTGGGGTAAGGTCTGCAAAAAAGTCACCAGGATGTTAGGGAAATCCACTCCCAGCTTTGGGCAAGAAAACGGGTATTTTATTTCTTCTATTGAGAAATGGCCCCTGTGTGTGTGTGTGTGTGTGTGTGTGTGTGTGTGTTTAACATTCCTGGTTGTCGTGTGAGCACACAGACCTCACACAACATAAAGTGACTTCCTGCTTCCAAATCAGCAGGCCTCTCTCCATTTATTCTCTCACCCTGCCTTATTCTGTGGTTATTTGCTTATTTCTCTGCCTTGAAGAAATGGTTTCTATTTCTTCCATTTTAACTTTTTATATTTGACTGCTGTCAATCAATTGACTCTCAGGAAGGAAGACCAGTGAGGAAAGGCTTTCAGGTCTCCTTAGATAAGGGCAATGACTGTTGACTTCATAGCATCTTCTTGGGTACCATGTGGACATGCCTAGAAATCCTCTGAGGTCAGCATCATGGCCTCACTATGATGTCACCACAGAAGTATGAAATGCTGGTCAAACCTGAAAAGGTGGCACCCTTTCCTTGTGTTGTCAAAAGAGATACTGAGCATGTTGGCAGGGAGAAAGGACCCTGGGTAACCTCTTGCAGATCCACTACAGGTCACAGCTGAAGCTCAGCCATGGTTTAGGCATTTCAGCAAAGGTCTGAGGCTTCCCTCAGGCTGGGGATGTGGGTCAGCACTGAAACTCTTAGTACATGTGAAGTCATGGGTCCCAGCACTCAGAAAACAAACAAAACCACACCACTCACAGAAGTCACTTATATTTTTATTTCTAGCATCGGTTTGTAGTGTATCTGTAGACTCAGACAAATCCAAGTAAACTAGAACAAAATGGGTTTTTATACAGGGCCAGAGATGCAGCTGAGTGGTTCAGTGTTTGCCTAGCACTTGTGGGCCCTTGGCTCCATCTCCAGCACCAGCAAAACCAAACAAAGAGGAAGCTTACCCAGGCAACACTGAGGCTCCAGGTCACACCTGCCTGTCACTACAGCTCTAGGGGATCCATTGTCCTTTTCTGGCCTCTTCAGGTGCCCTGCACACACATGGTATACACACACACACACACAGAGTTATAGTCATACTATTTAATTTTTTATTTTTTTTAAATTGTGTTATTTTTTTCCTGGTACCTTGACCTCTGTATTTGTGGGTTTTGTTGTTGTTGTTGCTTTGTTTTTGACAGTGTTTCACTCTGTAGATCAAGCTGGTGCCATTTTAAAGATCCTCCTGCCTCAGCCTCCTGAATTCGGGGATTAAGTGCACACACTACCATAATGCCAGGTCTGTAGCCTTTTCTCTGAAGTAAACAGTATTTATGAATCCCTCAATTAAAAGGTGCTTTATTCCTGAGGGGTGCTAATGATCATCTGATCTTTTGGGAAAATGGTGTCTGTGAACACGCAGGGTTTTCACACACCCTCAATTTGTCAATAATACCATATGTGCAAACGACAGTAAAGAAAGTACAAGAACCTGCCCTTTCAGTGTGGAGAGGCTGAGGCTTGAGGAGCACGTGATCTAAGCTAGCCTGGGCTACACAGTGAGACCTTGACTAAAAAAACAAAACGACCAAGAAGTATGACAAAAAGAAGGTCCACCTGGGTCTCTTTCTTTCTGCCTTAGCGGATGAATCCACCTTCAGGCAGGCCTGTCTGTTCCATCCATTTCCTGTCACCCAAGTGTAAACTTGGCTGAGCAGTGTCCCACCCTAGAAGATCAACAGCAGAGACGGAAGTGAAAGATGGCCCTACAGTGTCCCGAGGATGTCCGAGAGCCTTGAACAGTTCCCAACAGTCGAAGAGGAGAAACACTTTTAACCCACCTCAGACACGGGGAGAGGTTAAGCTCTTACTTTTCTAGTTTAACAACAGGATCATATGTCATATGTTTTAGAAGATTCTTACTTAATAAGCTAAAAAAAGAAGTTGGCTGGAGATGTCATTCAGTGGTAGGGCACTGGTTGTTGTGGTTTGAAGCTTTGAGTTTGGTCCCCGCTATTGAAAAATGATTAAATGAATGAATAAAGATAATATGGACATGTATTGTCACTAAGATTGATCATGTGTGTGTGTATGTGTGCATGTGTTCCTTGTTTTAATTTTGAAATGAAGGTTCCCATAGTCCACACTGGCTGCTAACTCACTATTCACCCAATGATAACCTTGAACTCATCATTCTTGGCACTATATTTTTTTAAACTCTGTTTTATTTTGGTTTCTTATGCCTCTACCTCCCTTCCAACCCCTCCTCCCACCCCCAACCCTAGGTAGGAGAGAAAGAAGGTTAGAGGAGAAAGGGGACAGAGTTCTCTTTAGCTACTCCAGGCTGATTAGAGTCCTATTGTTCTTTGGGGCGATACCAATCTCAGTCATCAGGATATCCAGCAGTCCAGTGAACCAGCAAACAGCAAACTCAGCAGCAGCCTTCTTCCCCTTCCAACTGTCTCCCGGAAGGGTTCTCTCTCTCTCTCTCTCTCTCTCTCTCTCTCTCTCTCTCTCTCTCTCTCTCTCTCACACACACACACACACACACACACACACACACAAAACATCCCTCAAAGTGTCTTTTCTGTCTCTGGACTCTGGTATTTATACCCTCTCCAGGTTTTCAGAATTCCACTAACAGCAGCTGGCAAAGACCACACCCCTTTCTGAGCCGCAGGAGTTATCAATTATCAGCTGTGGATAAACTAATAGCAGTTCCATATCCCACACTTGGGATTAGAACAAAAACCTGTTTACATAACATAACTGAGTTTTTAAAGCAACCAAAGCTTCCATCACATTTCATCCTTTGCCTCCACTTCCTGAGTGCTGGGATCACAGGTGTGTGTCACCATGCCTGGCTCTTGAGATTTATTAATTTATTCTTGAGAAAAGGTATTTTATATAGCCCTGGTTGGCCAGAGACTCCCTACAGAGACTAGGCTGGGTTTGAACTTTCCTCCCTCCTGCCTCTGCCTCCTGAGTGCTGACATTACAGCCTGCACCCCTGCACCAGTTTTAAGATGGTTTAAAATCATTTTATCCCCATTTCTCATCCATGTGAAGATGACTGTGGAGCAAATCGTCTTCTAGAGCCTCATAAAATTCCCCACAGCACCCACCTCCGGTCCTTGTTTCTCCCATCCTTTGGCCCCTACAGATTTTCTTTGGTTTCTTTTTTTTTTTTGGTTCCTCGTGTTTTCTCCCAGCTCGCCACCACAAGGTGTGCTGGGACCAGCCAGGTCTGAACCTCTCAGGCATCCTCCTGAGTCAGAATCTTCAGGAAGTATGTGTCTGTGGGGGTGAGGGTTGGGAGATGGGCGCACACCACCAGGTAGCCCTTTTTTTCTTCTCACAAAGGGACACGCTTCATTTATGCTTTTGCTTAATAATTTTTGTTCTTTTTTTTAAAAAATGTAACATTACCTTTCCTATTGTCGTTTTGAAGATTTAAGTTTTGTATAAATAGCATTGACCTGAGGATATAGTTTAGTGGTAGAATGTTTGCCTAGCATGCCTGAGCCCTAAATTTGGTTCCTGAACCCCCAGTGATGTTGGGATTGTTGAATTAGTTGCATTTTATTGGGATTGACTTTTTTGGTTCCTCCTTCCTTGGCTTTGGGTTGCATCACATTATTTGAAAAATTGCCCACAAAAATCAGCGTTTGGAGACTAACTTCACATTAAGGGATTCCTTCAGACCCAGCAATGTGCTGCCCAGCCCCTTCTCCACATATCAGACTATTTCTCTTAGCCTCACTTTGCTTCCCTGACTTTCCTTTAGGTGCATTCTACCGGTAGCAATCTTGGCCTGTGGGGCCTGGCTCTGTCTTGCATGCATGTGTGTGTATCTGTGTATGTACACATGTATGTGGGTGCCTGCAGAGGCCAGAAAGGGTATTGGATTGGGGGTTGCAGGTGGTCGTGTTGAGAACTCCTGTCCTTTGCAAGAGTAGCTCTTAACCCTTCATTATTCCAGATGCTTGGGATTCCTGCCCCTTTTAGACCTGGAGCCAGAGGCCTGTGGTGGCTTCAGGCTCTATTCTTCTGGCCCTGATAAGAATGGTGCTCTATGAATGAAGATTTGTTGAACAAATAAATTAATCTTCTTTTTGAAAGCAGCTATGGTTTTGTTTGTTTGTTTCTTTGTTTTGTTTGTTTGAGACAGGGCTTCTCTGTGTAGCCTTGGCTGTCCTGGACTTGCTTTGTAGACCAGGCTGGCCTCAAACTCAGAGATCTGCCTGCCTCTGCCTCCCAGAATGCTGGGTTTACAGGTGTAAGCCACCATGCTTGGCTGCAGCTATGATTTTTTTTTTCTTTAACAATAACACTTTTTAAATTATTATTATTTTTTTAAATGAAAGCCTCGGGTAGCTCAGGCTAGCCTGATACTTACTGTGTAGTTGGGGATGACCTTGAACATCTATTCCTCTGGCCTTTGTCTCTGTAGGGATTACAGGCATGCACTACCCTGCCCTGTTTTACGAAGTGCCGGGCTTTGCACAAGCCAAATAAATCCCCTTCCAACTGAGCTACTACCTCCAGCCCAGTACATTTTTATTTCTGAGTTTTGAAAACAAAAGAGTGTGCGTGCCTCTTCACCACAGGCAGGACCTCAGCGACCTGGCACTTAGCCTAAATGTGATGGTTTCTTCTTTACTGACTTAAAAAAAAAAAAAGGATTTATTTTGTCTTTATTTGTGAGTATGTGTGTCTGTGTAGGTGTGTGCCTGTGTAAGTGGTACCTGCAGAGGTCAGAAAAGGTCACTGGGTTCCCTGGGGCTAGGGTTACAGGTGGCTGTGTCACCTGACGTGGGTGCTGGGAACCAAACTCTTGTCCTTTGAAAGAGCGGCAGGTGACTCTTTCCTGATGACTTACCTGCCACTGTACTTATGGCAGGCGGGGAGGGGGAGGGGTGCAATGAAGAGGGTAGGAGAAGAATACAATCTTAAACTCTTATTTTAGGACTCGAGAAGGTAAAGTTCCTACGCCTCATTAATTATAAGGAAATTCATGAGGTCATAAAATCACGGGCATTCTAAACAAACCTAGAGACCATACAGGAGAGCCTCTGAGGCGTGTCTGCTGGAGAGCCGCTTGGCTGTCTGAAGGTCAGAGCGCTTACTACCCCCAGCCCGAAAGGCCAGCTCCCCAAAGTTTCCACCCAGCAGCCTACAAACAACCCCCTTTCTAGGTTGAGTCATTCTCTTTTGCATTCTCTTTTCCATGCGAAACACTCCCCAGTTTGCTGGGCAGCATAGAGCAGTGATCAGAGAAGGCTCTGAACTGGCTTATCTGGCCAGTATTCAGCAACCGTCTCCAGGACAGGTCCAGACAATAGGTGCTTGAGTCTGTGCGTGGCACCCACTCTCTGCTGTAGCTACCGGACCCTTCTCTGCCGGCTCCCACTCTCTTCCGTTCATCCCCCGCACTAAACTGTGCTCCCAAATTGTTAATATTTGCTCAGCTTCTTAAAGATGAAGCCCACACCATTATAATCCTTGTTGTAGTTACGATTTTTTTTTAATATTGGTGTATATTGTTATAGTTATTCTGTTTTATTAGTAGTGGTTAGTTTTGACCTCATTGTAACTAATTTATAAATGGGTTCTTATCATAGGTATATATGGAAAAGAAAAAAAAATCCCATAGCATATGCAGTATTCTCTGGGTTACACCCTACCAATCAAAACTGGGAGGAGGGCGGTGCTACCACCCTTCCTTCTACAATCTTAGCACAAAGGATCCATGGCCGACACGTACACAGGTAGCTGTGCGCTTGAACCTTTACTGATGAATGGGGTGGGCTTGGGGTTTGAAAGGTGGGAGTTCGCTGATCCCTAACATAGCCCGTTCCCCCATGGTTCTAGATTTTCCTCGGTTTGCTCGGTCTGGAGGACTTCACTTCAGGTGTGGGTGAGCGACTGTGCAACAGGGCCTCTTGTTTCACAGAAGCAGTGGCCAGATATAGAGTGATAGCACAAAGGAACGGGTTAATACACAGTCTGTTTCATGCCAGAGAATCCTGGCTCAGCTGAATGCCATCTGTGTGTCCTGAAGCAGCGGCCTACCTTACTGTGGCTTCTGCCTTCTTAGAGCAAATACTCTCCTGAGAAAATCCTCCAGAGCCACTTTGAAGATGAAGGACAGAGCCTGTGATGTGCTCCAGCTCGGACAGAGAGCAGCTGGAGATGCTGGCTGTGTTAAATGACACCATCTTGCTCAGTTCTAATGTGACCGAGCTTTCTGAGCCCCGAATGGAGCAATGAAAAGGAAAATTCCACTCTGTTTAAAATTAGATTTTGACAGCCAGCTTCTGCCCCATTTGCTCTCTCTTCCTTCCACCCTTTGAGTTTCCACCTGTTACCCCATTAACTCCCCACCATCCTGAACACCTGCACGGAAGCCATGAGTGGGCTCCTTTCCAAGCTCTTGCTGTTGCCTCCCTAACTCAGGGTCCCCAGGCCACTGCCAGGCCGCACAGGTGTTTGCCTGCAGGAAGCCTTTCAGGTTTGCTGAGCTTTCCCTGGGACAGGGGATTAGAGAGGTAATTAATGCCCAACCTTCTCTCCTGGGCCTACATCTGAAGAGGATTCTCCTTGCCTTTCTCCAACTTTGGAAACATAATTTTTGTAGAGTTGTGTGTGTGGGGGGCAGGATGGGAAAACAGATTGAGAAAGAAGAGAAACAAGGCAAGAGAGAGGGGGGGAGAGAGAGATGACAGTAGGAGCTGAGAGGAAGAAAGCAGCCTGCTGCTCTGACTCAGGCTGTGAGGAGAATGTTCAATGTTACCAGCTTTGGGCCTCTTACTTCTCGCCTTAACATTTACATTCAGCAAAGCCAGACAGGTCAGGAAATTCAAGGTTCTGCCTGCAGAGTGAAAGCCATTGACTTCCTAAGTGGTGGTGTGCAGCTCCCAGGGTGCACTGTGGCTGTTGCTGTGGCCTCTACTGGTGTGCACACTGGGTGACTAGACGTGAGACAAGCGTGTTTGTGCCTCCTCCCCCACTTGCATGAGCCTCTAATCCGATTGTATGAACAGGAAGTTGAACCCTCGAGAATGAAGAGGAGTTGAGGGGAGCGCTTCTGAAACTTAGCTTTGCGTGGGCATCAATCCGTGAGGTCATTGTTAAGACACACAGTCTATTCAGCGCATCTGGAGGAGACCCTGCATTTGCACCAGCTGCCGAATGGTCTCCTGGACCACACAGTCATAGAAAGAGTGTGACTGGGGTAGGGAAGATGGCTCAGACAGTAATGTGCTTACTCCACAAATGTGTAGACCAGAGTTTGGTCCTTAAAAACCCATGTGCAAAAAGCCAGGTGTGGAGTCCTAGTGCCAGAGAGGAGGACAGAGACAGGAGGATCGCTAGGCTTCCTGGAGAGAGAGAGAGAGAGAGAGGGAAGAGACTGAGAATGACATTCAATGTCAACTTCTGACATCCATACTCATGTGCAGGCACTAGCCACACACACACACACACACACACACACACACACACACACACACAAATAAACCATTTCCATTTTGAGTCAGTCTGAAGGACTACCGTTTCTAACATGCTGCCAGCATTTTCTCACCAATAGCTCTGCTGAGTAGAGGTTCAGAAAGGTGTCCGCTGACCCAGGGCTCATCGGTGCCCTGAGTCTGCTTGCCGAGTCCAACTGTGACTCTGAACTTTTCTGTAGTGAGAATTTTGGTGTTTGGTTTTGTTTTGTTTTCAAATCCAGTTATGTTCTGTAAATACGTTTTAGTTTTAATATCTAGGGGTATGGGGCTGCTTCAGACTGGACACAGCAGCTGACCATTTGCCTCTTGCAACTCCTGGGGGAGAATGCTTCCTTTTGGGCAGTTGGTTGGTCGCAGGGGGCCACCTAGTAATCACTTCCCAGCAAAAAGCTGGAGGCGCTATCATCTGGAAGTCAGACACTTCATGAGAGTGGTACAGATAGGGATAAGCGGATGCAAGGATTTTTTTCTACAAGTGGGGTCCAGAATCCGGTAGTACTATTTGTTTGTGGGCTGTATCATAAATCATTGTTACAAGTGCTGTTGGCCATAATTAGTATTCCTGTAGTAGCAATAGCGATGTTAGCTCCCTCCTAGGAATGACTTGGCAAGCTTAAGGTGTATGCGTGTGTTTGCATAAAGCGTTTAGTAGACCAGAACAGTTATAAAAAAAGTTTTGCTAAAGAAAGTATGCTGCCACAAAGACAGAGATGTGGTAGGTAAATTCTTTGGGGACTCCCAGGAAGGGCAGTTGTTTTTATGACAGTCAGAAGAAGTTACTTGGTTTTATCTCAGGAGCTCTTTGTGTGTGGTCCATATCTAGATGGATAGGCAGGCACCTCAGGATCTTGTTAAATAGAAGTTTTGTAGTGCCAGTGGTCTTTTAAAAGGCTGGCCATCTGGGTTAAGGCTGTAAATTATTAGGGATTAGACCGTAGGGCTGGGGAGACAGAAACAGTGGGTAAAGTGCTTGCCTTTTGAGCGGAAGGCCCTGAGTTGAAAAGCTAGGCATGGTGGTTCTTTTAACCCTAGGGCTGAGGAGATGGAAGCAGCAGATAGATAGACGTCATTGGTCAGCAAGTGTAACCTAATTGGTGAGTTCTAGGTGGGGGACTGACCCATGTGGACAGCACAGGATTAAGCGGTTATCACAACAGGGTGAAGGCCAGACTGTGACATCTCTCAGAGATTGTATTGGTTACTTTTCTGCTGGTAGAATACCGTGACAGAAAGCACTTTCGGGAGAGTTTATTTTAGCTGACAGTTCCGGAGGGATGGAGTCCAACATGGTGAAGGATGGCATGGCAACTGTAGCTTGAGGCCAGCCTGCCAAGAAACACACACACACACACACACACACACACACACACACACACACACACACACGAGAGAGAGAGAGAGAGAGAGAGAGAGAGAGAGAGAGAGAGAGACAGAGACAGAGAGAGACAGAGACAGAGACAGAGAGAGAAAGAACAGGAAAACCGGGGTCATTTTTAACCCTCAAAGCCTACCCTCAGTGATATATTTCCTGGGATAAGGCTCTTCCTCCTAAAGTTTCCATAACCTTCCCAAACAGCACCCCAGGGACCATGTTTTCAAATACATGAACATATAGAGACATTTCTCATTCAAACAACTTTGGAGGTCAAGACGTCCTTGGTGCTGTGCTGATGATGATGGCATTTATTGACAGCCTGAGACAGCACTATTTGCAGTTAAATGGTCTGCAATCTGGAAGACACCAATTATGCCAGTTACACAATACTTTTGATAAGACAAACTTCCCAGGTGAGACGCGTCAGGGAAAGTCCCCTAGTTCAGGACTCACAGACAATGTCCCAGCAGGAGTCTCCTAGTTGGCCTGAGCTAGGCTATATTCTAATCTTACATTAAGATTTTAAAATTTTTTATTGTTTTATTAAAATTTTTTAAAATTTATTTATTGTTTTATTAATTACAGTTTATTCACTTTGTATCTGAGCTGTAGCCCCCTTCCTAGACCCCTCCCCATCCCTCCCTCCCTCTTTTCCTCCCATGCCCTTCTCCAAGACTACTGATAGGGGACGTGCTCCTCCCTTTCCCTCTGACCCTAGTCTACCAGATCTCATCAGGAGTGGCTGCATTGTCTTCCTCTGTGGCCTGGTAAGGCTGCTCCCCCCTGAGGGGGAGGTGATCAAAGAGCAGGCCACTGAGTTCATGTCAGAGACAGTCCCTGTTCCCATTACTAGGGAACCTATTTGGACACTGAGCTGCCATAGGCTACATCTGTGTAGGGGTTCTAGGTTATCTTCATGAATGGTCCTTGGCTGGAGTATCAGTGTCACAAAAGACCCCTGGGCCCAGATTTTTTTTCTCTCTCTCCTTGTGGAGCTCCTGTCCCCTCCAGATCTTTCTATCTCTCCTTTCTTTCATAAGATTCCCTGCACTCTGCCCAAAGTTTGGCTATGAGTCTCAGTCTCTGCTTTGATACCCTGCTGGATAGAGTCTTTCAGAGGCCCTCTGTAGCAGGCTTCTCTCCTGTTCCCTGTTTTCTTCTGCTTCTGATGTCTGTCCCATTTGCCTTTCTGAATGAGGATTGAGCATCTTACCCAGGACCCTCCTTCTTGCTTAGCTTCTTTAGGTGTACAGATTTTACAGGTGTAGCATGATTATCCTATATTATATGTCTAATATCCACTTATAAGTGAGTATATACTATGTGTGTCTTTCTGCTTCTGGGATACCTCACTCAAGATGATCTTTTCTAGTTCCCACGATTTGCCTGCAAATTTCATGATTTCCTTGTTTTTAATTGCTGAGTAGTGTTCTACTGTGTAAATGTACCACAATTTCTGTATCCATTCCTCAACTGAGGGTTTTTTCCAGCTTCCGGCTATTACAAATAAAGCTGCTACAAACATGGTTGAGCAAATGTCCTTGTTGTATACTTGAGAGTCTCTTGGATATATGCTTAGGAGTGGTATATCTGGATCTTGAGGAAGCACTATTCCTAATTGTCTGAGAAAAGACCAGATTGATTTCCAAAGTGGTTGTATAAGTTTACATTCCCACCAGCAATGGGGGAGGGTTCCCTTTCTCCACAATCTCTCTAGCATGTGTTGTCACTTGAGTTATTAATCTTAGCCATTCTGATGGGTGTGAGGTGAAATCTCAGGGTCGTTTTGATTTGCATTTCCCTGATGACTAAGGACATTGAGCATTTCTTTAAGTGTTTCTCTGCCATTCGATATACCTCTATTGAGAATTCTCTGTTTGCCTCTGTACCCCATTTTCTAATTGGATTACTTGATTTGTTGCTGTTTAACTTCTTGAGTTCTTTATATACACTGGGTATTAGCCCTATGTCAGATATAGGGTTGGTGAAGATCCTTTCCCAGTCTGTAGGCTGTTGTTTTGTTCTGATGACAGTGTCATTTGCTTTACAGAAGCTTTTCAGTTTCATGAGGTGAGGTCCCATTTATTGATTGTTGCTCTTAGAGCCTGTGCTGTTGGTTCAGGAAGTTGTCTCCTGTGCCAGTGAGTTCAAGGCTCTTCCCCACTTTTTCTTCTAACAGGTTTAATGTGTCTGGTTTTATATTGAGATCTTTGATCCACTTGGACTTTAGTTTTGTGCAGGGTGATAAATATGGATCTATTTGCATTTTTCTACATGTAGACATCCAGGTAGACCAGTACCATTTATTGAAGATGCTATCTTTTTTCCATTGTATGGTTTTGGCATCTTTGTCAAAAATCAGGTGTCCATAAGTGTGTGGGTTTATTTCTGGGTCTTCTATTCGATTCCATTGATCCACCATTCTATTTCTATGCCAGTACCTGTCTGTAAAGGTGGGGCTATCCCAAGAGTCCCATGGGAAGATGATTCTGCTGGGTAACCTGAACAAAGGAGCTACTTTTGGTTTATTTGCTTTTATCTTAACCCTTCAGCTTTGCTCTTTCTGAGACACTGGGTCTCAGTGGGCCCACGCTGGGTCTCAGTGAGGCCCACACTGGGCCTCAAACTTGATCTTTTAGTCCCAGCATCCTAAAGGCTGGGATCAGAGTCAAGTTCCTCCACAGAGGGCATCCTGGAGATTTCAGAGTATGAGCTCATTTGCCACTCATTGAAATGGGAGAAACACTCATGTCATAGGGCATGGTAGAATGGCGGTATTGGCCTTTCCTTTTGCTTCTCCTTAGGTTAATTACTGAGGATAAAGAGGGAGAAAGCTATGACTGGTAAAAATTGGAGGAGGAAGACAATGGCTAGTGTTAGGGAGTGTACAGTGTACAGAGGGAGAGAGAGGGGACAGAGGAAGGACAACAGAAAAGGGGAGAACTCCAGAGGTGTGTTTTTCAAGGGAATACTTTCCGTTCTGAGCAGGACTCAGGGTGCCTTAGGAGACAGTAGAACATTAGAATTGGAACAGCACTCCTCGATATTTTGCAGAGGCAAAAATAGTTGCTGCTTTGCACGGATATCCTGGGGATATTTCTGTGTGGAAGCCCCCCCCTTTTTTTTGTAAATAACTAAAAGAAGAGAACATTTTCTGCTGTTTTGGCACACGGGATTCATATAGCATGTACAATTTTTTTTTCTGTCACGTAAATTCAATTTTCAGCCTCCAGTCTCCATGACCGTGACTGTGCCCTCCCCTGGAGGCTTGTGCCCTCTTGCCTAGAGAGAACATTGGTGCTCTCTTCTTCCAAGCTTTCCGACTTGAACTCTCTCCTGCTTGAGGACCCACGCATGGGAGCTGAAGGAAGAGAGGCTCAGGCTGCAGGGGACTGCTTCAGAAGAGCTTCATTGTCAGGAAAGAGAGGAGGCCCTGACGCTAGATACAGACAACTTCTGGGGAAGATTGATTCCCTGTGGCGGGAAGAGCCCTCTGTGTTAGTTCGATGCTGGCACAAGCGACTGCGAAGCGTAAAGTCCTTTGAGAGGAGGCGAAAACCAGTTTCACCGCAGGAGAGAGTCTGGTTTAGACAAGTCTGACAATGAAGAGCTGGCACCACTGGGTGGCAGTGCGGAGCTCGGACTTGCTTTTCTTTCAGGAGACGTTTCTGTGGGTCTGCGTCTGAACCGCAAGTGCGCATGCCTGTGGTAGTGACGCCTTACCAGAGGGCAAGACAAACCTTTAGGGCTCTTTTGTCTTCTTTCTTCACAGGGTCTATCTGTCCCGCTAAATAGCTAGGTCATAAGGTTTTATCTATCTATCTGTCTATCTATCTATCTATCTATCTATCTATCTATCTATCATATATATATATATATATGTGTGTGTGTGTGTGTGTGTGTGTGTGTGTTATAATCAAAAAGAAGCCATCCGAACAGCTACAGTATAAAGTCATTTCTAGGATGAAGTGTAAAATAATTTCGGCTTGAAATATTCGGGAGAATCAGAGAAGAACTGGAAAAAAAAAAAGAAAAGAAAAGATTTACTGGGCGTTTTATGTAAGGCAAATGCGGGCGGAGACAGCGAAGGTGGCCAGTCAGGAAGTTACAGTAGCGCTGCTCTGCCATCTGGTGGACAAAGTGGTACCTGCGGCTTATAACAGCTTCCATGTTACTATGAGTTACAAAATAAGAGGATAAGCAGACAGGAAAACTATCCAAAAATCCCAAATAAACGCAGAAAGTCGACGAAGGACTGTCAACTTTACTTTCATTGCAATTTTTCATATTACATAGTCTGATTATGAGTTTTCCCCTACAACTGCTCCCAGGTTCTCTGACCCACCCCACCCAGCCATAGAGGATTTTTCTTTCCATCTCTTAAAAACAAAATGACAACAACAAAACAAACTATAATAAAAAGCAAAACATCAACACAAACAACAACAAAAAACAAAACCAAAGAAGAACACAAGAAACACACAGCTGTACCCAAATCCATGAAAACACAAAATCAGGAAAACATACAAGCTAAAGGCTCCTGAAGTGATCAGCAGAGACATGAGGCACAATCTTGGGCAGGCAGGGGTGAAGTGACCACACGAGCAAAAGACTCTTGTTTCCTTGGAGACCTCAAGAAAGCCAGAAGAGAATGGCTAGAGCTGTAAGAAGAAAATTGGCCTAGTGCGGTAGGTGTTGCTTGTAATTCCAGAACTTGGGAAGTAGAGGGAGGGGGTCAGGAGCTGACGGTGATCCTTGGCCACGTAGAGAGTCGATCTGTCTTGGTTTCATGAGGTGAGACCCTACCTAAAAGAATCAATGAGTCAACACGCACAGATTATTGTTATCTGATACTTTATAAATAAAATAGAAAATTAATTTTAATTGCAAAAGCCCCCAAATGACAAATCTCAAAAATAATATGAGTAAGTTGTGATAAAAACAAAACAAAACAAAACAACCCCAAATGTACTGAGAGTGAAAACTGGTGTTGCAAGCCTGTAACTCAGCACTTGGAAGATGGGGGCAAGAAGATCAGGAGGTCTGTTACCCTTTGTTACACAAGAGGGTTTGAGGGCAGCTCAGGCTATAGGAGACCCTTTCTCCAACACACACACACACACACACACACACACACACACACACACACACACAGAGCAAACAAACAACTTAAAGAGAAAACTTAAGATCTGGTCCCGTTTCTTGTTTTGAAGCCCATCCTAACCATTTACTAACGACATGATCTTACACAAGTAAACGGATATTCTCATGCTCATTGTTAAAAAAATAACAACCAACCAACCAAACCAAAAGGAAACAAAAATTAGGGCAAATGCAAACTCACGGCAAAGGCATGTTCTGAGAATATGTGACGGTTAACTGCCCAGCCTTAAATGGGACATTTACACTGCTTCCTCTGGGGTTCTAATTCAAACACCATGGAAGACAGAGTGGAACAAAAATAAGAGATAGAGGCAAGGAGAAGGGCTTAGAAATGCCATCTTTAAAGCATGATGAGGCCATTGTAAGCCTGATCTGTCTCATAGCTGCTTTGATTGTTGGTACTGAGCCTGTGTCAAACCAGGCATGTAAACATACAACCATGGGTGGGGGAAGGGTTCATTGCACACTACCTCTTCATTCTGATGGGTGTTGCAGTGAATCTGTAAAAGACTTTCAGTGATGTAACTATTTTCACAATGTTAGTTTTGCCTATCTGCGAGCACGGGAGGACTATCTTTTAGTGACCTTAAGTTTTTCAGTGTTTTAAAGTTTCCACACAGAGGTTTTCCGTTTCTTACTTCACTCATCTCCTTGCTTGTGTCTTTCTCGAGGTTATTTTTACAAATTACATTTTGAGTTCTTTCTCTGGGATTTTTGCTCATTTCAGTTCTTTGGATTCAGGAGTGGAGGAGTTATGATATTCTGGAGGAGTCGAGAGGCCAGCCTGGGCTACATAGCAAGTTTCTGGAGGCTTGGCCTTTATAGTGAGAATGGCTTAAAAATAATAAAATAAACTAAAAAGAATAGCTCTGGCATTGGGGGGTGTCAGGGGTTTGACTATGTGCTGAGCGTGTGTGACATCCCTGCATTGAATCTCAAAAACACATGCTCCAAACAAAACCAAGAGAAGAAAAAGAAGAAGAAACAAAAGAATAAGCTAACAGATCTTTTGCAAATTCAAGTTTAAGACTGTCTGCTCTAAGTGAAATTTCCCTGAGAGGTAGTAATAGGTTCTCTGGTGGATGGAAGGCACCCCTGTCTAACAAGCTTGGGGACACTTGTGTTAGAACAAGTGGGTTTAGGCCAAGTCAGCAGGCATCTTGCCTTTCATTGCAAGGTAAGCTACATGGGCTGTATTTTCAGCCTCTACTCTGTGAGCTTATCCAGACCTGTGACATGTGAAAAACAGAAAGAAAAATAAACAACCACAAAAATGTATAAAAGATTTAATGGAACTATTAAGCCACACCCAACTAATCGGTACAATATGTATATATTATTAGGTACACATTTTAATAACTAGTATGTACAGCATTACCTACTACCAATAGGCACAGAATGTTTACCTATTAATACAAGGTTAAATATTTAAAAGCATTTTATTTTCTTTTTGACAATGGTACTTAAGTTTTGCCTCCTCCTCTTCCTCTTTTTTCTTTTGCTGACGGGGTTGCGCCCAGGATTTACCCATGCTGAATACACTCTCTGACATTGGGCTACGTCTCCTCCCCAGTGTTTATGAGACTAGACCAAGGCATTACTCATTCCTCTAACTAGGAGGCCCCATTTCAGCTCCAGGACTTAAATTTTACATAATAATACAGTCATTCAGGTCAGGAATCAAAGCACAGTAATGAACATTTGGTATTATTATTTTTTTTAACTTCTGTTCCCAGCTACCTAGCTCCTGCATTTGGAGGCAGATAACAATGTCAGTCTGCTCTATAGACAGCGTGGAGGCTTTGATACATCCGTTCCTTCTCCCAAGATTTTTCAAGCAAATATTGGAAGACTAGAAATACTCTTGCATAGGTATTTGATTAATGATTGTCTTGAAGCCTATTTCATATTAACATTGATCAGGTCTTTTCATCCTTCATTGATGGATGCTTAATATTGCTGTGGATACATACACATTAATTAAGCCAGTATTCTACTTGCTAGACTGGCTGTGTACAACATTTTGCTACTTTAAGCAGTGTTGTAACACACAACTTTGTAAGTTTTGTCATTTTGCATAGTCACAGGTAGATTTAGAGAATAAACAAGAGTCTCCAGGAGTGTTTTGATGTTTCGGCAAAAATTGTGCAACATTTTTGCTCTTTGGGTGTTACAATTATGCTCTGAAGTGTCTTTTTTTTTTTTCTATTGTCCTCTTTCATTATTTTCTTTCTTTCTTTCTTCTTTTTTTTTTTTTTCTAGACAGGGTTTCTCTGTGTAGCCTTGGCTGCTGGCCTTGAACTCACAGAGATCCTCTGCGTGTGCCTCCCAAATGCTGGGATTACAGGCACGCACTACTGTACCTGCATGTTCTTTATTTTTTATTTTTTCAAATTTGAGAATATGTCCAAGGTCTTGAGCATGCAGGACAAATGCCCTATCACTAAGCTGCATTCTTTGAAATGTATATATATATCTATACTTGTATACTCTCCCTCCATACACATATATAGAATATATATATATTTATACATATTCATGTATCTTTCTAAAGTTTATAATATTTGTTATAATATTTTCAGATGATTCTTTTGACCTTTATAAATGCACATTATATTATCTACTGAAAGTAGTTATCACCTCCTTCCTCATATTTTTACTTCTTACTTTATGTTAATTAGTCTTAGCTAGAAACTCTGAACTAGAGGTTAACAAAGGGAAGCGCATGGGATCTACCCAGCCTCCCACCTATAGTCACAGAGTTCCAAGGGATCAGAACCACAGCCACTGAAAGCCACCGAAGCTTATGAAGTCGAAACTCACTAGAATGTTGTCAGATGTTGTATTTTCTGGGTCAGAATGAAGTCATATACATTTTTCTATGCGAGAATACTATCATAATTAGCAGTGACCTTCCTTGCTTTGTTTCTGACTGTAATAAGAACGTTCACATCACTGCTGGTTCCTGCTCATTAAGTATGATGTCACAGGTTGTTTAAGACATATCTGCAAAGCGACACTGTCCCCGTAAGAGGTGCAGATGATGTGCTATCCTTTTGACTTTCAATAGAGTTTTGTGGCCACTTCAGGAAAGATTCTATGAGAAAATTAATTCTCTTGCTTCCCCCTCCCCCAGCTTAGCAAGTAAAATACCTATTACTCTCTATTGGGACACTCACTTGGGATGCCTTTATCCGTCCTTGGAGAACAGCCTTCTCGTGAGATCTTTCATGGAGACTTCACACAGGAGGAGCTATCTCGGAGGTCCCAGCTGTGGCAGCTGTTTAAATATCCACTATGTCGGTTGCTGTACACTGTGAAGAAAAAGCCTCGGCAATGTCGC
This sequence comes from Meriones unguiculatus, assembly GCF_030254825.1. Lineage (NCBI taxonomy): Eukaryota > Metazoa > Chordata > Mammalia > Rodentia > Muridae > Meriones > Meriones unguiculatus. The sequence continues at coordinate 176,917,527 of NC_083349.1, forward strand.
AGCCCCTGCTGACTGACAGACCCGGCAAGACCTATCTGCTGAGGCTCAAGTATGTTCTGGATCGGGGGCACAGTGAATAACTGTTATCGTCCTAAAGCCACTGCTTCTTAGCGGCTCGTTATATAGCCATAGGGAAGACGCTAAGTTGTCTGTGGAGTTATGTGTGACGTGATTATGTTGAGAAAGACTCCTATCAGGAATGACTGTTTGAATAGAACTTAGGTAACCAGGCACAGCAGCAAGCGCCTTTACCTGCTGAGCCACCTCACAAGCCTGGTAACAAATTGGTAAGCTCTAGCACACGTCACAGAGTTCTGTTTGAAAACGTTTTGCTTAAGGTTATGAACACCAAAGTGTTGTAGCTTTTAGTTGTTTTGCTTTTTAACATTTTGGTGGTGTTTATTTCTGTATGTGTGTGCGCATGTGTGTGTGTGTGTCTTCTGTGTGTGTGTGTACACATGGGTGTTCATGTGTGTGTGCATGTGCATTTGTGTAGATCAGAAGACACTTGTGGGAGTTAATTTTCTCTTTCCACTTTGTGGATTCTGGGAATCAAATTCAGATTGTCAGTCTTGACAGCTGAGTTTGATTCACAAGGAACAGACAGGCCTTAAGCAGCCTGGCATTTACATAATTTGAGAAGTACTCAAAGAAAAAGAAAATAAAATTATGATTTAAAAAAAAAACAGTAAGGAACTCAGAAATACAAGCTTCTTTGGCCTTATTACAAAACAACATCTGAGAAGCCCGTCAGGGGCAGGCGCCACTATGATGTGCAAGTAAGGGGTGGGAGAGAAAGAGAACTGAACAGTTTGGGCACTCGGAAGGGAGGTGAAACCGGAGGTGCGAGGGTGGTGAGGAACAGCCTGATGAGAAGCTGCTGCCCTGCCACCTGAGGCCATGATGAAGTCCTGACCCTCGATGCCTTCGAGGGCCGTGTCTGAGACAGTGGTCCTGCAGCTGTAGGGGTCTGTGGTGGCCCAGGTTACCATCAAAGGCCACATGAACCTTTGCAGGTAAAGATGTCTATACAAAAGGGTGTGTGACACATTGTAACATACTGCAGTTTCCATGGTGAGAGTTTTTTTTTTTTTTTTCTCTTGTGGGAGGTTGCAAGGGTGGAGGGCAAATAAAAGGGGATAAGGAGATGACTGGGATTGGAGTGCATGATGGGAAATCCACAAAAAATCAATAAAAAGTTAAACAGACAAGCAAACAAATAAAAATCAATCAATCAAACAAGCCAATCAAACAAAAGCAAAATCAAAATCTAAGCCGAGTGGTGGTGGTGCATTCCTTTAGTGCGAGTACTTCGGGGATAGAAACAGGTGGATCTCTGAGTTGGAGGCCAGCCTGGTCTACAGAGCGAGGACCAGAACAACTGGGAATACACACAGAGAAACCCTGTCTTAAAAAAAAAAGCCACCAATAAACCAAAAAACCAACCAACCAACCAACCAAACAAACAAACAAATAATAAAGCTAAATCTGTTGCAGTTCTTGTCTGTTCAGAGGCATTTCAGAAACAGTTAATTTTCATTCACTCAGGAGTGTCCATCATCTCAGAGACATGGTGCCAGGAACTGTGGTTCAATAGTGAAAGACGGAGTATGTATTTCATAGAGTCAGAGACAAACGCCACGCACCTTTAAAATACAGTGGAACGGATACTGTCATGGGCGAGAGAGTGTGGCTGCATCAGCATACACAGGGGTGGCCTGTACCTCTGAAGGGGTGGAACAGTGGGGAGAAAGGGGGAAAGGAGAGGCTTCCCGGAGGGGCAGCGTGACATTACGTCTACTTAGCTAGAAGCTACCATGTAATCCAGGGCACTTTGGTGGCCTTCTGGCCTTCCATAAGACTCAGTTGGTGGGTCTGTTGGAAACGCTCAGCAGCGGTACACTCTCCTTCAGAGGCCGGAAGCTGGACGACGGTTCTACTTAATATGGTGGGAATTAAAGCTTCGGCTAGAAGGCAGAGCCAGAGCTGTGGAGAGGGGCGGGGAATGACACTTATGCTTCATCCTCTGCAGACGCTCTCTTCCTTTAAGGGAAAGTTTCAGTAGAGACTAGAATGAGGAGCACCGCTATCAGCCAGACCTCAGAGGTTGTTTTGGGCCTGTGTAGACCTAGGCCTCCCAGAGCTGCCCCAGGGATTCCAACGGTGACGATTCCTTCATACTGACTCAGTTAGCAGCTGTGCTGTGATACAGAGGCTTTGAACTGGGGAAGACTGGGCACCTTACAACCATTTGGTTGGGACTCAGTTTCCCCGTCGGAAGCATTAGATGTAGTCAGCGTGCGTGCACACTGGTGAAAGTGTCTTGCGTATCCTAACAGACTCTATAGGAAGCCCGTGTTTCCTACTCTCCAGTCTTGGCTCTTAGAGGCGAGAGACTTGATGAGCCAGTAATGTTCTGGGGATATACATTCTACTCCACTAGCTTCCTAAGGCAAAGCAGCTTTAGGTTGAACCTTTATCTAATCTCACTTTTAGAGACTGGACTAAGACAGAGCCATGCAGAGGTAGAGACAATCCTCACTGTGCCTTGGGGGACCGTGCCTACCCCTCCCTCCCTGATATGCTTTGTGCTTTATCAGACAGGTGTATTGACTTGCCAAGAGCCTGGCTTCTAGCGGTGCTGTTCAGAAAAGCTGATGCTCTAGGGATTGTGTGGAATTCAGTGTCTCAGTCTCAGAAGATTTAGGAGCAGACTGGTTGTGGCTGCAGTGGGCTAATACAAAGGAGCTTTTCATCACCCCTTGAGGTAAAATATATGCCTAGTGGCGGCCTAGGAATTTCTCATGCCCAGCCTCCCTATGTCCTATAGGCTTTAGGAACACTAAAACCAATTGTCTCTGTCATACTCTTATATATTATTGCTGTAACAATGATCTCAACCACAATCCCTTTGACCCGCAAGGCACACAACACCGACCTGACCGTAAGTAACCGCTGTAGTACGTGTGAGAAAGACGAGGGAGAACTTTGTTATTGAGACAAGGTCTCCCTCCGTAGACCAGGCTAGCCTGGAACTCACAACCCTTCTGCTTCAGCTTTCAGAGTATTCAGTTTATAGGCATTTAGCAGTAGATCTGCCAAGACAGGCGTTTTCATGCCCAGTGGATAAAATGTGGCTCAGTGGTCTGTCTGAGGGAAGTATGTCAGGTTCTCCACCAGGTCCTTAGGAGATAGTGTGTTAGTTAGTAAGTACTTTCAGTAACTCTACGTGACGACAGTTGAATCAAGGCTTCTCAGTTGGGGGAAAAAAGTTGCAGAGAGACTGGGGAAGTCAAATAAAGTCTCATAGCTGTGACGGGGAAGCGACAGATCTATGGTTGGCGTGCAGCTCTAAGTCCTGTATTATTTCCACCTTTTTCCTTTAAAAAGGGGGGCTGTCTTAGCTCCAATTGTGTCCAAATAGAAGCATGTGTTTTGGCTGGCTGTTGAGTCTGGAATAAATAGCTCCTTTTAGGCTGTTGAGACAGCCAAATGCTTTCAATATGCTCCCGAGGTTGGTGACTGGGTCTGAATAGAAGCCAGATGTTCTGGATTCCAGAATTATTTCCCTGCATACTCGCTCTCACTCTCCCAACCCCCAGTCCTGCATTCACCAGAGGAAGAAGGGAAGGTGAGACCAGACCCATTTTGCTTCTCACGTCTTTCTTAATAGAGCGTAGTTGAGGTTGTGGCTGTGCTGGATTGGGCTGTGACCTGGGGTGGGATGCAGACTGGAAGGAAAAAAAAAAAAAAGAATAGAAAGGAGCCCTGTGCTGCCTGACCTTTCTGTATTCCTTCACAGTTGACAGCCCAGGCTCAGCATCCTGCTAGGAGGAAGTGCCCTGCCGTTAGCCCGTTGATTACTAAAACAGAACCAAGGCAGCTCTTGTCAGCTCTGCTTCCTCCATGCTTGTTGGCAGGTTGAAAAAAAAAAAGATTCTTGTTTTATTACTGTTTGTCAGACTAGGGAGCCTTTGAAGTTCTTTACAGATCTGACTTTTATTAGAGAATGTGGGAGTTGGGGGAGGGGCAAGTGGGATGGGATGCAGCCCATCAAGATCTTCTGCTGTGAATGCAGCTAGCTCACGCCCTGCCACCCCGTCTTTGTCTGAAAAGGTTTTTGACATGGTGTTTCTGTACGTGGCCTGCCTTCGAGACGAGAGTGACATCTATTGTCGAAATATAGGGAGGAAATTATGATTACTTAATGATAGCATGTCGTAGCTTGTCGTGTCTTTATTTTCCTTTTAAATAGTTGCTGTCACAGCAACACACAATTGGCCTTCAATCCTGGGATTGAGCTGGGGACCTCATGCGGTACAAGGTGGTGCAAGGATGTCTGTGGAGCGTAAGAAGGAAACGACAGCCACCATTTTTCTGCCTGGCTTGACTCCCTGCTCCTCTCGACTTGGTGTAAGCAGAAGATTCACTAATGTGTGGCCTGTGCTCTGTATACTGGACTTACAAGTACCAGCTTAAACTTCTCGACGATGCCTGAAAGCTCCCAGATCCTAATGATCATTGCTGCTTGCCTGAATCTGGAAGAAACTGCTCAACAGGACCAGCGAGGGGGAGGCAAATGTGCAAGCCAGAGTCAAGTCTCACTTGGCTTATGGACAAGTCTCTGCTCTCATCCGACAGAGCTCTCGATGGACTCAGGGTTGATTCTCCCTCAAAAGTGCACTCTGCTAGTCAAGCAAGAAAATATAGAACGTTCACTGCAAAATGTAGAGCTTTCCCAAGCTAGCCCATGTCTACCAATGCCTACCTCTCAGGCCCTTGAAAGCTTTGTTCCAGTGAGCAGGCATCCTTCGTTTCCTAAAAAAAAAGCCTATCTATCTATCTATCTATCTATCTATCTATCTATCTATCTTGTGTTTGTGTGTCGAGTGTGTGTGGTATGTAGATATGTGTATGTGCCGGTGCCTGGGTCAAGTGTGGTGCTTGGATGACAGAGGAGCGCAATGGTTTTCTGTGTCTATTACTGTCCACCAAGTTCCCTCAAGGCAGGGTCTTCCACTCAGTCTAGAGCTAGGCTGACAGCCAGCAAGCCCCAGAGATCCTTCTGTGTCTGCTGCCTTCAGTGCTGTGGTTACTGGTACACATGGGATCATGCTAACTCTTGGGGATTTGAACTCATGTCCTTATGGTTGTGAAGCGAGCACTTTTATCCTATGAACCATCTCCCCAGCCCCTACCCTCCATACATTTTTTTTTTGAGATGGGGTCTCATATAGCCCAGGCTAGCTTTAAACTGGCGAAGTGGTAGAGGCTGATCCTCCTGCATCCTACCTTCAGTGCTGGGATTACAAACATCCTAAACCATGACCAGTTTAAAAAGTAGCTTAAGTCATGGAGCGTTTGAAACATAGGAAAGAGCTGGACACTCGTGAACTCATTCTATAATAATCTGGCTAAATCTGGAAAATATAATCTGTACGAAAAGAAAGTTGGGAAAGTATGGTGAGCTATGACTCACATAACGTTTGAAACATCCAAACCTCACTTTGTTCTCACCTCGCGCGTGCCTATTAGACTTTACAACCCTGTTCAATTATTCCCCTCTGTTCCACCCCCCCGCAGTCACTTCCCCTCTGTCCCCCCCCCCCCCGCAGTCACGGACTTGCTGAGCACAGAAATGGTTCCCCTCTGCGGCTTCTGGCCACTCTCTGATGTAGCATGGGACTCCTGCTAGGATGGCGGCTTCTGTCTTTAGGAGGCTTCCCCCACTGAGTCCTGAGCCCTTTGTAAGGACAGAAGCTGAGCTACTTTAGCTTTGTGCAGTGGAGACAAGAAGTCACAACAGTTTCATGAAAGCTTGTAGTAAAATGTCGCCATAAGACACTAACTTGATGTAACTGTAACGGATATGGCAGCAGCTGGCTCTTAGCTTTTTAGGAAGCTGAACTTTTTGCCTTCTAATATATTGATCCAATATCGAGACTCGTTATCATTATTACACCATCACCTCTATCATTATTACACTGCCCTTTGAAGGGCTGGAGATCTGGAGTTGCAGGTGCTAGACAAATGCTCTATTTCTGAGCCAAACACCCTGCTTCCTTATAATACTTTGTTTGTTTGTTAGACAGTCTCTTTATAGAGCCCCGACTGTCCTGGGTTAAAGGCATGCACCCCTACCCCCCGGCCTCCTTGGAATAGTTTGAAATGTGTTATGCAGACAGCGCTGACGTTAAATGAAGGAACACATGATACAGAGCAATTAAATGACTTGCTCATTACTTCGTAGGTCTCAGGGTCCTTTGTGTGTATGTACATGTGTGTTCACAAGTGTGGTGCATGGCCACATTTGTGCGCATCTTTGTACTTTCGAATGCAAGGGCATGTGGAGGCCAGAGGTTAACATTGTTTTTTTTTTTTTTTCTTAATTACTCTCCATTTGATTTTTTTGAACCTTTTTTTTTTTTTCATTGAACCTGTTGCCTGTCAATTTGGCTAGACTGGCTGACCAATGGCTTTCAAGAACCTGCCTATCTCTCTCCCTCCACTCCTGTACAGCTTTTAACATGGACAAGCGGGATTCGAACTGAGGTCCTCATGCTTAAGCCACAAGCGCTTTACCAACAGTGCTATCTCTAAACCCCAAGATAGTATTTTTTATTGTGGCTTTTTGAATTAGAATAAATTCGCAAGTCAGTCCTTCCCCTCTTCCTTCCTTTTTGCCCCCTTCTTCCCTCTTTCTCCTCATTTATTCATTCCTGTATCCAGAATTAATTGAACACCAACTATACACATTCTATTATAAACCAGGGATATAATAACAAGTAGAACTTCCTGGCTGTGGCACCTGTGTAGGTAATGGTCTTTTGGAGAACTTGAGATCCTTCTAAATAATGCACAGCATGTGTGCTGGTAAATGTTTGGTAACTTCTTGCAAGGATGTGTTATGCTAGAATAGTGATAGTAAGATGAAATGTTTCCTGGTACTTTGACAGAGTTCTCCTCACTTGGAGATTTTTTTTTGAAGCTAATTGGGAAGGGGGAGGGAATTAATTCACTTTGTTTAGCTCTTAAGGGCTCTTCCCCGTGTGGTGAATTGCTTAATGGTGGAGGCTCTGATGCTGGCAGGTACTTTTAGAGGAAAATGGCTGCTATTGCCCTCTTTTGCAACCTGCACTGTTGTGTGGGCAGAAACCAATTAGACCTAAATTAATTAGCAAGAAAATGATGGGCCCACTTGCTGAGCCATTCACAACAGCCTGTGAGGAGCAGCCTTTGTAGGATGCGATGCGATTCAGCTGAACCTAATGATTGAAGTACTTCCAAGCACGGAAGCAAGTTTAAGCAGTTGCCGGGAGTAAGGAGTAAGCGCTTTACTTCTTTTAACCCATGAAAGTCCTTAAATCAGAGGCAGAGCACAGAACCTGGGACTTCTTGGTTCTTTGACAAGCTTTGGGATAGACAGACTTAGAAGAGAGGAAGAATCATTACGTCCTTTGATCTTTTAAGACCTTCAAGAGCTGAAGAAATCGATGGCTAAAAAAACCACACAAGGACCAGTATTTCGTCAGGGAAGAGTCAATATGGAAACAAGGACAGTGTTGCACTGAGTCAGTTGTAGAACAAGCCCACTCTTTCATCTGTGCAGACTTCTTGGCTGAAGCCTCTTCCTCTGCCCTTGCCTTTACCAGATTTCTATTTCTGGGGCTCCTCCCTGGCCATGTCATCCTCTCTGACATCAAGTCCAACCTTGACCACTTCGAGGGCCAGACCACACAAATGCCACACAGCTGTTTCCAGTTCTTGTCCTGGACTTCACCCTTGCACTTCACTTACAAGGTATACTCAGGTGGAGTATGCCTAGGCACCTAGGAGACTAATAATGTGCATGGGGGTGGGGGAAGGCTGGGGCCATGAGGACGCTTCCAGAGAGGATAAGCTAAGAGAGGCCTAGGTGGGATAAAGGGAAGAGAAGGAAGAAACCAGCAAGCACGGGCTTTTGCTCTCTGCCTCCCGGCTGCTATGAGTAAGCACTTTTCTTTCTTGGCTCCCTTCTGCCATGATGCTCTGCCTCATGACAACCCCAGAAACACAGACACCGGACCAGTGACTGAAACCTTTGAAACAACTGTGAGCCACAATAAACGGTTCCCCCAGTTAAAAAGTATCTGCCAGGTGTCTTGTTGTAGCAACGGAAAGCTCAGCTTCTAAGTCAGAGATCCAAGTCCTGATAATCAGCCCTGACTTTCACTGACTTCCGTATGCCTTCTGTTGATTCTCCATCACAACCCACTTCTCTCTATCTCCATTATTACCATCTTAATACATGGAACTGACATCCTTTCTGAATTATTAAACAAAACCTGATTTTATGGTAATTATTTTTTGGGAGGGGGAGGGATGATGGAGATTGAGCCCATGCTGGTTGTCTACTAAACTACACCATCCCCAAATCCTGCTTATAAGTCTTCTATTTCACGTATTACATGGCCAGATTGATCTATTATTATTATTATTATTATTATTATTATTGGTTTGGGACAGCCAAGGCTTCCCAGACTCTTTGTAAACCAGGCTGGCCTTGAACTCACAGGGATCTGCCTGCCTCTGCCTCCCAGAGAGCTGGGATTACAGGCTCTCAGGCACAGTGGCACATGGCTTCCAAGATCTTTAAAAAGTGGTTTTTAGAGTGGCAGTTGCCACTCTCAAATCCTAAGACATTCATGGCTCTGCAGAGCTGAAGGAAAATGCCTGACTTCCAACTTCCACCTGGCAAGGCACATTACCAGGCTGGCTTCACAATGACCTGTCCTCAGCTCCAGCCACTTCCCGGTTGGAAAACTCTGCTCTGACTGTTCTGAGTTCATCTTGTTTTTACTTGCATCCTGATGGCAGATATGTCCAATACAGACTCATCTTTCAAACCTTAACACATCTTTTGCTATGCTAAGAAGCTTCATTATGCGATGTAAGTACCTGTTACTTGACTATCTTTCACATGGATGGATAGTGTCTTGTTCATTATTGTGTTTCCAGAGGAGGGAGGCAGGAGATGGTGATTTTAAATTTGAACCAAGTCATCTTGTAGATTTTCCTCCCCTAAGACCCAGCCTACTTTAACTTGTCTTGAATACTGCTCCAGGGTTATCTTTCTGAAATGCAAATGAAACCATGCTGCTCCTGATAAATCTTTTAGCAGCTCCCCGCTATTTGAGAGAATGTGGGCTATGTTCTTTGTCATGGTGCTCTGTTTCTTTTGCCACACATTATCTGACTTTTGTGAAACTGCGTTTTCATTTCCCCTTAGTTTTAGATTTTGGGATGAAGCTGACACAATTCTAGCTTTCAAGGTCCATGTTAGCCAGCCCAAGACAATAATAGCATCACTGTTTTGGCCATGGTGACAAGTTTGGGAATGTACAGGTTAACCAAAAATCGCCAGTGAAAGTTTCATAAGGATAGTTTATAAAATGACTCTTAACTATCTCTTGGTACCAAAGCAAGCCCAGAACTTAGGACAAAACAACGGAAGGCAGAGCCCAGCTCTGGATAGAACATGAGTCCTGGTTACTTCCTTTGATCTGTGACTCAATGGTCTTGAAGAAGGCCTTCCATGTGATTTCAGCCAATACCATTTCTGCTTGCTTGAACCGGATGTTAGTCCATTTACTTATGTTTTTATTGCACACATACCCACTGCACTTTTACAATGTTCTAATGACAGTTACAGATCCCGTAGCAGTGAACAGGTTGACTAAACCTGTTTTCAATGCATAACAAGAGACTTTACCGATCTATATCTGACAGAGGCATTACATGGCGATGTCCATGGTGTTCCTTGTGCCATCGTGTCCTGTCGTGTCTGTCCTGATCACTCCTCTGCACTCTGCCCTCTAGCATCTCTTCTTTATGTCTCTGCTTTTCAACACCCTTGTCTTCCTCAATTTACCCACTGCATACTACATCCATTGCCATCCTGGCTCAGTGTTTCCCCTAGACACGGACCGAGGCTTCCAGGTGATTTTTCTTTTCAAATCATTTGTCTGGTTACATTGTCTGTTGCATTGGTTTTGTTTGATACTGGCCCTAAAAGAATCCCACAATGCTGATTTTTGCAAGAGCATCTGCTGTCAAAGAACTCGCTGCTGTTCTTCAGAGTACCATTTGGGGAGGAAAAAAAACCAAAAAACAAAGAACAGTGGGACCAGTGCCACAGTGAACGCAGTGCTCCAGTTTCTGTGGGTCTTCAGTGTGGCTCGGAATCTCTCTGTGTGTTTCTGGCCAACAACTTCCTGTCGTCCTTTGAGCTGTTATTTTAGACCTTTGCTTTTGCGCCCATCTCTCACCTGACTTTTACCTTGGTTGTTAGTTCTTTAACAGGTGCACACTGAGAGCTTGCTGTGTGGTAGGTCTACACTGGGTGTTCTCAGACATGGTGCTGTTAAAGGCAGGAGGTGACAGTGTTCTGAGATGGAATCTAACCCAAGAACATGAACTGCTTGGAAGGGGCTGTGAGAGGTCTTCAAGTGGGGTTTGTGATAAAGGACATATTCCAGGTGATGGCAAGAGCACGGTGGGGAGAATTCATGAAAATCTGGAGCACAGAGCTCAAGGGGCAGGGGAGCAGAACATGGCCCTTCCCTCCGACCCTCTCTCCTTCCTTCTCTCATCTCCTCCTCCCTTCCTTCCCTAGGAATCAACAGTGCTTTAGAATATTCCCAGAGAAGTCTCCAACAGTAGGAGTGGGAGACACAGCCCCAAGCTGCTGCCCATAGCATACCAAGAGATTTCATAGGGATTTCTGCTCAAGTGCAGTCACAATTCTTAACTTAGAAGCAGAAATGAATGAGTTAGTATGAAACAGAGTCATATTCTCTTTCTGTGTCTGTCCTTTTTATTTATTTATTTATTTTTATTTTAGACAGTGTTTCTCTGTGTAGCCTTGACTATCCAGGACTCCAGTTAAATGATTTTTTTTTTTTTTGGAAGCCTCCTGTACATGGCCACCCAAATAGTAGTTCTAACATTCAAATTCTCCTGCACCTATGGATGCTGAAAATGACTCATGAGCTTCTATTAGGTTCAAGTGAAGTTCAAACTCTTGACATCCCATATTAGTCCCTTTTCATTGAGTAAGATAAACAACTTACAAGAAAACAGGTATTTCAGAGATTTAAGTTCACATCAGCTGGTTTGGTCATTGTGGGCCTAAGGTGGAGGTGACGGTGGAAAGTCAAGGCAGGAAGCATGTGGTGGGAGAGCTAGGGAGCAGAGAAAGCGAGACAAGCATACCCCCCCCCCCCCCCCCCCCGGCAACTCACACCCTCTAATCAGGCCTCACCTTCACAGTTCACACCTCTTACCAGCAGCCCATTCAGTGTGAACATCAGTGAAGTAACCCCTAGTGGTTAGTGCTCTCATGGCCCAATGGTCCAACTAGCGCTGACAGCTTCCCAAGCCATAACGCTAGCTAACCAAGATGCCTTTAGCTGTTGCTCTTGCCTTTCTCTCTAGGCACAGTCTTCCTCTCTGCTATGTTCTCTCTTCCTCTGCATACATGCGACTTCCTCCCAGGCTTCTGTGCCAGGCTTGTTCTTGAACATTCTGTGAGACTCAGCTCAAGCCTTATCTCTTTAAATAAAGATCTCTCGATCACCCCGAACAGAAGAAGATCCCACTTTCCAGGTCCACCAGCTCCCTAAGCCTGGGACTATCAGTAGGTCCACAGTGATTGTCTTGAGCCTAAGCTTCTTACAAATCAGCCAATGGGTTCCTAATGTCTGTATCCTTGCCCAAGGCAGGGAGATGTGTAGTCAGCCTTTGTCAAATGAATTAATAGTGTAGTTTACTCCAATGTGCAGGTCTGGAATGACATATGACCCAGTCATGAATACTTTCTCTAAATCATACTATAAACATTTCACTTGACATGGAATTGCAAATAGTTTATAAAATCACTCACCCGGTACTTCAAACCACCTAGACCTTTGTCTGTTTCCTGTGACGGAGGGTTCCCCCTGGTAAAGCAGCTGTCTCACGAACCGCCTGTTCTCCGTGCTTATAGTTAATAGCAGGAGGGGCCTGCTTTAGTCTTTGATTTCTATCACGTTTGTTCCATTTATGTGCTTACCATTTCAGATAACGGAACAGAGAAGAGTTATTGAATCATTCTTGAGCCGTGCTGTTTCTGAAGCATGCTTTTGTTCTCCCCACCTCTATTTTCACCAGTCTTTAGAAGCAGTGCATGAAAAACAAATTAGAACAAAAGGAAGCAGATTTGACAACTTCCTATTTCTTTTAGATCGATGGTGGTGAGGTCTTGCACATGCTGCTCACGGCTGCTCGTGCTTTCTCTGTAGACTATCCTTTATTAAACACATACTTAAAGTATGTATGATAATATATTTTTTTGCATCTTAATGTACACAAAAAAACCAGTAAAGAATTAGCATATGGGAACGTCTGGAAACCAGAGAGGGCTGGACTTACTGTGGGAGTACAGAAGAGGGAAAGGAGAAGAGGGAAGCTGGAGAGTTAAGCAGATGCTGTGTCCTCACAGTCCCGGTACCCCAACTCCACAAGCCCGGTCTTTCCCCCAGCAGTGGTGGGATGCCATAAGCTTGTGAACTCGTTAGCCGTGGGCTTTGTAAGATAACTCTGGCTGCACAGTGGAGAAGGACGGAGTGAGACCAGTTAGGATATTCCAGTCTTTGTAGTCAATCACAAGGGTGGCTGACACCAAGTGGTGGGAACAAAGATTTAAGAGGCATCAGGCAAGGAAGCAGGAACACAAAAGAGTAAGACAATGGACCTTCAGGGTGGATGTCCCTGGACACTTCTCAGAGTCAGGGATCCAGTTGGCAACTAAAGCAGCTTGCTAACAGTATCCTCATCTACAAAATGAAGCTGATAGCAGTAACTGTGTCACAGAAGTCATAGAGTGAATGAGGAGAGAATCTGTGTTGTGGTAGCCAGACTACTGGCCTCCCGGAGAGTAGTCACACAATTTGCAACTTCTGAATAGGTGTTAACTTAGGGACAAAAGGGACCCTGCTGTTGTGAATAAGGTGAACCAAAGATCAGAGAGACTATCTCTGATTACTCAGGTGGGCCAGTCTAACTAGGCTAGTTCCTAGAAGGGAATAACACTTTGAGAACCCCTCCTGGCTGCATCCAGAAAAAGATTCGTCATTGGAACATGTGCTCCAATTACATGGGTAGAATGAATTCCAGTTATACCGATGGCACTGGAAACGAAGGAACGAGACCGTGAGCCAAGGAAGACGACTTGTACTCCTAGAGCTTCCAGAATAGGCAACAGTACTAATAGGTTCTGAATTTAGCCAGCAAGACTTGGGCTATTAACCTAAAGAGCTCCAAGATAGTAAATTTACGTTACTTAAAGCCTAAAATTATGTAGTTATTTGCCACAGAAACATTGCAAAGCTAATGGGTGTGTAGAGGGCTCAGTCTAGACGTGATACACTGATCAGCTACTGAGTCAGGAGAGTCAGTGAGGCACAGTTGACTGGCTGTGAGGAGGGGAAGGGAGAGGAAGAAGAAGCACCTCAACCGCAGCCATATTTAATTTGGGGTATCCAGGCATCTTTTTCAGTATGTTGTTGAGATACGAGGTCTGGAACACAGGAGGTGAGCTGGTGCATATCAGCACTGTAGAATTATCATCATAGAACAAGTGAGATTGCATCACTTCATTACAGCTAATGGATATTTAGGAAAAGTATTTTTCTCTGCTTTCTCAAACTGATTTCCACATCCTGGAGGCCACAGAAGAGGCCAGTCCCCTACACGGATGCTGTTTCATACCCAGAAAGGCCCCACACTGCTGAGCTGGTGTAAGCATTCGTCTGTACAATCTTACCACAGCTTACGGCCTCTCCAGCCAGACCTAATTCTTGCATTTGTTGGGTGAGACCATGTACTGTTTTGGAGAGATGTCTCAGCAAGTAAAGTTCATCTCCTGCAATGGCTGTGTTCGTTCAAATTCCACTGAAAGAACGTATGTGGTACTGCCATTGCAAACACAATGTTTGTTGGAGGCTGTGCTGGTTAGTTTTGTTTTTTTTTTTAATATATGATAGTAAACAGAAAGGGTCACCTTTATATACAGAGCTTCTAGACATCTCCTAGAGCCGAAGATCACCTTAACAACTCAAGCAACTTGCCCAAGCTAATGAAATGGCACAGCCAGAATTCAAAATCACTTTTATCTGTTTCCCAAACTGACATTTCCCCTAATATCCATATTAACAATATCAGTACAAAGATAAAAGGACGTAGCTGGGAAACACGGTATGTTCTGGTACTCCTGCCCAACCTCTGGGTATCTCCAGGAACTTCCTAGCTCCTTCTCCTTGAGGGGCTTACTATTCTCTGATTCAGCCGGGTGCACTGAGTGCTGAGTCCAGGCACGGTGCTGGGTGAGGCTCCTCGGACAGTTCTCTTTCTAACGGGTTGAGTTAACAGGAAACAGACAGGTCCATAATGCTGTGTTTAGCTATCACAGTGCAGACAAGCAACTCTGTGGGCCTGGATGGAGATCTTTGCACCCTCTATGGAAGGTCACCTGTTTTCTCCACATCACACACAACTCACTGGAAATGAACTGTGATCCTCACGCTTGCAGGATGTGCATCTATAAACACACACTGATGCACAACTTTCAGGGATTAAGCCACTGTCCATCTCAGCCACCAATGAGTCCCTGTGCCATACATCAAAAGGCATATATTTCTTCATTCATGATGAATTATCCAGAAGCGCCAGGTTCCAGCAAATTCAGCCAGTATTTATTATCTGAGGCTGAAGAACAAACAGGCTATCATCTCCCAGCTGCTTAGGACACATGTTTGAATGGAGAGAGGGGTCCCTCTGGCCCCTCTGAGGCTCCCTGGATCTCAGAGCTAGACCTTCTGAGCATCTTTATTGGACACACTCTCAACAGTGAGGATGTCCAAAACCAGTCATGATTCAGCCAGATGCAGTTCACAGAGATACGGTTTGAGATCTTCACTCTCCTGCCGGAGCATCTCATTTCCTGTAACACTGACGTTTGTCTCCATTCACAGTTCAGCTGGGCTGCCCTTCTTGGGCTTTTGCCTTCCGCTTTGAGGCACCGTGCTCGACACGTTGGTTCACCATCTTAACGACTTACCTTCGCCCCAGCGGATGAGATTTGACCAACACGTACGTACTCCAGTGAATCTGAGGATCTCTCGCGGGCAGAAAGCTGATTTTGATTTTAGCTGTATTCCATTCCAGTTTATGCGTGAGCTTATTCTCCTTAAATATCGCTTTACTTCAGCAGCCATTGATGGTTCTGGTTTACACAGCCAACAGTTTGGAAGATTCCCTTTCCTGGTCTCAGTTGGATTCCAGCCTTGTTTCTTATCTCTAAGCTGTGCAACATCCAGTGATAAATAACCCAGCCAATGCGAGTCCCTTGTCTCAACACAATCATCTCTAGAGAGTTATTTCATGTCCCAAATGTGCACTATCCCTTATTTCCCATCTTATATTATCCTACCTGCCTCATTAACTTTTATTCAGCCCCCAACCAAAAACCTGACCAAAAACCCTACCCCTTTTATTCAGACAGTCGCTGATTGCTGTTTGCCTATTCTTTTTTTTTTTTCCTCCGGAGTTTGGGTTTCTCTGTGTAATAGCTCTGGCCATCCTGGACTAGCTTTGTAGACCAGGTTGGCCTTGAACTCACATAGATCTGCCTGCTTCTGTCTCCCATAGTGCTGGGATTAAGTTCCACCACACCTGGAACTTTTTATTTTTTTTCCCCAGACTGGAGTGATGACTCTTACTAGAGACAAATATGATGGAATTCCTTACTGCACTTGCACAGCTGTTTCCCTGTGCACAGCCCATTCACTAGTCTGCAGCACTTTGAGCTCAGTAATTATTATAATTTGCATATGAAGCACATCCCTCTTCAAGGATCATGTGTTAAGGGTTCTGTCCTCAATGCAACACTCAACAGTCG
Source organism: Meriones unguiculatus (assembly GCF_030254825.1). NCBI lineage: Eukaryota > Metazoa > Chordata > Mammalia > Rodentia > Muridae > Meriones > Meriones unguiculatus. The sequence continues at coordinate 176,933,503 of NC_083349.1, forward strand.
GGCTTGGGGAAGATGATTGGCTCACGAGGGCTCTGGCCTATCTGTAGATCACTCCATCCCTGAGCTCATAATTTGATGGGAGTTGGTAGACATTAAGAAGCAGGGCCTCATTGGAGGAAGTAGCCACTGCAGTCATCCATTAGGAGGATGTATCATGCCCTGATTGAGTCCCTTCCCGTCTCGTCTCTCCCTCCTGTCTGCCACGAGGAAGGCCGCTTTGCTCTGTTGTTCTGCCTCGCCACACACCAGCCTGGAAGCAACAGATACCAATGACAGTGGACAGAAAGACACAAATCTGTGGGCCCGAATAAAGCCTTCCTGTCCTATGTTGTTTCCAAAGGCGTTTTGTCACAGTGCTGAAAACGTGACTGACATGCCACACCGCTTTCTTTACCTGGAACTCACAGCAGCGTAAATCCCCACAACGCTGCTCTGTCACGTTGTGTCTCAAGCCAAACACAGACAGCACTGTCGGCATCCTCGGTACTGTATGTCTTGAAGACAAGATTAGTTCTGCTAGGAGGGATGATCTGGAAAGTGTACCCAAATGGCAAGCTCTCGTCTGATATCATCACAAAGATTTTTATCAGGCAGAGAAACGAAAAAGGTCATTTATAAAAGAGGAATTAACAGAAACCACTTGGGGTCGGGGGCTAGGTAGGGGTGGGGGTGGGGCATCTTAAGTGAATTAAGAGATGGGGGGAAGTTGTACCGAGTGACAAGCAGCTCAGAGGAGATTTGACCAACACATACTCCAGTGCAGATCCGCGGACTAGAGAGTTCCCACTGGCCACATCTGCTGGGTTACTTAGATTCAGCAACTTTGGGATCCTTTAAAGCCGTCGTTAATTTTTTTAGATACTGTACACAGGATTTCTAGGAAATCCTTTCACACTGTAGACTGTTTTCAGTCTACAGTCTACAGAAATGTTCTGAGGCATTGCAGGACATTTTTTTCGTCTCCTGGCTCAGCCACTGGAGGTCACTGTTGTACCATCGAAATGCGTGCTAAGCCCCGCCTGATGCCCTTTTGAAGTTGGCTTCCGCCAGTGGTGAATATAATACCTCCTGGGTAGCTAGGAAGTCCCGAGACACAGGCCTCTCCCTGGCTTCGCGGAAAAGTGGCCTGGTGACCTGTAAAAAGTGACTTCGGAAGAGTGACGTCCGTCTGGAGAGGGGCTGCGGGTGGGAGAGCGGTGCTGGGAGGGGGGCGTCTGTATCGCATTAGCCTGCGTCTGGCGGGGAGGGGCTGGAGGCCCCGGTGGGTCAAGGCAACTACTCCCCTGCTGCTTTCTGGCGCGAATCTGGTAGTGATTAGAGAAGGTTATTGTCTTGGGAGTCCACAGAGATCCAGGGTAATACTGCTTTGAGCGTTTCTGACCCCGTCTTGGAGGGACGTCTGGAGATTGCAAGAGGCCTGTCCCACACCTCTCCTGCTGGGCTCTGTCTGACCTTAGAGCCTCTGGGCAAGGCAAAGAAAGACAAGGGAAACTGAGGTTTATTCTTTAAGGGTACCCACTCCGGGGGTCTTGCACCTGAGACTCCAGGAGGAGCACAGAAAAGAGCATACACATCCCTAGAAAGAAAACTCTAAGCTCCAAGTCTCTATTTTCCTCAGCCCTTCTTACTGATGTGTCATTTGGTCCATTTTTATTCGAAGAAGCAGAGGCTTGGAACTGCCATTTGAAACTGAGCCTTTCAAACTGTAAGGAGAATGGACGGTAAAATGACTACTTGTGGTCACTGCCTAAGAATTCTGCTCTTGAAGCCTTGGGGAACGGGCTCGTCACTGTGCAGCCTGAGACCAGGGTACCTTCTGGTGGTACCTTTTTCGCCCTCTTCTTTCTCCTTTCCTTTCTCCCCATCTCTTCCCCTGGGTTTCACTGTGTAACTCAGGTTGACCTCAAACACTCAGTCCTCCTACCTCCTCCTCCCCGCCTACCTCCTCCTCCCCGCAAGTGCTGGGATTTCAGGGTTGGGCTACTCCTAGATCAGAGTGGCTTTCTAATAAGTCATAATCTGTTTATAGCCATTCATAAAAGCAAAGTGCTTCTGTGCACATTAGCTAATTTGGTTCCTATAATGACTATCTTATCCCCATTGCTGTAGACAAAGAATCCAAGACGCTGAGGAATTAATTTGCCTAAGGTGGTACAGTCAGTGATGAAATTCAACCTCAGATCTTCTTGCTCTAAATACAGCCTCCATTGCCCATCACCCATTGCCTGACACCAGTTATTCTCCAGGTAAGTCTTGGGTGATAGAGGGATGCTATTGCACAACCTAGTTAGCAATAAACTGTACTTACAGTTTAGGTGGCATAGCATTTTACTTCTGGAGGCTTCAGTCCTGGAGGATTACACCGGAGACCCTGACTCGCCAGGATGGGAGACTTCTGCAAATTGTCCTCTGAATTCCGCATGAGCACTGTCATACACGAACACACACACACACACACACACACACACACACACACAAGCACATTCACATACACACGCACCCACACTCACACACACATTTATTGTGTGTGTTTGTATATAAGTGCTCAGATGCCATGTTGGAGTGTGAGGGTCAGAGGACAGTCTGATCTCTCTCTCCTTCTATGCTGTGGGCTCCAGGTCATCAGACTTGGCAGCAAGCACCTTCACCTTCTGAGCCATGAAACTGGACTCATAAATAAACTTTTTCAAAAAGATAAAGATTACCATTTTATTTTATATTTATTATCATTATTATTGTTATTATTATGCTGATGTTCACACAGCTCTGGGTGAGTGGTACATCATTTTTATATCTCAGAGGTGCCTCATTCTTATTTAGCAAATAAGAAGCCAGAACTCCTAGAATTAGATTTCTTAGGATTTATTGAGGCATTTACACTAAAGAAGCCATTGTTTATCTGAAATGTAAATTTCACTGACCATCCTGTGTTTTATCTGCCAACTGCACCCTATATCCAAAGAGAGAAAGCTAAGCTTGATGTTTTTTCAAGCAAGCTTGGATTTTGGAAATGACAATATCTTTTAAAGGACAGTTTGAAAACACCCTACCAATGTACAGGGAATTTTCATATTCTTTATTACAGTTTTGCCAGCATGCTGAACTGTGCTTGCTCTCCGGTATCCCCTGATGGAATCATTTTTAAGTGTATCGTAAGGAACAAAACAATGGCAAAGCAGTTTAAAAACACAAAGGGCTTCAGGACAATTGTGAAAGAAAGCAGAACAGTTCATTGTACCAGCTACCCCAGGGAAACCACACCATGGAAAGAAATCCCTGAGGAAGGCTGTGTGGAATATCTTCCCTAGGCACACCTTTAATCAAACTTCAAAAGGAAGACAGCCCATTCCCTTTGGAAGCCATTACATAATGAAGTCAACCCTGCTTTCTACTCCCAAACTAATTACTGGATTTATTCTTCTTACTCAATCTATTCCCAGGTATTTGGATGAAATGCTATTCTTTATTATGTTGTTAAGGCAAACAACAAATGTAAATAACATTAATTTGTCCTGACTAGGTGTGTGCATGCTAATTTTAGAACTAGCATTCAGAATTTGCTTATCAAGTAATTGCCAAGTTTCTCTCTTTTCCTTTTTCTTTCTTTTTTTGGGGGTGTGTGTTTGAGACAGTGCTTCTTTGTCCTGGTCTTGCTTTGTAGACCAGGCTGGCCTCGAACTCACAGAGATCCACCTGCCTCTGCCTCCTGAGTGCTGGGATTACAGGCATGTACCATAGCGCCCGGCTCACATTTCTTAAGTAAGATTCATTATTACACATAGAGAAGGTTTTTTGATCTAGCATACATCAAAGTAGATCCAGGTCTCATAAAGAAATATGTTTATTTTGGGAAGACAAGACAGTTGGCTCTTTTGACACAAGGTCTTCCTCCACAGCTCAGGCTAGCCTGGACTCCCCGTATAACCTGGACTAGTTTTGACTGCTCGGCCATCCACTTGCCTTAGCTTCCTCCAAGCGCTGTGATTACAGGTCTGACTTACTCTGTCTAACTTGGATGGTTGGGTCTTCAAGTCCTAAAGCCAAACACTGAAATATAGATGACTCATGTATCCACATCAATAAACTATCACCCAGTATCTGTTGAAATGGGTTTTTACTGAACGTCTATCATAGAGGTGTTGGTGAGGATGAGGGGAGCAGACCCTTGTACACGGTTGGTGCGAGGGTTCATCACTACTGTTATTGTGCAAAACAGTTCCTAGAATGTAGAACTTCTATGTGCTCCAACAATTCCTCATGTGAATATATAGGCAAAGAGAAAGAAATGGCGTCTTAAGGAAGTGTTTGCATGCCAGTGTTCATTGAAGCATTCATAGAAGCTATAATACAGAATCAAAAGGCGAGTGAACATATAAAATGTGATACATGGATATGTACACGTATGTGTTCATATGAAGGTGGAGCCTTGTCCAGCTTTTAAGGAAGGGGGACTCCTGTCGCTTCTGTGATGTTGCATCTATCATGAACGAACCTGGAAGACATTATATTCTGTGAAATGTCAGATACAAAAAGTCAACTCCTGCATGATCCCGCTTACGTGCAGACATTGAACTTGTAGAGAAGTACAGAGTAGCAATGGCTTCCGGGGGCTGAGATTGGAAGAAAGGGGAGGATGTTGGTCAAAGGTCAGTTATGTAGGATGAATCAATTCTGTAGAGACAATATGCAGCATAGTGACAATATTAATAGCAATGTAATGAACACTTGGAATTTGCGAAGAGAACTGGTCACATGAATTTTCATCATATATATGATGAAAAAATATATAAAGAGTTAACTGAAGTAATAAACACAATAATTGGGTCTATTATGGAAAGAATTTCACAATGTATACACACATCAAACTTCATGGTATATGTCTTAAATGTATATAATTTCCATCTGTCATATATACTTCAATAAGCCTGGGGTTGTATTGCAGATGGTAATCTGGTTGCTTAGCAAGCACAATACCCTGGGTTTGCTCTTCAGCCTAGCACAAACCAGATGTGGTGGTGCACAGCTGGGATCCTAGCAGGTCTGAGATGGAGGTAAGAGGATCAGAAATTCAGTATCATCGTCAGCTACATAACAAGTTTGAGGCAAGGCTGAGATAAATGAGATTCTGTCTCAAAAAAGCTCCAAATGAATATATACATTTCAGGAAGGGGGAATGTAAAGAGCTTCGTATTCTCTCCCACTTTATAGAGATGGGTACACTGACAGCTGGACAGATAGCTCCATTTGCAAATACAAGTAATAGTACTTGCCATGCAAATGTGAGAAGCTGAGTTTGATCCCTAGAAACTGTATAGAAAGAGCTTGGGGTCAATCAGATGTCTCAGCTGGAAAGGGTGCTTGCTGTCAGGCTTGACATCAGTTTGATCCCCAGAACCTATATGATAGAAGGAGAGAACTGACTCCTACTAATTGTCCTCTGACCTTTACATGTGTGATGTGGTATGGTGCATGTACGCATATATACATACACTTACAAGCGGAAAGATGTACAATCAATCAAAGAACTGAAAAATAAAAAGAGCCCAGCGTTGTGGTGTGTATATAATCCCAGCACTGAGGAAGAGGTAGGTGGGTTTCTGGGCTCTCTGGCCAGTAAGCCTAGCCTACTTAGCCTACAGGCAAATGAAGAAGAGACCTTGTTTTCCCAAACTCACTGTCCTCACTGTTGCAGAAGCAGGAGCAGAGAAGGGACAACTGTTCAAGCAAAGTATGGCCCAGAAGTATTCCGGATCACCTCCTATCTTCTTCATAGTAAGGGAGAGTAGACATGGAGCTAGTGACAGATCTATCTCATGGAGTTGGGACACATGCACTGATAACTTTTTTTTGGCCTCTGTGACATTCAGAATGGAGACAATAGTCTCAGTACTGGTAGATACATGGGTATGTGGGCTAATAGCAAGGAAAGGCAAAATGAACTGGCTAGAAGATACAAAGCGAAGATGTGCCAATGGCTAGAAGAAAGGAGCACAACAACTGTGCCAGGCGTTTGGAAAACACCCTCAGCATGTTTTATTTTAGGGGGCTCTAGCTTCACATTTCTCAGGCTGTAGTTGAATACATTTGCAACTATCTACTTAGATGTTGGGCTTATCACTCCAATCCAAATCTTCCTACAAGCCAAACACTCATATCTAACGACTAGCCATTCATTTTTAGGATTTCTTTTAAAGTCCCAACAAACATAACAGATCTAGCCTCAACTCACACCAGAATTTCAAACTTGCTGTATGAACAGTTATCAGTATCAAGATTTAGCTGTTTACTCAAGATCTGACCCAAGGAGCCATGTTTGAGTTGATACTTATCCTGTGACCTCCACATGTGTCCAGACTCTCCCTCTCAGCTAGGTATTCCTAAATTCATCTCCATCACCACTGCTGATTTTTTTTTTTTTTTTGTTACTTTCTTCTGGGTTAGCAAAACTAATTTCTTAAGTGGCCTTACTTTTCTGCCTTTGTTTTTCTGTATTGCCATCCAATCAATCAACCAAAAATAAATCTAATTATTATTTCCTTTTAAAAATCGCTTAGGAGATTTTAAGTGTGATATATAAATGTCTTTATCGGATTATTACTTGAATTTCTAATGCAGCTGCTCAACACTCAGTGCATACTATTCTTTCTGTAGTTTCTTAAATAAACAGTCCTATTTCTCCAATATGTGCCTTTGTTTGAACTTTTCCCCTTAGGCAATTACTTCTTTGGCTAACTTCTATTTGCCCTTAAAAATCCACTTATCACTACAGCTCATTCAGTAAAGTGTTTGCCTTGCAAAGAAGATATGAGTTTGATTTCTAGAATCCTTGTAAAAATCCAGGTGTGGTAGTGTGCACCTGTAATCCCACTGCTTGGGAGGAAGACACAGGTGAATTCCTGGTATTAGTTGGTCATCCAGCCTAGCCTATATGGTGAACTTTAGGCCAGTAAAAGACCTGTTTCAGAAAAACAAGCTAAGTGACAAGTGAGAAATGAAACCTGAGCTTGTCCTTCAGCCTCTACCTAGATGCACTCCTTCCACGAAAGTACACAGTACACACACACACACACAGAGAGAGAGAGAGAGAGAGAGAGACAGAGAGACAGAGAGACAGAGAGACAGAAGACACAGAGAGACAGAAGACAGAGAGAGAGATCTGTTTACTACTTTTCTTAATTATTCAAACTTGAATATTGTGTACAATTGAACACTCTGAGTATGCCATACAAGTATTTCCCATAATAGGTCTCTAAGATAAGGGCTTGCCTTCCTTCCTTCCTTCCTTCCTTCCTTCCTTCCTTCCTTCCTTCCTTCCTTCCTTCCTTCCTTCTTTCCTTCTTTCCTTCCTTCCCAAGTATCTTGCCCAGTCAGTGTGTGACATACAATCAGTAAATATCTAGACATAAATTGTCATATGGAAGAGGGAGCAGATGCTTTCTTGCAATGAAAACCCACAAAATGGAGAATATTGGTCTGACATTGGGTGGTAATGCATAAAAGTGGATGAATAGCCAGATATCAGGAGCTCTTTGCTCCTTTGTGGCATTCAAGTTGCGGCTGGAATAGTCACCTGATCAAGCTCCGCAGTAGGAGCTGCTCTTCACAGGCTGATTTTAAGCAGCTCTTCACAGGGGGATTTTATTCGGCAGTATTCCAATAAGTCATAGCCATCCATGATTATATGACCCACATTCACCATATTTATAAAGTAAGTGCATTTCAATCTCTTGAAATGCATTGTGGGGGATAGCAATAGTCTGGGAGGACCTTCTGGTAGAAAACCTGGTCTGAATAAAAGAATATTTATTCTAATGAACCTTGGAAAAATAGTAGCTTTTTGAGCCAGAGCCAGTCCCTCCCTTTCGTTTTCTTATTTACATGTGATATTCCAATAAATGGCTCAGGAAGAGGCATTTAGGCCCAGTGATTGAGATACTTTAATGAGTACCTATGGTTCTATTGATTTATCTTCTTCTGTTCCTCAAATATTGATGTAGGTAGTTCCTTATGAAGAATATAAGAGGTGGGGCTATGCCTAATCAGTGGGACCTCATAAACATGCTCTTAAAGACCCTAAGCCATTGTGTTGATACTTGTGCCCATTTCAAATAATTAGACTCTTCATACTGTGAGCTCAATTTGTGAATAATTTGGTCTGCCTTCCCTAAGACCAACTTCAGAATTGAGACATTAGATATATAGAGTGAAAGCATTCTATTCACAGGAAGGAGATCTTTCCTACATTTGTTTTCCAGGACAAACTTTGTATATAATGGTGAAACTAAAAAAAAAAAAAAAAAAAAAAAAAAAAAAAAAAAAAGAAAAAGAACAAAAAAAAAAAAAGTGTGGTCGTCCCTGATGTAACCTCTAAGTTCCCAGAAAATTGCCCTCAGGATGGATAGTAGGCATATTTTTCCATCAATCATTAAGAAAGCATCCGGTTTTTCTCACAGTGGTATAAGAGTGTCTTTTACATTTCCCTTTAATGAAAGACAGGTTAGTCATCTTGGCATGTAAGCTCTTTAAGGGGAGTCATGTTGCCTATTATTCAATAAAGAGTTTGATGTAGTAGGAGTGTCTGATTCGAATAGTGCGTGCCTCAGTTTGAACTGGCTCTCTACTGCTGTAACTTGGGGGCTTTGTCTAGAACAGTGGTTCTCTACCTGAGGGTAGTGACACTTTTGGGGGTCAATGAGCCTTCCATAGGCATCGCCCAAGACCACGAGAAAACACAGATATTTACATTACAATTTATAACAGTAGCAAAATTACAGTTAGAAAAGGGCAACAAAAATAATTTATGGTTGGAGGGGTCACCATAACAGGAGGCACTGCTTTAGAGGGTTGCAACATTAGGAAGGTCGAGAACCACTGATCTGGACCTAGAAATGAGGTTGCTAGACAAAATCACCTTTACACTCCTTATTACGAAAATTCTCTTTGTCCCGAGATTCTAGGCGTTCCCTTTCTCAGCAGATAGTGCTTCACTGGACTCAATGAGCTTGAAGAAAATGACAGACCTATTTGAAGCTCAAATCTGGGATCGTTACGTCCACTTTGCACCAAGGAATACTTCTTAAGTAATGGTCACAAGAACCCCACATAGTTTTCATGTGTACCATCATCAAGCCTTCTAGTGACATCAAGCCTGCTAATGACTGCAAAGTGCAGACACAGGCTTCTTCCTCTCTATCACATTTCCTTCCAAGCACTTGCTTCTTTCACCAGTACTTTTCTACTCCAAGTTATCCTACAAAGTATCACAAATCCAATTTTCCTCCTGACTTCCTCTCATTCATGTGCTCAGAAAGGCATGTGAGTTCCCCATCAGTTATGGAATAAAACCCACAGTCCTGTATATGCTACTCGCGAGGGCCTCAATATTTCTTTCAAGTTCTCCCCTGAAAATTCCTTATGCTCAAAATCTCTGTTGCTACAGTAGAAGGACAATGGGGGATGGAGCACTTTGGGAATGGAACATCCTGTTGAGTGATTCTGTTTATGCTGGCTGAGACTCAGACTCCCTTGTTCTCCTTATTTTACGTTTTTCAGAAATATAAAATATGAATGTTTTTTTGCAGTCAGCCCAAATCTAATTATTTACTATCTACCTATATTTGTTATTGCTGTGAGAAAATACTTGATGACATAACTTAAGAAAGGAAGGAGGGATGGAAGGAAGGGAGGAAGGTAGGGTGGAAGGGAGAGAGAGATGAAAAGAGGTAGGAAGGAAGGAAATAAGGAAGGGAAGGAGAGAGGAAGTAAGGAAGAAAGGAATGAATGAATGGTGGATTTACTTGAGCTTAATTTGAGGAGACAGTCCATCATGGTAGAAGAGCATGGTGGCCAGCTTGCCCCTTCTGGGGAGGTAGGAGCATGTAGTCAGGAAGCAGAGAGAGATGAACCTGGAGAGGGCATCAGCTTGATTTCTCCTTTTCCTTCCATCCAAGATCCCTGTACCTGGGACAGTGCCTCGTATAATCAGGGTAGAACTGCCCTCTTCTTTCTGGAAGTACAACTTACTTATCACACCATTCTTGTCCCCACAGCCCACCATGGTAAATTCTTGAGCACCCCCAACACTGAGACCTGGCTTCGTTTGGGTTAATTATACACTTGGCCCTCACCAAAGATGGCCTCTAACTATTCAGGGGCATTTCTTGTTTCCCCATGTAAGTTAAAACCCCTTGAGAGAAAGAACAGCGTTTTATTGATATTTGAATCCTCATTGCTCACCAGTCTATATTTTCATATTACTTTGAACAAACCACTAGGAGGAGATTGATTATACGTGTTAGTAGCTTTTTATATTTGTGCTGTCACAGGTAAGCTTTGAATTTTTGATTAAAACAAGTCATCTGTGCTTCTTTCTGAGCCAGCCTCAGTGCTTGGGGTAGGCTTGATACTTCTTAAGTGCTTGCTGAGGAAGAATGCAGAGTTGACTTTGCCAGAAAGAGCTGACTGTGAACGGAATTGCTAAATTGAACTGTGTGGTGATCAGTCTGAAGCAGAGAAAGTGGAAGCCTCTGAAAGGCTTCCTTTCTTTGCTGGCGTTTTCCCTCTTCAGAATGAAACTTGAGCAAATTAAACAGGACTCAAGCTTGAATCCACAAATGACACCAAGCCTGACATGATGCTGGGGTTGGAAGCGATTTAGTTCACTTGGGCTTTATTTGGAGGATAATGTTTTCCTTCTGGGAAGAGAAATGTTAAGGAAAAAAAAAAGATCGCCTCCTGACTGTAATACACAAATAATAGGAATTTGGCCAGAAATATGATCTTATAAAAACTCTCCAAGCAAAGCTTCTCATATCCCTGTCTATGTCTTTGGATTGACATTCCCATGTTTGCCTTTCTCTGGTTTCCAGAGATCAGCGTAGAGAAAGGCGCCAGGGTAACAAGCCAGATCAGCCTATTATGGGATGTCATGCTCACTGGGCATGAGAGCTGTCTCCTAGGACGTTTATAGCACTTATTACTCAGCCTGACTTTAATAACACATGGACAAGCCTGGGGCAATCTGTAAAGGATCTGAAAGGGTTTTTTATTTTATTTTATTTTTTGTTGTTATAACTGTCTGTATTATAAAATTAGTGAGTCTTGGGATTGGACTGGATTGAAAAGATGACCTCATCAAAGGGGCCTCAGCTTTACTGGAGAAGAGCTGTTTTCAATATCCATAGTATTCCAACTGGGCATGGCACCACCGGGGCGCATTTATAAACATAGGTTGGCAGATGGTAACTGTTAAGCTGTAAGACAGAATATGGGCAAAATGGAACTGTCACTCCCCTGTAAGCCATGGAGACGAGGTAGGGCAGGAGCAATCAGCCATCTGAAACATTTTGCTGAGAGTCCTGGAGACAAGAATGTAGTGGGAGAGAGTGTTACAAACTACTAAGAAGAAAAAAATCTTGTGCCATGGGCGCTTTTCAAAACTTAATACACATCAGATCACCAAGTTGATGCTCAGACCCAGGGTGGAATTTGATGCTCTGTATCTCCAAGTTCCCAGGTGATGCTGCGGCTACTGACGCAGGAGACACACTTGAGTAGTAACGGTTTAGTGTGCCACAGTTCCTGTAGCCGCGTGGATGTGTTAGCCATCTCCACACAGAGAAGCGGACTCTTAGCCAAGAGTGCTGGATGACTCACAGACCCTCAGAGCTGAAACGGCTTCTAAGTCACCCGGTTGTTAGAGAAGATTCTCGAAAATTTGTTTTAAAATGGTGTGTGTGTGTGTGTGTGTGTGTGTGTGTGTGTGTGTGTGTATCCACTCATGTGCACAGGGGACATGGCTTGTGTGTGGAAGTTAAAGGACAATTTGCATGAGTCTATTCTTTCACTTTACTATGTGAGCCCTAGAGAGCAAACTCAGGGCAGCAGACCTGGCTGCAAGTTTGTTTGTTTGTTTTTTTTTTTTAAACCTTCTAAGCCATCTCACCAGGCCAGAAAATTCTATTTCAAAAGTAAAAGGGAATGTATACTCTCAATACAGGAAACAAAAGAAAAACCTTCGATTAAATCTGGAACAGATTGCATGGAGCCAAATCCTCCTCTTCCCTCTCCCTTCAAAGATTCTGAGGTCATTTTCTTAGAACGCTAGGACTCTGGGTAACACTATTAGGAAGCCAGTAACTTTATTTAGTGCATTAGGAAATAAGAAAAAGAGACCTCTCACGCTGGAGAGTAGGACAAGAGAATGGTGAGTTTGAGGATGGTTTTGGGCTGTATAACTAGACCCTACTTTATGAGATAGGATAAAATAAGATAAATAAGATGGAAAGAGAGCTGAAATCTAAACTTCTGCTTTAGAGTCTACTGTTTCATCCAGCATGTGATTTTTTTTCCCCCAAGGCATAGTGACTTTTTCATTACCTTGGTTTGGAAGCTTACTGCCGTTGATGTGGGCAACCTCTAAGGTCCCTGTCACAGTAAATATTTGGTGTTTGCCATACCCTTTGTACCTAGTGCTAACTACAGGGACTTGGGAACTCACCAATCTTGTTGGGTTTCAAATCTCTGAAGTGTACAAGGAAGAGACTTAAAACATCTTACAAATGTAGCCTTGGAAGAGTTTCCGACATATCATGGACGCTCAGTGGACACTCACGAATCATTGAGTAAATGAAGGCGGAGATAGCACCTTTCTCGCCCACTCTTGCCTTCCCCACAAAGGCCTCGCATGGTGCCTGCTATGAACAAGTAATCATTAGGTATTTGTAAAATAGGCAAAAAGTGATGATGACGACATTAGAGGCAGGAGACCATTTTGAACTGGCAGGTGTTCCTAACAGGTAAGCAATCATTAGGATGATCCTTCTAGCCCAGTGCATTCCGGGGTTCTAAATTATCTGTGGGTTTCTGCTGAGAGCTGCCAAAAAAAAAAAAAAAAAAAAAAAGGAGTTCCTATTGTCCCTGCGTCTGGCATCTTGTTTACAACTTATGACAAACAACAATGAAACACACACAGAGCTTGGTAAAAAACAGAGCACAAGTCTAACCTTTTAAAAAAGACTCAGAATGGGGGAATTTTACATAATGTGCAGACATGGGAAATGCATTTCAGAACGAAGATCAAAGGCGAGGGTGGGACGTGAAGACAGTCGTCACATTTATTTTACTTTATTTTTCAAATGAGGGAAGGCAAAGGGATTTTGTTTGCTTTCCTCTGAGAAACTGGGAAAGGCATCATGAAAGAAGAGGAATCCTCAGAATTTTGCTGTTTTCATCTTTTTAGGTAACAGGTTAGAATGTCTCTGTGGTTGGAAGCCAAACTACATCAGCCTCACATCTGGAAAACGGCCAGGGATAGAAGAGATCATACTTTATGCCCACCAGACTAGCAGGAACTGTCCTTCTCCCTGTTACACTGTTCGTTTTGGAGGGAGAGCAAGAGAGACACAATGAACAGATGCGACAGTTTGAGCGGATTGTGAAGTTAGGACTCTGCAGCCAGCGTCTGAGGTTGGAGCAGCAGCACCGGGATCCATTTATCTTCATTTCTTATTTGCAAAGCCTCGCCGAACACATCCGCTGGTTCTGCCGGAGAAAAGCGGCTTCCTGAGACATGATGTAATTATTGCAAAGGGGAAACACATGCTGAGTCCTGCAGTACAAAACAATATCTAGGTGCTGATAGCTGCGGCTGTCAGTCACATGACAGGATGTGGGCCGGAGTCAAGCAGTACCCAGGAGTCCTCGGAGCGTGGTGTCGGGGGAAGAAAGCAAAAGTCTCCAAAGCTTTTCAAATACACAAACTCCATTACATTCGTAAGAACCTGGAAAGGAGGCTTTTCTGTTTGAACTGTAACAATCTTTCACCTCATAATACGTGTCACACATGCTCCCTTTCTCCTCAGAAACAGAAGGGACTTGTGAAAACAAGGGAAAGAAGAAAGTTCCACAAATCTACATTTTAAAATTCAGCAAAATAAGTGACAATCTTATCATCAGTGTTATCTTTTCTGAATACTGAATATAGTATGACAGTTTCAGAGGCTGGAGAGATGGTTCAGTGGTGAAGAGCACTTGCTGCTCTTGCCAAGGGTGAGAGTTCATTTCCAAGCACGCACTCTGGACAATTTAAAAATCACTTCTAACTATAGTTCTAAAGGATTCGACGCCCTCTTCTGGTCTCTGCAGGTACCCACACTACTATACACACACTGGCACACAGACACACATGTTCCCATAATAAAAAATAAAATAAATCTTTAAAAAGTATGGAAGTTTCATAGCAATGGATTGCTCCATTAGTATAAAAGCCTCAAAGAGACATTAGGTTTTATTTCCCCTAGCCAGTTAAAAATTGGATGTATATCCATAAGTGTAAAAAAATGAAAAATCAAAGCTTGACTAAGAATCATTAACAGTATAGCCCTGTGCTAGAGGCTGTGAAAGTTACAAAGGTGAGATAACTCTCTTTTAAAAGTTATTCTAGTAAGTGAGAGGGCATGGATTTCACCATAGACTTTGCTAATCTGCTTGGGAGCTTGTTAAGAATGCAATTTCATATCACATTCAAGTCTGAGAAATCTTGGTATGAATAGCGTATTATGGGAACCTAAAAGAAGAAGAAATTAATTCTGGAAGGCTGACAATGGGAGACAGCAAGAGAAATAAGCCCAGAGATGGGCCTCAGAATGGGGAGTGGGAGGTGTGTTCAAGGACTTGGAAATGACACAACATTGGACCAGAAGAAAAGAGGATAATGCAAAGGCAAGTTGCATTCTGGGGGAAAATAGATAAATTTTAAAGGTCCTTTAGAAAAGATTACCATATTAGGAGACTAGAATTTTGTATTTAGTCATATGAACACACAATACCTTCATATTTAAATGATAACTGAGTCATGCAAATAGTAAAATAAGACATAAGATCTCTCAAGTATGGTATGTAATATTTTATTAAATTCTGTGAGATACATGTGTAACAGGGCCTTTCTTTCTCTCTCTCTCTCTTTCTTTCTCTCTTTCCTTCCCTTCCTTCCTTCCTTCCTTTCTTTCTTCCTTCCTTCCTTTCTTTTTTCTCTTCTTCCTTTCTTTCTTTCTTTCTTTCTTTCTTTCTTTCTTTCTTTCTTTCTTTTTTTCTTTCTCTCTTTCTCTCTTTCCTTTCTTTCTTGACAAGGTCTCTCTGCAGAACCCAGGCTGTCCTGGAACTCGCTCTATAGACTATTCTAACACACAGAAGTCTGCCTGCCTCTGCCTTCTGCATGCTGGGATTAAAGACTTGCACTCCACACCCAGCTTAACAGGGTCTGTTTCTCATACTAACTGGGAGACAGATTAGTGAAGAAGACAGGTTTTATTTCAGCTCCACAAGGCCGCTTTTCATTGTCTGTTTCTTTGGTTTGGTTTTGGTGAGATGTCTACAGAATTATGTGTCTTTTCATTTTAGGATGTATACAGTCCTTTTTCACCCTCTGTGTGCTCTGTTGTTTGGTTTAAGGCAAGGTTTCATGTAGCTCAGGCTGTCCTCGAACTTGCTGTGTAGCTGATGGCCCTGAGTTCATAATTTTCTAGCTTCTCTTTCCCAAGTGATGAGATTACAGATATTCAGTTTTTGATTTTTGCGATTTCTTTTCCTTTGTTTATAGATTATTTTAAGTCAAGGGTTAGTAAACTATGATGAGTCAAATCAAGCCAACCGCTTGCACTTGTGCAACTTGCGAGTTAAAAGCAGTTTTTAAATTATAAGGAAGAAAGACAGATAGATACACCAACAGAAAAGCATGCAAGGAGACTGTTTAGGCCCAGAAAGCTTAGAATTTTTACTATTTGGGTCTTAATAAAAAAGTTTTTGTAATCTCTGTTTTATATCTCTGATTTTAATAAGTATTTTTGAATGTGTGTTTCTCAGAGAGATTGGTCAATAATTTTGTGTGTGTGTGTGTGTGTGTGTGTGTGTGTGTGTGCATGTGTTGGTGGTTTTGCCATCAGGGTAATTGTGGGTTTGTAAAGTGAATTTTATCACATTCTTTTCCTTTTTACTTTATGGAATAGTTTGAGAAGCACTGATGTTGCTTTTTTATGTTTTCTGGTAGAATTTAGTGGTGAATCCATCTGGGCCTGGGATTTGTTTTTTCATGGAAGACTTTTTTAAAAAATGATTATTGCTCCATCTGATTGCCTGAAATTGATCTGAGCTGTTTATGTCCTTTTGATAATATTGGTAGGTAAATATGTATCTAGAAATTTAACTCTTTTTGGGTTTCAATTTTCTCACATATAGACTTTCAAAATACACTCCAACAATCAGATGAATTTCACTGATGTCTGCTGTAATAGTTAACTCCTTTACTCTAATTCTGTTAACTTGGGTCCTCTCTTTCTTTTGTCTTGGTGAAAAATTCCCAATCGTGGTTATATTTTGAAAGAGCCAACTCTGTCTCTTTGATTCCTTGTGTTCTTTTAATTTCCATTTCATTGTTTTGCCCTGGCCTTTGTTATTTCTTTTCCTTTACTGAATTTGGATTTGGCCTGTTCTCATCTTACTAAGACAACAGTAAGTTGAATCATTAAGGTATTTATTCAAGATCTCTGAGCTTTCTCAATAGGCATTAATAGCTATGAACTTACCTCTAAGAATGGCTTTCCTTGTGTCTCACACATCTGTTATGTTGCATTTTCTTTTTCATTTGATTCTAGGAATTTAGAAGATTTGTCCTCTCATTTCCTTAATTACCCATTAGTCATTCAGCAGTGTGTTCAATCTCTATGAAGCTGTATATGTTACACAGTTTTTCTTGCTGTTGTTTCTACCTTAATTCCATTGTAATCAGATTGGATAGAACAAATTAATTTTCTTGTGTTTGTAAAGGTTTATTCAGTGTCTTTAAGTGTGCCCTGTTTTAAGTGTAAGTTCCATGGGTTGCAGAGAAGAATCTACATTTTACTGGGTTTGGGTAGTGTATTCTGTAGCCTTTTGTAAGTCCAGTTTAATCTATAATGTCATTTGTTTTATTCAGTGGTTGTTTGTCTATCATTCTCTACCTTAATTTTTGATAGAGAAGCTCCAGGAACCTATTGATTTGGCTAGAGTGGCTAGCCAGTGAGCTATAGAGATCTTCTAGTCTCTGCCTACCAAAGGCTGGGAATACACATGCATTTTACGTGGGGTCTGAGGATCTAAACTTGGCCTTTCTGCTTGCATGGCAGAAATGTTACTTACTGAGCCATCTTCCCAGCTGGTGTTGGGTATTTTCTAAGTCCTCACTACTTATTTGTTGATTTAGTCCAGGGTCTCCATTCCTGGGGTCCTCATGGATGGGCTCGTCTTCTCTGTACACATGAATCCTTCGAGTATCTTCTGTGGTGTTCTTAGTGGTTATTGAATTCCTCTAGTCCCTGTTTATTATGGACAATCTTCCTTCTTCCATTAGGAAGATCAGTTTTGGTGAGTATAATCTGGATCAGCAATGATTGTCTTTTAGAGTTTGACTACATCATTCCATGCCCTTCTGAATTTTAGAGTCTCTAAAACTTTAGAGTTGAGGAACTTACTGTTCTGTTGAGGCCACTTTTGTACGTGAGTTTGTGCTTTCTTTCTTGCAGCTTTTAATAGTTTTTCTTTGTTCAGTATGCTTACTATTTTAAACTATATTATGACATAGCATGCTTTTTCCATGGTCTTGCCCTTCTAGTGTTCTAAATGCTTTCTGTATCTGAGCCATCTCTTTCTCTAGACTGGCAAATCTACTAGGATTTTATTGACTATATCTTCCACCCTTTTAGCTTGAATGCTTCCCTTCCTCTATGCCCGTGGTACACAGACTTGCTCTTCTAATGACACCCTACATAGCTCAAACATTTTGTTAATATACTCTCATTTTTATCTTTGTCATCAACTGAATGTCCTAATTCGGGTACCTTGCTTCAAGTCCTGATATTCTGTCTCCCACTTCTATTTCACTGGTGAGGATTTCCATAAAGTCTTAAAATTTAAGCTGTTTATTTCCAAAATTAGGTTTTCTGAGTATTTCTGCCTTTCAGTTCAATTTCCCTTTCATATCCTGTATTGACTTCTTTATTTCCTTTAGCTGTTTGTTGCTTTGGATTTATTCAGGAGTTTGTCTTGTCTTTTTTAATTTTGTTGACAATTTTCATCATCATTCCTTTGAGGTCTTTATTGGAGGATTTTTAAAAAATTCATCCACTGGAATCAGTGGACTAGTCATTTTTAGAGAAGTCATGTCATTCGAATTTTCAAGTTTCTGGTTTTCTTCATTGGGACTTATGTATGAAAGGTTATTGGTTTTCCCTTTTCATCTGTATTTTTCAGTTTTTTTCCCCCAATCTTCATGTGGGACTAGACTTTCATATGGTTGAGACATATGTTTCTCTTCACTATGTTAGAGTTTAGCTCAGTCAATAAAACACTTACCACACATGCTTGGGACACTGGAATCAATCCTCAACAGTTCTCTGACAGTCAGCTACACTCTGCAGAAGCAAGCACAAGTAATGGCGGGTCCTCTATAGAAACACTGTCAGGCCAGTGCAGTAGAACACACCTTTAATCCCAGCACTCATGGAGGCAGAGACAGAGGCAGAGGCAGAGGCAGAGGCAGAAGCAGAGGCAGAGGCAGAAACAGAGGTAGGCTGATCCCTGTAAGTTTGAGGCCAGCCTGGTCTACAAAGTGAGTCCAGGACAGTCAGGGCAACAGAAACCTTGTCTCAGAAAACCAAAAAGAAAATAAAAAAGAATGCTGTTATAGCCAGTTTAAAAACAATCACCTCTTCAGCTCTAATATTTCTGGAGAAGTAAAGGAGGAAGAATAGTACCATTTGTATTAAGAAATTAATTACGGAGGAATTGAGGAGCAGAGTAAGATTTTCTATCATTATTAGAGTAGAAAAGAAAAAATATATATATAAGAGGAAAAAGTAAACAGAAGGAGAGGAGGCAGCTTTAGATGAGTGAAGAGGAGAAAGGAATACAATCAAGCTCCCACAACTCCAGTGTGCCGAAGTCTAAGCAGGGAACCCCCCACTCCAGCTCCAGGTTAGCCTGTGTTCCTCAGGAAAGGTAGGTAAACAAACAAGGGCAAGAGAGAAGAAGCACTGCAAGGTTGGGCCACTGAGTTGAATCTGGTATCAAGTGAAAGAAATAAAACATGAAGGAAAAGAACTCGGCGAGTGCAGACTCCGCAAGCAATGCTTCACTGGGGTAAGAAAGCTAGGCAGTCTCAGAATGCCTCTTTATCGTTTACACCTCTGTGTTGTCCTGTGTGTGTGTGCTGTTATTGTTGCTCTGTGTCATGGAGATCCTGCAGCTTTGGTTCTGCAGGATGGGCCTCTCCGTGTTCTCCAGCAGTTCATAGATGAGGTAGATGTTGGGGTGGGCCGTCTCACAGCCCTGGATCTTGGCCTGGGTGGTAGCCTGCCAGCTCTCCTGCATCCTCACTACAGGGACAAGCTCTCCACCACAGCCTGGCTTGCTCGCCCGCTCTGTGCTGCAGCCGGCAATGGTCTGGGTCAGCTCTCCCATGCTCAATCCCTTAGGCTGGCTCATCTGCAATCCTTCACCACCAGGGCCATCTACTGTGCTGTCCAGGTGCGGAGCAGGGCCTGCTCTGGGTGCTATACACAGGTGGGAGAGCTGGTCCTGAGGTCATGGGATGGGGATATCTAAAAAAAAAAAAAAGAATACCTTATCACTGAAGTGGTCCATGGTACCAGCAAGAGTAGTTTTTCATACTTCATGTCTGTGAGAGCTTCTTTCATTATGTCTTAGGTTCTGCCCCTCTTGGGGAGGGAAAAGGCTTGGGGTTATTCACCCCCTTTTTAATTTTTATGTTGCTTGCCAAAAGATCACTGGGAGTGTTTGCTCCTAAGGCTAGTCCAGAGTCTTTTTAGCAATTCTGTTGGTAAGAGGAACAGAAAGCTCCCGGTAGAAATCTACGCTGAAGATGATTGCGCCGCTCAGAGCTGAGCTGAGACCCGGTGCTGTGGCGTATTTGAGTCCCTGGAACTTTTTATGAAGCCCGGATGGAGGGTGGGGAGCGCTTAGGAAGCCTCACTTCATAGGTACGTGTGGGGTGGTGGCGGGCAGTGATGGTCTGTACAACTCCTCTCCCGTGACCCATGTTGGAAACTTAGCTCCCACACGTGTGCCTACGTATTCTCGGAACTCCCACAGCAAGTTTTCTAAGTTGATGAGATTTTTTTTTTTATAGAAATTATTTTAAATGATGTGTTATGTGTCTGTGTGGGCGTTCCTGCATGTGCCTACAGAGGCCATTGGATTCCTGAGAACTTGAGCTACGGGTACTCGTTACCTGACGTGAGTGTTGGGAACTGAACCTGGGTCCTCAGAAAGAGCAGTCCATGATCTGAACCTCGGAGCCATCTCTTCAGCTCTGATGCTGTTATCTTAGAGGGAGGTGAGTTCCATGGCCTTCTGTGTCACAGCCCAGACTCCCACCGCACAGTTTTCAGTGGGTTAGTTTTGGAGGCTCCTCTGTGCCAAACGGGGCCTATTTCATCCCAGCTTTGCTTTGTGTTTGCACAGTCATGGCTAGAACACACACCCTGGAGATCAGAAGCACAAGACTTAAAAAAAAAAAAAAAAAAAAAAGAGGATACGGATTCTTTGTGTTGAATGTGCTATAGAGAAAACGAAAAGACTGTCAGTTGGGATTGGCTTGAGGCAAACACCACATAATGGTGAAGCATATGCTGCCATTTAGGATAAGTGGGTTGCTTCCTTACGGGGAATTAGGTTAGGTTACTCGGTATTCTGCCAATGATTGCTTCCACTGGCATGGCTCTAATTGCTGCTACTTCCCACTTTACCGCTTTGTCCTCATCACAGAGGTGCTTCAATCAGACCAACTCCACCCTTCCCATCTGTCTATGACTCCCAGATGGTCCTGGGAGATACCATTTCCATTCAGGAGACGCCTGCATGCCCTAGACATGCCTTGAGAAGGGCACCAGAAAAAAAAAAAAAAAGCTCAGTCGGCATGTTGAGGACTTAGCAGTTTAAGACATGCGTACCAAAGGGGCATCTGACACAGGCTGGGGCTGCAGCATCAGCAGAGGATTCTATGCTCTTGCGGATGCTTCAGAAGCTCGGGGTGAATGCTCTCCCGTGCATTTGAGGAGGGGTGCTGGTTAGCTGGACCTTGGAGTTCTGGGGGGCTGTGAAAAACCTGGAATCTGGAGCAGTTGTGACTGGAGTTAATTGCTTCTGCCACTGAGGTGAGAAGGCACTGAAAGACACAGAAAACAATTAGAAAGTAAACAGTTCCCTGCATGAGCTGTATCGATGATTGGAATCTACTGGTAACACCAGACGCAATTGTGTGGGTCCTTACCCCAGTGTCACAAACCAAAGTGTCAAAAGGGCATGTCTGAAGCTAAGAGTCACTAGCTTCAAACTCAGCGTATCAGGCTTCGTGCATTTCATATGTGATCATATGACCTCTTCCTTATCTCCTTGGCTCTGGCCTTTCCTGTTTACAAGCGCCTTTCCATGCTAGGATGGTCATTCAGCATCACGTCCACAGCTATGGTTTCTGTGATTTTCTCTTTGATGGTGAGCTGCACTTCTTTGAACTTTTTTTTTTTCTAATTGCGTATGAAAGAAGGGAAACTTGATACAGCGTAGACAAGGAAGGGCCTGTGCTGACTGACATATCAAGAAGGAGAAGGGAAGCAAGAACACTTGAGGGCTTCTTCCTGAATCTGCTCTGGCTTTCTGTGTTTTTTGGTTCTTGCCTATTGTCGTATTTTTCTTATGTATATGTGATATGGAAGCCTGATATCAGAGCTTCGTCACTGTGTAGAAACAAAGGCAAGTGTTTTTCTCTTTCCTAGTGTTAATGTGAATAATTCCAAGGTATTTGAATTGGGCAGCTTTGATCCTGAGCCCTCTCACTGTGCCAGGAGAATAGGGATTATGCCATGGTTTATCTTAAGTCTTATGTATACTACTAGAAAATTGGTGTGACCAGGAACAAACAAACACACAAACAAGCAACACCAACAAAACATGAATGTCTGCTAGAAAAATCAATGCGCATGCACGGTACTGTTTTCCCCACTGTGGTGGTTTGAATAAGAATGGCTCCAGTAGGCTCATAGATTTGAATGCTTGGTCATCAGGGAATGGTGCTACTTAACAGGGATTGGGGAGTGTGGTCTTGTTGGAATACCTGTAGCTTTGTTGGAGAAAGTGTTGTCACTGGGGGTAGGTTTTGGGTTGTCTCTCTCTTCCTGCTGCCCACTGATCCAGATGTAGAACTCTCAGCTCATCTCCAGCGCCATGTCTGCCTGCACACCCACTATGCTTCCCACCATGATGATTATGGACTATACCCCCGAAACTGTCAGCCAGTCCCGATTAAATAGTTTCTGTATGAGAGTCGCAGTGGTCATGGTATTTCTTCACAGCAATAGAACAGTGACTAAGACACCTACTTTTTTAATTAAGGATAAATGTTTCAAGATTATGCACATGACAGACAGGGCTTCAGTGGGCAGCTTCTTGTCTCTAATGTCACAGCTGTAGAACCCACAGAATCAAAAGTGAAGATGCCATTTGGGTAGGGTGTCTAGGAACCCTAATATTGAATATTTGGAAGATAATATTCTCTTTCTCTCTCTCTCTCTCTCTGTGTACTCTAGACTACCTGGAGATACCGAGCCAGTCTTATTAAATCTTAGATATTGAAGGGTGGGCCACAGGTAAGGACTGTATGTACAAGTTCTCAAGAAAAGAACCTGGGGCAGTATGCCAGACATAACACAAGACTGCCAAAAAGATGTGGAATATGCAGGCTTAATTTCTCATAGAAAAGTGATACAGCTGAGAAGACAAAATCAGCACACTGCTTATTTTCTTATTGAAAAGTCTCCCACCGGTGGTTCTGAGTCACCCCATCTCCAAGTCCCTAGTATTGCCTGCTCTTTCCTCTTCTCTCTTCTTTCATCTCTTTTCTTCTTTCTTCTCTTGCCTTCTGCTTTCAGCAACAACAGTGGCTGTTAGGTTCACCCAGAGAAACAGAGCCAGCAGGAGATGCTACGAAGTGTAAGAAAACGTTCTGTAGGATTGGCTAGGCAAGCCTAAAATCCACAGGTCAGAGTGGGGGATTGAGTAAATTTGAGTTTGTCATTCTTGTCTCATGTAACTTGTTCTCAGGGCCACCTTTCTCTGAGGTGTTCTTTCAGGCTTCCATGATTAAACAGTGGAACGGCCTTTGGTTCCGCCCACTTTTCTTTGTCGTGTGTGAGGCAGTATCCAGAACTATTATTCTTTTCTTCCTAGCAATTCTTACAATGCCTCCTCCCTTCCTTAACTGCTTCTACCTCTTTAGAACCCCACAGCTCTGGCTTCTGGACTATTTTTTAAGCTTCTATGAGGAGGTCTCTGTTATTTGCCTTGCATCCTTCTTTTATAATATTGTGTAGTTAGTCATAAAATGCTCTTTTTAAAAAGACCCTCCTCAAACAAGATTATTCTCTTGCTATGACTACGCATTGACCCAAAGGGATGTCCATCATAGTTTCAGACTGGTGCAACAAATCACAGAGCAGCATGTTTAATAATGTTCTATGTTTTAGTGAATCGCAACTCCGTGTTTGGGGACAGCAGTGCATGGCTGCAAGAGCACAGAAATGAAGGTGGACAAGGATGTACACCGAGCCATCACCATCGCTTCATTGACTATGGTGGGAGGTGGCTCTCAATCCTGAGCTCACTTTAGCTCACTTTACTGGGGAGCTTTAAAGCTGGTTACAAGAAAACTAAGATGCAGCCTTGACTGAAGAAAAAGAAAGAGACTTTCATGTCAGCGTTGAGAAGCAGTGACCTGACACTGAGCTGTGTGAAGTGACTTAGAAGGGTGTTTTATGTTTAAGAAGCTGTGCACCACAATTCAGCCAAAACTGCGTAGCCTAAATGTGCCTCCAGCATTACGTAATTGTGTAAGCGGAGAAAAGTGGTAGCTTAGCTGATAAACATGTTTCAGGTGAGCTGTGCTAGTGAGTAGATAGAAGTTACACACGTATACACTGTGTATAATCTATAGGTATTACACAGTGGTACACATGCATGTCAGTGTATATATTTGATATATGGGCACATATTTCTATAGAGATAGTATATTGTTATTTTAGAAATAAATGGGTTTGTATTACTAATGCCTTTTCCTGTGTTTTGTATTTTTCCTTTGTTTTTTTCTAAACAAAAGGTGTTGGTCAAAAGTGAACAGCCAGTGAGTGCTTCCTTACTGTAGACCAGAAGAAGGAGGCCTTAGAATTGGCCCCAGGCTTCTTGAAACTCTGGTGAGGAGGATGTGGGTGAATGTCATCTGGCCATTACTAAGTCAGATCCCAGGTTCCTGGGATTTCCCTTCCTCAAAGACCAAAACACTGACGCAGACACAGGTCTCTAAAGAGGCAAATGTGAACTGTGTTTTACACGGAGAAAACTGAAGTAAACGAGCCAAGAAACCATCGGCCTTGTCTGAGAAACTCTAGCAACAAGGACTTAGAGCTATCATTGCTCAAAGTCACAAAGAATAACTAAGATTAGGAAGCCAATGGCATATTCCCTCTGCATTTCAAGTTTGTCTATATTTATCTGCTTTTATCTGGTCACTGCTTCTGCTTGATGATCTTATGAATATTATGAAATGTTAAGGCTTGAATGTAATACCCATGTAAAGTCAATTGCCCCAGATTCACCTGATGGTAGGCATTTGGTGAACACAAGTGATCTGACTGTATTTTATTTTATTTTATCTTATTTATTTATTTTTTGAGACAGAGCCTCAGTATTTAGCCTTGGCTGGCCTAGAACTTTCCATGTAGACCAGACTGACACAGAAGTCACAGCGATCTTCCTGCCACTGCTTCCAGAGTACTGGGATTAAAGGTGTGTGCCCAGCATCAGGTCCTTGTGAAAGAGAAGGCTGCCTCTTTCAGTTTCTAGACTCTCCTCTCTACTTCAGTTTCGGACCTCATTATTGTCATAATCACTATCACTGTTACTATTAAGAATAAGGTTGCTTAGATGTGTTCCGTGATGTGCTGGGGTTGACTCATAATGGCCTCTAAAGACCACTGTGTCTGTTAAGTTTTTTGCCCATCGGTTATTAAATATGGCCATTCTTAAAACTTAGATTGTGTACACCCACAATGTTAGAAATTATGTAAAAACAAAAATTATAGGGCTGGTGAATTGGCTCAGAAGCTAAAGGAACTGGACTTTGATCCCTAGAATTCACATGATGGAAAGAAAGAACTGTGTCCCATGAGCTGTCCTTTGACTTGTACTTGTGTGCTCACATGCAAGCATACACACACACACACACACACACACACACACACAAGTTGTCCCTCAAGTATCATTTCCTGTTTATTTTACTACATTTCACTGTTCCCTGTGTTGCTTGTAGTTACTTCTACACTGTACTTGTAGATATTGCTCAGGTTTCCTCAAATCTGTATCCAGAAACAATCTCATAGGTAGCTAGAAACTGGCCATTCTGGGTCAGAAGGCAGCACACCAGGCCCATAGGGAGGCTGGCATGCAGGGAGTTCTCCTTCAGCCAAGCAGCTCAGACCTGCAGCTGTAGTGCTGTCTGCAGTAAGCTACAGGTAAGTCATTTCCCATCTCATTGTCACACCATGTGCACAGGCTTAACAGCCTATAGGGCTAAACACAAATATGGCTCAGGGTGCATGCAGGCTCAAGCACAGATAGATGTGCAGGGATGGGTGCCTGGAGCCTGGAATGCTCGGACTTTCTTTTTAAATATGAGGGCAAAAGTTTGGTAGAAATCTATGAATAAACTCATTCTAACCAGTTGCTATACAAACATTTTAATAAAGAGTATTATATGATGCAGAACAATAGGCTTATACATTATTGATAGTATTTTATTATCATTTGTAAATAGTTCACTATACTATAGCTCAGATGTATCAATAACAATTTAATAAGCACTAATCTTTGATCATTTACACTTCTATCTATCTATCTATCTATCTATCTATCTATCTATCTATCTATCTCTATCTACTCATCTAAATACTTGTATAAAAAATTTGTTAAACATTTCTCAGGACACCCGTAGATACTTCCCTTTACAGTTTCTTGTTCACAAGGTAACCTGGGACTAGAGATGAGGATGAAGAAAAGAAAGCAAAGACAGAACCTCTCAGTGAATTCTACACTGTGAATGTTGCAGGCTTCAAAGAAAAACAAAAGGAACTCATATCATTCAGTGACTCAGTGGAAGACAATATAAGCCCATTAGCATGCCAGAAGGCACTCTGAGGTGTACACATTTCCTATCTTTAATTTCCCCACACAGATATTAGATCCCTGAGAATTAACACAGGCGCTATCCCAAAATCCAAGTTGCCTGTAGCAGCAGCTATGGGGAGGAGCAAGGGATTGGAAAAGAAAGCAGAGTCCCCCATGGCTTTCCCCTTCTCTTTTCTGCAAAGTATCTAATTTACTTGTTAGAGCCAACCACACATTGTTCGTCCACACTGTCTATTTTTTAGTCTTAATTGATACTAATTAAAATCAAAATAAAATTACGGCTGTAACACTTGGCTGGGGATTTGATCTACTGCCAGCGTGCCTGAAACCAGTGTGAGTTACTATATAAACACTTCCATTTTGAAACTGCAGGTATTTTTAAAGCAATTGCATATCACACACACGCACACACACACACACACACACACACACACACACACACACACAGTGGCAAGCTAACTCTCTAACTCTTTCCAAGCTGCTATTCTGGAACATAGTGAAAATAAAGTTTAGGTTTTTTTTTTTTTTAATGAGATGTAAGTGCTTTATTTCATTCATAATCAAAAGGTAAACTTGGTGCATGTGAGTGAGCGCGGACAGAGGCCTACAATGAAAACCAGTTGTCTATCATGTGATGCTAATGAGGCCAGGCTCCTGGGTTCTGCACCTCCATAAGCTGATTATCTGTAGAGGATCTCTGATCTGAAATTACAGAGGGGAGACAATGTGTGGAGCTGCCTTGCTGCTACAATAATGACTCATTTAGGGATAGGGAAAGATTGTCTGGATGTCTCAAAGTGAACTGGTCCTCACCATTCCTGGAAGATAACTCAAAGGTCTATTTCGGAGTCTAGTTCTTAATTGTCTCCTTTGATGTGCTAGCACACAACTCAAGTTCTCAATTGGATAAAGCAATAGCCTAAATCTTACCCAAAGGCGATAGGCAGAAGTACCAAGGGGTCATGAGCTAACTAAGAGGTGATATTCTGAGTTAGAATTTGGGGGGTTGAACTACCATGTAAGAGTTAATACTCCCCACTGCATGTTAGATGAACTGTAAAATAACTTGTAATCTCTTACCCAATCTTCCTAAAAGCCTATGACATAGGCGCTATGATTGTCATCAGTTAGCATCTGTGGTCTACAGCAGAGATTTTCCCACTTTGCAGAACCTACCTACCTGATGTTTATAATCATATAGTTTTAAAAGTGTCCCAATTCATGATTTTTTTATGCTGTTATTATAAAAACTTGTTGAAATGGCCACCACATTGGAACAGGAAATTTGAAGTAGCCCAAATCTCCATTCCTGAGCCACGGCCACTCATACCTTTTCTGGAATAAACGATATCTTATTCACTTATGCTGTCAGCTAAGGGTCCTAATATGATCTACTGATAAGGGAGCCTAGTGGTATGACAGCATTTCCATGTGCTGTTTTAAAACATTTATTGTTGTTGTTGTTGAGAATTCCATACGTGAATTTATGTATGTCATTTCTACCCTGTGCTTTCCCTCCTCCAACTCTTCCCCTGTTAGCTGCTGCTACCACTTTCTCTCAACTTCATGACTTTCTCTCTTCTTTACTGGATGTATGTGTGTATTCATACATGCATTTGTGTATGTAAACTTAAGGTACTGCCTCTATTTAGTGCTGCTGCTATGCATATGTGTTTAGTGCTGATCACCTGAGATTTGATAACCTGTCAGGGGTTCATTGTTGGATAACACTGGTTCTTTTCCTCTCACCAGCTGTCAGTCAGTTGAAGCTCTTTATTTAGGGGTGGACCCTTGCAAGATTTCTGGGGTTCACACTGGCATGCCAACTGTATTGTCATCATGCAGGTCTCGTTTGGCTGACTGTCATTAATGTTCAATATTTCAGCTTCTCTGTCAGAGACGGAGGACATCCTTTCATAGCATCCTGATATCCTGATCTTCTGGCTCTTGTAGTCTTTCTACCCTCTCCTTCACGATATTCCCTGAGCCTTAGGTGTAGGAGCTATGCTGTGGAGGTTATGGGCATCCTGCGGTTGGGCGTTCTCTGTGTATTGAGGAGCTGTGGATCTCTGTGATAGTCTCAAAGAAGCTCTTTTGGTGGGGGTGGGGTTTAGAGATACTCTCACCTGTGGCTGTAAGGACAGGTATTTAGAATGCTGTGGGGAATTAGGGGAATTATACTGACACAGAAAGTGGAGGAAACAGGTTCTCACCTGGGGCTCATGACTTCACCTAGGCAGAGTTGGCTAGGTTTATAATAGCAGGCATAAATTCCTACCTGTTAAGAGGTACTACTTTCAGGATAAAAACGCCAATAACATGTTCTTGGGTATGACTCTCCAAACAATACAGACTACTGCCAATGCTCTTGGTCACCTCCCAGTAACTTGCAGGGGACACCATACTTTGAACAAGGACCTAAAGGAATAGGGCTGGAACTTGCCTGGAAGCTGGAGGACTGGCTTATAGCATCTGCAAGGGCTGAGTGAGCTTCCAAGCAGTTAATAGTCCTACTCAGCTGTAAAGCCTATGAACCACAATGACCAACACAGCAAGATAGACTCATTTGCTGCTTTAAAGTCAGTTCCTGCTGTTGCTGCTGTTCTTACCAGTTTCGGCCTCTAAAAAAGTAAGACAACTCAAAATAAAAGTCTCATTAAAAAATAAGTTAGGTAATTCAAATGGCAGGCCAGTGAACTTGTATTTGGCTTTGGGTCTGCATAATAATAATAATAATAAAAACAATCTAGGTTCTCCACCAGTATTCTACAAGATCTCTAACTCCTTAAAGCTTAAAGCAAAATTATCCAACGTCTTTAGGACGTAGTTGCTTCTCTTATATGATGGACATAATGGTTATCTTCCCACGTACAAGCTGTGAGAGTCAGGAGATCCTCTAGGCAGAGGGTTAAGGCTTGTACAAATGTAAAATATAATTCTAATGATGATATAAATTGGAGAAAGGCTATTATAAATTCTGTGAGTATATATAAACATTGGTTCTTAGCCAATGTATATGATGTAGCAATTTGTTTATAAGCTGAAAAAAATTTTTAAACAGATTTTTCTCGAACCAGTTAAATGCTACAAGTAGAGCTGTCTTTGGAGTTAATCTCCTTGGATATTTGTTGTTTTTTATTGTTTTTGCTTTTTTGAGGCAGGTCTCTCTGTAGCCCAGGTGGGCTTCAGACTTCCCAACTTCCTTTAGCCCCCCAAGAGCAAGAATTACAGGTGTGCACCATCATGCCTTGCTTCTTTTTGAAATTCTGAACATCAAATCTTCACCCTACCAATCAGTAGCTGTGGGAATTTTCACAATTATTGAAACTCACAGAGCTTTTACATTAAGAGTGAAATTTAATTAAGATGTAACAGGTATATCTAACAAATACATAAACTTCTTTGCCTGAGTTTGATGATTGCTATGATAGGATATAGTGAAGTTCATGAAATAGTGAGAAACAATACCAATATAATTTTAGAATTAAAAGAGACTTCAAACACATCTTACCCAAAATTTTCATTTTACAGAATGAAAAGGGAGGGATTCAAGAACACACAGCAAACTAACCATAGAACTGGAAACAGATCTTTTAGCTCATGGATTTCAGTGGTTCCATGTTAGGCAACTTCCCATTGCTGTGACAAAAAGCTCAAGATGATAACTATCAGAGGTACTCACAAGTGATGACAGATTCGGAGATTAAGTCACCCTGTCTGGTCTCCAGAACTGGCACTAGCCCAGAGGGATTCTTAAAGAACCACTCAGACTTGTTTTTCAGGTTGATATTGATGATTTCATATGCCAGATTCCCTTGGCCTTCAGGACCATCAGCGTCCTGCCTTCGGGCAGAACCTCATGCTGTGGATACAGATCACACCCTCTGGGATCCGGCCTGGGGGCACGCTTCCCTGCCCCAGGCTCCTGGCAGATGATCCCAACATCGCTGCACTGTGCAAACTGAGAGCCACACTGGTCCCACTCTCGCTTGGGGACCACTCTTGAGGCATACCCAGAGAAGAAGCTGTTTTCAGATGACCCTTAGGAGAAAGCTTGGCAGAAGATGACCTTTGAGCTACTCTCTAAGGTGCCATCTTTGGTTATAAACTTTATTAGACCAAAGAAGAAGAAAGAACTTCCCAGCATAAAAGAAGACTTGAGGAAAGAATTCAGCAAGGCAGAGGAGGCTATGACTAATGTGAAGACTTCTTTGGTGGGAATTCTCTCTCTATGACTGATTATCTCATTTGGCCTTGGTATCAGTGATTGGAAGCACTGGAACTCAATGAGTGTATGACCCACACTCCAAAACTCAAGCTCTGGATGGCAGCCATGCAGAAACCCCCCATAGTATCACCACATTTCATTGATGCCATGACTTACTGTGATTACCTAAGTCTCTACCTACAGGACAGCTCTGAGGCCTGTGACTATGGGCTCTGAAGGGCAAGCATCCTCAGTGAATAGTGAATTCCTTCACGATTGAATAACATGCTTTCCTTTTACCCATTATTCTCACTGACTCACTTCTCACAATTTGACCTTATGGCCTATTTGGGTTTTCTCCAGGCACCTCTACTGCATTTCTAGGTCAGAATAATCAATACTGATGGTCCTAACTGTCTTCACAGAAAACCTCCCAAACCATTATCTCTACTTTAATCAAGACTTCTAATATAGACCTCTTGGTTTCAAAAGTAAAGTAATAAATAAAATAAATTTAAAAGGAGAAAAGGTTTATTTTGGTTTGAAGATTTCTATCCATGGTCAGCTGGCTCTGTGGATCCTAGGCTAGATGAGGTAGCATGTTCATACAGGGCATGTGAGAGAGAAAGTTTGTCTACCTCAAGGCACTGGGAAGTGAAGAGAGAAAGAGCATGGCGGATGAGAATCCCTTTTAGGGTACACACCCACTGGTTTATCTACAAGCTCTCTCTAGGCCCCACCTCTTAAAGATTCTACCACTGGTCCAAAGGAGGACCACACCTTCAGAGTGGGCATTTTAGATCCAAACTATAGGTCCCTGAATGAGGATAAAATGCAACCTTCATATCCCATAGCCAAAGCACAGACACAGGAACTCTCTAAGGAGGTCTGGAGATGTGGTAGTAAACCAAGCTTTTCTGAACCCACACAGATGATACCACAGCCGTTTCTAGTTGGAATGACACATATGAACAATTCACCTTGTGAAGTATGCTCATATTTATCTCTCAAGTACTCAAAATCTCAAAAGGACTCTTGTTCCCAAAGAACTTCCATATTTGGAGGGAAAATATCAGCATGTGGAAAAGTTGAAGCATCCAGAATCATTTGCCAGGCATAGGATATGGAGAACTGTGAAGGAGTTTCAGGGAGGTGGCCGTGTCTGCACAGATGTCTTGGGGGATGGGAAATGGTTTTTGGTTTTTTAAATTTTTTTCTTCTGTTTGCGTGTATGTCTGTGTATGGTGTCTGAGTGCATGCACACTCATGATAATGGAGTGTGTAGAGTCAGAGGAACAACCTTCTACCTTGCTTGAGGGAAGAGCCATCTGTTTCTTGTTTAGTACGCTAGGCTAGCTTGTTCACAAGCTTCTGGGTGGGTATTCCCCTGTGTCTGCCTCCCATGTTGGCCTACAGGGATTACAGACACACTTACAGAGCCTGGCTTCTCACGGGTCCTGGGGATTTGAACTCCGGTCTCTATGCTTGCGTGTGAGTGCTTTATGCACTTTGTCATCTCCCCACTTGGCCGTAAAATTTTCAGAAATGATAAAAAGACAGAACATTCCAGATAGGGAACAAGGTATTGGAAGAGGTCATAGAAGAGGAGTATGTAGAGTATAATGGATTAATAAATGCAGGAGAGTGGTCAGGGCCACTATTTTGGGTCACTTGGAAATCAGGGAGGAGAAGTAGATTAGAGCACCACAGCAGGTCTTGAATGTTGTATGGGGCTTGTTGCAGAGGGGTTACCTTCTGCAACATCAGAAGCAGGGGAGTACCAAGGGCACAGCAGAAAGATGTATCTGGTAGTGATATTGGAGACAGGCCGCAGCCAGGACACTTAAGATTTGATTCCGATACGCGGGTAGAATGAGGGCCAAAATGAGGCATGTGGGAAGGATGGTGCAGGATCCTCACTGCGTTACAAACCAGGAAAGTTCAGAGAGGATTTGTCGAGTGGGTGACGATGAGACAAGTCGTGGTTGTTTGACAGAAATAGGACAAGGTGAAGGGATGTGGTGGGAGGAGCTTCTGGGTGATGTGGAGCAGTTACCTTACTTCTAGACATGAGGTTTAATGGGCTGGCAAAGTGGAGAAGTCCAGGAGGGTGACAAATACAGAAATGCCAACTACAGACCCTCCTGCACCAGCTTGAAATGTAAAATTCAGAGATTCTGAATAATTTAGACCTCTAACACTCTAAAGCACAGCATCTAACCTGTCGCTAAATTATTCAGATTTGATTTTTCTCTCATAATGAACTGAGCAAAGATCTGGTTTCTCACTTATTTATACAAGTAAAAACTATGATGGGTTCAAAAAATATCAGTGATCTCTGAACTTGCCTGGTAGATATTTTCATAAAGTGTGGAATATCACAAACTGCAAAGCATGACAACTAATGATAGCATTTTATACACATCCAAGCATATATACGCCACCCAGATCTGGATCTAGAACTTTCCAATACCCCAGAAATACTCTAGAAAGCTCCCCCCACCCCAGACAATATCCCAAAAGGTGGCCACTGTTCTGACCGTCATCTATATACATCATTTGTGCCCACTTTAGATTTTGTATGAATTAAAATAGCACATACTTCTTTCTCTTGGCTAAAATTGTTAGCTTTGTGTAATGGCACATACGTTTAATTCCGGCACTCAGGAGGCAGAGGTGGGTAGAGTTCTGTGAATTTGAGGCCAGCCTGGTCTACATAGTGAGTTCTAGCACGGTCAGAGCTACATAGTGAGAACCTGCTCAAAAACAAATAAATAAAAATAAAAATTAATTGTTATAACATTTCAGTGGAGGGATTTTTGCACATTCGTGGGTGTTAAAGTTATTTATTTATTTTTTTATAAAATTGTGTTTGTTTCTTGGTTTCTTCCTTAACCCGGCCATCACACAAATGATTGAGACTCTATGATATTATTTGTTTATCAAGCTTTACAGCACAATCCTGAGCAGTTTTAACTCTGTTCTTAACCATCGAGGCTGGTTTCCTTCCAGCATAGATCCTGAGATACTCGCACTTTACGGCTCTCTCTGCTCCAGCTCCTCCTTTTGAGGTGTCCTCCGCCCCTGGTTGAATCCCCTACTTCCTCCTCTAGCTCCTCCTCCCTGGAGGGTAGGAAGTCCACCCCCATTTTCTCCCTTAATCAGCGACTGGCTGTAAGTTGCTTTATTGGCATATTAGGGGCAGCTGGGAGCAGTGCTTACACGGCATTGAGACAGGAGATTCTCAGACAAGGATTGCGACCAGATATGGGGGGGGGAATGGTGTACAGAAATCAGCACTTGAATTTCACACTAACCTTATGCCTACAAGTGGGAATAACTTTACACTAAGCATAGATACATTTATGGCTTAATTCTACCACTAACATTTTACTATAGGATATCCTCTTTGGGGTATACTTTACATGTACTTTTTGAGCATGTCAAACACGAGTTCTGTTTTTACATCATTTCTATGTCACCCTTTAGCCCTCCAACTCCTCTTCTGTCCTCCTCCCCAACTCCTTCTCAAATTCATGGCCTCTTCATTTAATTACTACTCTTTGGAGTTGAAAGTCTCACCTCACCTTTACTTTTGATTCATTCGTCTCTTATTTACATCTCTTTCCTTGTACACCAGCCTCTTTGTAGATTATGTGTATGTCTGAATTTTACTCTAGCTCTACCACTTATTTATAAGCTACATGATTTACTTTAAAATCTTTCACTTATCAGGTACACCTTTAAATAATATTAAATTACTTCCTGTGTAATATGGGACTTTTCCAATATGTTACTGTCATCCTGCTGCCCTTTGTGTTCCTGATGGTGAACATTTTATTTCTATGCTGTGAACATGTTTTCATAGTTTTAAAGAGCCAGTTACCTGTTCAGGAGTTTTATCATTAGTTTCAAAGTGTCACGTATAGGTCCGGATGTGGTGGCACACACCTTTAATCCCAGCATTTGGGAGGCAGAAGCAGGTGGATCTCTGTGTTTGAGGCCAGTCTGGTCTTCAGAGCAAGTTCCAGGACAGCCAAGGCTACACAGAGAGACCCTGTCTCAAAAAAAAAAAAAAAAAAAAAAAAAAGAAAGAAAGAAAAAAAAGTGTCATTTATAGTATATGCATATATGGCTATTTTCCACCTCTGTGTAGTCACATTTGTACCTAGTGTTTTCACTTTCCTTTTCTTTTTTACTTTCTCTTTTATTTATTACAATATATTCACTTTGTATTCTAGCTGTAACCCCCTCCCTCATCTCCTCCCAATCCCATCCTCCTTCCCTCTTCTTCTTCCATGCCCCTCCCCAAGTCCACTGATAGGGGAGGTCCTCCTCCCCTTCCATCTGACCCTAGCCTATCAGGTCCCATCAGGGCTGTCTGCATTGTCTTCCTCTGTGGCCTGGCAAGGCTGCCCTCCTGCCCTCCCCCCCCACACACTTGGGGAGGTGATCAAAGTCGCTCTCCTTTTCAAAGGACTTTCTGGTAATGTTGGTCTGCTGGAAAGAAAGGAACTAAGTTTTTGTTTTGTTTGTTTGTGCCAAAATAGTTTTGATTTTGCTTTCAGTTGTTATTACTGGAATATAAAAGATATGTTTGCTATGTGTGGAATGTTGGTTCTTTTCATTTGCACATCTCTGTCCTGGCTTCTCACCTGCATGATTTCTCGTAAGGGTGTTATCTACGTTTCCCCTCTGTTCTTGTTTAGAATGCCCCCTTTAGAATCTAATGCTCTTGCAACACTCTTCAAGACTTCACTGGTCTTCAACAATTTGATTATGATATGTCTTTCTGTGTGTGTTTTATGTATCTTCACATTAAAAAAAAAATGTAAGCCTCTTTATCTGAAAAAGTTCACATTTTTTTTTATCCAATTTGGAAAGATTTCTGCCATTAGTTTTTCAAATAGTGTCATATTTACTAATTTCTCCCTTCCCTTCCCAGCCTTTCCTGGGACTCCAGTTACATGAGTGAAGGACTGCACTATTTACATTTTTTCAGTGTTGTTTTCTTTCTGTGTTTTGTAGCTGTCTCTATTTCTGCCTTCAACTTCAGTCATCTTTTTCTGTTTTCTCATTCACTGTAGTTTATTTATTTATTTACTTTTTGCGACAGGGTTTCTCTATGTGTAGCCCTGGCTGTTCTGGAACTTGCTCTGCAGACCAGGCTGGCCTCCAACTCACAGAGATCCACCTGCCTCTGCCTCCCAAGTACTGGGGTTAAAGGTGTGCACCACCACACCTGGCCCTTCAGTGTAGCTTTAATTCCAGACATTTTCTTTTCTTAAGTTTATCTATCTATCTATCTATCTATCTATCTATCTATCTATCTATCTATCTATTATGTAGTCAATTTTCTGTCTGCATGTACAGCTGCAGTTCAGAAGAGGGCACCAGATCTCATTACAGGTGGATGGGAGCCACCTTGCTGTTGCTGGGAATTGAAATCAGGACCTCTGGAAGAACAGCCAGAGCTCTTAACCTCTGAGCCATATCTCTAGGCCACCTCCGCCCCCAACATTTTATTTTTAATTTTAGATGTTTCTGTTAGTTCCTCTTAACAGCTTCTGCTTCTCATGTTTTCTGACATGTGAACATGTCACATGTGAACATATACTCCCTGAACACCTGGAGTATATTTATAATATTTACAGTCTCTATTTTAATATCCCTGACTGCTAATTCTACCCTGTGCACAACTTGGGTAGATTTATGTTGATTCTCCAGGTTATAAAAGTATTTCCTGATTCTTTGAATGCCTGTTCATTTATAGAAAATTGTTTTAGTTTTGATAAAATATATGCAAACATCAAGTTTATCACTTAAATAATTGGAAGTGCACAACTGAATAGTGTTAAGGTTATTCGCACAGACAACATGCCATTTTCTGAGCTCTTCCTTCAAAACTGAAACTTAATACTTTTCAAAATCCAACTCATTCTCCTTCTCTTTCAGCCCCCAGTAATCACAATTCTACCTTGTATTTCTCTGACTAGTCTGGATGTCTAATACTTTAGAAAATTTCCTTATGTACAATTTATTCCATTTGCCTTATTGTTTCTCTTTACAGGATCTTACTATGTAATATGCCTGGCTTCTAATTCATAGAGATCTGGCTACCTCTGTGCTGTGATTAAAGGTGTGAACCACCATGCATAACCTATGGGTGAGTTTCTTATAAGCAGTATTTACTGGAAAGGCAAGTTGTGACCAGATTGGAACATTTAACATATCAGGGTGGGTGTTACCCTGCAGGGCTGTGGTGTGTGTGTATGTGTGTATGTAGTGGGGAGAATGCCCAAGCGTTTGAACAAGGAGCAGCTTGGCCCTGTTGGAAAGTCTGAAGGAGAGGAGGCAGGAGACACAGGAAATCTGTGCTTTTCACGGGTGAGTGGACTTTGTGGGATACTGTTCTACTCTCCAAAAGAAGATTTTTATTGAAGCAGTCAGGCAGACAGTTTTCTCTTTTCCAGCCAGTCTCCTGCTTCAGGCAATTTCCTTCCCTTTGCTGT
Organism: Meriones unguiculatus; assembly: GCF_030254825.1. Lineage (NCBI taxonomy): Eukaryota > Metazoa > Chordata > Mammalia > Rodentia > Muridae > Meriones > Meriones unguiculatus. The sequence goes on from NC_083349.1 coordinate 176,970,505, forward strand.
CTGACAACTCATGTTCCAATCTTCCTTCAGAAGTTGGCTCAAGGTTCATCTTCACCAGGAGACCTATTTGGTGTCTGGTCTATAAGTGGATTTTAATCTGGGTCAATGATCTGTTAAAGAAAAATGATGTCTCATGCTGAACTAGAAGAGTGACTGCTGAGAGGCCAGAGTGGTATAGACAGCATTGAGAAAGTGGACCAATGGAGGCCAAATCAGCCACCATCCAAAAGAAACCACAGAATGGGCCAGGTGACAATGAAACCATCTCTTCCTTGTTAGATTTTCCTCATGTATTTTTGCTGGGATGATGCCCAGATCCAGGAGGAGGTTAATAGACAGCCTTGAATGGGTAGGCTGTGAGTGGGCATCTGTGTTCTTGTACCTGTGACCTTGGGAGCAGGAGGAGGCCAGTGGTTTTAGGAGGGAGTGGAAAGGAGCTAATGAAGACTATGCCCCCTGTACACGTACACAGAAAATGGAAAATTGGCTTCAAATTAGTTTATGAGTTGTGCATAAGCTTACTCTTATTTTGTGACTTATTTTATTTTCTAGTGAAAATAACTAGATCTTAGTGAGTTTACAAATGGTTCAAATATTTATTCAGTTGATTGTTTGGCCATTATAGTTTGTTTCATTGAGGTAAAACTGATATAAACAAAATTCACTTTTTTAAGGCATAATATTCAGCAAAATTTTCACACACATACACACACAGTCTTGCAATCATGGTTATGTTGAAGATTTGATACATTCCTGTCATGCCTAAATGTGTCTTTATTCTCTTTTCTTGTAAATCTCCTTTTCTATTTTTATCTCCAGTCATTGATCTGATTTCTGTCCCTAGGATTTTTTTTTTGCTTGTTTGTTTTTCTCATGAATATTAAATCAAATCTATCCTCTTTTAATAGCCTTTTAAAATTTATGGCCATGAGCTCAACATCCAAAGGCTTCAGTCTTCCTTAGGATCTTTTAACTATATTTTGTAGTTTTTAGTACATTAATTTTGTACACACTTTGTTTGACTTATTTCTAAATATTTGATACTTTCAAAGCTATTTTATGTGGCATTAAAAATTTAGCTTTTGGTTGGTTGTTTAGAACAAACATTTAGAAACACAAAGAACCTTTTATACATTGATCTTGTGTATTAATTTTTTAGGATTACTCCAACAAAGTAACACCATTTAATGTCTAAAACAACAGAGACTTATCCCTTCATAATCTTCAAGGTCTGAAGTGACTATAAGGTTTATTTTCTGCGGGAAGTTCCTGGGGGATTGTCCCCTGTCTGTCTACTAGCTTCAGTGGTTGTCTGTAGTCCTTGGCATTTTTTTCTTAATTGTATCACTCCAATATCTGCCTCGATAATCACACAACATTCTCTCTGTGTGTGAATGTCTAAATTTCCTTCTTAGAAGGACACCAGCCACTAAATTAAAGGCTCATCTTAGTCTAGTATGGCCATGTCTTAACGTGATTGTGTTTGCAAAGACTCAATTTCCATGTAAGTTCACATTCATTGGTATTAGAGGTTAGACTTTTATCATCTATTTTGGGAGACAAAATTCTACTCATAGCATCCTGGGTCCTGAAAGCTGCCTAACTTTGCTTACTATCTCTAGTATTTATTCTTGTAGGCTAATTGGGGTTTTCTATACAGAAGCTATATATCTGTATATTCTCAGCCAAACACCAGTCAAGTCTAAATCAAAGTCTTGCCCCGCTAACCAAGGCATTAAAGGGTGCTTTTTGCCTTTGATTTGTTTCTGCCAATTGCATATTGATGAATGACCCTAAAGCCACTTTTATAAGCTCGGTCAAGCTTCTCTGCATACAAGACATTGTCTAAATTTCCACCTGGTTTCCCCACTTCTTAGCAGGTTGGGGCTGAAAGGAGTGAGCCCTTTGCTTCAGGTGCAAAGTTAGGGAGACACCAAATAACCAATCGTCAAGGTAAACAGCCGTGTGCTGTAGTGTGACTGAAGGGCACGTGTAGAGTCTTGGGCTGTTAGGCTCCCACTGCGGCACAAGGACTGAGAGCAGAGGAAGAAAAGGAGAGGGTGAAGCAGAGGGGCAGAGAGACAAGAGAGAAGTGGGCCTGCCTGATTAGCAACACCCGTTCAGGGCAAGCCTCCAAGCTGCCCCCACTCCTCCAACCCCAGCCCCGGGACACAGCCCATCCATCCCTTTGAGTCCTATGTGACACTACAGCAGCCATTCTGCAAAGACCTCTACCCCCGACCCCACCCTCCTGCTGCCATAAACTGCTCTGAGTTTGTTGGCCTTAGTTACAGCTTGAGAATGTTGGTCAGCCCAATTTTGTTCTCTTCTCTCCCCCACCCCCAGTAAAGAAACTGTCAAAATTTCCTTCCCCAGTTTTTTAAAATTTTGACTAATAATATTCTTTTATCTAGTAATATAGAGGTTCCTCACTCATTTTTAAAACCTCCTTCCCATTTTTCTCTTTTTAAAACATTTTTTTGGTGTTTTTCATGCCTACTCCATTTATATGGTTCCAAAACTCATTCTCTCACTATATTGTTTCTTGTCACTGCACGTTTGTGTTATTCTAATATTACATTTCCCGATTCTCTGCACCGCTTAAAAATTACAAAGATCAGATAGTTTCTGATATTTTCTACCCTACTCATCAGTCAAGGTAAAGTTTAAAATGTCCTTTCTACCTTGATCCTGTATTGGCCATGTATTTCTTTTTCTTCCTTGAAGAATGCAAACAGTTTCATGGATACTGATCTTTGTTTGAGTGTATTCATGTGCGCCACATATGTGTCTGATGCCCATGTGGGGCAGAAGGCATCCTGAAGATCCCCTGGAGCTGGAATTACAGATCCAGATGGTTGTGAGCCACCCTGTGGGTGCTGAGAACTGAACTTAGGCCCTCTGCAAGAGCTGTTAAGTGCTCTTCACTGCTGAGCCATCTCTCTAGCCCTGCAGGTACCAGAGCTGGTATTTTTATTAATGGCCTTCCGTTAGATATCCCCAGAGCCATGTTGATATTATGATCATCAGACACAGAGAGAGCTTCATCAGCAAGGGTGTGTGGTGTGAATTAGTGAATGAAGGAATGCATGCATGCTTTGCTTTGCTACTCATGCAGCTGGAAAGAGTATGCAAGCATCACAGGCTCCCTATACACCTGCTCAAGCTTCTGTTGTCTTTTTCCCACTTGACAGTGTTTTCCTGGGCTGTCCCACTTATACCCTGAGTTGTCACCTGCTTTACTTCGCTGCCTTCCAGGTCTACGTTTTCAGACCTAATCTGTTTCCTTAGGTTACAGCTATATCTCTGTCTGCTTAGCATATTGCAGGGATGGATGCTTTTGTAGGTGTCTCAGACTCCATTCAGTTTGCCAAATCTTGATTCATCACTTTCCCTTCTAAACCATTCCAATTTCTGTGTTTCCTTCTTCTGTTCTTCAATCCCTAGATAGTGAGTGATGACACTATTTAGTGAATTGCGCAAGTACAGATGTATCTTAAACATTTGGCACACGGCCTGCTACCTCGTAGGGACTTACTGTTTGTTGAATAAACAAATTCCATTAACTGAGATGGCCAACTCAATTGAAAATGATAGATTTGATGGCTACATTAAAAAATGGTCTTAGACTGATAGTCAATAGCCAAAATGAGAAAATACTATGGAATTTCTCCATTTGAAGTCTTTGAGACATAAAACAAACATCACTCATGAAATCTTAACTTAAAATCCATACTTAAATGCTAATTATTTGTGATCTCCATAAAATTGTCTGAGGCATCTTTCTGGTGGACCTATAGGGCTTCATGGTGAACAGACTAATAAGGGCTAACATCAGTTTTCCTGAGGGAAGCCCTCTAGGAAAGGAGATATCTTGTGTAGTATACTAGGGGAACAGGGCTGAAAATTAATCTTTCACTCTTCTATCTCACACTAATGGGAAAAAACATTGAACTGGCACCATGAGAACCAGTATGATGTGACTTCGAATATTGGCTCCTTCGTTTCTTAGGTCTGTGACTTGGAAAAAGTTAACGTACGTTTCTTGAACCTTAATTTCTTCACAGATAAAATGGCAACACTTTTGCAGCACACATTCATTTGAAAGGAACGGTGCCTAAAGTGAAGCCGGGTCTCCAGAATCAAGCCTTCTCCGTAACTTCAGACCACTTCTCTTCCCCTTGTTAGACATGTGGCATTGTCTGAGTCATTGATCTTGACTGTCAGTTTCCTCATGGGTAAACGATGTCACCAATTATCTTTCAGTGTAGTGCATAACACACAGTGATCATTTCATTGAATTCCTTCCTTTGGTTCTTTCCCCTAAGGTTCAAAGAAATTCTTTCTTGGGTAGAATTTTGAGCCAACCTTTAGGCTCTTGTTCTAACTCTCAGTGATCTGGGAGGACAAGACTATGAGGGTGTACTAGTGCTCCTCTGGAAAACTGATGCCATTAATAGCAATGTGTTGGGAGAGTATCTTGTCAGGGATGTGGTGGTGACAAGACCCATGGCTCCATTGTCATATTTGCTGCAGGGCTCTCCCTCATAGATCTTATTAGTGGTAGGGAATCAGCTGTGGCCTAAGAGATCTTTCTAGCCATGTGTGATTGGCCATAGCTGCTGTGTATGGTAAGTACCAGCCAATCATTCTAACACTTGCCTGTAACACTTCAGTCGCTGGCTGGCTGGCTGCTGACTTCAGCTAAAGCAAAGAGCCTTGTCCCCAAATCCACGGCTGGTTCTTTATTATTCATGCCATTCCACACAGTTAATTGCTCTCCTATATACCGATGTCATCTGTTCTCTTCAAACACTCAGAAAACCAAGTTCCGTGCTACAACAGAAAGGACAATGTTTTTGTTTCGCAGAGATGTGTGACTCCCGCAGTGGGTGAGGTGGTGTAGCTTCAGTGGGAGCTTAACCCTGGAGGGAGGTGGCTCACGGCCATGTGGAAGCAGGCTGAAGGAAGGGGCCTCCCATGGAGATGTTCCCGGATGGGTTGAGTCCAGGAAGAAAGGTCATGCTCTCTCTCTTTTTAACTGGTGATTCCTAACCACTCTTCCTGGTACCGTCTATGGGTGTGGTGTGAGCAGGGAATGGTAGGTGCACCTCAGTTAATGTATTGTTTATTTTTTTCTCAATGTGTCACAAACTTGAGACACCTAAGCTGAAGGAACCTCAGTTGAGGAATTGCCTCCACCAGATTGGCTTGTGGATATGTCTGTGGGAACATATTCTTGATTGGTAGTTGATGGAGGCCGGGTCTAGCTCTCTGTGCCATGCTACCCTTGGGCAGGTGATCCTGGGTATAAAAAAAGGGAGCTGAAGGCAACCTTGGAAGCAAGCCAGTAAGCAGCGTTCATTATGGTTTCGACTTTAACTCACTATGAATTTCTGCCTTGGGTTCCCGAGTGATGGATTATTCAGTATGAGATGAAGGAAACCTCCTTTCTCCCCAAGTTGCATTTGGTCAGTGTTTTATCACAGTAACAGAAGCAAACCAGGACAGCGAATAATAAGACAGGGAAGAGCAGAGAGAGGCCATTGTTGAAGATGTAGGGTGCATGGAGAATTTCCATGTAAGAGACTTTTGGAAATGGGGAGCAATTTCTTGCTCAAACCTTTGGCTCCCTGGTCTGATTGCTATTGGTGCATGCTTTATTAAAAGAAGAAGAAGAAGAAGAAGAAGAAGAAGAAGAAGAAGAAGAAGAAGAAGAAGAAGAAGAAGAAAAAGAAGAAGAAGAAGCAGCAGCAGCAGCAGCAGCAGCAGCAGCAGCAGCAGCAGCAGCTTGAGGAAGAGGAATGGTCTTGTTTCTCAGGAAAAAAAAACAAAAACCAAATTCGAGAAGCCAGTTCAGGGCATTCAAAGACAGCAGTGGGAACGGAAAGAAGGGAAAAATGTACTTGGCGGGAATTCAGAGACCGCCAATTGTCTTTATTGTAATGGCACTGAATTAACAACTCAAAGGAGGTAGAAGGCATCTTCTTTGGTTTTTAGAAGGAAAAAAAATAGGCCGTTGCTTCCCTGTAAACAGAATAGAAAAATAATACTTGCAAGTTTTGTTTTCCTCATCTCAAAACAAAGCGATCTGTGCGTGCTATGAAGACACTTAAGCATGTTGCCTGCTTACCCCCGGTGGTTCTAAAACCCGTTCAAGAGCGCCAGGCAGTAGTCAGTCTCTTCCCTGCTCCAGGTCGGCCCCCCGCCTCCTCCCCCTTTTCCACAAGCACGCACTTTTGCAACCTCTTTCTCTGATGAAATGAGATTCTGGATGAGAACAATTAGAAACTTTAATTATTCTTCAGGCAGCACACAATTATAAACCGCATTCTTATTTTTATAAGGAATTAGCTGCAGATTGGGTAGCTAGCTGCTCCTGCCATGCTTTGAAGCTTTTCCTTCTCTTTCCGGCAGAGCTGTGCATGCTGGCGCGCCTCTCTCTCTCCCTCTCTCTCCCTCTCCCTCTCTCTCTCTCTCTCTCTCTCTGGCGCGCCTCTCTCTCTCTCTCTCTCTCTCTCTCTCTCTCTCTCTCTCTCTGGCGCGCCTCTCTCTCTCTCTCTCTCCTCTCCACTCCCGACCTCCCTCCATATACTCCATATATGTGTGTGTGTGTGTGTGTGTGTGTGTGTGTGTGTGTGTGTGTGTGTGCGCACTTGCCAATTCCAGCACCTTCGAATGCATTATCCCGTCCTTTCGTCTCCAAGATGACCTGAAATGACCTTTTGCTTGGCAGGAGACGTGACTCAACTGATAATAAAAGAGTTTTGCGGGGGGGTCGGGGGGAAGGGGACGGTGTCTGATGTCTGAGGAGGGAGAGGGGGCATGGCTGTCTGCTCCTGGTTGCTGAGCTGCACCGCAGCCGGGGAGGGGCATGGAGAAGAAGGAAGGGGCCAAAACCCTTTAAAGACAAACACTGCCGCATTTTTGGCGGAGGCATTTCCTGTTATTAATTTTCCACATTTCACCTATTCCACGAAAGGAGAAGAGAGATTTTTCCCCCCCTAAGGCACACCAGTCTCTTTGTTTAACCCGGGACCCGAGGCTGCTCAGCCGTGACCGCTCGGAGGGCGGGAGGGGGTGGGGGCGGGGCGGACGTCTGGGCTTCCCCCTCCAGCGAGCCCCCAGGCCCCCGGCAGGACGTAGGGTCCCAGCCCCGCAGCTTTCTTTCTGCCAGGCTTTGCAGCCCGGAGCACCGTCTCAAAGCAACCACGCCAGCTAAGGTGCCCGCGTGCGGTTCCATTTTACACCAGCAGCCTTGCAGGGGCGTGCGCCCTTTTCCAGAATCTTGATTTCTTTGTTGTTGTTTGTTTGTTTTAAGCCTCAATTTTTTACAAATTCCAGAACACCGAGTAGATGTCCCAGATAAGTTTCAAAGACCGATTCCCCACCCCCACGCCACATCGACTTAAGTAGGGAAAGAGGCAGAAGGAAAAAAAAGAAAGAAAAGAACTATTTTTCTGGGTACTCTGCGAGGTGGCAGGAGTTGCCACAGCGACAGCGCTGGACCTCGCCTAGCCCGAGACTCCCTTTGTAGATGGCTCTGCCTCCCCAACGACCTCCTCCTTCAAAAGACGTAGCTTGCCACACTGTATCAATCTCGGGTGTGTACCCTTTGACAGATCACCACCACAGCGGAGGAGACAAAGGCGAGGACTTCCTCAGGTGGTTTGCGCGGTGCTTTTAGCCAGCTTGACTAGGCGAGTTGTCCCTGGAATAAAAATTGGACTTTGGTCACCTGACCTGAGCCTGGAGGAGAGCTGTTTGCTGGCACCGAGTATGGAGTTGCCTGGTCCTTCCAGACCATGGAGGCGCCTGCTTGAAAGCTGGCAGGGCTGATCCCTCAAGTTCCACATCCATCACAGGAGAGAGGCGATGCTCTTAGCTGAGAGGCAGGTACTCTGGGAAGTGCTGCTTAGGCCGAACATTTATTTATTTTTTATTTTTTATTTTTTGTTCCTATGCAAGAGCCTTCAGACTCTTCTGGCTTCCCTCGGCATTCATTCATTCATTTGTTCATTCATTCATCCACCCAGTCATTCATTTATCACAGATACCGTTCTGTTTTCTCTTAGTCACCACCGGCGAAAAATCCATTCAGCTCTGCCCTAAAGGAGTTTGTAATGAAGATGAGAAGCACAAGCTAGCAGACCAATACAGACAAGCAAAGGAGTGATGCCACGGTTTTGTGGAAGGTCACAGCCACCCATGTGTTTTTCACTCGGTATTTTTTATTTTTATTTTTCCCAAGATAGGGTTTCTCTCTGTAGTCCAGGCTGGCCCCGGAACTCAGACTCAGAGATCCACCTACCTCTGCTTCCTGAAGGCTTGGGTTAAAGGTGTGTGCCAGCACCGCCCATATTCAGTAAATTTTTAATGCTTACCTCTTTGTTTCATTTACCAATTAACATGCCTCCCCCTACAGTCCTCAAAAATACCTTCTTACATAAAAAGCACCCCCATTTGGAAGACATGGTTGTCAGGGAGCTGGTTGTGAGAGCTGCATTGGGGGGCATTCTGGAGGGTACTGGTGTCTTGAAAACTAAAGAGCAGTTTCTTTTTGACCTGTCATTCAGAGGGAAGCTAATGTCACTGAGCAGCTGCCATGTGTGGTACCTAATACTGCCAACTACATTCCTGCTGAATCACATACCCCTTTCATTGTTACCTCCTTCCTACCTGTTTTATCTGAACCACAGAATAAAGAAAATGGTGTGAATGTGTGTTTTCTCGGTTATTCTAAGGAGTGTGCATCATGCTCTGATGCGCTGGAGAGAGATTCTGTTTATTTTATATAGCGGATGCTTGACGGCATCAGTAATACCATCTCCCAGCATCCCTCCTCTCCCATAGTAGCTTCTTTACAATTAGCTTTCTTTTCTTCTTTCTTCCTTTTATCTATCTATCTATCTATCTATCTATCTATCTATCTATCTATCTAACTAACTATCTATCTATCTATCTATGATTCCTTCTAAATCTAGCTTCATGAGCCATTGACTTTATCGGGGTTACTTTCAGGAAAGGACAAACTCTAGTCATCTATAACATCCCGAAGTCTCTCTTCCTAGCAATAGCTAACTACTTACATATCTTGCGGAGAGGTCTTATAAAGGTTGTTCACCTTCTTAGCTCTGACATCTTCTCCCAAGAGGGAGGGGAAAGGAGTTATTTTATTTTTAACTGTGTATAGGTACGTGGATATGAATGCAAGTGTCCACAGAGGTCAGAAGAGGGTATTGGATCCTCTGGAGCTGGTGATAGGCTGTTGTGAGTCTCCCACCCCCTTCCCTCCCTCTGATAGATGCTGGGAAACAAACTTGAGTCCTATGTAAGAGCATGTACTGAGCCATCTCCTTGTCTTCCAACAAGAGAGACTATTAATACTTTTATAGATTTACTCCTTTTCTTTTTTTTTTTTTACTGTTTAATCAGTATATATTAAACACATACAATGGGGTTCATTAATGCATTTTTATATATGTATGCGCTAGATAGTGTTTATTTCTTTCTTTCTTTATTTATTGTCTACTTGCCCTAAGGGAATGTCGATTACAAAAACGTCTCCCTAAGATTTGGTTGTAGATAAGCCTGTAGGACATCATTGCTGGTAGTCCTGGGTCCTGGCAGGCTGAGCAAGCTGAGAAGAGCAAGCCAATAAGACTCTGCATCAATGCCTGTCTCCAGGTTCCTGCCCTGTTTGAGCTCCTGTCCTGACCTCCTTCAGTGATGAACACTGATATGAAACTGTAAGCCAAATAAGCTCTTTCCTCCGCAGTTGCTTTGTTCGTGGGGTTTCATCACAGCAATAGTAACCCTAGGACAATGTATACCATTTTTCATCCTATTCACTCACCATTACCATCTCTATGCTTCACCTTCTCCCCCCAATCCCCTTCCCAATCCTCCCCGATTTGGTGCCTCAGTGAGCTTTACAGGAACATGGGCACCTGACCTGTGGTTATAACACCAAAGTAAATGTTTCTCCCAGAAACTAGTGTGGCCTCTGGAAGACGTGAGACCTCAGGAGATCTTTTACCCACTTTGGCTAGAATTACCCTCTGAGTTAGGCAGTTCCACTAATAAAGCTATCACTTGCTGTTATGAGAACACCTGGTTTTTAATTATCTAATCTGGTACTTCACACTTAAACACTAAAAGACTTTCAAAATTGAATAAACCTGGATTCCTTTGTTGTCAAGATCAGGGCTTGTGTTTCCAGGTCTAGGGGTATCTAAAAGAAGAACTAGGCTCCTCTTGCGAGCAAGACTGACTTGCTTGGCTTTCAAAAGGATTATAATGATGCGTAAGTAATGTTTTATGATCCTCTTGGTCCATGTGGAGTTTATATGGTATGTTTTCATGGTGAGGATCACTGAGCATGGGGCCATCCATATGAAATGCCATTTGCTGGGTTAACTTTGGTGTTAATTATCATGACTTCTGGTTGTCTTCAAACTGATGTGATTAAAGTAGGTGGTTGGCACTTTACTTTTTTTGTCTGGAGTGGATCAAAAGTGGCGTTATGAGGCTGATGTGTCTTTTCTTTTTTCCTTCATTTTTCCTCTTTTGTTTTTGTTTATTTATTTTGTGTGTGTGTATGCGTGTGTGTGTGTGTGTGTGTGTGTGTGTGTGCACATTGCATGCATAGGCTTGAGTTTGCATGCCACAGTGCATGTGTGAAAATCAAAGGTTAGTTTAAAGGAATAGCTTCTCTCTTCCTACTCTATAGATTTCAGGGATTGTACTCAGGCAAGTCCCTAGCCTACACAGCCATTTCTCCAGACCCCTGATGTGTCATTTCATTTCATTTCTTTTTTTCTTTCCTTTCTGTTGTTTTGAGATAGGGTATGTCTGTGTAGCCCTGGCTGTCTTAGAACTCTCTCTGTAGACCAGGCTGGCTTTGAACTCACCAAGCTCTGCCTGCCTCGGTGGGCATTAAAGGCATGCACCGCCACTGACTGCAATGTGTCTTTTCCCACTCTTTGTTTCCCCTACACTTTGGCTTGTCCTGAATTTTAACTAATTAATTTCTTAATTGAGAGATGGAGTTTCACGAAGCCCAGGCTGGCCTCCAGATCACCATGTAGCCAAGTCTGGCTTTGAAACTCAGCCTGCTCACTGCCTTCATCTCCCAAGCGCTGGTCATCCCAGGTCTTTCTCTGGCTTTAAAATAGGCACTATTCCTGCCCTCTTCTCGTCTCCATTTTTTTTTCTTTTCAGCTCACTCAAACAAAACAAACATCTTGTTGCAGAAATGGCTCTGCATCAGAAAATGTGCATTATGAGTGATACTACCATTTTTTTTTTCCTATAAGGAGCCATAGAAAATATTTGAGGCTTTGCAGGCCATTGGCCTGTGTTGCAGCTGCCTGATTCTCCATGCTGGGTTGGCTTTATAAAACTGAACAAGTGTGACTTCATCTGAAGAAAACTTTATCTATGGACACTGAGGTTAGTTGGGCTCATATAACATGGGTCATGAAAAATGCCCTTGTTCTTTTAATTCTCTTTCAATCACTTACAGGTTCAAAGTCATTTGTGCTTCCATTGTAAAATCAGATACTTTCCTGTACCCTGATTTTTACTCTAATATGACTTTCAAATACTCTGGCACTCTCAGAGTTATTTGAATTTTATATTTTTTCTACATCTCCCAGAAGAATGTATGGAAAACACTGGGTGAGGAATAGGGCATGTCAGACTGGTGGCCTCCCCTTGATTCTCTTTGAGAAGGTGCCTGGCACAGCCTGAGCCAGGCTGGTCAGCCCAAGACATTCACTTACAGGAACCCTTCAAACATCTGGGAAGAGTTAGTAAAAAGCATATTTACTGCGATGGTGAACTTGGCTTTAATCAAATTTGAATTCAAGCTTTTTAGTTGTGTTCTGACTTGGACAAGGCATTTAAAGCTCTGAGTTTCATTTTGGTTTACCAAAAATAATGTCTACTTGGAAGAGTTATGAAGAGGCTTAACTGTAGAGGCTCCATGTGACAGTGTATTTAAGAGGTGATATGGCATACGAGGTCTTTCATAAGTATTTGAGGAGTATTAAACAAAAGTCACTTGTTTCATGTTTTATCAGTTGCAGGAGGAATCAATCTTGACCCTTGAAACAGCAATGGAAACAGTGGACATGGGGGCATCTCTGATATTTAACTTTTTCAGATCCGTTCAAGGGTCAATGTGGAGGATGATGAGAAGACAGATGAAGATATTTTGGTAGAAAAAAATACCTTATTTTTTTTGTTTGTTTTCATACATGACACCAACTGTTCACAAATATATCCCCTTTTTATGTTCACTTTATATTTATTTATTTATTTTTAGCATAAATTCTGTATATGAGAAAAAAATTCTATATTTATCTTTCTGGGTCTGGCTTACTTTACCTAATACAATGTCTTCAAGTTCCATTCATTTTCTTGTAAATAACACAACTAGCTTCTTCTTTATGATTAAATAATACTCCAACACACACACATATGCACACACACACACACATGTGCATGCCAGTGCTTGTGTGTGTGTAGGTGACTTTGTCTGGGATCATGTATTACATACCTATTATAAAACCCACCCTAAAACTTAGTGGCTTCCATTTACCCCAATTTATTTTATGTCCATGTTTTGCACTGATGCTATGCTGCAGGCTCTCTTGCAAGCTGCAGTCAAAACGTAGGTTAGGCTGTGGTCATCTCAGCATTTAATGTGAGAAACTCAGCTACTGAGATCATATGACTCTTCATAGGCTCCTTATAGACTACTGGACTGAGGTCTCAGCACCCCTGCCCCCGGGGATGTTAGATGCCACTTTCAGTTTCAGGCCGATTGAATGTCTCCTAGTGGCTGTCCACTTCATCAAAAGACACAGAATGAAAAGTCAACAGAGTCTAGCAGGATGGAAGTCATGGCCTCTTGTAATCTGATGATAAAAGTAACATTTTGTAATTAGAAATTCCTTCATTTTATTAGAACTCCATCATCAGCCTAACCCACACTCCTAGAGCAGAGGTTATATAAGTGCTTAGTTGCTGGTAAGGATCGTTGAGCACCATCTTTAAGCACTGCCTACACCAGGTGAGAACCACATCTCACCGAAAGTGACGCCACCAACCACAGAAACCCGAAAATCACTGTAATGTCTTTTTAGGAGCTAAAGCTGCTGTTTTGTCGGTAAAGATAACTGCTGATCACGTAGGCTTGAACTTTTATGAGGGGCCACATGTCTGTGGCACACACCGATTCCTTGGCTCCATATTGTCTCAGGTATCGTTGCCATTTTCTCAGGGAAGCGCCGGATCGTTTAAGTGTTTGAATGTGTTATTTTTAGCACAGTCTACCTTCTCTCTCTATGGGTCCTGCATTCATGGAGTCAACCCACTGTGGATTGAAAATATCTGAAAAAACTTGCCTCTGCACTGAAAATGGATAGATCCTTCCTTCTTGTCATCATTCTCTGAAAAAAACGCAGCAGAACAAGTATGCTGTATTAGGTATGAGAAGGAATCTAGACACCATTTAAAGTGTGTAGGAGGATGTGAATGGTCGCATGTAAACACTACGTCATTTTATGTAAGAGAGTTAAACATAGTCACCTCTTGGTGTCGATGGAGGGATGGGTTTCTAGAACCCTTGCATTGAGGATATGAAGGGATGAGTGTGTTTGCTCATCCTCTGGAGTACTGCACTGTCTGTGTTGCTATCAACCTCCCCGAAATTAACTTGGTTGGCGGCTTTCTTCTTGCAGCAGCCAAAAGTGGTTATTGATTAGTGAGGTATCTCAGAATGTAGGAAGTTGTGTTAGTTACTTTCCTGTTGTGATAAAACAGCAGGACTAAGACAACTTAGAGAAGCAGGTTCATTTCGGCGGATCATTCCCAAGGGTTAGAATCCATGGGTCAGGGATGGGATGGGAGCAGGGAGCAGGCAAGGACACACAAGCAGGAAGCCGGGAGCTCACATCTTAGAGCAAGCACAAAGGCACACAAGGAGCACGGGAATGACACAAAGCCCTCCCCCAGTGATGAGCGAGGCCACACCTCCTGAACCTACCTAAATAGTGCCACCAACTGGGGAGCAAGTGTTCAAACACAGGAGCCTATTAAGGGATATCCTCATTCAAACAAAGTCCCACTGTCTGCTTCAGAGACAGGTGGGGAGATGGTCATTGTATTTTCTTGCCCTCTGAACTTCTCTAACTGTGGGAGCAGAAAACTGGGCTCAGCCTTACCTGGCAGGCTTTCTGCAGTTGTTAATTAAATCTCTCTTGGAGACAGAGCTCTTCTTGAGCACAACCTATGTTCTAGTGGTCTCAATGAACAGGAAACAAAATGCCGAGCTATGCTAGAACTGTGTGACATATCAAGGAGGGTGTTTTACACAACCTTTCCATGGATTCTTAATAAATGCAGAGATGTGACGTTGTCTACCTCCCCAAAACAAAACAAAACAAAACAAAACAAAACAAACAACAAAAAACAAAGCTAGCTAGGCTTGACTTCAAGACAGGTTTTGATCTGCTTCAGTTCTCCACTACAAGCGAAGTGCAAAGTGCCCTGGGACTAAGTAAGGCCAAGATTCAAATTCTGCCAGTTTTGTTCCGTGTGGCCCAGTTCTATTCTCGATCTGAGTTTATGCAGCTGTGTCCCCCAAAGTTCATGTGTTATAAAATTCACTCCCAGATTCATATGTTAAGATATTTGAAGGTCGGGCCTTTAGCAGATAACGAGGGTTAGAGGAGGCCGCCAGGGTGGGTGCGCACGGTGCATTAACGGCTTTACCGGAAGAGGAAGAGTGGTTCCATTGGGTCATTTCTGTGTCTCACCATGTGATCCCATCAGCAATGCTCTGACGAAACAAGAAGGTCCACACCAGGTTCACTAGCACTGTCAGCTGAATAAAATCTAGTTTTTAATAAATTACTTGATTTCAGGTTTTTGTAGTAGCAACAGAAAACCAACCAAGGTGTGTATGTGACTGGTGGGTGATAAGCAATACCTGCTGAATATTTTATTAATGAAGAATGAATGAATGAATGAATGAGTGAGTGAATGAATGAAATAATTCCCAGCTGTAGAATGCACTGGATGAATGACTACAGAAAATTGGTTTCTCTTCTCTGGGCTTTAGTTCTCTTCCATTTAAAATGAAAAATTCAGTCTGAGTTGTGAAATTTCAGCTCTGGATTACTACAACTGAATAACCACACAGTCACTTGTCACTTGCTGACGAAGCTCTGAGAAAGGTGGCGCCTGATGTTTTCATCTTGTGTGGACCTTATGGAACGCCCGTATACCGATTGATGGCTATGGTATCGTTAGGTGGTGTTTTGTTATGGGACCACTGTTGTGTACGTGTGGTTCATTATTGACCAAAGTGGCATCATGTGGAGCATGGCTGTCTGTGGAAGAGGAGGAGAGGATGGAGGAAGGGGAGGATGAGGAACAATACCTGTCAGAACTCATTTTCCAGAGGCCAACTTTTAGAGTCCACCTGCTTCATTATACTTGGTTTGGATAGCAGCCCTGGACGGTCAGGGCCAGAGAGGCCCACTGTGTTTGCTCAGGTACATTAGCTTTCATGAGTCCTTCCACTATAGTCTCACGTGATCGTCAAACTGCTGGTGAGCTCCTCATTGGTTAAGTGTTCTCAGACACCTGCCCTTTAAATAGTGAGCCGAAGTTACTATAATCAGTATCAGGCTGATGTGGAGACTGGTAAATAAGAAAAAAAAAAAAAAAAAAAAAACAAAAAAAAAAACAACCCTCTGAAGTCATGTCTAGTGTATGGTGGAGAGATATTTTTTTTCCCTGAGAAATTTATTTGAAAGCATTAGTCAGTGTCTGGAGTGGTGAGGCTTTGTGCCCTGGCCAAATGATAGCAGAGAGACTTAACAGTCTCAGGGAGGAGAGGAAGAAGAGGGATGTAGAGAGCCATTAAGTCACTCCTCAGAGAATGAATTAAGAACGTAGACTTTATTCTAGAGTGCCAACTATGATTGAAAATATTTGATTTGAACATCTGCATGGGACACAAAGTAAGACTAGAGACAGGTTTCTAAATAACTGTTTTTTTTTCTTTTTTTAATTTAAGCAAATCAGAGCTCAGCATGGCTGTGCATGCCTGGAGACCCAGTGCTTGGGAAGCATAGCATAGAGGATGGATGGAGGCTGGACTGGGCTACATAGGCAGAGTCTACCTCACAAAAACTATTGAAAACAGAAAGGATGCCGGTGAGAGCAGAAAGGCCAGTGTTCTGAGCACAGTCTCCTACTGTGCTTGGAAGGCTCTGTACTGTACTTGGCTTGCTTTGGTTCACCCAGAACATTTTACCCACAGCTGTTCTGTACCATACAGAGTAGCACTGAAGAGAAATAAGATACTGAAGGGCCAGAGGTCAGCTGCTAAGTGGAAAAGCACAGTCAAGCACTGTGGTGGTTGTAGTTCAGATTCCAATGGGCTAAGATCGGGAGTACACTGTAAAAGGTCCTTTAAAGCTAGATGCTGTCAACTTCTCTCTCTCTCATATGATGAGAGTGAAGTCTCTGCCTGATGCTGATTGGTTGCTCACTCACACACTCACCCATCATGGGTACATTGTGAATGCCTCTCTGCATGGTGGCATGCCAGAGGAGGAGGATGGGTATCTGGTGTTATTACTTTTTGTTTTATTCCCTTTAAATAGGGTCTCTCACTGAACCTGCCTGGATGGCCAGTGAGCTCTAAGGATTTTTTTTCCCATTCCCCAACACTGGGGTTACAGTCACATGCCTGGCTTTTTATGTGGGTGAAGGGAATTTGAACTCAGGTGGTCAGGCTTGTTCAGCGAGAACTTTTACCCATGGAACCATTCCAAAGCCCTCAGACTTTCTATAAAGAAAACCTAGTTGTTGTATTAAAAAGCAACTATTCAGATTCTCTTCTGTCCAAATATCTCATGAAATCTAATATAGAACCACTTAACCTAATTTCTACGTTTTAAATCACTTATAGTCTGACTGAAAAGTGTTGTTTACTAGGATTATGCAGAAAGGAGAGAAAAGTTTGGGTTTCATGTTTCTTTTTCTAGTATTTTAAAAAAAATTATTGATTTGCATGCACCTGTCTGTGTGAGTGTATGTGCCTGTATGTGTATCTATGTGAGTGCAGTGACCTAAAGAGGGCGTTGGGTTTCCTCCTCTAACAGTTTCTTTTGAGGCAAGGTCTTTAGATGAATTTGAGATTTGCATTCTTTTGGCCAAACTGGAAGCTAGCAAACCCCAGTAATTCTCCTGTCTCTGCTTTCATCAGAGCTTAAGTTAGAGGTGTGTCTGTGTGTGTGTGTGTGTGTGAGCATGTGCGCATGTGCATGTGTATGTTTGTATGTGTTTGTATGCATGTGTGTGTACAGGTATGTGGTTGTGGGGGGATCATGTGAAATGCTCAGTTTGTTACGTGACCACTGAGATTTAAACTCCAGCCCTCATGACTGCTCAACAAATACTCCTAACTGCTGGGTCATCTCTCCAGCCCCTTTCCACATTTTAGGACTGGTGTGCTAACATGCCAATGCATGTAGTGGAAGCCTAGCATTGTGGGTGACTGTGTTTGTGAACTCACGGTCTAACCTGGAGCACATGAGTGTATGGAAGAATTTCTCTTCACAGACACAACCTTTCCCTGTATTTTCCTTTCATGAACATTATTGACAGAGACTCCATCGTGTCTCCGGAAGCCCACTTTTCTCCATTGCTGAATGTGAATGTCAACTGAGAAACTATAAGACAGCAGCAGCAGCAACAACAATGACACCTTCCCTTTGAAACAGACAAAAAAAAAAAAAAACAAAAAAAGCGAAAATGTTCCTCTGACCTGCCCACATGAGCTTTTAGGGAGGTGTGCCTTTTTTTTTTGCCAGTCAAAAAGACTGTGATGTAGCTTTTCTCTGCCCCCAGCCTCATGGTCATGGGTGCTGTTGGCGATGACATGGAATTTGTGGCGCACAGGTTACTAAAGGTTGTTAGGAGAAACTTTGTTTGGTGGTAAAGTCTCAGGTCTTCTTTTGTGGAAGTTAAATCAGGGTCTGTTTCCAGCAAAGTGCTTCACTGTTAGCCCCAAGCAAATGCCATTAAGGTAGGAGCTCTCCTTCTGTGTTCTTGTGTCTGAAGCGCACCAGAGCCTTTATGAGGTTTTGTCTAGTGCATTTGCTTATGTTCCTATTCCTTGCACCATTTTGTCTAAGGACCAGGGTGGATACCCCAAATGAGGAGTGAATCAATACAGCATCGGTGCCACCATGAGAACAAGTGTCTGGCTCGGTTTTCAGCCACCATGTACTGACAGGCACAACTCTTGTTTGGGAGTGAAGGGTGTGCTGGCTAGTGTCTGGGAAGAGGGACCGCCAGTGGAGTCCATCAGATTTGCCTGCAGGCAACCTAGCTGGTACTCTCTTGATTAGCAGCAGTTGATTCAAGAGGTGTTACCTCCTGGCAGGTGGGCCTTGGATTCATAAGAAAGGTAGCTGAATGTGATCCTGAAAAGCCACCCAGTAATAGAGCTCTTCCCCGGCCTCTGCTTCAGTCCCTGACTCCACATTCCTACCTTTCTGTCCAAACTTCCCTTCATGATGGACTACAAACTGTGAGAGGAAATAAGCCCTTCCCTTCCTTAGTTGCTTTTGGCCGAGGTATTTTATCACAGCAATAGAAAACAAACTAACACATGCATGAGACTTTGGATTTGATAGTTGTGGAGAATACAGGGGAGAAGGCACAGGCTCCATCTCTATTGTGAGGATTTTACCTGTGGGCTCTTGGCTTTGTCGCTGTAGAGTCATTTACTTTAGAATGAGGTGATTTACATCAATGACAGTCATTCATTTTGCTATGAGCCTGTGACTTAGTCAGGGCTTGGTGGCATTGTCTAGCCTGCTATGGTCTATCTGATGTTTGAGAGTCTCTCCTGGGATGATTAAACAGCGAGGAGTCAGGACTAAAGGACAATCTATTTAACTCTCTCATCTCAAGATCTGCCTAAGTGGTCTCTCCACTGTGATGGCTTTGAACTTTGTACTTTGTATGTGCTAACCCAGGGCTTTCAGAACTATTCCAAAAAAAGCCCAGGGTGGAAGGAGACACAGGTCTGTCTTTCTGGCAAGTTACCAATGTCTACATTCAAGGGGAAGGGAACTGGGCTCCAGCCTAGCACCAAGCTGTCGTGTGTGTTTCACTAACGCTCACACTCTGGGATGAAAATATTACAATGAGAAAAGCGAGCAGTGGAGGCTCAAGTCATTGTCAAAGCCAATCTGGTCATAAGTGGCAGAGTAAAGATTATAACCTACAGTCTTGACTCATGGTAAGAATACCCTCTTGGCTGCCTTTTATATTTCATTTATAGATATAGAAAAAAGAAAGTCAACCAAGGCTCAAGGGAAGGAAAGCCTATTTGTATGTTTTTTTTTTTTAATTTTTTTTGGCAGAGTTAGGTAATCCAAGTCCCACAAGCTCAGTAAATTCCATTACTCAAAGCCTCTAAGCAGGTACAGGAGCAGAGCTGGAAACTGTGAAGCCTACACGCCATTGTTTTTGATGTTCGTGAATGAGAAACACCTTGCACAGTTCACAGACTCCACTGGCACTGAGCCCTCCAGTCATCAAAAATGTCAAGAACCCACAGAGATGGTGGGAAGACATGCCCAGTGGCTTTGACCTTGACTTTAAACAGCCAGAGTGAAATTACCTCTCCTTGTGGCCTAAAATTTTGTTATGCTTGTTTCAATGTATTTTAAATGATTCTGCTAAATGGATTTGGAAACTTAAAATGGATAATCTACCTTAAAAGGAGGAAGTTTGGAGCTGGCTCATGCTCTCAAAGGTTGATAAGGACCCTTGCTCTTTCCACATTTGTGGGCTCTTTGCCACTGGGAACCTGAGGACTCTTGGTTAATAGAGGAAAGTTAAGTTTTTCTTCTTCTTTTTTTTTATAACCAACAGAACCGTTTCTTTCTGCTGATGTGGATAACCACTACAAGTATAGGGTCTCTTTCATTCTGTGGTTGAATGCTGAAGAAAAGTAATTTCTGCTTTCAAAGATGGAAGGCTGAGCACTGTAGGAAAAAAAGACAAAGATGGCCAGAAGGATTGAGAGCACAGTTGGCCTCTGGCTACTGCATTCCTGTCTTTAGGGAAATAAAGTCTGTAAAGGAGAGGCTATTGCTGGAAGGTGTTTATTCTTCATATCTGGCTGGTGAAGTTGCTAAAAACTTTAGAACCAGGTACTCCTGATGAGGCCCATTCTCAAATCAAGTGGTCTATTTATAATTGTTGAATAAACTTGGAGTCTGGGATAAATCTATCAGTTCCCAGAATTGTTATTAAATAATACACACCATGTCTAAATGAACAGTGAGGTTTATAGTAGGTAGGGGTATATGTGTGGGTAATTTTTTTCTATTTAACCATTTTTTAATCTAAATTTTTACAGTTAATGATATTAATACCTTTTGTTCTCCCTTCAATAAAATGCTTTGTGTTCTCTCTCTCTCTCTCTCTCTCTCTCTCTCTCTCTCTCTGGCTCAAAATAGCAGGTATCTTCTTTGACTGCTTCCCTCTTTATTTTTTGATGCAAGGCCTCTCCCTGACTGTGGAACTTGCCAATTCCTGCCAGTCTAAGCAGCCATCTCTCCCCAGGGAGACCCTGTCTCTGACTCCTGATTACAGGTGGCTGCCAAACCTGCAGAGCATACATGGGTTCTGGGATCCAAACTCTAGCCTTTACCTGTGTGGAGTAAGAGCCTTATCCACCCATCCATCCCCACAGCTTTCATATACTCATTTAAGAATAAAGAACCAACAAAGAGGATAGAAACCAGACCCCTCTAATCATAATGGGAAACCACACAATTTAAACCACAAAACCAAAGCTAGCACATTGCTGGGGCCTCTGCTTATTCTAAGTGCAGGACAAATAAATAAGAAGAAAGGTGACTTTACCAACCCAAGCCCATAACAAGATCATTGTACTTCTCATAGGCCAGACCCTGTATTTATGCAAACCTTATAGTGTATTGGAATAGCCCGATTATCTACTCTGTAGGGGATCTGTGGGCATGGTGGTGGCATGGAATGGAGGCACAAAGAAAACGTTAAAGAAGTAAAAAGTTATATTAACCTTTGAAGGTTTACCTTGGTTCCTATGATTTTGGGTGGCCAGCTGTGAATTTACTTGCTCTTTGAGAGGAGAAAAAAAAAAATCTATGAAACCGTTAGAAATCATGAGACTTCAAACTAGACAGAGTAAGCTTTCAAGGGGTTTCTGGTCACAAAGTTGGGGCACACTGGAATCCCCATAAGGGCATCTGTGGTTCTAGCTGGGAGGTCTTCTCATCAGGGACCACCACAGATGGTCGCTGCTAGGGGTCAGACTGAGGTCCTCATGCGTGCCTAACCGTTGAACTACATCCCTGCCCTCAAAGGACGTGTTCTGATGAGCTGGAGGTCAAGGAACAGACATCATCTGGATTTAGATGGTGTTCCATGTCTTTTCCACTCAGCCTTTCCTAGCACACTAGACGTTGGCTGGGCACGTCTCTGTGTAAACCGTTACTCTGACTTCCGGCTCTTCTTTCAACTTCTGATTGCCAGCAGCTCAGTGGGAACAGGGTAGAGAAGGCTAGAAAAGAGACACCAGTCGGTAGACTGTGGAGTTTTGGTGGGGGTTCTCTGCTTCAGCAAATCTGCTGCTCCCCGCAGCCTTTCAGGAGGCTAGTATGTGTCCATCCTCAGTTTGAGAGCTGTGAGCTCAGCGTTTCAGAAAACCCAGGAAAACTGAAGAGTCTTCACATCTTGGGTATCATAGCTCTATTTTGCTTCCCGCGCCGTAGTCATTTGTTTTTCAGAAAGTTCTAGATTTGGTTTCCTGCTCCTCTGATGTCATGAGAAGTGTCTTTCAACACAGCCGTAATTCCCAAGTGGGAGGGTGGGTGGTAAAAGAAATTTTGTATGTTTTCACACAGCAGCTGAGCTATTGGCTTCAATGATCTTCTGAGGGCCCACACCCTGGGATCTTGGAGAAGATCCGGCCTTGCTTTTATTTGTGTGTTTGGTGTGTGTGTGTGTGTGTGTGTGACAAGGTCTCTCTGTATCGGCCATGGCTGCCCTGAAACTCTCTTTGTAGACCAAGTTAATATCGAACTCACAGAGATCCACTTGCCTCTACCTTCTGAGTTCTGGGATTAAAGGAGTGTGCTACCATGCCCTACTACTGCTTTGCTTTTATTGATGCAAAAGAATTGTCCAGATTGATTGGTTTTGCTTTGGCATTCCCACATATGTGTGCCCAGCAGCTTGAATTCTACTCCATTCTGGGTTGGTTTTGCTTTGGCATTCCCACATGTGTGTGCCCAGCAGCTTGAAATTTACTCCATTCTGGGTTCAGTCAGATTGTTAACCAAGGCTAGACATCACAATGTGATAATTCTGTCTGTAGCAGTCTGGAGACTTTCCATACCAACTCCCACACCATACCAGTCCATGTACCAATTCCTTGTCCTGCGTTGTCATCAGCATTTATTATTTGCTTCTTTTTGTGACTGGGGTGAGATGGAGCCTCCATGCTGTATGTTTTGCCATTGGAGGGCAGATGTTCCCAACTTCCTGCCACCATATCTGCTAAATTGTTTGCCTTCAAGTGTTTCACGTATATGAGAAGCCATGTGTCCCTCAAAAGTGTCCCCAGAAACTGCCAGGTAGGGGGACTCAGAGAGGCACAGGGATTTTGTCTTCCCACCTGCTTCAACTGGAGAAATGCCCTTTACACCTTTGATGCGCATGCTCATTTTTAAAGAGGTGGCTGGAAAATGACTTGAGAAGTAAAGTAAGTTTGAGACTCATAGCCATAAGCAACAAGGTTATGGGATGAAGGAGAGGCTTGATCAGGCAACCTGAAAGGACAGTGTAGATATTGCCCAAGGCTACTCAAGTCCTACCAGAGGGACACTGAGGCAGGGCTCCTTCAGACCTCCTGAATCAGTACTTTGGCTGGCATGGTAGAGTTTTATGGATTCTTGCGCAAACAGATTTTAAAGAGAAGGATCTGCTATTCAGTGTATTACATTAACCCTTCCATTTTGGCTATCTCTTTTTCTATTTATGATAGGGTCTCATGTATCCCAGGCTGGTGTGGAATTCACTATGTAGCTGTGAAAGACTTTGAACCTCCAGTGTCTTGGAGTCAAGCCCAGAGTTTCATACATGCTAGGTGAGTATTCTACCAACTGAACTATATAACCCAGCCTCTCTACCCCTGTTTCACTGCTTGCTTGCTTTCATCCTCTTCTAACTGTATATTTGCTTCTGTTTCTCATCTGTTTTCATTTGTGACAAGCAAGCATGCTGACCAGGTTCCGAGACTTGCTGGAACAGCTAAAACATGATTATTAAGAATTTTACCCATGTCAAATAATCTCATAAAAAAGTTCTTGTTCCAAACAGAATTGAATGATGTAGCCCTGTCCTGGGGATTCTGAATTTATCCCACCACTCTTGTTTTAGTTAGAAAAAAGTAAGAGGAACCAGCTAAAGAAATTATATTCCTTGTAAGGCTTCTAATCCTGTAATGTTATTTAAAGGTGCCTTGGATGGGAAAGCACTCGGTCTAATCCCTCTCTTGCTAGCCATGCTGGGTCAGGTTGCTCCTAGCAGGCTCCATTAGGATGCAATGACCATTGCCAGAG
The DNA here is from genome assembly GCF_030254825.1 of Meriones unguiculatus. Lineage (NCBI taxonomy): Eukaryota > Metazoa > Chordata > Mammalia > Rodentia > Muridae > Meriones > Meriones unguiculatus. The sequence continues at coordinate 176,994,222 of NC_083349.1, forward strand.
TCACAGACATGAGGGAATCCTGCCTACCTTGATGGCTTGATGGAGGAACTAGCTAGCTAGATGGTCACAATTTTATCTCTGGTTTTTTTTTTCTTCTTCTAAGTATTTAATGCTAAGTGGCAATTTAATGGAAAGGGCTTTTCTAAATTTTACATTTAGCCTGTGGCAAGGAATCCAGCATCAAGATGGATAGATCTTCTCACGATGACAAGAATGAAGAATGCCCTTTCTTGCAGTATTTTCCCATCACCTCCTGGCCTCCCTACAAGGCTGATGTCATCCTTGGCTCCAGCCTCCTTTTTCATTTTTCTAATCCCATTAGGTTCTCTTTCTTCCCGTTATGTCCCTGTCAAGGGACTGACTAACAACCAGGAGGCAGATTTCTGTGGTCATGCCAGCACTGAACTCCCCGCGGGCGTCAGAGAGAAGACTGAGTGTCACCAGGGCTTGGTACTAGTGAGGCACTCTCCTGGGTTATTTTGCATAAAACATCTGCTTGGTCAGGGAGGCTGTATATGTCTGAATGTTTGTGATGGCTTTTAAATTCTATAAGATCTGTGTGGCTTAACCCTAACCTTTTTTCAATCTCTTGATTAAATGTATACTCCGCTTTAAGGAAACCAGCAGAATTTTGCCCTCATTCCCATTGTTGATTTGAAGTCTTTGCTAGTGTATCTGATGTGTTTGGGAATTTTCTTAACAAATGATACACAGTAAAACCACTCAGATTTGACCTGCAAGTACCCAGATTTCTGGGGGCAAAACTGAAACAGTCTGGCCAGTAACCATTGTGCTCCCCCACCAGCAAAGCTTCCCAGAACCAACAGTCTGTGGCAGCGATTCTATTTTTTTTTCTGTGTCAGCTTTACTGTTATATGGATATAACTTAATCAGATGCCACATTTAATCTTTCCATGCAAACTAAGTTGAATGCTTACAAAATTATGTGAGGAAACCAAGCCACTAGAAACTGGCTTTTGAATTAAGAATGTTAAAAACACCTTTACTCTTCACGCTAATTACATATATTTACGTGTGTATGGGTTTTGGGGGGTGGTAGTGGGAGGCATGCACTTGTAGATACTATAGCATGCTTGTGGAAGGCAGAGGACAACTTGCAGGCATAGGTTCTCTCCTTCCACCAAGTGGGATCCAGAGATCAAACACTGGCTGTTATTCTTGGTGGTGAGGTGTTGAACCAACTTGCAAACTTCTCCCGATCAACAAACAAGCACAGATAAACAAACGCTCCTTCTTTAAAAGTAATAGAACTATTCTAAGCACCTAGAATGCTTCTAGGAACTTTCCATAGTTTCTTCAGGACAACAGTCTTAAACAGGACTGTAGCAAAATGCTGCTCATCATTATGCTGTGTTAAAGGGATGTGGTTTACCAAAGCAGACATGAAGAATGAAGGGCATTTCAATATGGGAAAACTGTATAAGCAAGGGCACAGAAAAGTCTCTGTGTGGGAGTGTGTGTGTAAAAGTAAACTTGGATTTGACAGGTCATGAAACTGCATTGAGAAATACTGAATAATAAGAGGAAAGCCTATGTCATTTTGCTTTGGTTTTCTACTACAATATAAAGGCCTGGAGCACCAGTGTGGAGGCTGGTGAATTATCACCAGGTGAGTAGATCTGTTCCTGCAGCACCCAGGAGGAGAAGGGAAATGTTCTAGGAACTCCAGTTGTCACTCCTCCAGCCCTGACCAGTCAATCTCTCTCCTGTGGGATATGCCAGCCTGAATCTTGGCATGGATTATCTCTGCCTGTTTGTGTCCATCGTGTAAATGGAATCTTACAGAAAGCATCTTTTTGTGTTGGTTGTTGTACTCAGTTTTTTTTTTTTTTTCCTGAGTTCATGTTGCTGCACATAGACATGATTTCTTCACACTTGTTTGCACTGCCTAGATGAGGACCTCACCATGTCTTTATGCATTTCCCTTTTAGGGTGAGCACTTTGACTGTTACAAGGAAAGCTGACCCACTGGCTTTTCTTATTTTGTGCTTTGTTGAGTATGTGCGTAGGTGACCCAAGGATACACTTCTGGATGTGGGGTGTGTGCATGGATCAATGTTTCCTGATGGAAGAGTGAAAGTTCATTCCATCAGAACGTTTCAATAGCCTAGTTACTCCAGTACTACATTCCATATGGCCCGTGTGTTTAATGTGGCCTTTCCGGTGGGGTGCACAGTCAGGATTCATCGTGCTTTTTCCTGTTTTTAACTGATGCACAGGCACAGCATCAGATTTAGGGAACAGCTGTGACGTCTGATGCATTGATATACTGTGTCAAGAGCATGCTTCGCTTTTCACATTGGTTTTACCTGTGATGAATAAAGTTGTGTGTGCTTTTGTACATTTACTGCCATGTTCCTTCATTTGGATTTATTTAATTTTGTTTCACATGTATAGTTGTTTTTTTTTTTTTGTTGTTGTTGTTGCTGTTGTTTTGTTTTGTTTCTTGCCTGAATGGATGTCTGTGTACCATATGCATGCCTGTTGCTGCAGAGGCCAGAGAAACACTGGATCTACTAAGAAGGAAGTTCTAGATAATTGTACATCACCATAATAGCGCTAGGAACAGAATCTGGGCTTTCTGGAAGAGCAGCTGGTCCTTTTTGCCACTGAGTCAAACCCCTGGAAGAGCAGCTGGTGCTCCAAAACACTGAGTCATTTCACCAGCTCCTAAACCTCCTTTACTTAAATTTAAACTATCTATTTTAGTTTTTTTTTTTTTTTTGGTCTATTTTTGATATGAGAGCCAAATTATTTTTTCAAATAGAAAAATTTTAATTTAATTTATCATGTTTTCCTTTATGGCTCCTGTATTAAATCTTATCCTATTCCATTGTCATAAACATCTCATGACTTCTTATGTTTACCTTGTCTTCTAAAACTATATTGAGGGGAAAATGCATAATGAGGGTTTTAATGGATTAAGTTCTATCATCTGGGATGGATTTGAGGAGACAGAGAATGGTCAGGAAGATGTAGCATCCACATAAATATCAAGGAGAAATTCAACCCAAACTAGAGATGTACAATAAAGAGGAAAAGAAAAAGAAAAAAAAAATTGTAGGAGAAGGAGGAGGAGGAGGAAGGGAGGAAAAACAAAGGCTGTAGCAGATGTGAGACACATACTGTTGTCTGATTGAATGAGAGAAGACCGACTAACAGAGGTATGGTGTAACCTTGAGACTTGCTTGGGTTTTGAGACAGTGTAAACATTTTATTGCAGGACCTAGCCTTCAGACAGACATTTTCTTTTTAGGCTACTGTGGCTTCCGTTAAAGATACCAAATGAAGAATGTGCTGTGTGCAGAGAATGGAACAGATGGGAATAGCCTCCTGTAAAAGAGCAGATAAGCCTGGAGTGTGGAAAGGTTGCAGAAGTCTGCTGGGGGTCGAGCAGTGTTGTGGGTCTTTCTCTGAGCACTGTTGGAAGTGGTCCCTGCCTACAATTTATTCTGATGAGTAGGTGTAGTGCTGAGACAAGATTTAACCAATAATTGTTTGCAGCTCCCTGACAGCTCTTGTGACTTCTCATCTGCACTGGAGCTGACTCCTGGAGGTCATTCACAGCTGTGAAACGACATCTGTCTAATGCCAGGAAGTGGCAACTCACCGAGCTTATCTTTCCAAAGTAGTAATTGATAAATACCACTACACCCCTCTTTTCTGTCACTCTCCCCTGAGACAGAGTTGTCATATTTGAATTGCTTATACTTTGGCACTCTCTAGTTGTACAGATGTCAACATACTAACATCACAAAAGGGAAGGTCTGTATAAATGTTTTAGGGAATGCTACTTGGAATTTAGATTTTTGGGTTGCTCCTTCATTTTCCCTGTGTTCCAGCCAAAGCTCTGTCTGAGTGGAGTAAACAGTGGTTGGCTTAGGATCGACAGATGATGCAAAAGCATTGGCAGGTGATGTAAAAGCGTTCTAGCCCAGGATGCTGTGACAGATTAAATGAAGACATTGTAGATTCTGCTGTGTCTTATTCAAAGCAAATGAAAGAAATGAAAAGCATGAGATCCCTTGGGATTCTGATTTGTTCAAAGTTCCTAGCATCACACTCGAGTTTTGATTCCAGTTGTTATGTGCCTGTCTGTTTCCTTCATTCCTCATCTCTCCTCACAGGACTGAAGAGAGCTGATGTCCATTTGTTGACCCCAGTCAGCTGCAGATGGAGCTCTATTCGAAACCCCAGTCCTTTGCTCCGTGTTACCTTCTAAGGCATCACATCTGTATTTTAGCCTTCTGGAGACATGGGTCTTTGTTTTATTCTTTACAGTTCTCAAATATCTTAGTGTGAGGCCTTGGACACAGAAAATACTCAAATACTCTTCAATAATAAATGTCTGATGAAGGCATGGAGAGATGAGGGTTTAGTTTAAGAGTACTTGTTGCTCAATCAGGAGGACCAGAGTTCAGATTCCATCATCCTTGACTGGTGGTTCACAGACACCTGGAACTCTGGCTCCAAGGGATCTGATACTCTCTTCTGGCCTCTTCCACCTTGGGCAACCACACACATAAGTGTGTATACATTCTTTCACATATACACAGAAACATGCACATACACGTATGCATGGATACATACAAACATACATACACTAAATAGAAATGGTTAGTGACAGTAGGATAATGGGATTGAGAAATGTAGACAAGGATTTTTTTTTAATCCTCCAAGAAACAAACAGATAAAACCTGTCACTACCTGACTTGAGTTCTGTCAATATACACAAATTGAAAACGGATTTATTAATTTTTTGTTTTAACTTTCTGTATTAGCAACAGATACTAAAATAAACTCTTCCTGTTAATGACTTAGAAGTTTTACTGAGCCCTTCAGTTTCAGGGGCTGAGCTATTGGCCCAAAGCTTGTGCCCATTGTTCCACACCTCCTGCTGGCCTCTCCTTCCTACACCATGTACTAATAAACAGGTGCTGGACAGAAAAGATAGGGTGCTTGCTCTCACATGCTCCCTGGTTGGTTGTACTATAGAAGAGAGTGGGCTAAAGTGGTTACCCTACTTTAAAGAACCTCAGGTAGACGCTTCGAAGGATACTGGAATAATGAAATCCCTTCCACTTCTCTGGCCCCAGCTTTTCTCTCAGATGACTTTCTCTCTCTACATCAATCTGGAAGTATGGAGTGGGAGGCCTTCACAGTTCTTCAGGGAGATGATCCTTCTGCAATGATATTAAATCAGTGGCTACAGACAAGAGGAAAAGCTCTCCAGAAACTCTAGCCTGTTCCTTTCCAGTTGCAAATCTCACAAGTGTGGAAATCTTACTAGGAGAAAGCCATCCGGGGCAGCTGCTTTGAAAGGAGCATCAATTAATCATCAGGCACAAATAGGGTGCTTGGCCTCAACAGTATGGCTACACAGAGGGCTGTCATTAAGACTAGAGGCTGAGGCTCAGTCCGTGAGGTGCTTGCTGCTCAAGTATGAAGACTTTAAGCTTAGATACCCAGTACGTGCACACAAATTCAGTGTGTGGCGTGCATTGTAAGGCCAGTGCTGGGGAGGAGAGACAGGTCGACAGACACTTGAGCTCACTGGCTAGCTCATCTAGCTAACTGATAATTTCCAATATCAGTGGGAGACCGTGGTGGTTTGGATAGAAAGGACTCCCATAGACTCACGTGTTTGAATGCTTGGCTCATAGGGAGTGGCACTATTAGGAGGCGTGGCCTTGTTGGAGGAAGTGCGCCACTGTGGGGGTGGGCTTTGAGGTCTCCTAGGCTCAAGCTACGTCCAGTGTGGCACACAGTCTCCTGCTGCTACCTGGGAATCATGATGTAGAACTCTCAGTTCCTCCAGCACCCAGTCTGTCTGCATGCTGCCATGCTTCCTGACACAGCGGTAATGGACTAAACCTCTGGAACTGTAAGCCAGCCCCAAATTAAAAGTTTTTCTTTATAAGGAAACATGCCTTGGTCATGGTGTCTCTTCACAGCAGTAAAACCCTAACTAAGACAGAGGCCCTGTCTCAAAACTAAAGTGGAGAGTGATAGAGGATGACACCTAACACTGAACCCTGGCTTCCAATGGACATATCCACATGGAACATACATGTGCACACACACGTACACAAACAGGCAACCTACAGGCACACATGCAAAACCAGAAATGGAACATCTAATGAACTACAGGAATAAAGAGCTTTCAACTTGATTTTCCTGCTCATTGGAAGTGGAATTGAGAGGAGGGAAAAATAAACGCTAAAACTCATCAGTTAGTGTTGTTTGTTTGAAGGCAGAGTCTTGCTATGCTGCCCTGACTGGCCTGAAGTCTCTCTGAGTGCAGGCATGACATGCACACACCACCTCACCCAGAGTTAGTCATATTATATGAAGAAAACACCCACCATTCGATTCTGATTTAGGTAACTGTGCATTTTAGGCTCTGCTGCTTGTGGCATCTAATCCTAGTATCCATTCCCGGTGAGGAAGCTTGCCATTGAAAGAACTCAGCTCATTCCAACATAGGAAAAAACAAGCAGAAGAAAGACTAAAAATAAGGGAGCTATTGGGGAAACAGTGTCAAAATTCTGGACTAGAAGGAAGAGATCTCAGAGCAGGAAGCTCCCAGGAAGCCAAGGACTGGAGTCAGAGGTACACAGTTGCCAAGTTCTGTCTCTGTCTTTATTCTCTACTTCCTGTTTCTCTTTGTTTTCTTTCTCCCTCTCTCCCTCTCTTCCTTTGTGTTTTACTAACTGCCTAGGAAGTTTTCTTTTAAAAAACATTAATTTTAAAGTTTGTGTCTGTCTGTCTGTCTGTGTATGAGTACATAAAGATGAGTGCAGTGTTCATGGAGTGGCCAGAGCCTACTGGTGGAGTGACAGGTGGCTATGAGCCTACTGACCTGGTCCTCTGCAAGAGTAGCATGTGCTCTTAAGTACTGAACTGTCTCACCGGCCCCTGCTGGGTGACAAATTAACCTTCACCTGTCCACCTGTAATAACCATCACCCAATCCCATCTCTGTAAACTCTATTTCACACTTGCCCTGTCCCAAAGGCTTCTTTCCATCTCATACTGTATCTCTTAGTTCATATCCAAGTCTCCTCAGGGTCTCACCATAACTCAAAAGCCCAAGTTTAAATCCTCTTTTGAGACACAAGGCATACTCTATGCTGTGTGCTCCTGTAAAATCAAAAAGAAAATTACATATCTCCAATATACAATGATAATTGTGATGAAACAAAGTTAGGATAAAAAGCCCAATAATACAAAAATATGTGAAGAGACTTTCTAATGTCTTTTTCTCAGTGTTTTTAGTGACTTATTTTGAGTGGCTTTGAATCTATATATTATTATACTTTGGACACTACTGGTCTGCAAGATAAAATTCAAAGCTCATTGAAGATTACTGTGGAAGGACAATTTACATTTTAAAAATTATCTATGGAAAGGAATTGTTGCATAACTTTTCTCTTACAGTTCAAAGACTAAGTAAGAAACAGTATTCATGTTCTTATTTTTTTTTTTTTTTGCATTTATGTGTGTGTATGCCCATGTACATGTGGGCTCCCTTGGAAGCCAGAAGAGGGCATCAGATAGAGCTGGAGTTACAGGTGGTTGTGAAGTTCTCATGTCGGCATGAGAACTGGGATCCAAACTCCAGTCTTCTGCAAGAGCAGTTTGGCTTCTAACCCCTTAGCTGAGTTTCCAACCCCCTGCTCACGTTCTTAAATCCTTCACGTCCTACATTATATTTTATATAATACATTATATACATTGTATTTTATAAGAATTATATTTTGTGAAGCATCATTTCCCAAGCTAAATTTATGGGGAGAGTACTTACAAGTGATCTTTTTGTCTGTCTGTCTGCCTGCCAGTTTCTCTGCTTCTCATCTATGTCTGTCTGTCTGTCTCTCCCTTCTGTCTCTCTGTCTCTGTCTGCCTCTCTCTCCCCCTCCCCACTCTCTCTGTGTGTATGTGTGTGTGTGTGCCCTACCAGAGAGTTCAGCAAGGGACCTTTTTGCACCTGGACAAACATTCCTTCTAGCACCTTTCTACAATTCTGTTAATTGCTCTCAGTCCTCTTTGCTCTTGAAGGGAAGATGGAAGGTTGCGTTTCTTACTCAACTCTGCTCCTCAGACTATCTTAATTAGAGTTGTTGGGAGACCTTCATCATAACTGAAATCTCTGAAGTAAAAGCTTTCCTTCTTCTTCCTCCCAAGTCAACAACTTGACCTTCATGATTGATCTCGGCATTCTTCAACTCTTCAACCCATACACACATTTCAGTCTGCCTATACTTTCTTTAAAAAGTTTAATAAGCTGGAGAACGGGGTTTAGCTTTAGCAGGAAGACAATGCCTGCTCATTTACGGTACCTCTCCAGAAGGACAGGCTTGATAACGTGAACTCCGCAGATTCCTGGCAGAGCACCTTTCAGCCAAAGCAGAAGCTTAATGAATCTAACCAATTGGAAGATCCCTTAAGGATGATGGCTAACATCTGTTTGTGATCTGACTTATAGTAAGATTATGCAAACAAGCTGTATCTGGTCCCAAGCAGCCTTAATCTTCATTCCCTCTCTCCTTGCAGTTTTGTCTTCCGTTCTGCCAGCACACTCCCTGATAAATCTCCTGTTTAGTGGATGATCTAGATTTCCAGCGCTGAGGCATTTACAGTGTCAACTGCCTTGCCCCTAGCTGCAGTAACTACAATTGCTCATTTGCTCTTAGCGTTGGGCACAGAAGTAAGGAGGACAGTCTTGGGGGAACCCTGAAATCCAGGGAATTCCTCAGACTCCCTTCACTACGAAACAAGCATCCTCATTTTCTGTTGCAACCAGGTTAAATTGCCACTGATCGTATAGCTGTTCCCTTCATCCACCTTTGACCTACACGATGGGGCATAAAGATGCTTAGTTCCTGCTCTCCGTTAGGTAAAGCAGTCCTGGCGGAAGAATTCCCTCCTAGTTCTGTGCCAAAACCATCATCTGGTTCTTGGCTTTTTTTTTTTTTGGTTGGGAGACTTTTAATGACAGCTTCTATTACTTGAGGGTTTATAGGTCTATTTAAGTTGTTTACCTGATCTTGATTTAACTTTGGTAAGCCATATCTATCAAGAACATTTTCCATTTCATTTAGATTTTCTAATTTTGTGGGGTACAGGTTTTTGAAGTAAGACTCAACGATTCTTCGGATTTTTCGTTATTGTTATGTTTGTCCTTTCATTTCTGATTTTGTTGATTTGGATAGTATCTTTCTGTCTTTTAGTTAGTTTTGCTAAAGGTTTGTCTATCTTGTTGATTTTCTCAAGGAACTAGCTCTTGGTTTTGTTCATTCTTTGTATTGTTCTCTATGTTTCTAAGTTACTGATTTCAGCCCTGAGTTTAGGTATTTCCTGCCATCTACTCCTGTTGGGTGTGTTTGCTTCTTTTTGTTCTAAGGCTTTCAGGTGTGCTGTTAAGTTGCTAATATGGGATCACTCCAATTTCTTTACGAAGGCACTTAGTGCTATGAATTTCCTCTTAGCACTGCTTTCACTCTGTCCTGTAAGTTTGGATATGTTATACCTTCATTTCCATTGAATTCTAAAAGGTCTTTAATTTCTTTTTTTAATTCTTCTTGATCCATTGGTCACTTAGTAGAGAGTTGTTCAGTTTCCATGAGTTTGTAGGTACTTGCTCAACTAAGTTCATAGCAGCTTTATTTGTAACAGCCAGAAACTGTAAACAACCTAGATGTCCTTCAACAGAAGAATGGCTAAAGAAACTGTGGTACAATTATGCAATGGAATACTACTCAGCTATTGAAAACAAGGACAACATGAAATTTCCATGCAAATGGATGGAAATAGAAAAGATTCTCCCGAGTGAAATAACTCAGACCCAGAAAGACAAACATGGTATGCATATAATAGTCGCTTATAAGTGGATTTTAGCCATAAAGTGCAGGGTGACCATAGTACAATTCATAGACCCAAAGAAGCTAAGTGAGAAGGAGGACACAGGGAGGATACTTGAATATCATTAAGAAGGGGAAATAGAATAGACCTCTGGGGTGGATGAAGGGAGGGAATTGGGTGGGAGAGGGGGAACAGGGAGGATCAAGTGTAGGGAGGATGGGGTGAGGGAGCATGACGTGGGGTGGTGTTTCTGGGACAAGCTAGAAATTTAAGACAATGGAAACTCCCAGGAATCTATGAGGGTGACCCTAGCTAAGATTCCTAGCAATGGAGGATATGGAACATGAACTGGTCATGTCCTGTAAACAGGCAAGACTTCCGATGGAGGGATGGGGCTACCAACCCAGCCACAAAACCTTCGACCGACAATTTTTCCTGCCTCTAAGAGAATTAGGGCTAAAAAGGGAGCAGAGAGTGAGGGAGTGGCCAGCCAGTGACTAGCCCAACTTGAGTCCAATGCCAAGAGACAAAGCCCACCTCCGACACTATTAATAATATTCTGCTATACTTCCAGATAGGAGGCTAGCATAACTGTCACCTGAGTGGCTTCACCGAGCAGCTGACGAAAACAGATGCAGAGACCCACAGCCAAACATTAGGTGGAGCTAAGGGAATCATATGAAAGATTGGAAGGAAGGATTGAAAGAGCCAGAGAGGTCAAGGACAACTCAAGAAAACTTACAGAATCAACTCACCTGGCTAATCGGGGCTCACAGCGACTGAACACCAACCAGAGGGCATCCATGAAATGGACCTAGGCCCCACACACATATATAACAGATGTACAGCTTGGTCCTCACAGATGTACAGCTTGGGACCTTTAACAGCAGGAGTGAAAGCTGTTTCTGATGTCGTTGCCTGCCTTTACATCCCTTTCTCCTAACTGGATGGCCTTGTCTAGCCTCAAAAGGAGAAGACGCACCCAGTCCTGCTACAACTTGATAGACCAAGGCAGGCTTATGTCTGTGGGAGGACTCCCCTTCTCTGAGGAGAAAGCGAGGGGGGCATAGGAGAAGGGGAGGTGTGAGGGAGGGACTGGGAGGAGAAGAGGGAGGGACTGGGAGGAGAGGAGGGAGGGGAAGTTCTGATTGGGATGTAAAGTGAATAAATAAATTAATCAATGGAAAAAAACTTCCCTCCCAGGAGTTAGGACTTCTAGTTAGGCATCAGCATGCTCCCTTGTCTGCCCCTTTCTTTCTCCCTCCTTCTTTCCCTTCCTCCCACTTTCTTCCTTCCTTCCTTTCTTTCTTCCTTCCTTCCTTCCTTCCTTCCTTCCTTCCTTCTTCAATTTAAATAAAAAATATATTGCAAACATGTTATTTGCTATAGTCATTGAAGGAGGAAGCTATTATTTACAGTGCGATGAGGTGCTAACTAAACCTCATCTCCAGGTTTCTAGATTTCTAGTTGAATTTTTTTATTTTTATACATCATAGCAGCATTTCTATAGCGCTATTACAAGGAGTTAGGTCTGAGTACATTTGTAAAGGATGGGAAAGTGTGAAACCCTTGTCCTCAGCAAGTGTGCCAGGATGTAGTTTGATATCTTTGGTCACTCTTAGCTGAGGGAGGGGCTTCAATCGGGATATATAATGAATAAATTGTGAAAAAAATCCACTTAAATCTCTTAAAAAATAAAGAAAGAAATACACAGTGGATTTAAAGTGACCGTGGTAGCCCCACCAGGATATAACTAAAGGTTTTTCTGATTTCTTTTATCCCCTTTTATTTAAAATTGATGTTTTTCATCTTTGCACAATATGTACTGTTTTCAGTTTCCTTTCCTAGTTCCTTCCTACCCTCCCTTCCATCTGGATCTTCTCCCTTTCTGTCTCTCATTGGAAAACAAGCAGGCTTCTAGGGGATAATAACAAAACAAAGCATAATACGATAAAACAAAAACTAGCACATCTGAACAGGACAAAACAAAGAGAAGGATAAGAGTCCAAGAAAAGGCACAAGATATGGACACAGAGACCCATTTGTTTGTACACTCAGGAATCCTATAAAAACACTAAACTGGAAGCCATCCTCTAGAAATTGTAGGATAAAAAAAATATATAGAATATATAAAAATAAATAGATATTATATAAATAAATAAATAGTAAGATTATGAAAAAAAGCTGTGACATGATACTATGGGGCAAAGAAATCCCAATGATGCCTTTTAGTTCATTTTCTGTTGACCACCTGCTCCTGGGCATGTGGCCTACCCTTACGGGTAGTTTGTTTCTTTAGTGAGACTTCCTTGGACGAAACAAAATTTTCCTTTTCAGGCATTATCAATTATGATAGCTTCTGGATTAAGGAGTCCATTTCATCTTTCAGCTCTAGCACCCTGTCAGCTGCAGAGCCATGCAGGCCTTGTGCATGCTGCCTCAGTCTCTACGGGTTCACAGGAGCTTTGCTAATGTTGGTTTAGAGGGCTTTGGTTTTGTGTGTGTGTGTGTGTGTGTGTGTGTGTGTGTGTCCTCCATCCCCTCTGACTCTTATACTCTTTCCTCCTCCTTTTTTAAGAGTTCCCTGAGCCCTGAAGAGAGGGATTTGATGGAGACATCCATCCCATTTAGGAGCGAGTATTCCAAGGTCTCTCACTCTGCATAATGTCTGGCTACGGGTGTCTGTCATTGTTCCCATCTCCTGCAGGAGGATGCTTCTCTGGTGATAGCTGAGTAAGACACTGATCTGTGGATATAGAAGAATTTCATACCATATTCCTTTGGCAGAACAGTAGTATTTACCCTGGGTCCCAGGGCTATTTGGTCTCAGGTTCTTGTTCACACTGTCAGGGATGGGTATTTTGTAACCACTAGGGGCTTAGCACCATTTTCATTGTGTCCCATCAGTTTGGACACGTTTATTCATTTTCATCCAATTCTAGAAAGTCTTGAATTTCTCTCCTGATCTCTTTCTCTTTTGGTACTGAGTTGCTCACTTTCCATGTATACACGGTGTTTCATTTTCTCGAATCGGTTGAGATTTGCTTTGTGTATGACCTGTGGTCCGTGTTTGAAGAGTTTTATGCGATGCAGAGAAGAAGGCGTATTCTTTTGTGTTTGGATGAAGTGTTCTGTAGATATGTTGGGTTCATTTGGTTTATAGCATCTATTAGCTCTGGCACCTCTCTGTTTATTTTCTGTCTGGATGGCCTGTCGGCAGGAGTGGAGTACTAAAGCCTCCCACCATCAGTGTGTGAGGGTTAATATGTGATGTAAGTTGTAGTAATGTTTCTCTTCTCAACTTGCGTGCCCTTGTGTGTGCTGCATCGATATTAGGATTCCCAGTGCCCTTTCAGTGGCCTTTTCCCTTGACGAGTATGGAGTATCTTTCCCTATCTCTTCTGATTAGTTTCGGCTGGAACTCTATTTTGTCAGATTTTGAAATGGCTACACCAGCTTGCTTCATAGGTTCATATGCTTGAGATGTCTTTTTTCACCCTTTCACCCTGAGTTGATGTCTATTCTTGACATTGTTAAGGTGTTTTTCTTGGATGCAGCAGAGCGATGGGTTCAGTTTTCTCATCCATTCTGTTAGTCTGTGTCTTTTTATTGGGGAATTGAGAGCATTGAAAGATATCAATGAGCAGTGTTTGTTGATTCTTGTTATTCTGTTATTGTTGTTGTGGTGGTGGTGATGATGGCCGATGGTGGTGGTGGTGGTATGTGTGTTTCTCCCCTTTGATGTGCTGGTTGGGATTATTTATTTCTTGTGTTTTACTAGTTATGATTAGCCAATTTAGGTTGGACTTTCTCTTTTAACATCTTCTGTATGGATGGATTTGTAGACAGATATTGCTTAAATTTGGATTTTACCATGGAAAGTCTTAATTTCTCCATCTATTGTATAGAATGTTTCCTTAGAGACTGTAGTCTGGGCTGGTATTTGTGATCTTGTAGAGTCTGTAGAAACATCTGGCTTTCAGAATCTCCAGTGAGAAGTCAGGTGTTATTCTCCTAGGTCTGCTTTTATATGTTACTTTTCTTTCTTTCTTGCAGCTTTTAATATTCTTTCTTCGTTCTTTACATTTAGTGTTTTGATTATTATGTGCTAAGGGGCATTTCTTTTTAGGTCCAGTCTATTTGGTGTTCTGTGTGCTTCTTGTACTTTTCTAGGTATCCCTTTCTTTATTTCAGGGAAATTTTCTTCTATGATTCCGTTGAAAATATTTTTTTGTGTCCCGATACTCTAGTATAGTCTTTAAGGATGAGCCCTCTGATAGATGATCCAATCCTAAGTGGTCAACTCTAAACACATATACATACAAGCAACACTAAATGGACTCAACAGGTTGCATTTATAAGTATATAAATGTATAGCTGTGTTAATGTACATGTAACAATAATAATTAAAGATAAATTTGAGAGGAAGTAGGGACACTTCCTCTCAAGGACTGAAGAAGGGAAAGTGTGGGTGGAAATGATATAAATACAGTATCTAGGTATGAATTTTCTCAAGAAATAAAGATAAAAATGACAAAGAGACAATGGAGTTTCAACATGTCCTACAGGATGACTATTGGAAGATGGTCCTTGGGACCAATGAATGTGAGGCTAGAGGCTAGAGGGGCTACGGATTCTCCCTACCAATTATGTACTCCTTGCCTTCAACCTGGTGGTTCTAATTTCAAGCTCGTGATCTCCAGAGCTGTGAGGGAAGACACTTATATTTGTTTAATGTGAAAGTTTCTCTTTTCTTAAGGTAGCCACGAGAAGTTAACATATGTAAACATTCCAGTGTTGTTCCTTCTGGCAGGCAAGTTGCCACTTATCAGGATGGACCTGCTGTATGTCCATGTATCTGTCTGTCTGTCTTCTTTGTGCAAATAGGCATATACCTATTGTAAATCACTTATCTGTTAACCTATTAGTTAACTCTAATCTTAAATTTATTATCTATGTATCTATCTATGTATGTATCTATCTATCACCCATCTATCTATCTACCTACCCACTTACCTATCATCTATTATATCAATGTATGTCAAACTTTTCTCTAGATGAATCCATGAGTCCAGTGCATTGTTTAAAATGATGATCTCTGGGAGAATTTGTCTGTGTCCACTGTCCTCTAGTGCAACTTCTCAGTGAGTCTGTAATGTTACCTGTTGGGTTTTGCTTGAAGCAAGTGTTGTATATTGGAAGTTTTCCAAACCAGGCTTCTACTATTTTTTTTTTAATGTTTCTTAGGTGTAAATGAAGAAGAAAATAACAAAGGAATGTGTTTGCTCACTGCTGGAGGTGCCCAGGCTGATGCATGCTTTGAATTACATAGGAACTGCTCTGTTGGCCACCCAGTCTTGTGAAACAATGTGTTACAGAGTCCCCCCTTCCTTATGAGCAGCCCTGCTTACATGGTCACTCAGTACCCATGTTCATACATTAATCCACAAACTTTGGTACAACAGAGAACAGTTTTGTGCTGTAAAAGGCATGTCGCCAAAGACTGTGCTGAGTCTCCTAGTGGATCTCAGGTGGGGGCAAGTCTGCTACATTTCCATCCATCTCTGATGCTACTGAACCCAGGCCAGAATGGTCAGACAGTGAGAACTGGAGCCTGGACTCAAATGTTTGTGACTCCAGAGAGCATAAACATTTTTATATGCATATATATATACACACGCGCGTGTGTGTGTGTGTGTGTGTGTGTGTGTGTACAATCAGCATATGCCAATGATTGTTTTCCATACCACTGCTTTATTGGCAGGCTGGCGAGTGACAGCTATCCCCAAACCAGGTCTGTCTTTTCTACAAAAACAAATGAAGAGGAAATGGCTCCATGGCAAAGCTCAGCCAAGTGCCCTAGAGGGTCAGTAGCCTTGACTCCAAGGCCACAGGTACAAGGAGGCTGCAAAGGAGGAGAGGGAAAGTTTAGTTCTTCAGGGGTAAGGTGCTGGCGAGGTGCCTTTTGAAAAAACTGGAAGCCCCATGGCTATTCCTTGCCTGGGATGTCAGGAAACTGTCACTAGAGGAGCCAGGAGTGTGAGGCTTGGGGGCAGGAGTAGGAGCTTAAGAGGGAGCAACTCAGAGGATTTCTGAAGTTCAAGGCCACTCTGGGCTTCATGGTGAGACCCAGAAACCCCTTGTTTCCACCCAACCTTCAAGCAGTCAGGGCCACCATTACAGCCATATCTGCAGCCACACACTTGCCTACTTGTCTTCATATACTCTATACACAAAGAGGGAGGGCTGTCATAGTTCTGGATCCACACACTGGAGCCATGGAATATTTCTGGATTGGTACCCAGGTGGGGGCTGCTGAGGTGGTGTACCCTTGACATTGCTCCTTGCCCATTGCCTAACAGGCATCTACCCAATTGCTGTGCACACCCAGTGGCTGTGACAGGTACATGATGGGTGTCTGAAATCCTTTAGGCACATGGTACGGTGATGACCCTGGTGTTTTTGAGCATGGTCTGTTTTCACATCACAAGACCTCCCACGCTGCAGACTAGGCAAGTGAACTGGGTCTCCAGAATGCCTGCCATCTTCTTCAGGGGAAGGGGCTGCTTCCTTTGTTTTATGGCTGCAGGGGGATGAGATCTACATGAGCCCTTCCTTATCCCCAGGGCTGATTCAGCTGGAAGTCACTCAAAAATTTTATGTGTGTGTGTGTGTGTGTGTGTGTGTGTGTGTATGTGCATGCTCACATACATCATATACATACACACATCATAGACATCAACATACAGCATATACATATGCATAGACACATGCCTATATCTAAATCCATACACATTTCAACTTCATGGCTGTAATTCCCCTGGTGGACAGACCTACCGAGCTTTCAGAAAATGGCAGTGACTCCTTAACAACTACATTCTTCTTTCCTTAATTGCAGAGTGTGCTCTGGACACCTTGGGAAGATGGACTCTGACATCTTATATCCAGTGCACTTCATGATAAGGAAGAAATATTTACAGAGAGGACAGTGAGACACAGTGGGCTTTGCTGAGCCAGGAAAAAGTGGTGGGAAGCCTTTGACCTCTTTGCCCAGGGTTATTCGGCTCAGAGGATGAACAGTAAATCACCTGGAGAGGAAAGTGGTACAGGTCAGACTGGAGCAGAGATCCAATCATCGGTTAAAGCAAGGTTATCTGGGTTGACTTGGGTGCTGCCTTAGTAATCAATAAATGCACAGAACATTTCCCCCTGCTTTTCTTGCCTATTAATTTGGCTATGGTGATAGAGAACACAGCAAAGAGCCTAAGGCGTAAATCTGTGAAAATCACACACACTTCCATTTCCCCTAAGAATGTAGTCCTGTTTTTTTTCCCCCCCTCCTACCGTCTTTAATGAGGACAAAGCACCTTGGGTTTTTGTTGTTGTTTTGTGAGCTCTGTGTGCAGAAGCGGTGGCCCAGCCCCCTGCTGTGACTGAACTCCCCTCTTTGCTTCTATTCCCATTCTGTCTCTTCTGTCAGGCCTCCCCTCCAGAATCTGCAAAATATCAGGGGGCAAGCCTAAATGCTATTCCTGAGGAGTGAGTAGGAAGTCGGAAAAGTCACTTTCTACACCCTAAGAAGTTCACAAGCCATCCAACCCTCTGATTGGCCGAGTCAGTTCTGAACAGGGAGCCTGAGCTGTGTCCTGTTGCCCAGCTACTCATGGGAAACAAGGGTTTCTAATACCAGTTATCAGGGTTCAGCCTCCAGCTAGAGTTGAGGTGGAGCGAACCTCCTGACTTGGAATAATTGGCTTCTGAGGAAAGATGGCCAAATGCGAAATAATTAGGAAGAGGTCTCTGCAATTCAGTAACTCATGGTTCTTCCTCCCACCCCCCACCTCTCCATGGCCAGGGCTGGAGGAATTCCTTCCAACTGGAACAGGAACCTGCCTCTGTTCTGAGCCAAGGCAGAGTTAAATAAGCCATTGTGCCATGTGCTCATGGGTAATTAGGCATGAAAAGAATCGGCAGTCTCTCCCTCCATTGTTCCTCACAAGCTGTCCTTTTGCCATGTGCCCAAGCCCCCAGGTCTCAGCTCTGGCACTCGTACTGAGATATGGATGTCGTCGCCATGGCAACTCCTCCTGTGCTAAGCAACTTTATGGTCTAATATTATTAAGGGGGCAGGGGTCAAAAGCCAGAGAGAGACTTTGTCTCTGAAGCCCATGATAATTGTATCAGGGATGGGGTAGCAGTAGGAGCTCATGGGAGAAGAGGGGACACTCAGCGACCTAGAGCTACCCTCAAGAACACCTGTGAGGCAGACACAGCCAAATCACCCAGTCAGTACAATAGCTTCTGAGGCTCCCGCCCTCCTCTCCCATGTCCCTTTCTGAGTGTGTCACTGTATTCCTTCAGGTGCCTGGCATCCTGCTGGTCCCTCCTGGGAAAGCTCTGCTTCTGAAAGATTCCATCTGACTACTGTGGACTTTAGTCACTGCATTTCTATCCACACTTGTGTTTCCAGTTGAAAAATAGCTACTGACCAGAAAGTAATGGAAACATTTAGAGGAAGAAGTTCTCTGTTCCCAGAGGCTTAAGGGAGCAGTGAAGCTGCCTTTTGTTTCTTAGTGTCTCACTGTAGGAAATATCAAACATTCACACTAGTAAGGAAAAATGAACAAACCCCCTACAGCTCATCACCCCAGTTGTGTTCTTCTGTGTGTATGTTCACATGTGTGAATGCATATGTGTATGTATGCATGTGGAAATCAAAGTGTCTTCCTTAATTGCTGACCACCTTATATTTTGAAGCAGGGTCTCTTGTTTGAATCAGCACTTGCTGACTTGGCTTGTCACTAGCTTGCTCTGGGGATTTCCCTATCTCTACCTCTCAACTACCCCACCGAACCATCTGTGCTTTCTGTAGTCACTTGCCTTGCTTGCATTATACGCAGAGCAGAAAGGATCCTTCAGACCCTGCTTCCTTCAGCTCAACCCCAGTCAGGGGGTTAATACTTCCCTAGTGGTGGGTGGTGCAAAGGACGGCAAGTTGGTTGCTGCTGAGGCCTGTGCCTAGCATGCCTCCTGAGAGGCACCACACAGCACTGTCCTTATGTCATAGTCTGAAGGCCTAGCAGTGCATGGGGCTCCCTCATGCCAAACACACTCAGTCCCAAAGCAGGCTGACCCCCTGGCTATTCTGATGCTCTCATGGTTCCACTCTCTGGTTTTCTGTAGGACTGGATTCACACACTGTGTCATCAAGCGAACTCTTCTGAGCTGGCAAATTTGCTCCCAGTGTTGACTGAGAGGTGGATTCAGAAACTGCTCCTGGTCTTAGAATGGGGTGATGCCTTGTTACATCAAGTGGCACAACAGAATTCTAGGCATGTTGGTAAAGTCTCCATCACGCTCTCATTTTAAAGCTTCTACAATTACCTCAGCCTCCTCTGGAATCAGCCCTGAGTCTTCCTTGGCTCGGATTAAAGGACTGTGCAGCCCATAAAACTTTGTTAGAAGAAAGTTAATCCCATTTGTTTACTAATGATTTAGTTTTTTATGTGTTCATTAGTTGTATGAATTATAAGGTTTTATTATAACATCTTTGTATACTTTTATGGTATTTACACTCTCTAAATATCCACTGTTATCTCCCCCACTACCCCCTGCTCCATTCCTTCCCCAGTAATCCCCCTTCTCATTTTTTTTTCTAGTCTACATTTGAGAGAAAATATAATAGAAAATGTAATAGGTGCCTCTGACTTTGGCTTATTTTGCTTAATATGACAGGTTCTAGTTCCATCCATTTCCCTGCCAATGACATAATTCAGCTCTTAATGGCTGTGTATATGTATGGCATTTTAAATGCATTTGCCTGTTGATGGGCAGCCAGGCTGTAATGAATATTGCTGGAATAAGCATAGGTCTGCAGGGATCTCTGTTATTGGCTGGTTTGATTTCTTTGATTATCCTCCAAAAGCAGCCCAGGTGGTTCATGTGCTAGCTTCTGTTTTAGTTGCTGGAGGAACCCCCCATGCCAATTTCCACAGTGAAAAATACTGTGTAGGAGTTCCTGTTTGTCCTGCACTCTTGCCAGCATTTGCTTCTTGTGTTTAAATTTTTATTGTTTGTCTATTTGTGCATGGGTATCCATGTGGAGGTCTGAGGACAACCCATGGACAGTGGATTTTCTCTTTCCATTGTGTGGACCCCAGTGACTGAATTCAAGACATCAGGCTAGGTGGCAAGAGCTTTTACCTGCTGAGCCATCTCACTGGCCCATTTTTGTTTTCTGATTAGGGTAAGATGAACACGTGCTTTAATTTTATTTCCCTGAAGGGTGTTCAACACTTGCATGCATTTATTGTTGTGGTGCTTAGTTTTGGGCAACTTGACACAAGCGAGAGCCATCTGGGAAGAAGGAACCTCAACTGAGAAAAGGCCTCCATCAGATTGGTCTGTAGGCATGTCTTTGGGGCATTTATTTTTAATGGTTAATTGGTATGGGAAGGCCTAGCCCACTGTTGGGGGAGCCATCCTTAGGCAGGTGGGCCTGGACTATAGAAGAAAAGTAGCTGACCAAGTCAGAAAAAGCAAGCCAGTAGGCAACATTCCTTCATATTTCTGCCTTGAGCTCCTGCCCTGGCTTCCCTGGTGGATGGATTACAAGCAATAAGATAAAAACAAACAAACAAACAAACAAAAACACCAAACAAACAAAGAAGAAAAAACCCCACTTTTCTGGACTGCCTCTGACATAATCTGATTGGCCTGCTCTTTGATCACCTCCCCCTGAGGGGGGAGCAGCCTTACCAGGCCACAGAAGAGGACAATGCAGCCACTCCTGATGTGATCTGATAGACTAAGATCAGAAGGAAGGAGAGGAGGACCTCCCCTATCAGTGGACTTGGGGAGGGGCATGCATGAGGAAGGGGAAAGGGGGGCGGGATCGGGAGGGGAGGAGGGAGGGGTAATGGGGGGAT
Source organism: Meriones unguiculatus (assembly GCF_030254825.1). Classification (NCBI taxonomy): domain Eukaryota; kingdom Metazoa; phylum Chordata; class Mammalia; order Rodentia; family Muridae; genus Meriones; species Meriones unguiculatus. The sequence continues at coordinate 177,015,034 of NC_083349.1, forward strand.
ACAAAGTGAATAAAGTGTAATTAATAAAAAGAAAGAAAGAAAGAAAGAAAGAAAGAAAGAAAGAAAGAAAGAAAGAAAAATCTGCGCACCATGGTACAATTCCCTACTCTGGGCTCCTGACTTGTATAAAAATGAGAAGTGAACTAAGCACAAACACTCATGTCCTTTTGCTTCCTGACTAGATGCGATGTGCCTGGCTGCCTCAAGCTTCTGCCACATTTTTAACCAAAATAAACCCTCCCCCCACTGAAGTTGTTTTTGTAAGGGTGTTGTATCACAGCAAGAGAAAACTCACCAAGTCAGGTCCAGGTGGCTATTGCTCATGCTCACTGTGGAGCGAACTTTAAAAAGCCAAACAAAACAAAAAAACAACCCTTCCTTTGCAAGTTACTCATAGTGTTTAATGGAAACAGGGAAGCAAACTGGAACAATCATACATTTTCATTTATTCGCTTGGAAAGTGTCTGTTCTGTACATTGGCTTGTTTATTGGTTAGAACACTCGCTCTTCTTGTGCTTGATTTTGTGAGTTCTTTGTGTATTTTGGAGAGCAGTTGCCTGTCAGATATAGAGTTGGCAAGGATTCCCCCCGTTCTCTGGGCTTTCTCTTTATTGTTTCCTTTACTGTGCAGAGCTTCATAGTTTCACGTGGTCCCAATTACTAGGTCTTGTTATTTTAAGTTAGATTTGTGATGCTTTCAAATTTTACTGAAGCTTGACATGATGAGTTTTAAAAAATGTCTTTGAAAATGAATCAAATGGGCCCAGGTAGGACACTATTGGGTATGTACTTTTATTGGGTTAGGGTCTCATTGTGTGATGTAGGGGTCTGAAGATATTCCTCAGACTACTGAGGCTCTAACCATACACCATGTAGATAGAATGTCTGTTAGACCACCAGCACTGGCTGATCACACTGTGATGGCTACTGCCATCCATTGCCATTTCTAATGTGATTTCTTGTCTTACTATAGTGAAATATTTTCTTGTATGTAAGCAAACATAGTGATGCCTTCTCAGGTATATTTGTTGGTTATTTAGCTTACTGGTTAGTTTTATTATCAACTTGATACATGGTAAGGTCATAGTAGGAGGTAACCTCAACTGAGAATGTGCCTTTATAAAATAAGCCAATAGTCTGTGGGGGGCATTTTCTTGATTAATGATTGATGTGGGAGGGCTCAGCCTACTGTGAACAGTGTCACCCCTGAGCAGGTGGTCCTGGGTTGTGTAAGAAATCAAATTGAGTAAGCCATGAGGAGAAAGTCAGGAGGCAGTGTTCCTTTGTGACTTCTGCTTCAGTTTCTGCCCTGACTTTCCTCAATGTCTCCTGAGCTAAGGACATGTGAGCCAAATAAACCCTTTTCTCCATAAAGTTGATTTTGGTCATGGTGTTTATCACAGAATTAGAGAGCAAACCAGGTCATTCAGTTTTTGGACTTTTGTAGTCACCAGCCAGAGTTAAACAGACAGTAACATGAGCATGAACAGAGAGCTTCAAAAATTGTATGTAGAGACAGAAGCAAGGGGGAATGGCAAATGAAGGGGCAGGATAGGTATAGCTCTGTTTAGTGAATACTAGTGTCTTAGTTAGGGGTTTATTGTTGTGAGGAGACATCATAACCATGGCAACTCTCATAAAGGACATTTAATTGGGGCTGGCTTACGGTCTCAGAGGTTTAGTCTGTTACTTTCATGGTGCGAAGCATGGCCATGTACAGGTTGACATGGTACTGGCGATGGAGCTGAGAGTTCTACATCTTGATCCACAGACAGCAAGAAGAGACTGTGTGTCACACTGGGTGTAGCTTGAGGATAGCAGACCCCACAGTCTACCCCCACAGTGACACACTTCCTTCAACAAGACCAGACCTGCTCCAATAAAGCCACACCTCCAAACAGTGCGACTCCCTACGGGCCAAGCATTCAAACACATGATCTGTGGAGGCCAAACTTACTCAAACCACCACTAAGCTTAGTTTAATGAAAAGAAGTGTGCAACGTCTGCCAGGATTCACAGTTATCAACAGTTTACATTTTTTACTGTTTGGTATCATATCATGGTATCTTTCAACATAAGATCTGACATGTTAGGAGGCAGATGTTTACATGCCTACTGTTTAGGTAAGAAAACCAAGACCCAGGTTAAGTGACTTACTGAATAATTGAATGAGTTGGTTAAGCATTAGACCCGTGTTTCCTAGTCCAGGGCTCTTTAGGAGCAAATCAATAAGGCAAAGAAGCTGGTTAAGTCGAAGTAGCTCATTAACAATCCCCCCATTCCATTATGAGTAGCTCCAATGACCCTTGAGTCAAGTGACCCTTGGCTTGTTATTGCCTGAGAATCTACCTCCCAATTACAGATGTATTCCTTATTTTTAAAAATAAAAACATATTCATGTTTTAAATTTACTTAAAAATTGTATCTTTGCTGTGAAAGCTGGTGCCTTGGTAAATGCATATTTTGTGGAAGGAAGGGCTAAATTAAGTTAACACATCTATAACATGGAAAACTGGCAATTCTTGAGTTGAGAGGTAAAATCTATGTTCTTAGAATTTTCAAGTCTCTAATACATAATCTGTAGTTGCCATGTTGTGGAATAGTTGCTCTGAGCCTATTCCTCCCATGAAACTGAAAGTTTATATCATGTGATCACACCTCCCATCCCCCTCCTCACCCAGGCAGTCACCATGCTACTTTTTGATATAGACCATAAAGCACTTGCCTTTTGTGTGTATGTTGTGTACATGTGTGTATGTAAGGTGTACATGCTCGGGTGTTAGGAGTCTGAAAGTGTATGTCAGATGTCTTTCTTAATAGCTTTTGACTTTAGCTTTCGAGACAGGGTTTTTCAATGAACCTAGAACTAGCTTGTTCAGCTAGACTGATTGATTGCCAGCAAGCCCCCAGTTCCCACCTGCCTGTCTTCCCAGTGTCGGGGTTACAAATGTGTGCTGCCATGTAGGTTCTGGGCTTCTGGACTCAGGTCTTTATGCTTGTGCCATAGGTACTTTCCCCACTCAGCCATCTCCCCAGCACAAGTATTTGCCTTTCTGTGACTGACTTATTAATTATATTTAGCATAGTAGCTTCCAAGTTCAACCACGTAGGATTTGGAGTTCTTACAGGAGTAGGTTTTTTTTTTTTCTTTCAGTGTTTATGTGTCACATTTTCTTTCTGAGTGATGGACACTCAAGCTGTGCCTCTGATATTGTGGATAATTCTCCAATAAACTTAAGGGTGCATGCATCTCCAACATACTGCTTTCCATTCCCTTTAGATACAGACTCAGCTGTGGGGCTGTTGGATTGGATAGTAGTACTGTTTTCATATTTGGAGGAACCGCCATACTGTTCTCCATAATGGCTACACCAATTTGCATTCCACCCTAGTGGGTCAGCATTTTCTTTCCCCTACACTTTCATCAGTACCAATGACCTCTTGTCATACTGATCTTGACATGAGAGATGATGACAGACATGATGTTATATCACAGGTTTATCTTGTGTTTCTCTGGGTGTTAGTGTTGTTGAGTATTTATTTTGCTTTTGCATACTTGGTCCATTTGTATGTCTTTTTAGGACATTTGATTATTTTAAGAAATGGGGCTGGTTTTTTTATTTTATTTTTATTTTTATTTTTTTTTCTGCTGAGCTTCAGTTGCTTATATAGTTTGGATGCCAATCTCTTATCAGATGTAATCTCTTCAGACCTTTCCCTCTGTCCCATGGGTTGTCTTTTTCTTTCACTGTGTTTGTGGTTTTCAGTTGGAAGCAATTTCATTGATCCATTTTTACCTCTGTTGTCTAGCCCAGCATCTTTTATAGCTAATGTTTATAGTTGGCCTCTTCTGGTTGCAAGGAAGAGAGACACTCAGCTCAAATGAACCTGAGGAAATAAAAGATTTAAAGTAAAAGTGTTTCCAGAGGAAACAAACAAACAAAAAAAACTCCTTGGGGGTTGTGGCAGAACGGATACAGATGTTTTGAACTATGATGCACTTTTCTTTTGTCTACTGACTTCCACTGTCTTTCTGTCCTAGGACTCCCAGTTTATTTCAAATTCAGTCTTCCCATGACCTTGTTCTGCACTGTGGTCCTTTCTGGCTCTTCCAGATCCTAAAAGCTAAGGCTCCTTCAGTGTTTCTTCTAGAGGCAGCTAGCACATCCTTCTGTGTTTTCCTTGCTGGAAGTCTCAGGAGAGGCCCTCTGATGACCCATCATACTGACGAGCTGGGTTTAGATCATATATCCATTCCTGGGTCAATCAAATGTGGCCTGTGTTCGAATTCATGTGTGATTAGTCATGGTGGCTTCAAGCTTATTTTTTCTGTGTGGTTTGTAGGAGAGGAGAGTAAGAAGCTAGAATCCATGTATATGTATATGTATATGTATATGTATATGTATATGTTTGTGGACTCTACCTCTTCTCTTTGTTTATAACTCAGCAAAGACAGGGAGGGTCCAAAAGTTAATGCTGTACTGACTCTCAGGTGCCAATATAATTTCCATAAAATTGAGAGTGGGCACCTCTTTCTATTTCATTTCTGAGGTTTCTATTTGCCTTGTGTTATTCCCATCACTTTAACAAATACAGTCTCACCCATGTCACAATGACCTGTGTATTTTCAGGTGTCCAAAGTCTCCTCCTTGGTCTCTCTGTTGGACACTCCTCCGTTAAAACCTTCTTCCAGTTTTTGGATAAATTCTCCATTTTTCTCTCCTATGTGAATAATCTCTTAGTCTCTTGGATTCCTCTGTTCAACCAGTCTTTGAATTTGATATACTCTGTTGATCTCCAAACATACTCCAAAGGTACATCAGGTTTCTCCATAATACTACATATTAGTTGTTGTTGAGATTTGCAGCTTCCAAATAGCTTTCTCCTGATTCGTGTCCATATTCATTTTCCTTCTAACTTTTCACCCTGTTGTCTCACAGGAACACCAAACTCAATATTCCCTGGCACAAATTTAGAGTAGTTTCCTAAAAGCTTTCTTGGCATTCTGTGCTACTCATGTGAACAAATATACTCAATCAGTCAAAATAATTGGCCATGCCACCTCTTATTCCCATGATCTTAGTCAATGGCTCATGAAGAATTTTGACTATCTCCCACATACAATTGGTATCTATTCATTCTTATCCATCTTTACACAATAAGGAAATGTTTAACACATCGAGAGAACCTGAAAGCCTGAAAGTGTTCATTCTATTTATCAGTCCAAAGGTTATTGTGGTCTTGGTGAGAACATTTTTGGGAATGTGATGGGAATACACACTTTCTCTATTAGATAGTACTGTTGTCAACAGATTGGTTGAAGTTACACTTTTTCAATCTTTCTTTATCCTACAGCCAAAATTATCTTTCAGAATGAAAATTTCCATGAAGAGTATAGTATCCTGTACAATAAATATGTACAATGACAATAAAAGCAAATGCACAAAAAACAAAATTCTGAACAGAACGACTTCTTACTTAAAAATATCTTAAGCCATTTATTGCCATCTAAAAAGATGAAATACAACTTTTATTATGGTATTCAATACGGTTCATAACCTTGTATTCATCAACTAAGAATGCCATCTATTACCACACATCTTTTTTGGTACTGTGACCCACTCTTCTTGCATCCCTGACCATCTTTGCTAAGCCAAGCTGGACCACGACTCCCTGCCTAGGTGTGTTTTTCTTTCTATGCTTTCCCTCATTTGCTTAGAAAACATCTTCTTATCTTTCTAGATTCACCTCCAGTGCCACCAGGTCAGCTTCTTCTGGACCCATAGCCACTTAAGCAGAGGTCATGTTTTTCTTTGTCCTATAGCACATCAGTCGTTCATTAACAACAGTTACTCTCACGTTATATTTCAAATTCATTTCTTTTGGTTGTTTTTGCAGCCCGGTGGCTTTTTCTTGCACGGCATTATTTGAACTGCAGCTTTTGTTTGGAGTTGCTGAACTAGGCTCAGTGGAAGCTTTTTGTCGAATGAACTCATCTTCTGGTCTCCAAAGTACCTTCAAATGATTTATGCTATGTGGGTGAATCTTTTCAGAGGGCCAAGTTGGGTGTACTGGAAGAGGACCAAAGGTCTCCCCAGGACTGCCTTCAGTGATGATGTAGCACAGCCCTTCATTTCATCACCATGATGAAGCTATGTTTTTTTTTTTTTTTTCAGACATCTGGCATATCTATATTCTCCTTGATTCTAATTTACCTAAGGTACCACCCTCCCAAGCCATAGCAGTCAGGCAATGACCAAATAGTGCCATCAAAGGCCGAGTTGGTCACCTGTCTCCATATTCCCTCTCCACTGAAGGATATTGTTTACTTGCTTGAGTTGAAAAGGCAATAATAACATTGAGATCTAACACTCAGTAGGTAATCCATTTACTTTTTCTTGGGACTAATTAGTTTGTTACAATGTCTTTGGAAAATGGCCTAGGGACTTGCTCTCTAACCAAAGATGTGAGTACAGGAGAAGAACCTGGGAGCAATGAAGGCATGAAAGGAGTCTGTGTTCTTAGTCATTTAGAGAGAGGGGTTAGCTAATGTTTTGGGGTAGGGGAAAGGCGAGGCAGGGAGCAGAGAGAAGACAGCATATATTTAGTGATTCGTTCAACACTTTTATTAATTTTATTATGAGTTAGGCACCTGGGATTATTAAAAAAAATAATAAGGTGATGATTATGCATTGCAGGAACTCATTATCTTGTGGGAAAATTAGATACCAAAAGTCACAAAGCAATATTTTAAGTACAATGGCAGAGGTTAAATATAATATGCTCCTGGAGCACAGAGGAGGAGGCAAACGTCTCTGACAGGGAAGGGAGTCTGCAAAAACAGGGAAGCAGCAGGGGGAAGGTAGCATTTACCTGTGTCTGTAAAGGTACTGTAGTTTGAGAACAGAAGAAAAAACATTTTGGGGAGGACATCAGTGGGATTTGCTTAACAAACATTTATTGGGTGCCCGTTGTGCGTAGCGTACTTCTAATTGTGTGGCGTGTGTAGGTGGCCAGCCAGGCAGAGGACACAGCCAGGGCACTCATGTTCTAGTCAGAGAGAGGAAAGAGTCAAGCATTGCTCCAAAAGTTTCCATTTGAGTGAGTGGCCACGAATGGAGAAAGGAAGGGGGTTGGCTGGTTTGGTTAAAATCAGTATGGGGTTAATTTGAGAGATATTTCATCTTGTTTCCTAGCTACCTAGGCAGCAATGTTAAAATGTCACTTTTGGCTAAGTGGAGAGCATTCCAGGCTGAAAATAAAATATTGAAAGCCATCATTACCACTGCCATCACCACATGCTTGGGATTCGAGGTCAGGATACTAGAAGAGTTACATTGTGGTAGATGATATAATATTGGAACATGTGCAGACAGCAGGTTAGGTTGTAGAACTGATCATTGGGAAAAAATTACATTTAGATGTCAGAGAAATGAGGAAAAACCAGGGGGAAAAACATGGCTATAGTTGCAAATGAAAGAGAGAAAAGAAGATGTTGGGGCATCCTAAAAGCCCAAGAATGTAAGAAGCTTCACCAAGAATGTTCACCTATGTCAGATACAACAGACAAAAAAGAGAATGAAGAAATGAGTTTCATATTGCATGTAGTGATGTGGTCACCAATGAGCACCATCTCAGGGCTGTGATGAGGACAACTGCAGCGCAGCATGCTTAAGGAAAAAAAAAAGGGAGTCGGTCTGAAATACCCATCAGTTGGTGGCGTGCCTGCCTTGTATGTACAAATTCCTGGGTTTAATTTTCAGCACCACATAGAAGAGGTGTGGTGGAACACGCCTGCAGTCCTAGCACGTGGGAGGTATGGTTGGAGGATCACAAGTTCAAGGTTTTTCCTGGGTATGTAATGAATTTGAGGCCAGACTGAGTTATTTGATACTGTATTCAAGGAAAGAGAAAGAAGGGAAGAAGGATTAGGAGAGGAAGAAGGAAAGAGGGGGAGGGAGGGTGAGAGAGAGAGAGAGTGAGAACATGAAAAGACAATTGATTAATATCAATGCAGGAAAACTTCAAAGCCACAACTTGACCCCCACTCAGCATGGCTGTGACAAATGCAGCAGAGGACATGACTAGGGAAGGACTCAGAGACACTGGAGTCCTTACACACTGTTAGTGGGGATGGAAAGGGGACAGCAACTCATAAATAGTTCCTCAAAAAGTTACCTTTAGATCAGAGCATTGCTCAGTCCTCAGCATAGAAGCTCCTTCCTGCAGCATGTGGTAATTAACACAGAGAGCCACACTCTGGAGCCCCTCTCCAGAGTGCCCCATAGAGACTTGGGAATCTTTGTGGAAAGGATGCAGAAAGAAATTAAGGGATAGAGCTGATAGATGACTCCAAAGAAACCGTGTCATGCATACACAACAGGGTTGATCCATATATGAACTCACAGGAACTCTGATACCACACACAAGATCTGCAGAGGTTCCAAAGCAGACAAGATCTCAGTATGGAGAAGGGGAAGTAGACACAAAGTCTGATCCCTAATCATGAAGTTATTTGCAACTGACACCTGCTAGGAAATGGAAAA